>NC_057790.1:5872908-6510963 GCF_014905175.1 Aphidius gifuensis
TGGTCTTTCAGCTGGTCTAAATTCTTCATGTTCTGGACGTACAAAATCACCTTCTGTTCTTAAATTATCTGGATGTTTTATTGGTGATCTTCTTTCACCAGGACCAACAGGTGACTTTTCTGGACGTTCAAATTTGCCCTCAGTTTTAAGATTATCTTTAGGCTTTTTAATATCAGCACGATCACCTTTCTTTGGTGCTTCTTCTTTTGGTTTTTTCACAAATTCACCTTCAGGTTTTAAATTATCAGGATGTTTTATTGGCTGACGACGTTCAGCTGGACCAACAGATTTACAAGTAGGTCTTTCAAATTCTCCTTCTGGTTTTAAATTATCTGGATGACGTACAATATCAGCACGTTCACCTCTAACAATTTTAAAATCATCTCGTGTTCTTGTGTCAATAAACTCACCCTCCATATGTAAATTATCTTCGTATTTTTTAATTTCTACACGTTCACGATGAAGAATATTACTATAGTCATCACGAGATCTATAAACTTCAAACTCACCCTCAGTTGTCAAATTATCGTGTGGTTTGACAACAACAGGTCTTTCAGCTGGTCTAAATTCTTCATGTTCTGGTCTAACAAAATCACCTTCTGTTTTTAAATTATCTTGGTGTTTAATTGGAGTTCTACGTTCGCCAGGACCCGCTGGTTTCTTTTGTGGACGTTCAAAGTCACCCTCAGGTTTAAGATTATCTTTTGGTCTTTTAATATCAGCTCTATCACCTTTTTTCGGTGCTTGTTCTTGTGGTTTTCTGACGAAATCTCCTTCAGGCTTCAAATTGTCAGCATGTTTAATAGGACTTCTACGTTCTGCTGGGCCAGTTGGTTTTTTCTTTTCTGGACGTTCAAAGTCACCTTCAGGTTTTAAATTATCTTGTGGCTTTTTAGCTACTGGTCTCTCAGCTGGTTTAAATTCTTCATGTTCAGGACGTACAAAATCACCTTCAGGTCTCAAGTTATCTTGATGTTTTATTGGATTTCTACGTTCACTTGGACCAACTGGTTTTTGTTGTGGACGTTGGAAGTCACCCTCGGGCTTAAGATTGTCTTTTGGTTTAATGACAATTGGCCTTTCTGCTGGTTTAAATTCTGTATGCTCTGGTCTCACAAAATCACCTTCAGGTCTTAAATTGTCAGAGTGCTTGATGGGTGATCTTCTTTCAGCTGGTTTAAATGGTGCGTGTTCTCGTTCTTGGAAGTCTCCTTCAGGATATAAATTGTCAGGATGTTTGACAATCGGTGCACGCTCTCCAGGACCATATTGTACTTCTTTTGGCCGTTCAAACTCACCTTCAGGTTTTAAGTTATCTTCATGTTTTATTGGTGAACGACGTTCACTTGGACCAACTGGTTTTTTCTGTGGACGTTCAAACTCTCCCTCTGGTTTCAAGTTATCTTTGGGCTTTTTAACAACTGGTCTTTCTGCTGGTCTAAATGCCTCATGTTCCGGTCTTTCGAAATCACCCTCTGGTTTTAGATTATCTTGATGTTTAATTGGTGAACGACGTTCACTTGGACCTACTGGTTTATGTTGTGGACGTTCAAAGTCACCCTCAGGTTTTAAATTATCCTTGGGTTTTTTAACAATTGGCCTTTCTGCAGGTCTAAATGCTTCATGCCCAGGTCTCTCGAATTCACCTTCTGTTTTTAAATTATCAGGATGTTTTATTGGTGTACGACGTTCAGCAGGACCAACTGGTTTATGTTGTGGACGTTCAAATTCTCCTTCTGGTTTTAAATTATCTGGATGACGTATAATATCAACACGTTCACCTCGAACAACTTTAAAATCATCTCGAGTTCTTGTGTCAATAAATTCACCTTCCATATATAAATTATCTTGATATTTTGTAATTTCAACTCGTTCACGATGGACAAAGTCAGTATAGTCATCTCTCGATCTATATGTTTCAATTTCACCTTCAGTTGTCAGGTTGTCTTGTGGTTTAACAACTACACGTCTTTCAGCTGGTTTAAATTCTTCATGTTCTGGTCGTTCAAAGTCCCCTTCAGGTTTTAAATTATCCTGGTGTTTAATTGGTGAACGACGTTCACTAGGACCAACTGGTTTTTGTTGTGGACGTTCAAACTCACCTTCTGGTTTCAAATTGTCTTTAGGTTTTTTAACAACTGGTCTTTCAGCTGGTCTAAATTCTTCATGTTCTGGTCGCTCAAAGTCCCCTTCAGGTTTTAAATTATCCTGGTGTTTAATTGGAGTTCTACGTTCACTCGGGCCAACTGGTTTTTGTTGTGGGCGTACAAAATCACCCTCAGGTTTTAAATTATCTTGTGGTTTCTTGACAATTGGTCTTTCAGCTGGTCTAAATGCCTCATGCTCAGGTCTCTCGAATTTACCTTCTGTTTTTAAATTATCTGGATGTTTTATTGGACTTCTACGTTCACTTGGTCCCACGGGTTTTTGTTGTGGACGTTCAAAATCACCTTCAGGCTTCAAATTATCTTGTGGTTTTTTAACAACTGGTCTTTCAGCTGGTCTAAATTCTTCATGTTCTGGACGTACGAAATCACCTTCTGTTTTTAAATTATCTGGATGTTTTATTGGACTTCTACGTTCACTTGGCCCTACTGGTTTTTGTTGTGGGCGTTCAAAATCACCTTCTGGTTTTAAATTGTCTTTAGGTTTCTTGACAATTGGTCTGTCAGCTGGTTTAAATTCTGTATGCTCTGGTCGCACGAAATCACCTTCAGGTCTCAAATTATCAGAGTGCTTGATGGGCGATCTTTTTTCAGCTGGTTTAAACGGTTTGTGTTCTCGTTCTTGGAAGTCACCTTCAGGATATAAATTGTCAGGATGTTTGACAATCGGTGCACGCTCTCCAGGACCATATTGTACTTCTTTTGGCCGTTCAAACTCACCTTCAGGTTTTAAGTTATCTTCATGTTTTATTGGTGAACGACGTTCACTTGGACCAACTGGTTTTTTCTGTGGACGTTCAAACTCTCCCTCGGGTTTCAAGTTATCTTTGGGCTTTTTAACAACTGGTCTTTCTGCTGGTCTAAATGCCTCATGTTCCGGTCTTTCGAAATCACCCTCTGGTTTTAGATTATCTTGATGTTTAATTGGTGAACGACGTTCACTTGGACCCACTGGTTTATGTTGTGGACGTTCAAACTCACCCTCAGGTTTTAAATTATCCTTGGGTTTTTTAACAATTGGCCTTTCTGCAGGTCTAAATGCTTCATGCTCAGGTCTCTCAAATTCACCTTCTGTTTTTAAATTATCAGGATGTTTAATAGGTGTACGACGTTCAGCAGGACCAACTGGTTTATGTTGCGGACGTTCGAATTCTCCTTCTGGTTTTAAATTATCTGGGTGACGTATAATATCAACACGTTCACCTCGAACAACTTTAAAATCATCTCGAGTTCTTGTGTCAATAAATTCACCTTCCATATATAAATTATCTTGATATTTTGTAATTTCAACTCGTTCACGATGGACAAAATCAGTATAGTCATCTCTCGATCTATATGTTTCAATTTCACCCTCAGTTGTCAGGTTGTCTTGTGGTTTAACAACTACGCGTCTTTCAGCTGGTCTAAATTCTTCATGTTCCGGTCGCTCAAAGTCTCCTTCAGGTTTCAAATTATCCTGGTGTTTAATTGGAGTTCTACGTTCACTTGGGCCAACTGTTTTTTTCACAGGACGTACAAAGTCTCCTTCAGGTTTTAAATTATCCTTGGGTTTTTTAACAATTGGTCTTTCTGCTGGTCTAAATTCTTCTTGTTCAGGTCTCTCAAAATCACCCTCAGGTTTTAAATTATCTTCATGTTTTATTGGAGTTCTACGTTCACTTGGACCCACAGGTTTTTTCTCTGGACGTACAAAATCACCTTCTGGTTTTAAATTATCGTCATGTTTAATTGGTGAACGGCGCTCACTTGGACCAACTGGTTTTTTGTGTGGTCTCTCAAACTCTCCTTCAGGTTTAAGATTATCTTTTGGTTTTTTGACAACAACTTTTTCAGATGGACGAAATTCTTCATGATCTGGTCTCTCAAAATCACCTTCGGGTTTTAAATTATCTTCATGTTTTATTGGTGAACGACGTTCACTGGGACCAACTGGTTTTTTCACAGGACGTTCAAAGTCTCCTTCAGGTTTTAAATTGTCTTTTGGTTTCTTAACAATTGGCCTTTCTGCTGGTCTAAAAGCTTCATGCTCAGGTCGTACGAAATCACCCTCAGGCTTCAAATTATCTTGATGTTTTATTGGACTTCTACGTTCACTTGGACCTACTGGTTTATTTTGTGGACGTTCAAACTCACCCTCAGGTTTCAAATTGTCTTGTGGCTTTTTGGCTACTGGTCTCTCAGCTGGTTTAAATTCTTTATGTTCTGGTCGTATAAAATCACCTTCAGGTTTCAAATTATCTGCATGTTTAATTGGTGTTCTTATTTCAGCAGGTTTAAATGGCTTTTGTTCACGATCTTGAAAATCACCTTCAGGATAAAGATTGTCTGGATGTTTGACAATAGGTGCACGTTCACCTGGTCCATATGGAATTACTTCAGGACGTTCAAAATCACCTTCAGGTTTTAAATTATCTGGATGTTTTATTGGACTTCTACGTTCACTTGGACCCACTGGCTGTTTATGTGGTCGCTCGAAATCACCTTCAGATTTAAGATTATCCTTTGGCTTTTTAGCAACTGGTCTTTCAGCTGGTCTAAATTCTTCATGCTCTGGACGTTCAAAATCACCTTCTGGTTTTAAATTATCAGGGTGTTTTATAGGAGTTCGACGTTCACTAGGACCAACAGGTTTTTTATCTGGACGCTCAAAATCACCTTCAGGTTTTAGATTATCTAAATGTTTAATAGGTGAACGTCTTTCAGCTGGTTTAAATGGTTTTTCTTCACGATTTGGAAATTCTCCTTCTGGGAATAAATTGTCTGGATGTTTTACAATTGATGCACGTTCACCTGGACCAACAGGTTTTTTTACAGGTCGCTCAAAATCACCTTCAGGCTTGAGATTGTCCTTGGGCTTTTTAACAACTGGTCGTTCAGCTGGTCTGAATTTTTCATGTTCTGGTCGTTCGAAATCTCCTTCAGGTTTTAAATTATCTTCATGTTTAATTGGTGAACGACGTTCACTAGGACCAACTGGTTTTTTCTGTGGACGTTCAAACTCACCTTCTGGTTTAAGATTATCTTTAGGTTTTTTAACAACTGGTCTTTCAGCTGGTCTAAATTCTTCATGTTCTGGTCGCTCAAAGTCCCCTTCAGGTTTTAAATTATCCTGGTGTTTAATTGGAGTTCTACGTTCACTTGGACCAACTGGTTTTTGTTGTGGACGTACAAAATCACCCTCAGGTTTTAAATTATCTTGTGGTTTTTTAACAACTGGTCTTTCAGCTGGTCTAAATGCCTCATGCTCAGGTCTCTCGAATTCACCTTCTGTTTTTAAATTATCTGGATGTTTTATTGGACTTCTACGTTCACTTGGACCTACAGGTTTTTGTTGAGGACGCTCAAACTCACCCTCAGGCTTAAGATTGTCTTCAGGCTTTTTAACTACAGGTCTTTCAGCTGGTCTAAACTTTTCATGTTCTGGTCGTTCAAAGTCACCTTCTGGATGTAAATTATCTGGATGTCTTATAGGACTTCTACGTTCACCAGGTGTATACTTGTCTTTAGGACGTCCTTCAAAAGGCCCATCAGATTTTAAATTATCTTTTGGCTTTTTAACATCAGCTCTATCACCAGTTGTTGGTTTAAAATCATCCCTAGGTTTACCCTCAAATACTCCCTCTGGTTTTAAATTATCTTTTGGACGAATTGCTTTTGGACGTTCAATACTTTTTGGTGTATAATCATCCTTGGGACGACCCTCAAATGGTCCCTCAGTTTTCAAGTTATCCTCTCTTTGTACAATTGTTGTTTGTTGATAATCTGATTTATCAAATTGTGTATATTCTTTGTGTGTTGTTGTTTCATTTTTAGTAACATCTGTTTGACTGTAAAATCGATCAGTTTGATCTATCGATGGTTGACGATAAGTCGGTCGATCTAATTCTGTGATATCGTACGTATGGAAGTCTTCTTTTGTGTGAGAAGTTCCCTGATAATTAAAACATAAATTAATAAAATTTAATAGCTTTTAATAATTTAGAAAAAATTTCAGCTGGTCTAAAATCTCCTCTCCACCTTCTAATGTTATTCCTTTCGGACGAATCAACATCACTCCCAGCTTTTTGTAATACTATGATGATCGATAAATTCTGTTTTTGATGTTGTTACATCGATAAAATCACCTTCAACTTTAGTATATGTATTTCGACGATGTGGAGTTGGACGTTCACCAGGTTTTCCAGTAAAAACTAATTCACTTGTTGTTACAGTATCAATTTCACCCTCAGGATATAAATTATCTTGTGGTTTTTTAACTGGTGCACGATCACCAATTGTTACAGTATAATCAGTACGACGTTCACCAGTAAAATCACCTTCAACATGTAGATGATCTTCATGATAATAATTTGTTCGACGATCAACATGTTTTTCATCATATTCTGAGCGATATGATGACACTCCCATCAATGGCTCATGAGGTATATCCAAGTGTTCTTCTGGTTCATTGTGAGGACAACGATGACGTCTAAAAATAAAAACACAATTAACAAAATTAAAAATATATTTTAAATTTATAACAAAACACAACTAAAAATGGTAATAATTTATTGCCTAATTGTGTAAATACGTATTGAGAAAACTTGTTTGATATCAAGTCAATGCCATGCAATTAAATTCCCTTAGAAATCGATATACAATTGCGAAAATTAAAACATATATATCTCTTATTTATCCCACATTTGGATAAATAAATTTTGCAATAATCATGTTAAGAGAAATTTTTAAACGCGACATTTTTCAATGTTAATCATTAAATCAATCGAAAGTCCAAGCACAAAAACAAAAAAGGAATTGAGAAACTTGAATTCATTTGAATAAATGTCCTTGGCCAAAAAAATAAAAAAATTATCAAGTAAGATTGATGATAAATAACAAAAAAATTAAAGTGACGAATTAAATTGACATATGGATTATCGTGAAACATACAAAATAGCGTAGGTTGTCATAAAATGCTTGATACTTTAAACGAATAAGGAAGAGACTGAGCTGGCAGTTACCAGTGAGCTGAATGTTAATATCATAAAAGGCTCTGTTTCGTGTCCCACATGAGTCATTATTTTATCAAGCTTTAAACACTGATAATTCATATGAATTTTTTTAAATACGTTAATTTAATTTGTTCCAGTTTGTTTAAAAAAATGTACCAGATGATTTAATGATAATTTTAAATGAATAATAATTGATTTTGTTAATGAAAAAAAATTAATAATAATTAACCAACTCACCCACAAGTACAAAGCTCACAAATACATTGTTCTTTTGGTGGAATATTTTTAATTACATCAACAGGTAATGATTTATCAGGAGCATCATCAGGTGAATCAGGTGATTGATCATTTTGTTTTGGTTTTTTATCATTTTTTTCTGTTGTTTTTTTCTTATCAGGACGTTCAGGTATTCTACTTGGTTTACCAGCAGCTGGTCTATTTTTTTCTGGTGATACTGAACGTTCATTTGGTTTTTTAATTAATTTTTCTGGTATCACGTTATCTTGTATTTTTTCCGGTGATTTTGGACGATTATTTGTAATTTTTTTAGGCTCATTTGTTTGTTGTGGACGACTTGGTTTACCAGCAGCTGGAATTGATTTTTGTTTTTCATCACGTGGTTTTTGTGATGATGGTTTTTTTGATGAAGAATCATTTGGTCCTTTTGGTAATTCAATTTTTTCAATAATTGTTTTATCAGTGACATCTTGCGTCACCATACTAGTCACCTGTTCATTGGTAATAAATTCTTTTGTTGTTGTCTCGATAACATCTCTCTGTTAAAAATAAAAAATTACTTGTTACCTATTTAATTTAAATGCTTGACAAAATATATTTAGACTTGTATCTAATTATAATTTTTGGTTCAATGTACCAATAAATAAAGTTGATACAAAATTTTTAACATTTTATTTTTACTATTCATTTAAATCAGTTCAATTGACCTTCGTGATTACACAAGACATTGCGTATAATTTATTTTGAAATTGACTTGAATACTATAACAATAAAAAGTATTTATTTTCAATTGGATTATTTTTTATTTCATATCTCTATCATTTGTGAATGAAATAAAAAATAGTGTTCTTGAACTTATATATTAATGTAGGTCATCTATTGATATTTGATTAGCAAAAAAAAAAAAAAATATAATTTCTATGTTAAAGTGTTTTGATCGATCAACAAAATACATACTGTCATGTACTTGTTAATATATAACACATGATTTGTCCGCATGTCCGAGGATATGGTCAATTATGCTATGTTTTTTTTTCATTTTAGTTTGACCTCGTAAACTCGTTACACATGCTTGTAAATTTTTTAAACAAGAAAATCGATTTTTATTGAATAATATATTTAAGATGTGTATGTAATTTAATTTTGTCTTCATTGATATGATGCAAGGCCGTTATACAAATTTATGTCAATCCTCGAAATCAATTTGTCTGGAATTGAATGGAGTTATGGCACGCGATGACATCATTGACTAACGCGGTCGTACAAAAAAATATTTAAAACAAGTGTATGCAAATGCTTTATATTTGTATATTTAGCTGTACAGTGTTAAGTACAATAATATCATACAGCCAAGCTGTAAGACTCATTTGCATTTTTCAATTTATTATTTCATCATATTGGAAATATAAATAATATGACTAATACTTTAATTATAAAATTTAAATTTGAAAAAAATATGATTTTATTAAAATTTAAATTCTTGGAAATTTTAAATATTTTGATTAAAAAAAATAATTAATTTTTGTTTTATTAAAAATATTAAAAATATATTTTAATTATTATTTTTTTTTTTTTTAATTTATCGAGAAAAATTTTTTATTAATTTTTAAAATTTAATTTCTTGGAAATTTTAAATATATTGTTTGATTAAAAAAAAATAATTAATTTTTTTTTTTTTTTATATTGTTTTATTATTAAAAATATATATTAATGATTTTTTTATTTTTTTAATAAATTATTTATCTAAAAAAATGTTTTATCAATATTTAAAAAAAAAAAATTTTATGAGATTATTTTTTTTTTAAATATTTAAAACGCATTTATCATCAAATGTTTAAAATTAAAAAATATTAGTCATTGATTTAAATTGACATGACTAAATAAGGCAACTAAAAATGAAAAAAAAAAAAAATATTAAACTTGTGTTATCTATAGACTTAGCCTTGACAAGTCGATATAAATTAAAAATAAAAATTCTTGACTTATCATAGTTTAAATATCGAAACACTTCTACGAATAATAAAAAAATTAAAATTTAAATATCTATTTAATACTTGACAAAAATATAAAACTCATGCGTTGAAAAAAAAAAATTTGAACTTAAAATGAAAAGATAAAGAAAAAAAAAAAACAATGTATGTTATTTCGAATAATAAAATGAATAAAATGAATAATAGCAATGTTATGACATTTCCGGGCAATAAATTTTGCTTGTATGTGTATTTACCTCAACGATGCATAATTCTCATTAGATCAGATTTATTTTTAAACCGTGTGATCCATGTGTATTTAAAAAACCTTGGAGCCAAGTGAAAGCTTGACAATAAACTCATTCAAGTTATGTCGTTTTATTGAATAATATTTATTTAAAATTATAATTATAACCGCCAAATTTATCATAAAAAAATTACTATTTGTTTAATTTAATTTTTATTTGAAACTCACCACATCACGAGTGTCCTTGAATTCACTTGTATAATTATCAAGAATGATATCAGTAAAACTGGATGATTTATCAATGACAAATGATTGTTCAACAACTTCAGTTACAAATGTTGTATCAAAAACATTGTCTTTAATAATATTACGAACAGTTGAATCAGATGGTACTGGTTTTAAATCTGTTGGTTTTTTTGGTTTTCGGTCAATTGGTTTAACTGATTTGTTGACTGGTTCTTCTGGTGATTTTTTTTGTTGTTGTGGTTTTTCATATGTAAAAGAACCATCCCATGTTGAAGATCCAGGTTTTGTTGGACGCATAGATTTATCAGTTGGACTTTGAGGTGATTTTTCAGGTCCTCTTGATGATTTGCTTGGACTTTGAGGTCTATTTTTTAAATTTTCTGGCTTTTTACCAGGTTGCAATGGTTTTTTAACGTCTGTAATATCATTAACTGATGTTGTAATGACAACATTTGATGTATCAGATGTTTTAAAATCAACAGTTGATGATGTATCAATATTTATATTTTTTGTAATTGTTGTTGAATAATTATCTGTTGTCTGATCGATGCTAGAAATAGTTGGCTTATCATTTGGACGTCTGTCAACATCACCAGGTTTTGTTGGAGTGTCACGGGTAATTTTATCTGATGGATATTTTGGTGTATCAGATTTTTTTGGTTGTTGTGGTTTTTCATAAGTAAAAGAACCATCCCAAGTTGATGATCCAGGTTTTGTTGGTCGCATAGATTTATCAGTTGGACTACAAGGACCCTCTGGATGTTTTTTAATATTTTCTGGTTTCTTTTCTGGTTCTTCAGGTGTTTGTACGAGTGTTACATTGTGCACAGTTTTATTGGTGATGTTTGTTGTATCAGATATTTGAGAATCAATAATATACGATGTATCATCATTAATAATTTTTGTTATTGTTGTTGAATAATCATCAGTAGTTAAATTAGTCAAAGAGACAGGATTTTTATCATCTGGACGTCTGTCAACATCACCAGGTTTTTTTGGAGTGTCACGGGTAATTTTATCTGATGGATATTTTGGTGTATCAGATTGTTTAGGTTGTTGTGGTTTTTCATTAGTAAATGAGCCATCCCAAGTTGATGAACCTGGCTTTGTTGGTCGTACTGTACGATCAGCTGGATTTTTATCTGGACTTTGTGGTCGTCTATCAACAGATGATCTATCTGGTTGACTTGGTTTATCATTTTTATCAAAAACATTAATATTTATTGTTGTTTTACTTGCCACATCTGACACATTTGAATCCCTCTCAACTGATATTAATTTTTCTGATGATGTCATACGAGTTGATGGATATTTTGGCTTTTTATCATCATCAACTGGTGATTTTGTTGGTTTATTTTTATCACTTGGAGACTTGATTGGCTCTTGTGGCTTTTCAACAGTAAAAGAACCATCCCAAGTTGATGAACCTGGTTTTGTTGGACGCATAGATTTAGCAGTTGGACTGCGAGGAACTTTTTCAGGACTCTGTGGTCGTTTTGTAATTGTTTCTGGTTTTTTTCCTGGTCCCAAGGGTTTTTTAACATCTGTGATGTCATGTACAAGTGTACTCGTGATATTTTGATCATCTGAAGTTTCAATAGTAATTACTTTTGTAACAGTTGTCGAATAATCATCAGTTTTAGAAACTGGATAATTATCCCTTGGATGCTTAACATCACTTGGCTTTGAAAAAGTATCACGAGGATATTTATCAGATGGTTTTTTTGGCGTGTCAGGTTTTTTTTGTTGTTGTGGCTTTTCATAAGTGAAAGAACCGTCCCAAGTTGACGAGCCTGGTTTTGTAGGGCGTGCTGATCTGTCTACTGGACTTGATGGCACTTTCTCTATGCCTTGAGGTGATTTTACCGGACTTTGTGGTCTATTTATTAAATTTTCTGGTTTCTTACCTGGCCCCAGGGGTTTTTTTACATCAGAAACGTCATACACAAGTGTACTAGTTTCATTTGAAACATCAGAATCTATAGTTGAAGATTTTTCGACTGTTACAAATTTAGATACACTTGTTGAATATTTATCTGTTGTCTGGTCGATGCTAGAAATAGTTGGCTTATCATTTGGACGTCTGTCAACATCACCAGGTTTTGTTGGAGTGTCACGGGTAATTTTATCTGATGGATATTTTGGTGTATCAAACTTTTTCGGTTGTTGTGGCTTTTCATTAGTAAAAGAACCATCCCAAGTTGATGACCCTGGCTTTGTTGGTCGTACTGTACGATCAGCTGGATTTTTATCTGGACTTTGTGGTCGTCTATCAACAGATGATCTATCTGGTTGACTTGGTTTATCATTTTTATCAAAAACATTAATATTTATTGTTGTTTTACTTGTCACATCTGATACATTTGAATCTCTCTCAACTGATATTAATTTTTCTGATGATGTCATACGACTTGATGGATATTTTGGCTTTTTATCATCATCAACTGGTGATTTTGTTGGTTTATTTTTATCACCTGGAGACTTGTTTGGCTCTTGTGGCTTTTCAACAGTAAAAGAACCATCCCAAGTTGATGAACCTGGTTTTGTTGGACGAGCTGTTCTGTCTTCTGGGCTCTGTGGTCTATTTTTTAAATTTTCTGGTTTCTTTCCAGGCCCCAGGGGTTTTTCTACATCAGAAACGTCATACACAAGTGTACTAGTTTCATTTGAAACATCAGAATCTATAGTTGAAGATTTTTCTACTGTTACAAATTTAGATACACTTGTTGAATATTTATCCGTTGTCTGGTCATTGCTAGAAATAGTTGTCTTATCATTTGGACGTCTGTCAACATCACCAGGTTTTGTTGGAGTGTCACGGGTAATTTTATCTGATGGATATTTTGGTGTATCAGATTTTTTTGGTTGTTGTGGTTTTTCATAAGTAAAAGAACCATCCCAAGTTGAAGATCCAGGTTTTGTTGGTCGCATAGATTTATCAGTTGGACTACGAGGACCTTTATCTAAACTATCTGGATGTACATTACTATCCTCTGGTTTTTTTCCTGGTCCAAGTGGTCGTTGAACATCGTGAATATCATGCACAAGTGTACTTTTAATATTTGAAACATTAGATTTCGTTGAATCCAAAGTAGAAGATGAATTTACTTTCACAAATTTAGTAACAGTAGTAGAATAATTATCAGTAGTTGAAACTGAGTTGTTATCATTAACACGTTTAGTCAAATCACCAGGATATTTTGGAGCATCACGAGGTAATTTATCTATAGGCTGATTTTGTGTAGTTGACCTTGGCAGTGGCTCAGGCTTTTCATAAGTAAATGAGCCATCCCAAGTTGATGAACCTGGTTTCGTTGGTCGTATTGTACGATCAGCTAGATTTTTATCTGGACTTTGTGGTCGTCTACCAACAGATGATCTATCTGGTTGACTTGGTTTATCATTTTTATCAAAAACATTAATATTTATTGTTGTTTTACTTGTCACATCTGATACATTTGAATCTCTCTCAACTGATATTAATTTTTCTGATGATGTCATACGAGTTGATGGATATTTTGGCTTTTTATCATCATCAACTGGTGATTTTGTTGGTTTATTTTTATCACTTGGAGACTTGATTGGCTCTTGTGGCTTTTCAACAGTAAAAGAACCATCCCAAGTTGATGAGCCTGGTTTTGTTGGACGAGCTGTTCTATCTTCTGGCTGTTGAGATAATTTATCAGGTGAATATCTATCTGTATGTAATGTACTATCAGTTCTATCTGAAAAATCAAGATGAATTGAGCTTCTTTTATTTGTATCTGAATGAATTTTTGTGTCTTTTTCAACATTTATATATTTTTGTGTTGTTGTTACATCTTGAGGTCTCATCTCATTAACTGATGGTTTTTTAGGCTGTTCATATGTGAAAGAACCATCCCAAGTTGATGAACCTGGTTTTGTTGGTCTTCCAACACGTTCATCAGATTTTTTATTTCTATCAATTTCAGTTATTTCATTATCTTTTTGTATAATTCTTGTTGAAATTTTTTTAATTGTTGAATTTGGTGATTCAACACTGTAATCAATTATTTTACTAACTGGTTTACCATCAACAATAATTATTGTCTCAACAGATGTACTTGATAAATCATTATTCAATGAATCATGATAACTTTCATGTACACGTGATTGTTCAATAACAAATGATTCTTTTATCACATCAGATGAATCATCATACTCACTAATATCCAATGTTGTATCACTAACTCTTGGTCTTTTAATAGTATCAATTTTATCATGTGATATTGGTATATTTATTTCTTTAGTCAATGACGTTGATCTTGAATCTTTTTTATCAGTAAAACTTGTTTCACTTGCTGATGTTTCAACGACATATGACGTTGTTGATATATCAGCATCATTAATTGTATAATCATCAGTAACATCATGAATATCAATCATTGTTTTATTGCTAATATTTTTATCTGATAAACGTTTTGATATTATTGGATATTTTGGTGGTTTACCACTTACATCAATTGGTTTTTCATTAACAAAATGTCCATCCCATGTTGATTGACCTGGTTTATCATATCTTGAATTATCCAAACGTTTTGGTGTACTTGTATTTCTTGGTACTGTTATTATATCATCTTCTGGTATATCTGATGTTATTGTTGTTATTTTTTCAGTTCTAATATTACCATCATTTGTATCTTTATACTCAACAATATATGTAGATGATTCAACACTTCCATGATCTTCACTTATATCATGAATTTCAACATTATCATGATGTTTATCAAATTTATTATTTACTTGTTTTTTTATATTTTTATTTGTTATAAATTCACCGTCCCATGTTGAATCACCTGGTCTAACATATCTTGTTGTTGTAACACAATGATAATCAGTCTCGTCATTTGAATCCATTGATGATGATGATGGAATTATTTTTTTAATATTACTGCTAGTTTTAATATTACAATCTGTTGAATTTTTTATATTTTCTGTATCACTTTTTATAATTGTATTTTGATTAGCTATTTTTTTATCTTGTTTTTCATAAATAAATTTACCATCCCATGTTGATTGTCCAGGTTTTAATAATGGTACACATTTTTCATGATTATTATCATTATCATCATTAATACATTTATATTTATTAAAATCTTCAACTTTACTATCAGTATAAATATTTTTACCACGACTTGTAACAACATTACCATCTACATCAGTACGATTTTTAGTTTCATCAATATTAACAGTATCAATATACATTTTACCATCTTTTAAAATTCCCTCGGACATTGATTTACTTGATTGATAATTTTCAGATGATGTTGATGATGTTTTTATTGTTGGTTTATCATTGTCAATCATTTTACCATCTTTCCATGATGATGATGACTCTTTAACTGTTGATGATGACGATGATGAAGATGTTGATGATTGTACAATTGATTTTGATGAAGTTGAATGACTCTCAGATGTTTTTTCCATATTATTATTTTTACTATTAATCAATTGACCAATATTATCTTTTTTATTATCACAAATTGATGTTACATTCATTAATGCTTGTGTTTTTTCATCATTTATTAATTTATCAGATAAAATTTTTTCACGTTTTTTTAAATCACTTTGACGTAATATTTTTGGTTCACTTTCAATTATTTTAATAATATTACCTTTTGAATCCATTATCATTTCACGGCTACCACTTGTTGTTTCCATTGTATTTGAATGAGTTTCTATTTCACCACTTGTACTTGCTTCTTGTACAAATTTTGATGATGTTACTATTGTTTCTGATGATGATGTTTTTGTTGTACCAGTTTCTTCATTTGATGATACAATATTTTCTGTACTTCTCTTCTTAACTCGACCACCTTTTTTATTCAATACCATTTTTCAATTATTTAACTCAAACTTTATCAATTTAAAAAAATTCTAAAAATTAAATTTATATATTTATCACAATTTTCTCTTTTCAATCCACTCACATAAAAATTTTTTAACACACTTTTTTATTAATATAAAATATATTTAAATAAATATAAATAAATTTTTTTTTTCTATCTTTATAAATATTAGTTAAATAATTTTTTCAAAAAAAAAAAAAAAAATACAACAATTTCTTTTAGTAATTTTCGTTCGTTTTCGTTTGCAAAATTTTCGTAGTAAAATTTTTTTATTAATTAGTTAATTGATTGAACAATTTAATAGACTTTTTTTTTTTCAGATGATGTTGTCGATTTGAGATCGTTATTCGTTGTGGCACGAGTCGCGGTACGTATGGTTACTACTACTGCCTTCCTACTCACGTTCCCTACATACATTTGTTCTCTTCTTGGCTCTTAAAAAATTTTACCAATGAGTAGTGGTAAATTACACGACAACAATATACCTATATGCAACACATACAGTATTATAAATTTACACATTAATACAGCTTATTTTGTATCCTCATCTTTTTCATATAATCATATGATATTTTATCTTTTTCTTCTATACATTCTTGGCACTACATATCCCTACCATCAACAATTTTATTTATTCTTATCTCATTTGTCTTGTCTCTCCTCTTTTTTCCTCCTCAAGTATATTTATTTATTTATATTTTTACCTATTCTATCACATGAGTATATCTCGATGAATTTACGTGGGAGGTTTTTAACTTGACGATGACTGTATAATTTTAAATTCAAAATATCACTCAACTATATACAAATATTTGTCATAGATTTATTTTTTAACTATTGCATCAATAACAAAAAAAAAATGAATAAAAAATTTAAGCGCCAAATGACTAATAGACTTGAAAATAATTTTAATTTTAAAAAACATTATAATTTTTATAGAAAAATTAACAAAATTTTACTTTTTCTAACGTAAAATTATATTTTTTTCTACATCTTTTCTTCAAGGCTGGTGATTGATACTGTGTCTTTTTTAATTTTTCAATAAATTTTTAATAATCTTTATATTTTTGTTGATAAAAAAACCTATTATTTTTTATTTTTTTTATCAAGACTGAATGAGAAATAACAAATGGAAGTGTATGAGACCATGTTTAACCGGTTTTTAAATTTTTTTTTTATTTCTTTGCATTATGTACCAAATGGTATACCAAGCGATGACGTAGTTGTTATTTCTCTTCAAGAACCAAGATGCTTGTTTAAATTCGCCGAAATGCAGTCTCAGTTTCAATATTGTCATATACACTTTGCTGTTTTTTATTCTGATGCAGTCCTTTCGTTCTCAGACTTATCATTCCTATTTCGGAATGAGTTCTTGCCGTATAAAAATTCAAAAAAAAAAATACATACTCAAAGTAGGTCACGGAAAATGCTAAAATGTTCTTGAAGCTTTTTTTTTTTTATTTCATTTTTACATCAATATAAAAAAAAATTATTTAAAAAGTATAAATAATTTTTTTTTCTCTTTGATCAAATAAAATTTGCTTTATTTTTAAAATGAATGTAATTTTTTTTTTTTAAATTTATTTATTTACTTTGACCTGTTGTAATTACAAGTGTAAAAAAAAAAATGCATTATTAATATTTGAATTTATAACACGCGATTTAATATGTGTCTTGTGTTGAGGATAAATATCGTGTATGAAAATGTTCGTGACCAATGAGTTAACTTGTTAAAAATTAAATAAGATATGTTTTAAATATTCACTAAACATACGTGATATGTTGACGAATATTTTGTGTTAAGAATAACTAACAAGTATCATAATTTTAATCATAAAAATATATTTTTTTTCATTAGTATATTAACGAGGCAAAAATTAATAAATATAATAATTTAAATAAAAATTTATAAATCAATTTTAAAAAAAAAATTCAAGTCAATATTTATTGTTTGTGTTGAAATTTATCGTTTGATGATCAATATTTTTCCCACTCGTTAGAGTGAGTTTTAATTTTTATTTATTTTTTATATTTTTTCCTTCTAGTAATAGTAAAAACCGGCTTTATTTTTTTTCGCATATTAACCCACTTATTGACTTTTTCTTTCATCGACACAAATTGATATTCATGCATACACATAAAATTTTTAACTAGTACAAAGTAGTAGTGGTGAACGTAGTAGTCAGACAATTTGGCAGTCATAATATATCGAAAAAAAAATTCATAAATCTTATCTTAATTTGTATTTTTATTTTACATAACAGATGGCTCATTTGTGCGTAATAATTATTGAGTATTATAATCTATCAATTTATTATTTTTATTTTTAAAATAATTAAATATTTATGCTGAGTTTATTTGAAGAAATAAAATCAAATAAAAAGATAATTGTATAATTTTTAGGTGAAGGATTTTTATGGTATCTTTTGGCAATTGGCCTTGAAATTGTATTGTTGGGGAAGGATATATTATTTTTTTATTTTAAAACAGTATTTGCATTGTCGTTTTATTTTTATTTTTTTTTCAAATTTCCTTGAAATCCAAAAAGGGTTGTTTAACAAATTAATTCATGGAATTTTTTAATTTACATTATCTTGAAATTAAACTGAAAAAATTGAAAATAAATTTGTTATTTTTATCAATGACAAGTTATAGAATTTATTTATTTTTATAAATTCGAAACACTGTTATTATTGAACTTGAGAAAAAAAAAAAAAAAACCATTTTTTCGATTTTTTTTTCGAGTCAATGACCAATTGTAATGTTTAAATTTTAATCTACAAGAATTTTGTCATCTTGAATGGTTTGAATCTGTTATTTCTTTAGATATTTTACTATAAAATACATGGCTTTAAATATTTTTCGAAATCAATTATTTCGACAATCGAAATTTAAAATAAAAATTATTTTTTATTTGAATTTAAACGGTAAATTTTAGAATATATAATATTTAAAATAAAAATATAATTTCATGATGTGGAAAGCGTAGGTTTTAAAAGAACCCACGATATATTGACGTCCTCGTGTTTTCCACTTTGGTCTTGCTCCATATTTGGTAAAATGAACGTCTCGAAAATAACGTGGGCGAATTATACTCCAGGCATCACGGTGAACACCATGTCCAATCATGCAACCCAACATATTTTTATAGAAAAAAAAAATTAAAAAGAAAATTAAATACCACAAAAATTAGTCACTCATTAAAAAAACAATTCATCAAAAATCAGTCTGTAAAAAAAATTCAAATAATTTCAAAAAATTTGGCTATATGTCAACACTCAGCTGATTCATCCACTCGAAAAAAAAAAAAAACAAACAAAACTAAATTTCAATAAATATAAATCTAAAAATAATCACAAGTAAAAAAAAAAGAATTTATTTTAAATGATTCATTTTCATAAATCAAAAATAAACTATTTATTTTGTTAATTTTTACTGATCAATGTGTAGGTAGTTATTTTAAACTGGCAAATATAAAAAACCCACATAAATATTAATCATGCTCTTATTTTTTTTTAATATTTATATCATGAAAAAGTGGGTTTAATAATTTTTGATTATTGTCATTTAATAATATGTATATTTTTAAAAATAATAAATCAAAAAGACAAACAGTAGTCTATTTTTATCAAGCGACTAATTTTATTTTTCATATAAAACAACTTAAAAGAGTAATGAAGGATCAATCGATTTAGTTAAATGTTCAAGTATCACACAAAACATGTGCCAAAAATGGGGATCAGTATCCAAACACTGATGAAAGGAATATATATCAAGTAATTATTATTTATATTTTCATGTTTATATGGCAATTTAGCTCGTATACGTGATACGAAAAATAAAAAATAACATTAATTTACTCTTGATTTTTATTAAAGTATATATAGATGTATGTTTTTTTTTATATTTGTAAATGAAAAGCAAGAATATATTTAATGACCTCGTCGTAAATTAACCAAAGACAGTAAGACGAGTCTCGACGGGTGTCTCAAATCATTATTCAATAATTATTTTGGTACACGTATATCCTTGATATTCATTATTTTTTAAATATAAATTTTATTTTTTTTTATATTTTTTTTTTATTAATTAATTTTATGTCTTAATTGTATTTTTAGATAAATAATAAATTTAGAATAATTAATAAATATATGTTTTATAGTAATTTGTTTAATTTTTTTTTTTTCTATAAAAATATATAAAATTCAAGTGAAAATAATTTGTAAATTTTAAAATAATTAAATATTTTTAAATTTTTTTATTTATTATTGTAATATTATATTTGTAAAATTATTATATTATTATTTTATAAAGAAATATGCATTTTATCGTTTTTTAATATTTTTTTCTAATCGAAATTCAATTTTGTTTCGATCGTTTCGATTGTTTCGATTCTTAAAAAACATTAACATAATCATTTTTTTTTTTTCTAATTTTCAATTTGTTTTTTTTTTTAAAAAAAATTATCTACAAAATTAATATTTGCAAGGTCAATAGTAAATTACATTTGACCCCAAGTTGAATAACTAATAAATGCATTTATCATGATAAACAGACTAAATAAAAATGATGACACCATGCAAGAAAAAAAAAAAACAATTCAAATTAAAAACAATAAAAAAAATAAAGGTAAATAAATTATTAAACTTGAAAAATTAACAAGTATATTTTTCGTTGAATATTAAAAGGAAGTTTAATAAACTTTGATGAAAGTCTTTATGATAAAGTGCATATGCAGACGGTGAAGTCATGATCATATATAAATTTGTTGATGGCTTAAGGGCAAGAGATGAATTTAACTATAAGATAATTTACATTATTATTCTGTTAATATGTATTAAAACAAAACATGTAAAGTACAAGTGAAAGTATAGGTGTCCATCGTTCACTACCACCTACGACCATGACACTAAAAAAAATCTCTCGACAGTGAATCGTCGTTGGCCTCGGGGTAAATAAAACCACCAGGGATCTATTTATTTTTATTATTTATAAATTTTTTTTTTTTATAAATTCAATGAAGGCAAATTTTTCGAGGCTATATTAAATGATTCATTTTGTATTACCATTTCAAGATCATCCCCAGAGAAATTTATAAATATATATCTGCAAATTAATTTTATTTTTGTTGGTTATTATTTTTTCTTGTAACTTTTGTTATTTGGCCCAATTAGTTTATGTAAAGTACTGCATCGGAATGACATAGTTTTCGTAACCAGGGAGTTTGCATCGATAATGCTCACACTGTACATTAATTCATTGAGTTATTTAAAAAATTTATTAATTAATTTGAATGAAATGTATATCTATTATTAGTGACTGTTCATGTTGATGAATCATTTGTCTCAATCGTTAATGATTAATGATAAATATACGATTTAATTGATCAACAAAAATTCAATGATATATTTTTTTTTTTTGTGCAATTATATCGTTTAATTACCTACCTAAATTGAGAACAAAATAATACTGCATCATCATTGATAATTTATTTATTTCTTGATAAAAAAAATATATATATTTTAATTAATGAAAAATTATATTAAACACGTGACACAAATGATTTTCTTGGAATGAAAATAAAGTTGTAAAATAAATTCACAAATACACAAATTAATTGATTATCAAGTTCCTTGAAATTAAATATAATTTCTTGGAATTTTTATCATATGTCCGTCACTTTATGGTTTATAAAATTGTATGATTGACACTTGAGATTAATTTAAACTGATATGATAATTTAAATATTTTTAAAGTAATAACTTTTTTATTTATTTCTTATTTGTTTTCTATTTTTGAATAATTTAATTTTATATTATTCGAGAGATTAGTATTTAATTATTTAATATTTATTTGTAAAATATTATTCGAGGTGATTTTAGATAACATGCAACCCTTTGAAACGCCTCGAAAACTCTGGATATTACTTCCCGCGTTAACATTGAGCTTTTGTGCTTGCATACTGTCGTCAGGGTAACGAATTTTTTTTTTATTATTCTATTTTTGCGCAAGTGCAAATAAAATTTCAATAATAGTAAATAATTTTAAACTTAAAAATTTTTTTTTTAATGTCTCGTTAAATATTTTTTAATATTTTTTAAATATTATAAAACAGGTTCAAATAAAAGATGAACTCCTTCCCGAGGTGTTAAAATCACTGAACCTTTATCCATTTCAAAAGGAACGACAGTTAATTTTGATGGTTTGACGAGCCATTTCTTGATGACAGTCATAATGCCAAGTTTAATTGGATATCCCGCAAATCTAAATCCTAAAACAATATGTAAATAATTTAAAATGAAATTCAATTAACCATCAACTGTACATACCAATACAATTTTTATTTCCTTGGCCGAAAGCACAAAAAGCCATTGAATGTCTCTGTGCCTTGGCTTCATCACAAAATCTTTCCGGATCAAATTTTTCTGGATTTGGATAATAATTTGGATCATGATGAATTGAATAAACCGGAATTGTAATTTTAATTCCCTCATCAATGACCATATCAGTTCCAGGTATTTTATATGGCTTTGATGTTTCTCTAGCCAGTGTTAGCAATGGTGGATTTTTTCTCAATGTTTCCAATACAACCATATCAAGATATTTCATATTATTAATCACATCCCAAGTTAATTTTTCATCATTATTATCATTCAATATTTCATTAATTTCATGTCTAAGTTTATCTTGAATTTTTGGCTCAATTGCAAGCTCCAATAATGCAAGTGATACAGCCGTTGAAATCATATCCATACCAGCAACAAAAAGTATAAATGATTGAGCAATCATAAAACATTCATCAAATTCACTATCATCATTTTGTGATTGCAATATTAAATCAGTTAAATCATTTTTAATGATATTATTATTTTTTCTTAATTCAATAACTTCTTTCATTGAATTTATAAAAAAATTACCAATTTTTGGATTAATTAAATTAACTTTTAATAATTTAAATAATTCTGGTTGAATTTCTCGTATTAATCTTTTTAACATACCACGAAAATCTGATGCTGATACTTTTTCACAAAATTCATAAAATTCACTGTTTGAATGTGTTAGGGCATTTGTTTTAATACCAAAACAACATGAACCCATTATATCAGTTGAAAATCTTCCAGCAGCATCACGACAATCAATGACATTATTATCAATGATTTTCTTCTCGAGATATTTACCAAAATCATTTGAACATTCAATCATATTTGTAAGCATGTTTTTTAATTTACCTGATGTAAAAGTTGGTGATAATTTAGCACGTACTGCTTTCCATCTTGGACCATCAATATTAAATAAATGCGCTGTTAGAGGATCAGTCATTTCATTCAACACAATACCACGTCCATAAAATGTATCAAAATCTTTGATTAATATTGTTTTTATTAAATCAAGATCATTGATTATTAGTTGGGGTTGATGGCCCTTGTAAACTCCAACGTATGGTAAATTTTTCCATTTTTTATATATTTTATCTACAGTCTCACCGACTGTTAATTTTTTAAAAAATATTTCAATGTAATTACCAAATAATGGCAATGGACGTGGACCTTTAATTCCACGATTTTTCCAATAATTTAATTTCCATTTTATGTAAATGTAGATTGCAATAATTGCTAGTAATAATGATGTTAAAAATTTTTGTTGATCCAAGTCCATGGTAGCGGAGACAATGTACTTGTTACTTGGTTCCCTGAGAAGACTAGATTTAAGACTTAAAAGTGCGCATTTAAATTAATTTAGAACAATGCCATCTGTTTGTTTTTATTTTAGACAAAAAAAATAATTTCTTCAATAACACAATACAGTTTGTTTGACGTATTATATGCGGAAAACTGTTATTATAATAATATTTTTTTATTTTTCATTCATACAAATAATATTTTTTATTTATACAAATAATATTTTTTATAAAATGATTCGTTATTTGGTGCTAATAATTATCAGTTTCAAAATTATTATTATCATCTTGAATATTTGCATTTCTTGCATCATAAATATCTAATATATTGTTTTGAATAATTAGCTCTTAAATTATGACTATACTTAATAGTGATTAGTGCTCTTCCATTAGCTACACTAGTTCCACTAGCTCCAATAATATCATTTTCATTTCCAGCCAAATTATTATTTGTATAATTTTGATAAACACAAGGTTGAAAATAATTATTTGGTGTTGTCATAAGACGATCACAATTTGTATCATCAATATTTAATAAATTTTGTGAATAAATATATTATATTTTGATAATAATAATTAATTATTAACATTACCATTGTTATTATTATTATTGCTATTATTCATTTGTCCAGATGAATAATTATTATATATTTCATTACGATTAAAATTTATTTGATTATTTATTAGTATTATTGGGAAAACAATTCTTTCAATCTTGATTATTTAATCTATAATTGTAACTATTATTATTATTTAATATTATTAGTATCAATTGGATCAATTAAACAAGTGTATGAACTTTTTAATTCATCATTAACAGTAAAATAAACAAAAAAAACCAATATGTAAATAGTTATGCAAATGACTAACAGATGGCCAAAAAAAAAGCATTCTCACATGTGGTGATGTCGCTAATCGTTTCTATATAATGAAGAAATAAATTTGTATCGTCACTAAGAGAGATGAGTGACTACACACCCTTCGCACTTACCGTGGCTACGGCTTTCCTTCGGGATTGGGTGCGTTGTACTTTAATAGTTTAATTGGTTTTGGATTGTAACTAACTGTTACTTTCCGTAGTATGAGGATGTGAGTATTCGGTCTTCTCTACCTGTTGTGTCACGGCCTTTCACGGTTGGACCAGGTACACTCGATAAGTCTCTCATATTTTTGCATTTTTATTTTCTATTAATAGAATTTTTTTTTTCTATTTGTCTATTGAAATTTGAAATTACAATTTACAATTATGCGGCTACCATATGTTTTCAACACCAACTTTATTTTTGTTTCACTATATTTAAAAGAGAAAAAGAGTTACAAATAGACACTTATAAATAAATAAGCCTAATATCTAATAACAACATTTATCAATAAATATATATGTATATAATTTAAAATTTGAAAAAAAAGAGATAAATAAAATAACTATTAAAACATATATGAAAAATTTATATTTATATTTGTTTATTTAGTTACATTTTATAATGTACTAGTAATATTATTTTATTCTTAGATTAAATTGGTTCAAAGACAAGATGAATACCATTTTTTGGAGATAAAAAAAATGAGCCTTTATCAATTTCATATGGTACCACTGTTGACTTTGATGGTTTGACTCTATAATTTTTTAAAACTTTAATAATACCCAGTTTAACTTGATAATGAGCAAACCGAAGTCCTAAAAGTAAAAAAATATTTCAAAATAATTAATAATACAATTTTTTTGGTTATTGAAAAAATAAAGAAATAAAAATAAATACCTATGCAATTTTTAGGACCATCCCCAAAAGCTAAAAGTGTCATAGGATGTCTCTGGGCCTTGGCACTATCAGTAAAACGTTCAGGATCAAATTTTTCTGGACTTGGATAATAGCTTGGATCATGATGAATAGCATAAACTGGTATATTAACGTTCGTTCCTTTTTCAATTGTCGTATTTGTTTCCGGTATTTTATATGATCTACAAGCTCTCCTAATGAGCGTTAAAATTGGTGGATTTTTTCTCAGGGTTTCTTGCATTACCATGTCGAGATATTTCATACTGTTAATAGTATCATAACTTAATTTTCCATCATTATTTTTCAATGTTTCAATAATTTCACTTCTTAATTTTTCCTGAACCTTTGGCTCAATAGCAAGTTCATAAAGTGACATTGAAATTGAAAGACTACTAGTCTCAAAACCTAAAAATAAAAGTATTTATAATTAATTATAGGGGCAAGCGGGGCAAAATGGAACACTTAAGGAAAAAATATAAATCGATGTATGACAATAGTATTTTCCGATTAGTTTTTCTCACTTATTAATAAAAAAAACAAATAATTTTTAAAAATTAAAAAAAAAAAATTATTATCATAAATTTATTTATTGTTGTTTAATAAAATGTGATATTAATCACAAAAATTAACTTTTTTTTATTTCTCTTCATGTATAATTACGAACAATGGCTTTTAAATTAATTTATCACCATTTTTCTCGACGAACAAAAAAAAACATATGAAAAATAATTTTCTTTGTTCTTAAAAAAAAATGCTCAAAATATTTTCAAAAAAAATTTTTTTTTTTATTGCATTTATTTTCTTCCGGCTATTTTAATAGAAGAGTGACGAAAAAATGAAAAAAAATATGAGTCAAAATATTTTTTTGGGTGTTCCATTTTGCCCCACTTTCCTCTATAAAAATGATATTTAAAAAACATAAATAATTTTACAAACCTCCAACAAAAAATACAAATGCCTGAGCCGTCATTAGACTATCAGTAAATTGAATTTCATTATTATTCTCTGTTTTCTTAATATTAATAAATAAATCAATTAAATCATTTCTAACAATATTATTATTTTTTCTAACATCAATTGTTTCATTAATTGTATCCATAAAAAATTTACTTATTTTTGAATCCATTAAGCTTATTTTTAAAGATGTAAATAACCACGGTGAAATTTCTCTTAATAAAAGTTTTGCCATCCTATTAAAATTTGATTCCAATACTTTTCTACCAACTTTACGAAATTCACTTTCATCATTTGACAATGCATTCATATTTATTCCAAATGCACAAGAACCTATGACATCAGTTGTAAATTTCGCAGCAACTTCTCGACAATCAATGACATTTGATTTTTTCAATTGATTTGATAAATATATTTCAAAATGATCAGCACATTCTACCATCAATTCAATCATGTGTTTTAATTTTCCAGCTGTAAATAATGGTGTTAGTTTAGCACGTATGAATTTCCATCTTGGTCCATCAATATTAAATAAATGTGCTGTTAGAGGATCAGTCATTTCATTCACCACAATACCACGTCCATTGAATGTATCAAAATCTTTGATTAATATTGTTTTTATTAAATCAAGATCATTGATTATTAACTGAGGGCTGTGACCTTTGTAAACTCCAACAAATGCTTCATGTTTCCATTTTGTATATATATTTTGAATCACTTGACCAGCTGTTAATTTTTTCAAAAACAATTTAGTAAAATTACCAAATATTGGCACTGGTTTTGGACCAGGTACACTAAGATTTTCCCAATAATTTAATTTTCTTGTTATGAAAAAATATATTGTCAAAATAATTGCAATAAATCCTATGATATATGTTTGTATTTGAAATTCCATTTTATCTTGTTTACTCACTATGCAAAATTTTATTTTACTCACTTGAAAGAGAATATAATAATGAGTTAAAATACCTGCTAACGTTGACAATATATAGCTTCCACCTGATGTAATATTCACAAAGATAACGTCTTGCAAAAATTAAGTATAAATTTATCAAATACATTTTAAGTACTCGGAAATAAAAAATGTGAATAATAATCTAATGAATATTTAAATACATAATTTGCATACAATATTTATTCTGTGCATATTAATTTCTGAATATATATATATTTTATTTTTACACATTAATTAAGATAGTTAAAATTGTATAAAACTCAAATTATTAATTACAAGGAACGCGCGTAAGATGAACACCTTCTTTCATATAGAAATAGAACAAGTGATATATCCTTTGAAATCATATCCATAGTAGCAACAAAAAGGATAATGATTGAGCAATCATATAAAACATTCATCAAATTCACTATCATCATTTTGCGATTGCAATATTCAATCATTACCATTGTTATTTGTAGTATTATTATTGCTGTTATTCATTTGTCCAGATGAATATTTATTATACATCTCATTAGTCATTACGATTAATATTTATTTGATTATTATTTTCAGCAGCATCATTCATTTTTGGTGTAGTATTATTGGGTTATTGCTACTCTCCCGTAGTTAAGAAGACCATCCAGAGTCTTCTAAGGCTTCTATAGTCTTCTAAACTCTATGGTCTTCTCTGCCTGTTGAGTCATATGATCTTTCACGGTCTGACTAGGTACGCTATAACGTCTCTCATATTTTTGCGTTTTTATTTTCTATTATTACAATTTTTTTTTCATCTATTTCTAATTTCAAGATTTGTCTATTAAAATCAGTTTGAATTAATCAAACTTTCAGCACCAACTTCATTTTTGTTACGCTATATTTAAAAGAGAAAGAGAAAGACAATTATAAATAAATAGATAATGTAAATAAACAAGCCTACAATCTAATGACAACATTTATCAATAAATATATATATATATATTAGGGTGGTCCTTAAAAAGGCTATGGTGGAATTTGATCACTCTCACCCCCTCATTTGGTTAGAAATATATTAAAAAAAATTCTCTCAAATTTTCAGAATTTTTACTCAACATTAACCCGTGCCGCAAAAGCTTTTTCTATTTTCGATTTCGGGATTTTTAGCAAGATTACGATATTCATAGAGACAAGATTTTATGAATAATATTAGAACGTCATTGCAAGCAAAAAATATTGGTCGCAACAGAACTTCGATATCTCGAATACTTTTCGAGGTATCGAAGAAACATGATATTGAATTTTTCTTTTCGTCATTTTTTTAGTAGATAAATAGTTTGGTAAAGAAAAAAATTTTGGAATCGCTTTTACTAGTATTTTTTACGAGGAATATTGTGGTTCAAACAGAAATATCGTACCTTCAACTGTTTTCGAGATACTGAGCTTTGAAGGTAAAATATATCGAAATATATTACTAACTTTTCATTGATTTAATATTTTTAAATAATTATAAATTTAAAAGAAATCAATATTAATAATGATTCTAGTAAGATTTCTTACGGAGAAAAACAATAGTGATGATAAAAATTTAATATCTCTATCCATTTTCGAGACATCGATTATTGAAAATTAAAAATATCGATATATTTATAAGATGACGAGTTATAACTAGAAAAAACTAGATTCCAAAGTCATATTCCAACTTGGAGAAAGAAAAATGTTTTGCTTACAGCCGCTAGATCTTTTCCCAGCTATATCTTGACCTTTGCTATATCATTTATTTAGCCTTAATTATAGCTAAACATACAATATCTACATCATTTTACCCGCTACGTTCTTTTCTTTAGCTACATCTTTTCCTCATCTGGATTTTTCACTTAGCCGCTAGATCTTTTACTTAGTCTTAATTATAACCAAACACACCCTTGGTAGAAATAATCTCTCCGGATTTTCTACGTAATTGAGACTTTCGGAGATATTATTCCAGAGTTTTTCCACATTTTCTCCGGATTTTTTCAGACAAAATTTCTTTTTTATTTTTCGTAGGTAAACTCTTATTTCTAGTTTTTTATTGATTTTTCCGATTTTTTGTGTTTGTTTTTAAAGCGAAAATTCCGGAAAAAATGCGGAGATATTATAGAAATAGTCTGGAGATTACTCCATAAATATCTCCGAAAGTCTCAATTACGTAGAAAATCCGGAGAAATCATGAGAAATCCGGAGTAAATCTGGAGAGATTATTTTCACCAGGGACAAAATCTACGTTATTTTACCGGCATAATTGCTTCCTTAGCTGCATCTTTTCATCAGCTAAAGGCCGACTGGCAAGAATTTATGGTGGGCAAGCATAGCTCTTACTCACTCAATCTGGTGGGCTCTTATGAAAAGAAATGTGGAAGGGGCAGCTTCACCATCATGAACTCTTGCCAGTTGACTTTTACATTATTTCATTAAAAACGAAAGTTATATCCTTTTATTCAAGTTGTAATATAACTATGGAATCTAGTTTTTTCTAGTTACAACTCGTCATCTTATAAATATATCGATATTTTTAATTTTCAGTAATCGATGTCTCGAAAATGGATAGAGATATTAAATTTTTATCATCATTATTGTTTTTCTCCGTAATCTTACTAGAATCATTATTAATATTGATTTTTTTTAAATTTATAATTATTTAAAAATATTAAATCAATGAAAAGTTAGTAATATATTTCGATATATTTTACCTTCAAAGCTCAGTATCTCGAAAACTGTGAAAGGTACGATATTTCTGTTTGCACCACAATATTCCTCGTAAAAAATACTAGTAAAAGCGATTCCGAAATTTTTTTCTTTACTAAACTATTTATCTACTAAAAAAATGACGAAAAGAAAAATTCAATATCATGTTTCTTCGATACCTCGAAAAGTATTCGAGATATCGAAGTTCTGTTGCGACCAATATTTTTTGCTTGCAATGACGTTCTAATATTATTCATAAAATCTTGTCTCTATGAATATCGTAATCTTGCTAAAAATCCCGAAATCGAAAATAGAAAAAGCTTTTGCGGCACGGGTTAATGTTGAGTAAAAATTCTGAAAATTTGAGAGAATTTTTTTTAATATATTTCTAACCAAATGAGGGGGTGAGAGTGATCAAATTCCACCATAGCCTTTTTAAGGACCACCCTAATATATATATAATTTGAAATTAGAAAAAAAAAGAGTGATGGATAATTAATAAATTAAAGCGTATTAATATTCTTTTTAAAATACTTTTATTTGTTTATTCAGTTACATTCTATATTATACTTGCGATGTTATTAAATTCCTTAATTAAAGTGGTTCAAAGACAAGATGAATACCATTTTTTGGAGTTAAAATAAATGAGCCTTTATCAATTTCATATGGTACCACTGTTGACTTTGATGGTTTGACAATATAATTTTTTAAAATTTTAATAATCCCCAGTTTATATTGATACTTAGCAAACCGATATCCTAAAAATAAAAAATAATATTTCGAAATAATTAATAATACAATTTTTGGCTAGTGAAAAAAATAGAGAAATGAAAATGAATACCTATGCAATTTTTAGGACCATCCCCAAAAGCTAAAAATGTCATAGGATGTCTCTGGGCCTTGGCACTATCAGTAAAACGTTCAGGATCAAATTTTTCTGGACTTGGATAATAGCTTGGATCATGATGAATAGCATAAACTGGTATATTAACGTTTGTTCCTTTTTCAATTGTCGTATTTGTTTCTGGTATTTTATATGATCTACAAGCTCTCCTAATGAGCGTCGAAACTGGTGGATTTTTTCTCAGAGTTTCTTGCATTACCATGTCGAGATATTTCATACTGTTAATAACATCATAACTTAATTGTCCATCATTATTCTTCAATGTTTCAATAATCTCATTTCTTAATTTCTCCTGTACTTTTGGCTCAAAAGCAAGTTCATACAAGGAAATTGAAATTGTAGTACTACTAGCCTCAAAACCTTAAAAATAAATAAATAAATAATTTATAATTATACAAGTACAATAATTATTAATTAAATAATATAAAATAATTTTACAAACCTCCAACAAAAAATACAAATGCCTGAGCCGTCATTAGACTATCAGTAAATTTAATTTCATTATTATTCTCTGTTTTTTTAATATTAATAAATAAATCAATTAAATCATTTCTAACAATATTATTATTTTTTCTAACATCAATTGTTTCGTTAAATGTATCTATAAAAAATTTACTTGTTTTTGAATCCACTAAGCTTATGTTTAAAGAGGTAAACAACCACGGTGAAGTTTCTCTTAATAAACGTTTCATCATCTTATAAAAATCTGATTCAAATAATTTTCTACCAACTGTACGAAATTCACTTTCATCATTTGATAATGCATTCATATTTATTCCAAATGCACAAGAGCCAATGACATCAGTTGTAAATTTTGCAGCAGCTTCTTGACAATCAATGACATTTGATTTTTTCAATTGATTTGATAAATATATTTCAAAATGATCAGCACATTCTACCATTAATTCAATCATGTGTTTTAATTTTCCAGTAGTAAATATTGGTGTTAGTTTAGCACGTATAAATTTCCATCTTGGTCCATCAATATTAAATAAATTTGCTGTTAGAGGATCAGTCATTTCATTCACCACAATACCACGTCCATTAAATGTATCAAAATCTTTGATTAATATTGTTTTTATCAAATCAAGATCATTGATTATTAACTGAGGGCTGTGACCTTTGTAAACTCCAACAAATGCTTCATGTTTCCATTTTGTATATATATTTTGAATCACTTGACCAACTGTTAATTTTTTCAAAAACAATTTAGTAAAATTACCAAAAATTGGCACTGGTTTTGGACCAGGTACATCAAGATTTTTCCAGTAATTTAATTTTTTTGTTACCAAATAAAATGTTGTCAAAATAATTAGAATAAGTCCTATGATATATGTTTGTATTTGAAATTCCATTTTATCTTGCGTTTACACACTATGCAAAATTTTATTGTCGCCTACTCACTTAAAAGAGAATATAACAATTAGTTAAAATTACTGCAACGATGAAAATATATAATACGTAGCTTATACCTGATGCAATATGACTTGCAATGATAATCAATTATACATTGATAAATGATAAGTAATTATCAATATTCGCAAAGTTAAACTTAACTTTTTATTCAACACGTTTTGCAAAAATTAAGCATAAATTTATCAAGTACATTTTAAGTGCTAACTCGAAAATAAATAATTCTAATAATAATTTAATGAATATACCTATTCAAAGACATAATTTACATACAATATTTATTCTGTGCATTTTCTGAATATTTATATATTTTATTTTACACATTAATTCAGCCAGTCAAAATTGTATAAAACTAAAATTATTAATTGCAAAGAACGCGCTTAAGATGAACACCTTCTTTCATATAGCAATAGAACAAGTGATACATCCTTTGAAATCATATCCATAGTAACAACAAAAAGTATAAATGATTGAGCAATCGGTAAACATTCATCAAATTCACTATCATCATTTTGTGATTGCAATATTAAATCATTACCATTGTTATTTGTATTATTATTATTTCTATTATTCATTTGTCCAGATGAATAATTATTATACATCTCATTAGTCATTACGATTAATATTTATTTGATTATTATTTTCAGCAGCATCATTCATTTTTGGTGTAGTATTATTGGGTAAACAATTTTTCCAATCTTTGTTATTATCTAATCCATAATTGTCACTATTATTATTATTATTACTAGTAGTATCAAATGGATCAATTGAAAAACTCTTATGAACTTTTTAATTCATCATTAATTTTAATTTTTGAATCTTCATGATCTTTCATGGTCGGACCAAGTATACGCTGACGTCTCTCATATTTTTGAATTTTTATTTTCTATTATTAAAATTTTTTTTTCATCTATTTCTAATTTTAAGATTTGTTTATTGAAATTAGTTTTAATTAATCAAACTTTCAGCACCAACTTCATTTTATTTTCGCTATATTTCCGAGTAATTACGTCTAATAACTTTACAATGTTAATTGTTTTATTAATTACATGATGTAATGAACCTGTGGTCAAATTTTCATCAAGTTATTCCATGTATTAGCCTGTGTAAATAATTTTCCAAGTTGTATGTGTAAGTGTGTATAAATGCATTGTCCCGCTGTATTTTTATTTTTTTCTAACACTAATACATCGAATAACTTTTTGAAAATTTGACCAGAGGTTTATTATTACATGACAATGATAAAACAATAAATATTGTAAAGTTATTAGACGTAATAGTTTATAATAATAATTATTTAAAATTAAAAAAATTAAAAAAAAAAATTTTTTTTTTGCTTTTTTTTTTTTTTTTCCGAGTAATTACGTCTAATAACTTTACAATGTTAATTGTTTTATTAATTACATGATGTAATGAACCTGTGGTCAAATTTTTATCAAGTTATTCCATGTATTAGTATGTGTAAATGATTTTTCAAGTTATATGTGTAATTGTGTATAAATGCATTGTCCCGCTGTATTTTTATTTTTTTCTAACACTAATACATCGAATAACTTTTTGAAAATTTGACCAGATGTTAATTATGATATAACAATAATAAAACAATTAACATTGTAAAGTTATTAGACGTAATTACTCGGAAAAAAAACAAAAAAGCAAAAAAAAAATTTTTTTTTTTAATTTTCTTGATTTTAAATAATTATTATTATAAACTATTACGTCTAATAACTTTACAATATTTATTGTTTTATCATTGTTATGTAATAATAAACCTGTGGTCAAATTTTCAAAAAGTTATTCGATGTATTAGTGTTAGAAAAAAATAAAAATACAGCGGGACAATGCATTTATACACACTTACACATATAACTTGAAAAATCATTTACACATACTAATACACGGAATAACTTGATAAAAATTCGACCACAGGTTCATTACATCATGTAATTAATAAAACAATTGACATTGTAAAGTTATTAGACGTAATTACTCGGAAAAAAAAAAAAAAAGCAAAAATAATAATAATAATAATAATAATAATAATAAAAAAAAAATTTTTTTTTTTAATTTATTGAATTTTAAATAATTATTATTATAAACTATTACGTCTAATAACTTTACAATATTTATTGTTTTATCATTGTCATGTAATAATAAACCTCTGGTCAAATTTTCAAAAAGTTATTCGATGTAGTAGTGTTAGAAAAAAATAAAAATACCGCGGTACAACGTGGTCGACTATACATACACATACAATTTGAAAAATCATTTACACAGACTAATACATGGAATAACTTGATGAAAATTTGACCACAGGTTCATTACATCATGTAATTAATAAAACAATTACCATTGTAAAGTTATTAGACGTAATTACTCGAAAAAAGAAAAATTTTTTCAATTTTTTTGATTTTAAATAATTATTATTATAAACTATTACGTCTAATAACTTTACAATATTTATTGTTTTATCATTGTCATGTAATAATAAACCTCTGGTCAAATTTTCAAAAAGTTATTCGATGTATTAGTGTTAGAAAAAAATAAAAATACAGCGGGACAATGCATTTATACACACTTACACATACAACTTGGAAAATTATTTACACAGGCTAATACATGGAATAACTTGATGAAAATTTGACCACAGGTTCATTACATCATGTAATTAATAAAACAATTAACATTGTAAAGTTATTAGACGTAATTACTCGGAAAAAAAAAAAAAAGCAAAAAAAAAATTTTTTTTTTTAATTTTTTTAATTTTAAATAATTATTATTATAAACTATTACGTCTAATAACTTTACAATATTTATTGTTTTATCATTGTTATGTAATAATAAACCTGTGGTCAAATTTTCAAAAAGTTATTCCATGTATTAGTGTTAGAAAAAAATAAAAATACAGCGGGATAATGCATTTATACACACTTACACATATAACTTGAAAAATCATTTACACATACTAATACACGGAATAACTTGATCAAAATTTGACCACAGGTTCAATACATCATGTAATTAATAAAACAATTAACATTGTAAAGTTATTAGATGTAATTACTCGGAAAAAAAACAAAAAAGCAAAAAAAAAATTTTTTTTTTTAATTTTTTTGATTTTAAATAATTATTATTATAAACTATTACGTCTAATAACTTTACAATATTTATTGTTTTATCATTGTCATGTAATAATAAACCTCTGGTCAAATTTTCAAAAAGTTATTCGATGTATTAGTGTTAGAAAAAAATAAAAATACAGCGGGACAATGCATTTATACACACTTACACATACAACTTGGAAAATTATTTACACAGGCTAATACATGGAATAACTTGATGAAAATTTGACCACAGGTTCATTACATCATGTAATTAATAAAACAATTAACATTGTAAAGTTATTAGACGTAATTACTCGGAAAAAAAAACAAAAAAGCAAAAAAAAAATTTTTTTTTTTAATTTTTTTGATTTTAAATAATTATTATTATAAACTATTACGTCTAATAACTTTACAATATTCATTGTTTTATTATTGTTATATCATAATTAACATCTGGTCAAATTTTCAAAAAGTTATTCGATGTATTAGTGTTAGAAAAAAATAAAAATACAGCGGGACAATGCATTTATACACACTTACACATACAACTTGGAAAATTATTTAAACAAATTTATTTGAAAGAAAGAAAAAAGAAATATTTCTAAAAAAAAAATAATATTTTACATTATAAAAATTATAGAATGAAAAAAAAAAAGAAAATCTATCCAATTTTTTTTTTCACTAAAATCTTGGGGCAACGGAGTCTGAGCCGGCCCTGCTAGAGCGGCCGATTCGGCGGCGAGCTTCAGCGTCATTTTCGCTATATTTGAAAGAGAACGACATAGTTAAAAATAAATAGATAATGTTAATAAACAAGCCTACAATCTAATAACAACATTTATAAAAAAATATATATATAAATAATTTGAAATTAGAAAAAAAAAAGAGTGATAGATAATTAATAAATTAAAGCATATTAATTTTCTTTTTAAAATATTTTTATTTGTTTATTTAGTTACATTCTATATTATACTAGCAATTTACTTTAATCTTCGATTAAAGTGGCTCAAAAACAAGATGAATACCATTTTTTGGAGTTAAAATAAATGAGCCTTTATCCATCTCATATGGTACCACTGTTGATTTTGACGGTTTGACTCTATAATTTTTTAAAATTTTAATAATCCCCAGTTTATATTGATAACCAGCAAACCGAAGTCCTAAAAATAAAAATAATATTTCGAAATAATTAATAATACAATTTTTTGGTTATTGAAAAAAAAAGAAATAAAAATAAATACCTATGCAATTTTTAGGACCATCCCCAAAAGCTAAAAATGTCATAGGATGTCTCTGGGCCTTGGCACTATCAGTAAAACGTTCAGGATCAAATTTCTCTGGGCTTGGATAATAGCTTGGATCATGATGAATAGCATAAACTGGTATATTAACGTTTGTTCCTTTTTCAATTGTCGTATTTGTTTCTGGTATTTTATATGATCTACAAGCTCTCCTAATGAGCGTTAAAATTGGCGGATCTTTTCTCACAGTTTCTTGCATTACCATATCGAGATATTTCATACTGTTAATAACATCATAAGTTAATTGTCCATCACTATTCTTTAATGTTTCAATGATCTCATTTCTTAATTTTTCCTGTACTTTAGGCTCAACAGCAAGTTCATAGAGTGACATTGAAATTAAAGTGCTACTTGTCTCAAAACCTTGAGAAGTAAATAAACAAATAATTTATAATTATACCACTACAATAATTATCAATTAAATAATATAAAATAATTTTACAAACCTCCCAAGAAAAATACAAATGCCTGAGCAGTCATTAGACTATCAGTAAATTCAATTTCATTATCATTTTCTGTTTTTTTAATATTGATAAATAAATCAATTAAATCATTTCTAATAATATTATTTTTTTTTCTTATATCAATTGTTTCATTAATTGTATCCATAAAAAATTTACTTGATTTTGAATCATTTATGCTTATTTTTAAAAGTGTAAACAACTGCGGTGAAATTTCTCCTAATAAACTTTTCATAATCGCATAAAAATTTGATTCAAATACTTTTCTACCAATTTTACGAAATTCACTTTCATCATTTGATAATGCATTCATATTTATTCCAAATGCACATGAACCTATAACATCAGTTGTAAATTTCGCAGCAACTTCTCGACAGTCAATGACGTTTGATTTTTTCAATTGATTCGATAAATATATTTCAAAATGATCAGCACATTCTACCATCAATTCAATCATTTGTTTTAATTTTCCAGTTGTAAATAATGGTGTTAGTTTAGCACGTATGAATTTCCATCTTGGTCCATCAATATTAACAATATTTGCAGAAAGTGGATCAGTGTCCTCATTTATAAGAATTCCACGTCCATTAAATGTATCAAAATCTTTGATTAATATTGTTTTTATCAAATCAAGATCATTGATTATTAATTGAGGACTGTGACCTTTGTAAACTCCAACAAATGATTCATGTTTCCATTTTGTATATATATTTTGAATCACTTGACCAGCTGTTAATTTTTTCAAAAACAATTTAGTAAAATTACCAAACACTGGTACTGGCTTAGGACCAGGTACACCAAGATTTTCCCAGTAATTTAATTTCTTTGTTATCAAATAAAATATTGTCAAAATAATTAAAATAAGTGCTACGATATATGTTTGTATTTGAAATTCCATTTTATCTTGCGTTTACACACTATGCACAATTTTATTGTGCACCTACTCACTTGATAGAGAATATAACAATGAATTAAAATACTTGCAAATGATGAAAATATATAATACGTAGCTTACACCTGATGCAATATGACTTGCAATGATAATCAATTATACATTGATAAGTAATTATCAATATTCGCAAAGTCAAACTAAACTTTTTATTCAACACGTTTTGCAAAAGTTAAGTATAAATTTATCAAATACATTTTAAGTACTCGAAAATAAAAAATGTGAATAATAATTGAATGAATATTTAAAAAGATAATTTGCATACAATTTTTATTCTGTGAATTTTCTGAATATATATATATTTTATTTTACACATTAATTCAGCCAGTTAAAATTGAATAAAACTCAAATTATTAATTACAAGAAACGCGCTTAAGATGAACACCTTCTTTCATATAGCAATAGAACAAGTGATACATCCTTTGAAATCATATCCATAGTAACAACAAAAAGTATAAATGATTAAGCAATCATAAAACATTCATCAAATTCACTATCATCATTTTGCGATTGCAATATTAAATCATTACCATTGTTATTTGTAGTATTATTATTGCTGTTATTCATTTGTCCAGATGAATAATTATTATACATCTCATTAGTCATTACGATTAATATTCATTTGATTATTATTTTCAGCAGCATCATTTATTTTTGGTGTAGTATTATTGGGTAAACAATTTTTCCAATCTTTGTTATTATTTAATTCATAATTGTAACTATTATTATTATTATTATTACTAGTAGTATCAATCGGATCAATTAAACAACTGTATAAACTTTTTAATTCATCATTAATATCAATTTTTAAATCTTCATGTTGTTCATCATTCCAGTAATTATTTTGATAATCATTATTATCTGAATTGGCTGTTAATTTATCAGAATCCATTATCATTTGTTATTTTTTCATTTGCTGATATTAATTTATAAATATTATTAATATATTTGATTGTTCATTTATGTTTTTATCTGTTGGTGCTTGTAGCATTTTTATCAACAGAACTGTTCACTTGCTTATATCCAATACTTGGTTATTTAAATTTTCAACTTCAGATACTTCTTCTTCTTTATATGTTTTTGGTGATAATTTATTTGCATGTGGACATATCAATTTCAATAGCATGCCACTTGTTATTGATATTTTTTTATCATTTATTGATGGACTTTGTCTTTCTGAATTATTAATAGAAATTTTATTTTCAACTAAATGAATATTATTTTTATTTGAAAATATTATAAATTATCAAATTATTTTATTTTTATCTTGAAAATATTTTAAATTTATATATTTAATTGAAATATGAAATTAAATTATTTAAAATTTAAGACAATCGAAATATTTCGATTCGATCAATTACCAAAAATTAAATTTTAAATTACCAAAGAGAAATTTTTAATTTAAAAAATATTCAATAAAAAAATATTATTTAATTTTAATAATAATTAAACAGTAATAAACAAAAGAAAACCAATATGTAATTACTAATTAGTTATGGAAATGACTAGCAGATGGCAAAAAAAAAAGCATTCTCACATGTGGTGATGTCGCAAATCGTTTCTATATAATGAAAAAACCAAGTGAAATTTTTACTAAGAGAGACGAGCAAGTACGCACTTACCGTGGCTACGGATTTCCTTCGGGATTGGGTCCGTACATGCACGGGATAGTAGTAGATTGCTACTCTCCCGTATCTTTTAGAAGACCACCAGAGTTTTTAAAGACTTTTCTATAGTCTTCTAAACTCTATGGTCTTCTATGGCCTGTTGAGTCATGATCTTTCACGGTCAGACCAGGTCGCTGCTGACGTCTCTCATATTTTTGCATTTTTATTTTCTATCATGACAATTTTTTTTCATCTATTTTTAATTTCAAGATTTGTCTATTGAAATGAGTTTTAATTAATCAAACTTTCAGCACCAACTTCATTTTTGTTTCGCTATATTTGCAAGAGGAAGAGACAGGCAGTTATAAATAAATAGATAATGTAAACAAACAAGCCTACAATCTAATAACAACATTTATCAATAAATATATATATAAATAATTTGAAATTAGAAAAAAAAAAGAGTGATAGATAATTAATAAATTAGAGCGTATTAATTTTCTTTTTAAAATATTTTTATTTGTTTATTTAGTTACATTCTATTATACTAGCAATTTATTTTAATCTTAGATTGAAGTGGCTCGAAAACAAGATGAATACCATTTTTTGGAGTTAAAATAAATGAGCCTTTATCAATTTCATATGGTACCACTGTTGACTTTGACGGTTTGACTCTGTAATTTTTTAAAATTTTAATAATCCCCAGTTTAAATTGGTAACCAGCAAACCGAAGTCCTAAAAATAAAAATAATATTTCGAAATAATTAATAATACAATTTTTTGGTTATTGAAAAAATAAAGAAATAAAAATAAATACCTATGCAATTTTTAGGACCATCCCCAAAAGCCAAAAATGTCATAGGATGTCTCTGGGCCTTGGCACTATCAGTAAAACGTTCAGGATCAAATTTCTCTGGGCTTGGATAAAAGCTTGGATCATGATGAATAGCATAAACTGGTATATTAACGGTTGTTCCTTTTTCAATTGTCGTAATTGTTTCTGGTATTTTATATGATCTACAAGCTCTCCTAATGAGCGTTAAAATCGGTGGATCTTTTCTCAGAGTTTCTTGCATTACCATATCGAGATATTTCATACTGTTAATAACATCATAACTCAATTGTCCATCATTATTCTTCAATGTTTCAATGATCTCATTTCTTAATTTCTCCTGTACTTTTGGCTCAAAAGCAAGTTCATAGAGTGACATTGAAATTAAAGTGCTACTTGTCTCAAAACCTTGAAAAGTAAATATAAACAAATAATTTATAATTATACAAGTACAATAATTATCAATTAAATAATATAAAATAATTTTACAAACCTCCCAAGAAAAATACAAATGCCTGAGCAGTCATTAGACTATCAGTAAATTCAATTTCATTATTATTCTCTGTTTTTTTAATATTGATAAATAAATCAATTAAATCATTTCTAATAATATTATTTTTTTTTCTAATATCAATTGTTTCATTAATTGTATCTATAAAAAATTTATTTGATTTTGAATCATTTATGCTTATTTTTAAAAGTGTAAACAACTGCGGTGAAATTTCTCCTAATAAACTTTTCATAATCGCATAAAAATTTGATTCAAATACTTTTCTACCAATTTTACGAAATTCACTTTCATCATTTGATAAGGCATTCATGTTTATTCCAAATGCACAAGAACCTATGACATCAGTTGTAAATTTCGCAGCAACTTCTCGACAGTCAATGACGTTTGATTTTTTTAATTGATTCGATAAATATATTTCAAAATGATCAGCACATTCTACCATCAATTCAATCATTTGTTTTAATTTACTAGTCGTAAATAATGGTGTTAATTTAGCACGTATGAATTTCCATCTTGGTCCATCAATATTAACAATATTTGCAGAAAGTGGATCAGTGTCCTCATTTATAAGAATTCCACGTCCATTAAATGTATCAAAATCTTTGATTAATATTGTTTTTATCAAATCAAGATCATTGATTATTAATTGAGGACTGTGACCTTTGTAAACTCAACAAATGCTTCATGTTTCCATTTTGTATATATATTTTAGCCAAAACACTTGGTTTGCGGCTAACCCTCAACAATTTATTTTATTTTGATATGTTATTGTCCTAAAAAGACCCATTATTTTTTTTTTTTCTTCAATTTTTATTGGCGCCACCGTCAGAATTTCATGATATCTCATAAGAAACGCCTTTTTTTTGCTGAATTTTTTATCACAGATTCATATGCAAAACAATTATTTAAGCCCTTCAATAGTTGGCAATCAATTTGTGAAGTATTTTTTTGATTTTTGAAATTTCAATTTTTTAAACTTTTCAAATAATTTTATTTTTTTTAAATGTAAAACGAAAAGCAAATTTATTCTTATGAAATTTTCAATTTCTTTTTTAGTTTTCGAAAAACCACATAACAATTCAAGCAGTAAAAAAGAGCAAACTATATTATTTCTCAAAACTAAAAAGATTTGAAAATTTCATGAAAGAACAAGATTTTCTTTTCATATTCTACATCTAAAAATAAAAATTACGAAAAAAATTTTTTTTCAAGAATGATTTTAAAATAAAAAAAACTATTTTCCCAATGATTCATTTCAGTGAAAGGCAAAATACTTGTTTTGCGTCATACCAGCAAAATAATTAATAATATTTTTTCAAATTAAGAAAAAAACACAGTGACAGGAAAATTTTGTAAAAATTAACGAAAATGCAATCATCTATGATTTTCATGCTATTTTGAATCACCGACCAGCTGTTAATTTTTTCAAAAACAATTTAGTAAAATTACCAAACACTGGTACTGGCTTAGGACCAGGTACACCAAGATTTTCCCAATAATTTAATTTTTTTGTTACCAAATAAAATATTGTCAAAATAATTAGAATAAATCCTATGGTATATGTTTGTATTTGAAATTCCATTTTATCTTGCGTTTACACACTATGCACAATTTTATTGTGCTCCTACTCACTTGTAGAGAATATAACAATGAACTAAAATACTTGCAAATGATGAAAATATATAATACGTAGCTTACACCTGATGCAATATGACTTGCAATGATAATCAATTATACATTGATAAGTAATTATCAATATTCGCAAAGTCAAACTAAACTTTTTATTCAACACGTTTTGCAAAAGTTAAGTATAAATTTATCAAATACATTTTAAGTACTCGAAAATAAAAAATGTGAATAATAATTTAATGAATATTTAAAAACATAATTTACATACAATTTTTATTCTGTGAATTTTTTGAATATTTATATATTTTATTTTACACATTAATTCAGCCAGTTAAAATTGAATAAAACTCAAATTATTAATTACAAGAAACGCGCTTAAGATGAACACCTTCTTTCATATAGCAATAGAACAAGTAATACATCCTTTGAAATCATATTCATAGTAACAACAAAAAGTATAAATGATTGAGCAATCATAAAACATTCATCAAATTCACTATCATCATTTTGCGATTGCAATATTAAATCATTACCATTGTTATTTGTAGTATTATTATTGCTGTTATTCAATTGTCCAGATGAATAATTATTATACATCTCATTAGTCATGACGATTGAGATTTATTTGATTATTATTTTCAGCAGCATCATTTATTTTTGGTGTAGTATTATTGGGAAAAAAATTTTTCCAATCTTTGTTATTATTTAATTCATAATTGTAACTATTATTATTATTATTATTATTATTATTATTATAAACTTTTTAATTCATCATTAATATCAGTTTTTAAATCTTCATGTTGTTCATCATTCCAGTAATTATTTTGATAATCATTATTATCTGAATTGGCTGTTAATTTATCAGAATCAGCTCCATTATCATTTGTTATTTTTTCATTTGCTGCTATTAATTTATAAATATTATTAATATATTTGATTGTTCATTTATGTTTTTATCTGTTGGTGCTTGTAGCATTTTTTTCAAGAGAACTGTTCACTTGCTTATATCGAACACTTTGTTATTTAAATTTTCAACTTCAGATAATTCTTTTTCTTTATATGTTTTTGGTGATAATTTATTTGCATGTGGACATATCAATTCCAATAGCATGCCACTTGTTATTGATATTTTTTTATCATTTATTGATGGATTTTGTCTTTCTGAATTATTAGTAGAAATTTTATTTTCAACTAAATGAATATTATTTTTATTTGAAAATATTATAAATTATCAAATTATTTTATTTTTATCTTGAAAATATTTTAAATTTATATATTTAATTGAAATATGAAATTGAATTATTTAAAATTTAGAACAATCGAAATATTTCGATTCGATCAATTACCAAAAATTAAATTTTAAATTACCAAAGAGAAATTTTTAATTTAAAAAATATTCAATAAAAAAATATTATTTAATTTTAATAATAATTAAACAGTAATAAACAAAAGAAAACCAATATGTAATTAGTTATGGAAATGACTAGCAGATGGCAAAAAAAAAAGCATTCTCACATGTGGTGATGTCGCAAATCGTTTCTATATAATGAAAAAACCAAGTGAAATTTGTACTAAGAGAGACGAGCTACTACGCACTTACCGTGGCTACGGCTTTCCTTCGGGATTGGGTGCGTACATGCACGGGATAGTAGTAAATTGCTACTCTCCCGTATCTTTTAGAAGACCATCCAGAGTTTTCAAAGACTTTTCTATAGTCTTCTAAACTCTATGGTCTTCTAGGCCTGTTAAGTCATGATCTTTCACGGTCAGACCAGGTCGCTGCTTGACGACTCTCATATTTTTGCATTTTTATTTTCTATTATGACAATTTTTTTTCATCTATTTTTAATTTCAAGATTTGTCTATTGAAATGAGTTTTAATTAATCAAACTTTCAGCACCAACTTCATTTTTGTTTCGCTATATTTGCAAGAAGAAGAGACAGGCAGTTATAAATAAATAGATATAATGTAAATAAACAAGCCTACAATCTAATAACAACATTTATCAATAAATATAAAAATAATTTGAAATTAGAAAAAAAAAGAGTGATAGATAATTAATAAATTAAAGCGTATTAATTTTCTTTTTTAAAATATTTTTTTTTGTTTATTATTAGTTACATTTTATATTGTACTTGCAATGTTATTTTATTCCTTAATTAAAGTGGCTCAAAAACAAGATGTATACCATTTTTCGGAGTTAAAATAAATGAGCCTTTATCAATTTCATATGGTACCACTGTTGATTTTGATGGTTTGACTCTATAATTTTTTAAAATTTTAATAATACCCAGCTTGAATTGATAACCAGCAAACCGAAGTCCTAAAAATAAAAATAATATTTCAAAATAATCAATAAAATTGATATTAATATAATAATAATCAATAAAATAAATAATTATAATACAATTAATTAATAATAAATAATAATAATACAATTTTTTGTTAGTGAAAAAATAGAAAAATGAAAATAAATACCTATGCAATTTTTAGGACCATCCCCAAAAGCTAAAAATGTCATAGGATGTCTCTGGGCCTTGGCACTATCAGTAAAACGTTCAGGATCAAATTTCTCTGGACTTGGATAATAGCTTGGATCATGATGAATAGCATAAACTGGTATATTAACGTTCGTTCCTTTTTCAATTGTCGTATTTGTTTCTGGTATTTTATATGATCTACAAGCTCTCCTAATGAGCGTTGAAACTGGTGGATTTTTTCTCAGAGTTTCTTGCATTACCATGTCGAGATATTTCATACTGTTAATAACATCATAACTTAATTGTCCATCACTATTCTTTAATGTTTCAATGATCTCATTTCTTAATTTCTCCTGTACTTTTGGCTCAATAGCAAGTTCATACAAGGACATTGAAATTGTAGTACTACTAGTCTCAAAACCTTGAAAAATAAATAAATAAATAATTTATAATTATACAAGTACAATAATTAAATAGTATAAAATAATTTTACAAACCTCCAACAAAAAATATAAATGCCTGAGCCGTCATTAGACTATCAGTAAATTTAATTTCATTATTATTCTCTGTTTTCTTAATATTAATAAATAAATCAATTAAATCATTTCTAACAATATTATTATTTTTTCTAACATCAATTGTTTCGTTAATCGTATCCATAAAAAATTTACTTATTTTTGAATCCATTAAGCTTATTTTTAAAGAGGTAAACAACCACGGTGAAGTTTCTCTTAATAAACGTTTCATCATCTTATAAAAATCAGATTCAAATACTTTTCTACCAACTTTACGAAATTCACTTTCATCATTTGATAATGCATTCATATTTATTCCAAATGCGCAAGAACCTATGACATCAGTTGTAAATTTCGCAGCAACTTCTCGACAGTCAATGACATTTGATTTTTTCAATTGATTTGATAAATATATTTCAAAATGATCAGCACATTCCACCATCAATTCAATCATTTGTTTTAATTTTCCAGTTGTAAATAATGGTGTTAGTTTAGCACGTATGAATTTCCATCTTGGTCCATCAATATTAACAATATTTGCAGAAAGTGGATCAATGTCCTCATTTATAACAATTCCACGTCCATTAAATGTATCAAAATCTTTGATTAATATTGTTTTTATCAAATCAAGATCATTGATTATTAATTGAGGACTGTGACCTTTGTAAACTCCAACAAATGCTTCATGTTTCCATTTTGTATATATATTTTGAATCACTTGACCAACTGTTAATTTTTTCAAAAACAATTTAGTAAAATTACCAAACACTGGCACTGGCTTGGGACCAGGTACACCAAGATTTTCCCAATAATTTAATTTTCTTGTTACCAAATAAAATATTGTCAAAATAATTAGAATAAGTGCTACAATATATGTTTGTATTTGAAATTCCATTTTATCTTGCGTTTACACACTATGCACAATTTTATTGTGCACCTCCTCACTTGATAGAGAATATACTAATGAGTAAATTACTGCAAACGATGAAAATATTTATCTTATATACAGCATAATTATGAAATAAATTTTCAAGGTTGACAAGGATAAATTCAACTTTTTATTCAACACTGACGTTTTATTATTATTCTTTTACATTTTATATCATCATTTTTATTCAATAAATAAAAATAATCACAAACCTGTCTTTTATTTTTCTTTAAATTATTCTTATTTATTTATTTATTCCAATAATTATGACCGTGAATGATTTTATATTATTCGTATGTATCACAAACTTGATATTTTCTAGTAATTATTTTCTTTTATAATCAAACCCAATGAATAAAATATTTCTACGCCTTCAAAAACTCGTCAACTTAAAATAATTATAGAAAATTAAATTTGTCCAATATTTCTTTTACCTAATTTAATAATTAAAATTCAGAGTGATAGAAATAAGTGAGTTAAAATAATTCAATGACCGTTTCATATCATATTGATATAATCAGGTGAGAAAAAAAATATCAGAAATATTTTGAAGTAAACAATTAACAAATTTTTTTTTTTTAATTTTTTTATCGATGTTTCAAACATTTTTGTTCATTTATTGCTATAGCTAAAACAATAATTGATAATGCAATTATTGAACGTGCACTTCTAAGTTATAATTCAGAAATTTTTTCAAGTGTTTATAATTTATATGTAATATTAATATTTATTATAATAATTATTGCTATATACTAATGACGTACAGTTACTTGTTTCTTCGAGAAAAATTGTGCATTTTAAAATAATATCAAAGAGGCTCAAAGACAAGATGAATACCATTTTTCGGAGTTAAAATAACTGAGCCTTTATCAATTTCATATGGTACCACTGTTGACTTTGACGGTTTGACTCTATAATTTTTTAAAATTTTAATAATCCCCAGTTTAAATTGATAACCAGCAAACCGAAGTCCTAAAAATAAAAATAATATTTCGAAATAATTAATAATACAATTTTTGGTTCTGGATAGAAAATAAATACCTATGCAATTTTTAGGACCATCCCCAAAAGCTAAAAGTGTCATAGGATGTCTCTGGGCCTTGGCACTATCAGTAAAACGTTCAGGATCAAATTTCTCTGGACTTGGATAATAGCTTGGATCATGATGAATAGCATAAACTGGTATATTAACGTTCGTTCCTTTTTCAATTGTCGTATTTGTTTCTGGTATTTTATATGATCTACAAGCTCGCCTAATAAGCGTTGAAACTGGTGGATCTTTTCTCAGGGTTTCTTGCATTACCATGTCGAGATATTTCATACTGTTAATAACATCATAACTTAATTTTCCATCATTATTCTTCAACGTTCCAATAATTTCACTTCTTAATTTTTCCTGAACCTTTGGCTCAATAGCAAGTTCATACAAGGACATTGAAATTAAAGTACTACTTGTCTCAAAACCTAAAAATACAATTATTTATAATTATGTAAATGATAATTAAAAAACATAGATAATTTTACAAACCTGCAGCAAAAAATACAAATGCCTGAGCAGTCATGAGACTATCAGTAAATTGAATTTCATTATTATTTTCTGTTTTTTTAATGTTAATAAATAAATCAATTAAATCATTTCTAATAATATTATTATTTTTTCTAACATCAATTGTTTCATTAATCGTATTTATGAAAAATTTACTTATTTTTGAATCCATTAAGCTTATTTTTAAAGAGGTAAACAACCACGGTGTAATTTCTCTTAATAAACGTTTTCCCATGGTATAAAAATTTGATTCAAATAATTTTCTACCAATTTTACGAAATTCACTTTCATCATTTGATAATGCATTCATATTTATTCCAAATGCGCAAGAACCTATGACATCAGTTGTAAATTTCGCAGCAACTTCTCGACAGTCAATGACGTTTGATTTTTTCAATTGATTTGATAAATATATTTCAAAATGATCAGCACATTCTACCATCAATTCAATCATGTGTTTTAATTTTCCAGTAGTAAATATTGGTGTTAGTTTAGCACGTATAAATTTCCATCGATGTCCATCAATATTAACAATATTTGCAGTGAGTGGATCAATGTCCTCATTTACAGCAACTCCACGTCCATTAAATGTATCAAAATCTTTGATTAATATTGTTTTTATCAAATCAAGATCATTGATTATTAACTGAGGACTGTGACCTTTGTAAACTCCAACAAATGCTTCATGTTTCCATTTTGTATATATATTTTGAATCACTTGACCAACTGTTAATTTTTTCAAAAACAATTTAGTAAAATTACCAAATATTGGCACTGGTTTTGGACCAGGTACACCAAGATTTTTCCAGTAATTTAATTTTTTTGTTATATAATAATATATTGTCAAAATAATTGCAATAAATCCTATGATATATGTTTGTATTTGAAATTCCATTTTATCTTGCGTTTACACACTATGCACAATTTTTATTATCACCTCCTTATTTGATAGAGAATATAACAATGAATTAAAATTACTGCAAATGATGAAAATATATAATACGTAGCTTATACCTGATGCAACATGACTTGCAATAATAATCAAGTAATTATCAATATTTGCAAAGATAAATTTAACTTTTTATTCAACACTAACGTATTATTATTATTTTTCATATCTTATATCATCATTTTTTTTTAATAAAAAAAATAATGACAAACTTGTCTGTTATTTTCCTTCAAATCATTCGGATTTATTTCAGATGAATAATTATTTCACGTTTTTAATACAAAATTGCTGAGCAAATATTTTCGGGATATCAATTTCTTTTATAATTAAATCTCAATGAATAAAATATTTCTATACGTCTTTAAAAAAAAACTCACAATTTCGTTGATAAAATAATATTGGTAATTGTAATTTTCTATGACGCATAAATTTTTATTTTTCTCACTATTTCTAAGAATTAAAATATAATAAAAATATTGAAAAATAATTATTTAAATTTCATGCTTTAATTGTTCAATTAAATAAAATACAGAATTTTTTTTTTTTTATTAATTTTTCCTCGTCATGTCTAGACACCACTAGACATTACGATTATTACTATAATTTTTTTGTTTGATATTAATAAAAAAATATTTAAAAGCTTGATTAATTTAATTTGCAAAAATTAAGAATAAATTTATTAAATACATTTTAAGTGCTTTTATAAATTCATTAGCTTTATTTACCAAGTACACTTGAAAATAAAAAATGTAAATAATAATTCAATGAATATTTAAGAAACATAATTTACATTTAATGTTTATATTCTGTGCATATTATTTTCTAAACATATATATTTTATTTTACACATTAATTCTGATTGTTAACTATTTTTTAAAACAAAAATTTTTAATTGCAAGGAACAAGCTTAAGATGAACACCTCCTTTCATAGCAAGAACGAGTGATGCTTTATCAATAACATATGTTTTTTTAGTAAATTCCGATGGTTCAATTATAAAATTTTTTACAATTGATATTAATCCTATTTTCGTTTGATAATTTGCAAATCTTTCACCTGTATAAATACAAATAAATTAATAAATAAATTTCAATAATATAACTGATATTATTTACATACCAATACAGTTTTTTGGTCCATGTCCAAATGGACTATAAGTTCCAGGAATAATTTCTGATTTTCTTTCTTCACTGAATCTCAGTGGATCAAATACATCGGGATTTCTAAAATATTCTGGATCACGTTGAAATGAATGTATAGGAAAAAAAACTTTTGTTTTTTTTGGCAATGTTATATCAGTTCCTGGAATTTTTCATGGTGCTACTGATTCTCTTACGAGTGATCCAACTGGTGAATTTTTTCTCAATGTTTCTTAAAAATAAAACGACATTTAAAATTGTATTAAAATTAAAAAATTATTATTTAATTATTTACCTTTTATAACCATATCAAGATACTTCATTTCATTAATAATTTCATAGCTTAATTTTCCTCCAAATTTACCAAGAATTTCTTTAATTTCAGCTCTAAGTTTTTCTTGACAATCTAATGCTTGTGCAAGTTCTCAAGAAGCAAATGAAAGTGTTGTAGATGATGTTTTAAATCTATTAAATTATTTAAAAATAATTATTTATTATCTGTATTATTTTTTGTTTATAATTAAATTTAATATTTACCCTGCTGCAAAAAAAACTACTGCTTGAGCAGCTAAAATATTATCACTCAAATCTAAAAGGAAAAAAATATAAAAATTATTTTAAAAAAATTACTGATAATTTATCAGTGATAAATATTTATGCCACCTACTTATATCAATTTCATTTTTATTATCTTTCATAGCCTTGAGTACATCCACAAGGTCACCACGAATAATATTATTTTTTTTTCTATGATCAATTGTTTCACTAATAATATTAACAAAAAAATCTAAAAATTTTGGACGACGTATATTTAAAATAACTCTTCCAATACCAGGTGCAAATTCTCTAATTATTTTTTTAAAAAAACTTATTCCATCTGTTGGAAATATTTTTTTTCCCATTTTACGAAATTCACTATCTTCATTTGTAATTGAATTTGTATTTATTCCAAATACACAAGAGCCAATAACATCAGTAGTAAATTTAGCTGAAAATTCTCTTATTTCAATGACATTATTTTTTTTAACTTCATCAATAAGAAAATTTTCAAAATTATCAGCACATTCAAGTATCAAATCAACCATATGTTTTAATTTTCCACTTGTAAATAATGGTGTTAAATGTGTTCGTAATACTTTCCATCTATGTCCATCAAGTGCAAATATATTTGACTGTAATGAATCATCATTTTCTGGTACATAAATACCACGACTTGGAAATGTATTAAATTCTTTAACAAGAATTAATTTTGTTAATTCTGGATCATTGATAATTAACATTGGATTTAATCCTAAATATACACCATAGTAACGTTCATTTTTCCAATTATTATAAACTTCATCTACATTTTCGATCAATGATATATTTCCAAATGCAGCTTTATAAAAATTTCCAACAATTGGCAATGGTTTTGGTCCAGGAATACCCAATTTAATCCAATAATCATTACGTAAATATTTAAAATAACACCAAGTTAATACAACACTCAAGCCAATTAACAACTCAACAACACCCAGCTCCATTGCAATTATTTAATGTACTGCGTGGCGCTTGAAAGGTAGTCTTTAAGATCAATGATAAATCATCTTATAATAATGCTTTGTTTATATAACAATCTACGTCGTTGTGAGTGTCATGTGACTTGCACAAATTACACTTGAAGATAAAAACAAAAAAAAAGTAAATGTGTTTTTAAATTATTCTTGAATGTCATCATTGCTGATAAAACATTGTATTTTGAATGACAACAATGATTTGAATTAAAAAATTGAATAAATTTAATTTAACTAATTTTTCTTTAACTTAATTTAATAATTAAATTTCAGTGATAAATATAAGTGAGTTGGAATAATTCAATGACCATATCAGCTATTGTTTATTGTAACATAAGATTGCTATTGTTATTGTTACTTAAATAATCAATAACAATAATAAATCAATGTCATAGTTGCTTCATATATTGTTATTCCATAACCAGTTAGCCATAAGATAGCTCTGTATGGTTGTTTAGCCAACATTGCATAAAAAATTGTATGAAATATTCTGGCAATAACAAATGTTCTTATCAACCAAGGTGATACAACAGAACATGGACCAGTTGTTAGCCAAATTGCTGTTATAATAAACCAAGGAAAAATATTTTCCATGTCATTTCTATGTGCTCTTCTTACTCTTTCAACATTTTCATCAACATCACAACGTAATCCTGATACTAATACATCCTCTGGATTTGCAACAACCTTTAAATTAATATAATTAATTAATTTTATTTTTGTTAATAATGAAAATTAAACTCACCTTTCTAACAGCACGTTGACTAACTGTTAATAATGACATGAATAATGTTTTTATTATTAATATTGATCCCCAAAAACCAAACTCTTTCATCAAGCTTTCATTTATAGAAATCATTATTTAAATGTTTTTTCGTTAATTAATTTTATACTTAAATATTTTTGAGCATTCAAGTTATGCGTGTTATGAAATATTATACAATCAGGCTACTAGGTTGACTGTAAAGGTGTTGTGGGTGTTTTGCTTTTTATTCACCCTATCATAATATCAATAACTACTTAGGTATAGCCTAAACTATATCTTGATTTGTCAAAGAAAACAAGTCAAGTAACAATGATGACTAATCAAATTTAAAACTCATATTTACGTAATAATAATTGAATGACTTGCATAAAATAAAAAAAGATGTTTTCAACTGTTAATAAACAATTTATTTATTACAGAATTTTTCACTACAAAATTTATTACCCAACCCAAAAAAATATTTAAAAAAATGAGTAGAAGAAAATGATAAATTCATCTTCATTATAAAAAATATAATTAAACAAAAAATTTTAGTTGAATATTAATTATTGTTATTGTTCATTTGTTTGATAATTAAAAATAATAAATTAAAGTTGAAATTGCTTGATAAATTGTGATTCCATAACCAATGAACCATGCAATTGCTCTGTGTGGTTGTTTTGCCCAAATAGCATATACAAATGTATGAACAATTCTAGAAATAACAAATCCTCTAATCAAAATCATAGCTGTCCAGTAAGATGGTCCAGTTGTCAACCAAATCAATGTCATGACAAACCAAGGAAGAATATTTTCCAAATCATTTCTATGTGCTCTTCTTACTCTTTCAACATCCTCATCAATAGCAGCTATTTTTGATGTTTTAGATTGTCTGTCTTCTGGATTTGCAAATACCTTTAATTTAAAATATTATTTAAAAAATTAAACTTTGATCTTTGATCATTGATCACAAGTTAAAACCGGTTATCATGCGTAAATATATATTAATTTTTTGATGACTTACATTTTTAGCAAAACGTTGACGAGCTGTTAAAAGTGACATAGCCAATGTTTTCATCACCAAAATTGATCCCCAAAATGCAAATTCTTTGAATAAATCTTCACTTATTGTAACCATTGTTAATTTTTTATATTTATATTCACTTGAAGAAAATATAAAATACTCTTTTACAATAGTTTAAGTAATATTATTGTATCAAGTTAACAAACAAGACTTGTTTATGTCACACAGATCAACAGTCTCTATCACCTGGTTGTCTCTTTTTATTTATATTTACTAAAGTAAAAAAATATGGCCACGAAAAAATACGTGGACAGTGGACACTCATCATCATGCACCATCAGCTGGTAATGTGAATCACTAGCTCCAAGACTTGTTTGAGTTAGAGAAAAAAATAAAAACAACAATAGTCATGATTTCTTTGGTAATCGAAAAAAAAAAAAATCTTTCGAAAAAAAGAGCAAAACAAGAAGATAATCTGTCTCTCTTTTGTTGGCTACCGCGTGATATTACTTGAGGGGTTTGTTGGGATGTCAAACAAGGGTTGTCACAAGGCGGGGATACAAAAAAAATCAAAAAAAAAATGAGACAGCTGAAGCAGAAAACTCCAGTTTGCTCCAATACGACGCCCCAGTATCATCCAACACCCTGCTGATATATATTCTTTTCTCTCCAGTTTATTCATCTCGGTCATCATCATCTTCATCACACATACATTGACATCTGTCCCTTTTACAACCATATGTACATATTCAACAGTAATCTGTACTTATGTTTGTATTAACAAAAAAAAAAATCAGAGTATGTGTACATTAACAGTACAAACATCACACAAACTAGATGTAATGTCAAATGCATTCATCTAGTGCATTCATCAACTAGTTTTTTTATTTTTATTTTATTTTTTCCAATATAAAAATCATATTTTTTTTTTGTTAATTTTATTAATTATTGTTGATGAATCATGACAGTTAAAGTGGTGTTGATTATTTTTTTTGTTTAATATATTTTTTTAATTTAGAAAATGTCAATTGGAGCATTGACATTACATTGAAGGATAAATAATAGGAAGACATTCACTGGAGTATAATCTACAAGGACGCCATATGTAGATTTTTTTATTTTATTAACATGAAATTATGACTCATGTTTTGTGGAATATATATATATAAATAAATTAAAAATACAAAGAATTAATTAATCATGGATTTTGTAATTATTTCGGTAAGATGATCATTTATTAAATCATTGGTAATTGTTTAATTGTATTTTTATATATAGCTATATGTATTTTATTTTTTAATGAAAAATAGATAAATGGTAGAGATGTATCAAATTCTAGTCATGAAGAAGCTGTACGTTATTTTGAAACAGCCCAAGAACCAATAACAATACAAGTACTACGTAAACAATCAAATCGTATTAATCAACAAATTGATACCAAATTAAATAACAATGAGCCAAAAAAATTATTAAATTATACAACAACAAGTGTACAAACAGAACTTGTTGGTTTAATAAATGATGATTATGTTGATAATTATTATGTATTTGAAGATGGTGATGATTATGATGATGATCAAGATAATGAAGATGTTGAAGTTGAAGAATATGATGAAATGACAAATATACGTGATTTTAAATTACGTGAAGATGTTTATTTTGAAGAAGTTACATTACGTAAAAGTACAAGTCAAGAAAAATTAGGTTTAACTGTATGTTATAATTATTCATGTGAAAAAGATAATAATAATTCTGATACTGCTGAAGTATATATATCAGAAATATTAAAAGATAGTTTAGCATCACGTGATGGTAGATTACGTGAAGGTGATCAAATATTACAAGTTAATGGTAAAGATATTGAGAGTAAAGAACAAACTGAACGTGTATTTTCACAAACTAAAAATACAGTTGTTATACTTGTTAGTAGATGTTTATATCAATCATCATTACAAAATTCACCTGATAATGTACCAGCATATCAAAATAGTATGATTGAATTATTATTGCAACATCAAAAACGTCAATATGAAAATACTGCATTGAATGATAATAATAAATGTGATACTGGTGTATCAACAACATCAACAACAACGACAACAACAACAACAGTATCATCATCACCACCACCACCAGTTCCACCACATATTGGAATAAATAATTCATTATTATCATCAACATCAACATCATCATCATCACACAATTCTCATACATCAAATAATAAAGATACAAATGAATCAATTAAAGAATCAATTAAAAAAATTGATGATTTAACGTTAAATATAAAAACAAGATCAACATTACATGGAATAAAAAATTTACAAACATCAAGTGATACTGAACATATTTATGAAACAATACCAGAAAGTGATAATGAGCCAATTTATTCATCACCATATGAGAGTAAATTAAATATACGTAAAAATGAAACATCAACAACATCAACATTAACAACAGCAACAACAACAACAACAACACAACATGAACATCGTAGTAGTAAATCATCAAAAAGTAATAGTTCAATTGAAGAAAAAGATTCATCAAGTGCTTATAATACTGGTGAATCATGTCACAGTAATAATCAACTTGTACTTGAACTACAAAAATCAACAGATTCACGTGATATACGTGGTAGTACATTGGTACTATGTACATCAGATAATAATACACCAACAACACCAATTAATTATAATCGTCCACCAAATTGTGATATTGCTGAAAATCAAATTGTTAGATCACTTCAAGCATCATTATCAGCACCACAATTTAATAATTCACATATTATTGACAATAAAAAATTAACAAATACATGCCAATATAATTGTTATCATCGTCCACAATCACAATATCAATATTATTATCATCAACCACAATATCAATTAAATACAATCAATAATAAAAATTTAAATACAACATGGAATAATAATAATATAAATAATAATCATTATGATAAAGATACAACAAGTATTGGTAGTAGTGTTATGTATACAAATGTTGATAATTTAGAACAAACAATGATGCTACAACAACAAATATTTACACAAGCATTAAATCGTAAAAATATAACAAAAGATGAAATAATTGATGATAATAATGATAAATCAAAAGGTAAATTTAGAGCACCAAATTTAACACAATATCATTTTATTGGTAGTCAACAAGTTAGAAAAACAAATACATTAAATATGCCTGAGGATAAATGTGATCCAAGAATGGAATGGAAAGTTAAAAGAAGACCAGATGGTACAAGATACATTGTTAGACGACCAGTTAGAAATAGATTATTAGATAATCGAACACTTGAAATATCAGAAGAAAGAGCTGGACAAACAACTGAAGATGACACTGTCTCGGAAATTAAAGTAATAAAAACACTTACTATTGTTATTGAGTTAATCATTGATTATGTATAATATATTTTTGAAATTTTATTTTAGTTGGGACGTTATTGGACAAAAGAAGAAAAAAAAAGACATCTTGAACAGGCACGTCAACGTAAACAACGTCATCAAGGATTACTACGTCAACAATTAAAACAACATGAAGTATTAAATTGTGATCATGTTGTTGTTGTTGATGATGATACAACACGTAAATCAAGTAGTCAAGATACTAGTGTTAATATTAATCAAACAAATCATAATAAAATTGATGATAATATAAATTGTGGAGGAAATGGTAAGACATCAATTGGTCTATTATCAGTAACAACTGTTTAATTATTTATTCAAATACACATGGTGTTTTTATTTTTTTTTCTTTTATTATTATTATATTTATATATAATGTTTTTTGTCAATCTTGGTATGTATAACATATACCTATATCAATGTACATAATAATACATAATATATATAATTATAAAACAAGCAAGGAAAAAAAGTTTAAAAAAAGTATATTAATTTTTTTAGAATAGAAAATATTTTTAATTATTGAAAAAATGATTGATTAATAGTTAAATTACTGAGTACTTTACGTTCAGAATCATTTAAATGTTGTATAAATGCTGGAAAACAATGATGACTTGAAAAATTAGTTAAAAAATCACGTAAATAATGATTTAAATTTAAATGATATATAGAATCTTGCATTAAATCTGGATCATCATCTTCTTTTTCTTCTTCATCATCAATAATACTCATAATAAATTCAGCATTATCACCAGTATCAATTAAATTATTACCATCATCATTATCATCATCAGAATCATCAACATCTTGTTCACCAGAACAATGTGCTTCAATGTCATTTGATAATTCATTAATAATTAATTTAAATATTTTAACAAGTATTGGTATATTTGTCCATTGAAATGGTTGTGATTGTGTTTTACTTCTTGTATGTATACCAGAGTTATTTGGAAATATTTGATCACCATTAACTGTTATTTCATTTAATCTTGAATCATCATTTGTAACACCATGTTCAAGAATTTTAGCTAATGCAACAGTTGTTACTTTTCTATCATAACTACCAAAAAATAAATGTTGTCTTGTAACCCATTCAACAAGAACAAATGCTAATGCACTTTGACCAGTTGGACCAGGTACTGTTGATAAAAAATTTAATACAGCATCAAATTCAGTATTAATTAAATGTGCATATACCATTAATAAACTTTGCATAACAGTAAGTGTTTCAGTTCTTTGCATTTTACTAAGTACAGCTTTAAGTAATAAATCAAGATTTTCACCTAAATTACTACCAACTTGTCTTATAAGTGTTGTTACTAAACGTCCAACAAATGCTGCTGTAAATTCACTTGATTGTGGATTTAATAATTGTGCAACAATTTGTAATATAAAATGTAAACCAGTACGTCCATCATTATCACGATGATCAATAACTTGACGTGCACCAATTGATAAATAAGTTCTAATAACTTCACCACCACTTTGTAATGTACTATTATCATCTGAATTTAATATACAATGACATGCTGCTGGAAATCCAGTTTCAACTAATACATGACTAAGTGGTCTTGGTGAATATTGTACTAATACTTGTAATACATCAAGTGCAACAGCACGTATACCATCTTCATGATTTTTTTCCAACGGATTTAATGACATCATACTTACAAGTGTTGGTATAATTCGAGTTTGTAATGATTCAATACATTGTTCATTTTCAGTTAACTCTTTAAATATATCATGACAAAGTAATAATATATCTGGATCACTATGATATTTTATAAATATTGCAATTGTTAATGGACATATTTTTGATTCAACACTTGCTGTAAAATCTTTATCAAGTGCTATTAAAACAACATATGCCTCAAGTATAAGAGTTAAAATTTCAGCTGTTGGTTGAGTTGCTAATAATGTAAAAAGACCTTGAAATATTGCTGGTAAATGTGATCTAACAATATTAACAATTCCAGTATTTGATGTTTGTGCTATTTCACAAAACCAATATACAGCTCTTGTTGAACTTATTCGTATACATATTGGTTGATTTTCTTGTAAACCATTTACAATTGCTTCTAAATATTTTGACATCATTTCAGGACTACCAAGACCAGCATATCTTCCAACAAGACATATACATCGTCCCAATAAAAATGGATGAGCACCTACAACAAATAAATTTATTAAAAAAATTAATGAAATTCAATTTATTAAATGTTTGTTTTTTTCTTTCTTACTTGGATCATTGAAAATTCCAAGAAGTACACGTTCTAAAAATCCAACAAGATCAAAATGTAAATTTCCTGATTGTAGCTTAGCCATGACAAATTCCTTGGAGATACTTAATCCAAGAATTGATGATTCACAAAGTTTCCATGAATTTTCATTTGTTGAACGTAATCCATTTGCAGCTTCAAAGTGTCGTGTTATCACTTCACATACTGCATTGACTGAACCATCATTATGTTGAACAAGAGCCTGTAAATACCATCATCATCATCATCATCATCATCATCATCATCATCATCATGTTCTTTTATATTTAATCTATTATTCTATTTAACTTACAGTCAATAATTCTTGTGCTGATATTCTGACATTAAATGCAAATGTTTGATCATCTTCTTCAATAAATTGACTTGGATTTGTTGTCCATAATTCAATTTGTTCATCAGTTATTTGCATAAATATCATTAAATAATACATTGTTTCTTGTATAAAACTTGATAATAGATTTGAAAAACGTTTATTTTCAATGATACTTGTGATAAATTCAAAAACAGCAATTATTAAATTATTAAAATTTATAACTTCACCTGTAACAATAAAATAATTAAGTTAACTATTATTTTAATTTAAAAAATCAATTAATTTACCATCTGAATCAACTTGTTTTTCATCAATAATATCATTTCCATTAACTGTTTCTTCTTGATAAAGTTTTGCACTTTGTACAAAAATATCCCAAATTGGTACTAATATTTGTGGTAAATAATTTGTTATATATTTTGGTAATTTACAAATAAGACAATTTATTGCTTTAATAATATCTGTTTTTAATCCAGTATCAGTTGTTTGTCCATTTGGTTCAGCCAATGATTTAACAAATTTTTCACAAAACATTGGAATAACTGGTTGTAAATATTGTTCAACAAAACCTTTTTGATAAATACCAGTTGATGCAACAAGACCAGTTATTGTTGTAAATATTTCAACAGCTCTACCACGTGTTCTTATTGAATATTGGCTATCACTTTGATATATTCTATACATTTCTTGTAGTATAACTGGACCAACATTTGGCAATTGTGTATCAGTTAAATCTCTAGTAAATTCAGTAAGTACTCTCATTGCTCCATGAACAGCAAATTCACTTTGACCACTTAAACAATTAACTAAAATATCAAATAAACCTGGCCAATTTTCTGGCCAATCCCAGTGTGCAATTGCTGATATTGCATATGCAACTGATGATCTTACTTTACTTATTGATTCATGAAGACCAAGTGGTAATAATTCTTTAATTTTTTCTTTTGTTGTATGTGTTAATTCTGGTGAACGAAATTTTTCAGCTGCTGGATTCCAATGTACTTCAACATATTGTTTTAATAAAACTGATGATAATTGTCGTATTGGTAAATGACCATTTCTATCAACAACAAATTCAGTTAAATGTATACCAAATTCATCTGTTACTTCAAGAGCTTGAATTTTTTGCTCAGCAGCTTGTCTTGTTTCACTGTGTGGTGATAATATTCCATTTAATGTTTCATAAAGTGCTTCTTTTAAAGAATTTTGTATTTCTTTTTGACTTGACATGTTGTTTTTTTTTTTTTTTTTATAGTCTAATTTTCATGTAAAAATATATTAAAAATTAACTCAATATTTGGCGGTTAATCTCTGTATAAAAAAAAAAGAAAACACATCAATTTTGAGGTTATTCATTGTTATTAATAAACAAATTATTTTGTATATTGTTTTTTATAGATAAATTTACTTACCTAAATTAACTGTTTTAATTTTTCCAACAAATTTTTTGTCAATTTATTGACAATAATATTTTATAAACAATTAAATTATTATCACCGCAAGTTGATGTGTCATGTGTGTGTCTGGATGTGATGTTCCAACATTCAGTAGTTGAGAACCGTTTGGAACCGTTGAAAACTTTGCCGGATATATCAAAAAAAAAAAAAACACGCTAATAATCACAAATGATATTTAAAATTTTTAACACTTGATAAATATTGTGCTAGCTATTTAATTTATTTAAACAAGTTAATTGAATGTCTTTTGTTGTTATAGAAATTTCAAAATAAAAACATATAATTATTTATTTTTTAAATAAAATCTGAAATTGTATTAATTATTAATTGTCATTTATAATTAAAAACCACGAGGTAGTCTACACGTGGTAATTACAAATAATTTATTGAAAAAAATTTCGATTGAAATTGGTCTTGTTTTCTTCATTGGATTTCGAAATCTTTGTTGGGTCCTAGGTGAATTCAGTTCCATGGTACCCCATGGTTACCCCCTGGGCCTGCCCTGGGCAATGTTTTCCGACCGTTTATATACATTACAATGTGTACCTGGTCACATCTGGTGGAACTGAATTCACCGTTTCCCCTTTGTTGTGTATTTTTGTGTTTTCGAAAAGAAAATTAAATTGCAATTTAACCTCAGCCTTTATTTTTATTTTTCATCATTTTATAATAACAATTTTTTATTACATATTGTATTTATTCATTAGGCACATATTGTTATGTACAATTAATAATTTTACATTCTCTTAAAAAAAAAAAAGAATATTATGAACGATCATTGTATATTAAAAATATTTTGAGCTCAGGATAATGAAATCCTTTTTTTTAGGCTCTATAGGCTACTTTTAGGTATTATTATTGTCTATAGTCTTTATATAAATTTTTTCAAGATATTTTATACACATTGTGAGTAGATTTAATGAAATTAATTTCACAGAAAATTATAAAAATAGTCATCATCAATCAGAGGCTGAGATTTTTCAGTAACATGATCATTTTCTGTGAGATGAATCCCATCAAATCCATTCCAATATGTTCAATAATCTTTACAGGAAGTATTTTTCTATTTTTATTTTAGAAAATTATATTTCTTTATAAATTTTTTTAGTTAGAAATCCAAATAATTATCACACCCCTTATTTAACTGGGATTATTACAATTGATTTTAAATAATAAAGTTTTAATTGTCATTGCAAAAATAATAATAATAATAAAAACAAACAATTATATTCAGAAATTAATTATCTGAAGTTATAGGAAACAAAAATTTACATTTAATTAAGTAAAACCCATGTGTAACATTTAAACTACGATTTTGTTGTTTTACATTTTTTTTTTTTTTTTTCGTTTTCTATTTTTCACAATTGATTTTTTTGTTTTTTAATAACTAATAACATGTAGTGTGTAAATAAAAAGTTAACTTGTTAATAATGAATTAAAAAATATTTGAATGTAATTAAAAAAAAAAAAAAAACTTATCAACACGAAATCGTAGAAATTTTTTAATTCTAATGGACGTGCTGAAATTTTCACTGCTTAAAAAAAAGAAAAAAAAATATATATAAATATTAATGAAAAGCATTACGACAGGTACAATACTATTAAGTGTTTTATTTACGTTTTTTTTTTTTTCTTCTCTTTTTTCTTTTTTAATAATCACCATTAATTTTACGACCAAAAAAAAAAATATATATATTTATATCTTATACATTACGATCGTAATTTATTTTCAAATTTTTTAATTATTAGATTTATTAATATTAATAATTAATATTTATTTTTTGAATACTAACAAGTTAAAAATAGAAAATATTGACCATTTAATTTCAACAAGACCATATTTTTTTCTAAAACTTGAAATTTCATTTTATAATTTCAAGAATTTTTAAATCTCTTATTTAAATTTTTGTTTTTTTAACTTTTTTATGTATAAAAATTGTAATTATATAAAATACTTGAACGTTATTAAATTTTAATTATTTTGTAGAAAAAAATATGCATTATTTCGTTGCAATTTTTAAATATTAAGTCCCAATTAATGCCAAATGTTTTTTTTTATTTAATTTAACAATAATTATTGTATTATCTCTTTTTTTTCTTTTCTTAAAATACAATCAAAAAATACTTGTACAACATTGTTAGTTGTTTTAAATTCTTATAAAAATTCACGTAATCGTTTTTTAAAAAATATTTTTTATTGTTACTTTATTATCTAATATTTTCAATTAGATGTTTGTTTTATTTATTTTTTTTTTTTCATCTTAAAAATTACTTAACTCTTAGGTTACTCCCCTTATTGCACAAATAACAATTGTCATCCCATTTGTACGTCTGAATCAGACTTGCAGTCTTGCATACCAAGTATGAAAGGCACAACACTTGCAACGCTAGCCCTACCAATAAGACCAGCAAAAAATAAATCTTCAAGTACACGTGGATTTATTGAACGTAATGGTGCAAGTCTCATTAATAATTTTGGTAGTCTTTCATTACCAACACGTTGTTGTAATTCTGTCCACGCTGCTTCTTGAAGTACTTCAACTTTTTTACGCCAATCATCAGTCAAAACATTATCTAAAAGCGAAGAAAAAAAAATATAAATAACATACTTATAATATTTTTAAATTAAAAAATAAATACACTTACCAGAACTAAATAAACATAGAGCTTTAAGATATGCATATTCCCTAGAATCAACTTGCATTTTATGAAGTGAACTAACACTTTCTTGTAGTCTACAAATATGTTCAGTTATCAATTTAACTCGATTTGGTGTTATTTTTTCATGTGCAATGCTTGCTTGTAAATGATTTATAATTGATGACAATATATTTGGAAGAGAGAGTGTAAATGCACATTGTGCAAGACCAAGTGTAAACATTTGTCCCCATGAACTTCTTACAAGTGTCGTTTGAACCTCAGCACTAAAAATAATTTAAATAATAATCATCAATAATATTGTTATTGTTGTTACAAAGTCGTTTTATTTCAAGTACTCACGGAAGTGCTTGAAATGCTGGTATTCCTCTGGCCCAATGAACAGTAAGAAATAATAACCTTGCTGCACTCTCACATATATAATGTATAGATAAATATGATGGAGTTGGAACTGGACTTGGTGCTCTTAACTCAAAAACAGTATTTCTTTCTAACAATACTTGACCTGACCATTCTTCATCATCAGGTTCTCTTGCTGTATGAATTGTCTAATGTAAAAAATAAATAACAATAATTATTATTATAATTATTGATAAAAAAATAAATATATAAATAATAATTACATCTCCAATGAGTTTTGCCATTCCTTCCAATGCATGTGATATAAGTAATCTTTCTCTAGCAAGTGTAAGTGCATCACTAAGATCACTATCACTACTTTGTTCTTCAACACTTAAATTTTCAGGTGTTTCCCAAATTGGTAAAGTTTCTTGTGGTACTTGTGGTGGTTCTTGTTTCATTTTATTAGCTCCACCACGATTTTGTATTTTAGCACCTGCTGTTTCACCAATAACCGGTTTACGTTCATGCTGTACAGCTAAAAAGCCCCAGGCTTACTTATTTATTTATTTCATTTCATTATAATTAATAATTATATATTTAAAAAAATATAATATTTAATGTAACAATAATACTCACAGTCACTACGCATACCCATTGCTAAACATTTTTGTAAACGACAATATTGACAACGATTACGATGATGTTTTGTAACTTCACATGATTTACTACCACGACATTGATAACCAAGTTGTTTACGTATACTACGTTTAAAAAAACCTTTACATCCTTCACAACTTATTGCACCATAATGTCGACCACTTGCTCTATCACCACAAACAACACAAAGTTCTAATGATAATCCAAGACCCAATGAACCACGTACATCTCTTGATAATTTAACCTTTAATTAAAAAAAGAAAAAAAAACAATGTTATTTATTAATCATAAATAAAAAACACATATATAATTTAAAAATAAATTAAATATATACGATAAGTAAAATCCTTGACATCAACAAAACAATACACAACGCATAAAAAATAGATAACTTTATCATCGACAAAAGAAGACATGAAAATAAAAAAAAACAAAAGAATTGTATTTAAATTACCTCAACATCAGTATTGTTAAGATGTTCTGTTGTATTATGCATGTGTACAATATTACGATGATGTCCAGGTATACGATAATCTCTTGCAATTTTATAATCAACTTTATCATCAATTAAATGATCTTTATGACTACCTGGATTTCGATTTCTTGATCTCTAAAAATGAATAATAATAACAATTAAATTATAATAATATTTGATTTCTTTATTTGGTTTGTTGGACCAAGTCCAGCCTCCAGGTGAAACTCAATATGCTTTTGGTCGAGCATGGAGGTCAACAAGAGATAACTCGTTCAACTTACTTCAGTATCCTGCTCAACCGTACAATCCATTGCTCCACGCAGCCTCAGGTCACTCAAATCTTCCGCTCTGTGTTCCATGTCAGCTTCCATCAAGATGTCACTGTCACTCGCCTCGACTTGACTGTCCATAATTTTTCCTACAGTATCAAACATAATAACAAAGAAATTTTATAACTTTGTATATACAAAAAACTATATAGAAACTGTTTTTTCTTTTTTGCATTTTTTTAGTGCGTTTTTTTTTTTTTCTATATAAAAGATATATTATTACTAAATAATAAAAATATAATATTCTTTTATTTTTTTTTTTTATTAACGTTATGGTCTTGTTGTGGTGTCCCGGATATGTTTTGCAACTTGGTGGAATATCGCGGGGTCGATGGGGAAATTGTTTCTTCGACCATGTAAAATCCTGCTCGAACTAGACATTTGTTGTGTTCTCCTTTCGTCGTATAGACCAACACACTCTGTTGAGTTTAAACTTTTAAGTTCTCTCTATTGCACTTCTCTTAACTATAAACCTCAATATATAACTATCTCTTTTTTGCTCTGGTCATTTAATCTATTCTCTTTCTCACTCAATCTCAAATCAAACTGTTCCCTTCGCTCTGATTTTCTCGCTCCGCTGCCAACACTTCGATCCACCTTATTACTCATTTTTATATATAATATTTTTTTTTTTTTTCTTCTTCTTCTTCTTCTTTTTCTTCTTATTATGATTTACCTCCCGCCCTCCCTCCTGCCTTGTATACTGATGACTTTTTGCCTTCTGTTTTCATTCCCTCCCAAGACGAAATATCATTTTTTTTTTTTTTTCGAAATTTCTTTTAGAAAATATTTTTTTTACTAATGTCATATTACGTGAGCTAATAATTTTTTTTTTAATTTTATTATTTCGTGGACCATGAGCAAGTTATTCTTGCTAAACCAGTAAAAAAAAAAAACATTAATTAATAATAATAGTAAAAAAAAAAATTAAAATTATGAGGAAATGGGCGGATTTATTTATTTTTTTTTTTTTCTTTTTTTTTACGAGTGACCTGTTACACCAGCTATCCGTGCGTTCTCACCGCGCCTAACCGCGAAAAGGTCACTTCTCGTGAGTTAAAAATGTTTTTGCCGGAGTAGCCATTTCGTGAGTGGGTTGAGTCTCGATGGTATGCCAGTTCAGCGGGGCAAGCGTCTTGGCTTGAGATAAAGTTTCGCTTTACCTCGGAAAAGAGAGCAAAAAGAAGAAGATGAAAGAACAAAAAAAAAACATATATATACGAAGACGACGACGACGACGACGATGAAAAGAAAAAAGTATTGAAAAAAAAGGAAAAAACGAGAAATAAAAAAATCTGAAAACTGGATCGGGTCGAGCAAAACCCGCCCAAGAACCACACAACTCGACAATAAAAATAATATAATAATAATAATAATAAATACACGTATAAAAAAAAATAAAAAAAATTTGTTATTTTTATCAATAGATTAAAGTATTAATATAGAAATTTATTTATATAAATGATAATTAATAAAATAAATATTAAAATTTTTAATAAACATTAACGACAAACCATAGACAATATAATCTCATATCAAAGACAATTATAATGACAATGAAGAGATACCTGTTGTGCCTAATTTACATCAACTTGTATTTGCACATTAACACTGATACAATTTCCGATCCACACACTCTCTCGCTTGATCGTCGTTGTCGTCGTAAACTGTTTGCTCGCGCGCACCAGTAGCAACTCAATTTATTCCGCCCGATATATACATATACACATACACACATATAAAAAATACATAAAAAGAAACAGGTAGAAAAAAAAAAAAAAAAAAATAACACAATTCACCGATAAATACTCCAAAAAAATAAAAAATTCCTAAAATTTTGAAAAAACACACACAAATTAATATTACACTGTCAATTTAAAAAATGAAAAAATTTAAACGTAGTTTATAAAAAAATGAATCCAAATATGTCAAATTTTACGATGAAAAAAAAAATTAAAAAAAATTTATAAATAAAAATTAAATACAATTAATAAAATGTAAACATATTTAAAAAAAAAAAATATATATAAATCAGTATTAATAATTTACCAACATTTTTCGGTGTGACTAGGGAGAGAACTCGTGAGACTCGTTGAACTCTTGACTCCGTTGATTTCGTTGATAATCGAAGGGGGCCAGGCCTTCGCAGTCGAGAGAATGAAGAATGAAGGAGGTGAGGCAACCTTGCACACACAGGCCCCGACACACAGGTGAACGTGTAGAGCAACAGCAGCAACAGAGCAACAGCAGGCGACGGTTTGTGAAGTAGGTGGTGTGTGCGGTGAAAAGAGGGAAAAAAAAAAAAAAAAACAGAGAGATGCTGTGTGGTCAAATTAAAGATACGAGAGAGATACCGTGCAAAAAATGACAAGGTAGATGATGAGGGGAATAGTAGAAAAAAAAATGGTGGTGGTGAATGAGCACGGTGAGCAGCAGCAGCAGTAGAGAGAGAATTATATTGTGCGAGGGGTAAGAGGAGAAAAAAGAAAAAATAATAAAAAAACCAAAACGAAATGAAAAAAAAAAAAAAGATATAGAGGGAGTAAAAAGATGGGTGAATCGGTGGTCGCCACTGTTGGTAGTCCACCGTCCGCACAGGTCACTTCTGTGTGTTGTTTGGCGTGTCGGTCGAGTTGGCTGGAGGACGGGGGCCCAGGTGCATTCTCGGCCTCTCATTTCAACTATATACATTGCCCCTTTTGCCCTCACTTGTATATATATAAATCCTACTTGAAGCACACACACATATACGCATTAATTGTATTGCCTCTGGTTGCCGCCACCACCACCACCTTCGTCATCATCGTCATCATCATTATTATTATCCCCGATTACCCCACCTGTCCCCTTATCTATTCATGCCACATGAATTACTGTAGGTGGTGCACACCAATATATACAATAATAATATCAAGACAACATCCTCCACCTCCTCCTCCTCCTTCATCATGAGTTGTTTTATCAAGTCACTCAATTCTCTCCTCCATGTGTACCTCTCAGCTACAAACAACTGCTCTACAAATCACTCCACATATTTACTCATTTTTTCGAAAAAAAAAAAAAACTACTATACGTGGATTTTTAAAAATTTTTTTATCATTTAAAAATGCACTTTTTTTTATTTCTTCTTCTTCATACGAATGGATTAATATATATTATTATATTTATCATTTTAAACGTATACATAGAAACATGCACATTCCGCTATGTATCGCTTGAGCGAGCAAGGTCGTGTCATTTTTGTGTCACAAAAAAAAATAATAAAAAAAAATAATAAATATGATAAAGAAAGGAGTAAAAAAAAAAACATGGATAATGGATAAATAATTTTCTTTTTTTTTTTACTATTTATTGATACGGTATTTTAGATATATTATATTTTTTTTTTCATTTTTTTTTTATTTTTTATTATACATAAAATATCTAGAGCAACTTGCTGGACTTGTGTTTTTTTTTTTAATTTTATTTTGGTACTATTTTATTATATAATTTAATTATAATTTATTGTAAATAGTTTTTTTTCTCTGGCTGTTAATTTGTAATTATTTATTTAATATATTCTGATTCTTAATTGTAGAAAAAACAAAATTGGTTTGTTATGCATTGTTACACCCTCGGTACAGTCAATGCAAAATATATTTTTTTTTTTAAATCTTTGTTGTTATTATTATAGTGTCTTTATATTTTTTTATTATTATTAGTCTAATAATGAACGTGGAACGTGACTGATGATTAAATTAATTTTAATTAATTCGTATTTTGTGTTGTTTTTATTTTTTTAAATCTAGTTCATTCAAATTTTTGTGGCTAATTTTCATAACGAATTATAAAATATTATTTGATATATAATTAATTGATCATTTATTATTACAAATTTGAAATTTATAATTATTTATTTAACGAAATTATTTAAATACTGAACTTTTTTTTTTAAATATAAATTTTATTGTTGCTTTAATTAATTATTCATCGAATTAGATCCCAGTTTTTTTTTTTTTTTCATTTTATTTATTTAATAGGTACTTTATATTGAACATTTAATTATATTTTAACATAAACTCAAACTTATATTTAACATTTATATTCTATACCTTAGGCTTTAACATATTTAATTAAACTTATTAAATTTATTAAATGAGATTTTTTTGTCAATATTTATTCTTAATTTAATCATGTATTTAACCATATGGTTTTTTTTTTATCAGTCGTACTAATCTCATCCATCACTGGAAGTCGAAAGCTTTACATTCAAATAAATTTCTATCAAAGAAATATATATTTTATATATTTTTTTTTCTTCAATATGCAACCACAATTATTATCAACATCTACATACACGCATTGTCTAGGTTTTGTAATTTAAACATTAATATCACGTAACATTGTCATGATGCAGATGAAAACCATCAGGAAACATAAATAATTGTATATATACTCAAGTGAAATATTATATAGTCAATGATGAGTAATTTTTTTTCAAACCATTCTCATCTAGACAGGCTTTTAAATCATGTTTTTTTTATTTGTGCAAAAAGCCAAGAAAATAATTTAAAAAAAAACAAAAAGACACAGGTAATAATAATTTGATAATTAACACCCAAATACTTCTTGACTTGCAAAGACCATGTAGAGAAATCCATCTTCATCTTTTTCACGTTGATACAGCTGAGCCATTGTCATGCTTCCACTTGCCATGCTTCTTGAGTTAACTAGCACAAAGAATGCTTGTGTTGGATGCAGCTGTAGTCGTCGTCTATAATTTATTTTAAAAATAAAAAACCGTTTATCATTAATCAAAACATTCATTATCACAGGTTGATTAAAGATAACACTCGCAAATTGCTTTTGAGTTGATGGAATTTTATTATAAATAAATTACAACTAGGATTGATCAACAAGCTGAGAAAATTATTCTAAAAAAGATTACATACTCCAAAAAAAAAAAAAAATTAACAAGTTAATGATGTTTATTTATTTTTTCCTTGATTTAAAAGCTAACGGTTATTGTATGTGTTGTGTCTTTTAAAATATTTCAAAAATTAGCAAGATTTTTTCTTTTAGTAATAATTTTCTCACTGTCAAATGTTCAAGAAAGCAAAACGTTACTACCTGATCAACCATGACAATATTTTCATTAGTAAATATATTTAATTCTTTCATTTTTAAATTAACACTTTTACTTGTTTTTTATATTTTTTTTTTCATTATCATTTTAACAACTAAAATTAGTCAAGTTCATGAATTTCTATCTCTTTCTTTCAACCTCCCCACCTCAAATAACCAAAGTAATATTTAAAAAAATTTCATCATAATATTTTAACACTTTTTAAGATAAATAAAAATCATCTCATTAATAATTCAATATAAATGATAATATTAAAAAAATATAAACAGCGAGGTTAATAAAATAATTTTTAATAACAGTTCAATATTTTTTATATCAATTGATAAATTTAATCATTATTCTCTTGAAAATAATAATAAAAAAATTATTGATTAATCTAAAAATGTAAATAATATATTGATTAATAATTAATAGTAATTTACCTTATTATTTTAATTAACTCAGCAACAGTTAAATGATCAGGTACTAAAAATTTTGATTTATCAAGTAATGGTAATTGTCGTTCACCATAATATCTTTCAACAATTATAGGAATTTTATTTGGATGTCTTTCACGTATTACCTCAACATCAGCTACTCTTTGTGCTGTAAAATAAAAAACAATAACAAATAAATTACAAATTAATAAATAAATTAACTAACAATATTTAAATCATGATGAAAAATTATATAGATCATGTAAAAGAGAAATAAAAATGCAATTTTTTTCTTTATTGTTAAACATTTTTAGTCATGGTCATTGTTCATCTAGGTTTATTACAACAATTTACTCACCAAATGATCGCTTTTCCTTGAAGGATTTCGGTGTCAAGCTCATTATTATTAATTTTATAAAAAAAAAAAAAATATATTATATTCACTTGTATGTACTTTAACACAACTGCGACGCACTTTTTTTATACAATTTGATTTGTGTGTTTTTATTTTTTAATAAACTCACGACGTCAGCTGTGAGAGCAAAAGCAAGCAAAAGTATGCCCCTGTCTTGTGTGTGCAATGAAAAATATTATTCTACGATCAAAATAAAGAGAGAGATAAATTGTACAATATGATACAAGTTAAAATGAATAAGTAAATATGACGCTAGATAGAGAGAAAAATTATTATCCGAGGTTTGGTTGGGTCATTTTACAATCAATAATCATCAATAACACGACCTCAACATTTTACAAAAGGTTATTGACCCAAAATAAAATTTAAAAATATTCTGCAAATTAATAACTATTATTATTAACAATATAATAATATAATATAATAATTATTATTAATTTTTAATCATTTAATTTTACTCTTTTTTTTATAGGTATATATTTTCATTTCGAATTTCGAAATGTGTCATGGTGTCTCAAAAAGTTACTCCAATTTAACGTCAGATAGCACTAGTGTTATATTCTTGACATTGTTGTTGTTTTTTTAATTACTCAGTAATTTTTTTTTTTTTTCTATTCTCTTTGTTTAATTTTGTCTTGTTGTCTTGCTTTTGTTGTCTTTCTTTGTCGACAAGTCGAACATTGTCGAATTAAAATTGGCTCTCTTTCTTCTTTTTCCTGTTCAACCACCCTTTCGGGTTTTTTATATACACTTAGTTGTATATATTTTTGTGTTCATATATAAAAAATATATATCTTGACAGAAAAGAAATATATATATGATTAAAGTGAGTGAGTGTGCGCGTGGGTGTCGTGTTCACTGTCGTCTACCAGCTTTGTCCATAATAAAATTAATAAATAAAAAATTAATAAATTAAAAAAATATTATAAATAATACATACAATAAATTTACATAATATTTATCAATTAAATAATTATACAAATAACTCATTCATCAGGTAAATAAATAAATATATAAAAAAATTTTTAAACTCAATTTACAAGTGATTGTGTGTGTGTGTTATTGTTGGAGTAAAAAAAATTTGTTGCTCTTTTGCCTTGTGTCAAAAAAAAAATAGCAATTATTATAAAAAATTAAAGACATTTTTCAATAATAAAAAAATTATTATGTTTATGTTAAATTAGATTAATAAATTTTTTTCAATCAAAGCTTTTAAAAGTGTCTCTTCGTGTGTGTCAAATTTGTATACGTATACAGTTAGACGAAGGCGTATTTTTAAAATAAAAAAATAATAATAATTTGAAAAAAAAAAAATATATACAAAAAGAAATTTAATAAATATAGATACCCGGAAACAAAAAATTACTGTCCATGAGATGATTGAATAAATTGGAGTCTTTTTTTTTTTTTTTTAATAAATTTTTTTTTCTTTAATTGCTTGATTTTTTGTAATAAAAATTTAATGAATTCAAGTTCATTGACATTTGTTGAGAGTGAATCACAAGAAACAAGTATTTATTATAACTTGATTAACATGTTTTTTATTTTTTTTTAACTATTAATTTATTATTTAATTAAAAAAACAAACAAAAAATTAAATTAAATTTTTTCCATCTATTTAGCGGCTGCAGTTTGATGAAAATTTATTATGGATAAATATGAGTATTGACAAGATGACACTGCCTTAAAATCTGGAGTAAAAAAAAGTTAATTTAATATTAAAAAATCTGCACGTGCTAAAAGACATTGTTGATTTCTTCAAGAAAAATCGAAATAGAAATAAAATGCACAGTGAAAAAAATGAGCAAAAGACCAACTTAAATGGATGATATAAAAAAAGGAGTAAATAAAAAATACATAATAACAATAATAAGATAAAAAAAAAAAATCTCGGATGTGCATCGTTACTTCTGCTTCTTTCCAGTCAGTAAAAGCAGGCAAAAGCAAGTAAAAGAGTCAGATATTTATCGTCGCGCCGCTGGATTACCGAGGACAACATTGTAACTAAATAAAATGTTAATGCAAGAAGCTGAACAAAGCCACTTCAATTTGTAATTCAACCAAATTCAACTATTCACAACAATCAGTACATACACAAAGTCAAATTAAAAATAATAACTGTGTTGATGAATCAATAATTACCAACTCATATTTGATTCTCTTTTGACACTTGTCTGTTTTGTTTTTGTCAAGTTTGACAATTGAAAAATAATATTAATTATTACAACAATTAATATATAAAAAAATGGTGATTGTGTGAGCTTGATAAATGTGTGAGAGATAAATAATTTGTGTTAATTGCGATGTTTTTACAAAAGCTACATAATAATATTGTTGATAATTATAAAATTAATTATTTAACATGTGAAAAAGTAAATAAAAAATTTCAATAATGATTACAAAAAATAACAGATAAAACAATGTGATTAATTAAAATAATATTGTGCAAATAAATCAAGGAAGAAAAAGTTGAACAAAAAAAAAAAAAACCACAACATTTGGTAATTATTGTTTTTTTTTTTCGTTATAAATATTATTTTATTTTTTGATTTAAAAACATACAAGAAAAAAGACTGAAAATAATATTGAAAAATTATTTAATATTTTGATAAAATAATGGAGCAAAAGCAGGAAGAGAGTGTCGAATGAGTTGGTGTCATCAAACTTGTGTTCGGCCAAGTGCCAACAACCTCACAAACATACTGAGATTAAACTCATAATGTGTTTGTCCTCGTGTACAATTGACTGTAATAAAATTAGACGTACAAAATCACGTTCAAGAGGTAAAAAAATTCAACGTATCAAGAAAAAGTTTGATATAAAATTGACCTGTTTAAACCAATATTAATAAATAAAATTTAATAAAGAGAGAAAGAAATATTAAAAACATTTTCTAGTCCATGTGCATTTAAATAAAAAAAAATAGAAAATCTTCACTCAATTGTAAAGAATACTTGAAAAATTTATCTATCGTGATATAAAAAAAAAAAACTTTCTGAATAATGAGATACAGTTTATTACAATTATTAATAAATAATCCATCAATAATTATTAAAATAAAAAAAATATTAACAATAAAATTTGTTAAATTAACATGACAAGCATTTAATTGTTTTATGTAAATTAAAAATATATTTACAACAACAACAAGTAAAAAAAAAAAGGAAAAGAACAACACAATTTATAATATACATTATTGTAAAATAAATAATAATAATTATTATTTATTATATTTGTTGTATTTAAAAGTACAAATGTCTAGTTTAACAATAACAGCAAGTAAAATCGAGATGCCGTTGTCACTACCAAATCCATTTGTGCCAATGAGCACAATAACAACTCAAAACTACATAACATCAAATGAAAATAATCATTTACCACCATTAAAAACAGTTGTTAATAATAATTATACAACAAAACAACAACAACATGTTGATTCATCACCAAGTCATTTGACCCATTCAAGTCACAGTGGTAGTACACATTTGCCAAGTTTAGGCTCAAGTGGAAATAATAGTTTACAAAATTTAACATGTAATTCTGATAATTTAAATATCAGTTTAAATTCACATCATTCAACAACAACAAGTGGTCATAACAGTCATAATTCAAGTAATCATAATATTCATTCAGCAACAAATAGTCCAATGGTTAATAAAAATAATAATCATCATCATCATCAGCAACAGCATCATCATCAACATCGTACATTAATATCATCAGCATCATCAGTAGTAGCAGCATCAGCAACAACATCATCAACACTAACAAAAACTACAACAAACACATCATCATCATCATTATCAACAACACCAATAACAACAACGCCAACAACAACAACAACAAATGATAAAAATACAAGTCGTATTATACCAAAAATTGCTGTTACACCAGAAATTGTTATGAAATTATATATGAGTAAATTAACACTTTATGAACAACATGAAATATTTAATTTTCCACAAATATATTTTATTGGTGCAAATGCTAAAAAAAGACCAGCAATTATTGGATTACCAAATAATCATAATTATGATAATGATCAAGGTTCATATATACATACACCACATGATCATGTTGCATATAGATATGAAGTATTAAAAGTTATTGGTAAAGGTTCATTTGGACAAGTTGTTAAAGCATATGATCATAAAATACATGAACATATTGCACTTAAAATGGTTAGAAATGAAAGAAGATTTCATCGTCAAGCACAAGAAGAAATTCGTATATTAGCTAATTTACGTGAACAAGATAAAGATAATACAATGAATATAATACATATGTTTGATTCATTTACATTTAGAAATCATATGTGTATTACATTTGAATTATTGAGTATTAATCTTTATGAATTAATTAAAAAAAATAAATTTCAAGGTTTTAGTTTACAATTAGTTAGAAAATTTTCACATTCATTATTACAATGTTTAGATGCATTGTATAAAAATAAAATAATACATTGTGACATGAAACCAGAAAATGTATTATTAAAACAACAAGGACGTAGTGGAATAAAGGTAATAATTAAATTAAATTTTGCATTAAATATTTTTAATATTAAATATTTGTCTTTTTATTTGTTTTCCTAGGTAATTGATTTTGGCTCAAGTTGTTATGAAGATCAAAGAGTATATACATATATACAAAGTCGTTTTTATCGTGCACCAGAAGTTATACTTGGTGCAAAATATGGTATGCCAATTGACATGTGGAGTCTTGGTTGTATACTTGCTGAATTATTAACTGGTTTTCCATTATTACCTGGTGAAGATGAAGCTGATCAATTAGCATGTATTATTGAATTACTTGGTATGCCACCAAGAAAATTAATTGATAATGCAAAACGTTCTAGACAATTTTTTAGTTCAAAAGGTTATCCAAGATATTGTAAAGCAACAACAACAACATCTGGTACAACAATATTACATGGTGGTATGTCAAGACGTGGTAAATTACGTGGTCCACCAGCATCAAAAGATTTAAAAGATGCATTAAAAGGTTGTGAAGATCCATTATTTCTTGATTTTATTAAAAAATGTTTACAATGGGATCCAGAACAAAGAATGTCACCAAGTAAAGCATTAAGACATGCATGGTTAAGAAGACGTTTACCACGTCCACCAGATGATAAAGTTGATAGTTTAAGTGTACAACAAATTAATACATTACCAGCATCAAGTAGTAGAAGTTCAAGTAAAACAAATTTATTAAGTTCAACTGGTCTTACTAATAAAATACGTGAAATAAGTGATCAAAGAGCAACAATACCAACAAGACATCCATCATTATCACATGCCATTACTACAAATCATCATCATCATCATCACCATCATCAACAACAACATCAACAACAACAACAGCATCAACAGCATCAACAACAACATCATCATCAACAACAACAACAACACAATTCAATTCATAATCACAATGGCTCACATGAATCATCACATGATAGTCACAGTTCATCTGGTGGTTCAAGCAGGTTTGTTGTTACTAAAGAAACTCTTATTGATACATGGCGGTAAAGCTTAGCCTTTTCTCGGTTAACCGAGTACAATATTTATTGCAAAAATAATAATAAATCATTTTATATAAAAATTGAAAGAAACATAATTAAATACTTAATTATTGACGCAGTTTTAATTAAAACTCAGGAGAGTATAAATATATTATTATCATTTGCATTTAATGTGAATTTATTTTTATTTTATTTTTTTAAGCAAATGCTTTAGAAAATATTAAATTCTTATTTGCATTAACGTGATGATAATGATGATTTTAGAAATTTAGAAATAACGACTGCTTTGTGGTAAAAATTTTGTGAATTTGTTTTTTTTTTTTTTTCGTAGAATCTATAGAGCCGTGATAAGGAACACAGAATGTTTTGTGATATAATACTTAGGCGTTTAATTGTAGTTTCAATGTTAATCAATTATGATAATTGAACTATTAAAATCATTATTTTAATGCGCTAATTATTAGAATAGTTAACTCAATAATTAATAAAAAAAGAAAAATGAAAAATACAAAAACAACAAAAGTATATATATATATTATATAAATATATAAGAGAGCAATTAAAAAATAATAATACATATACGTTAGTTTGCAAAGAATAAATAAAAAATAGAAAAAAAAAAAAAAAAAAATTGTTCTTAGTGATGTAGTTGAAGCGTAGTCAAGTCGGAAATAAGCCGAATTGACCGTGTAAGAATTTGTTGTATGAGCATCATCGTAATGTCGCATTGCTCAGTAGTTCACTAGCATATTTTTTTTTTTTTTTTTTAATTGTTTTTTCTCTTAGAATAGAGAATTAGAAAAGAAAAAAAAAAAAAACACTTTTGACAAAGACAACACATTATTGACGCATTTATAAGCATTTGCTTTTTAGTAGAAAAAATTATTTTAGAATGAAACACTTGAATGTTTTTGTCACTGCCAGAACCAATTTTTTTATCATTTATATTTTAATGTTATATAGCTGCATACCGTAATTATCAACATTAATAAATGTTTGAATTAACTGAGCAATATAAAAATGAATTTAATAGAAAAAAATTAAATAAAAAAAGGAAGAAAATTATTTATGCTGCGTTGGTAATGTGATGTCAAATTCGAGTTCGATAATGTCTTCTTGACATTGTGAAAAAAAAAAAATAATGTGAATTTTTATTAGATTAAAGAAAAAAAACCATTACACAGAAGTGTAGTAAAAATTTTATATGTATTTCTACTGACGAAACAAAAAAAACAAAAATGAAAAAAAAAAAAAAATTAATCAGGATTTGTTTAAGAGAAATTTGTACTGTCTTTGTTGTGGACTAGGTGAAAATTATTGTTCAACTTTTAATTTGATTATGAATACTGGATCGAAGATATATTCTTCCTTTTTTTTATTTCGTTGAGAAAATTTAGATTAATCATTACAAAATTGAACTGACTTTGAGACTGTTAAATCAGGTCTTGATGTACTATATCACGTGAATATTTGTAACATAATATAAGTCAATCATTAAAAAGAAAAAATTATAATTAACAATTACAAGAAAAAAAAACATCACAATTTAGAAAAAAAAAAACAAACATTATCATGTACTTTTATTGTTTTATATTTTTAAATTGTCCAAAAAAAAAAGTCTGGAAATTTTAATAATTATTTTGTAAAATTATCGTCCAAGCTCAATATGCGTATTATTTTATTATTTAAATTTTATTGTTTTAAAATAAATAAAAAAAGCTATAAATTTTAACTTCATTTTTCAATTTTATAACTGTGTTTTTTAATTTAATATTTTATATATTGTGAAAATAAAAATTGGACGACAAACCAGCTGTGAAATAAAAAGAAAAATATTTACTAATAAAATATGCACAAAATTGGATTAAATAATTGAGCGTAGACTGCCATTATAAATTTGTTGATTAAAAAGAAAAAAAAATTAATAATAATTATTAATTTAAAAACAAATATTACAGCCGACCAAATTCATGACATTTTTATATAATTATTTTTCTTTTGCACATGCCTTAGTTACATTGATAATCAGCTTTATAATAAAATTTGTCAATCACCAGCTGATTTAAGATGAATTTTTTTTTGCAATGAAATATGTACAGAAGAAATTATTATATGTAACAAAATTATGTTTATATTATTGTATTTATTTCTAACTGAATTGATATTAATGAATCATAAAATGACATTAAAAATAATTTTAAAATGAAAAAAACAAACTGAGCTTATTATTAATGTGAGAGAGTGTGTTGGCTCATTTGATAAATTAATTTCTATTCTATGTGTGTGGTGTATCAAAATCATAATCAACATTGTATATAAAAAATTAATGATTAATTTTTTTTTTTTTGTTTGTTTAATTATGCAATAAATTATCAGTTGGACATGACATTGTTGCTGATAAATAATTAAAACCAGTGAATACACACTGCTAAAACAAAGGCTGCTAAATGATGTCTCACACTCTCACATATTTATCTGCATTTTTTTTTTTTTTTTTATAAATATTATTAATCATTGATGAACAAAAAAAAAAACAGCTGTCATGAAATTATTAATTTTACAATGTAGTCTTATTATTTTTAGTAAATTAGATGATAATTTTAATAATTAACGTGATCATATAATCAATAATTTTTTTCTTATGTATTTTTAATTTTAAGTCAACAAAAAACATGGCTAAAAAAAAAAGTAAATACAATTGTAATATTGTTTTTTTTTTTTTTTAATTTCAAGTGATTAAATTTTATCATTAATTATAATTAAAATCATACTGTAAACAGTAATTTAAAAAAAAAATTATTATTTTTTATTTCTAAAAACAATCATGACAAGAATGAATGAAGTTGATAATTAATTAAATGGCAATTTAAAAAAAAAATTAATAATTATGTATATAATTGCCATAAAGTCACAAAATTAATGTGAAAAATTTTAAGTTTATTTTCTTTTTGTAAAACAACAATTTAAGAAATGAAAAAATAAATATAAAATACTGTTTAAAACAGTTTTAATAATAAAAAAAAACCAATTGATATTATTTAATTTTATTTTCTTTTAATTATAAAGCAGGGAATAATAATCCACCAAAATAATTATAATTTTTTATTATTATTTTTATCAAATTTTTTGTTTTTTACAAAGTATATTATTAAATTACTCAGTTCATTAATGAAGAAAAAAAAAAAAACAAATGTAACTGATTATGGAATGAAGCTTATTACTAACACATTGAAAAATTATAATTATTGAGTCCTCGTTGAAATATTAATAATCCATTGACGAAATATTATATTAATCATTAAAAAATGACAAATACTTTGAATAATATTAAATGTACATGCTTATTGACTTGTAATAATATTTTTTTAAACAATTGACAAGTATTGCCAATTAATGAACGAAATTGACAATGAATTTTTTCTTTTTTTTGTTGATGAAATTGAGGTAATTATTAAAAAAATGTAAATATATAAATTAGTCAGCTTTACGTGGTTTACGTTTTCTTGCATTTGGACTATTTGCAGCTGATTTTTTATCATTATCATCAAGTTTTTCTGAATCACTACCATCTTCATCAACCAAATCATCTTTAACACCTTCAATATAATCTTCATCATCAGATGTTTTATCCTTGTCATCTTTACCTTTGCGTTTTTTATTACCAGATATTTTAACTGGTTTTGGTGGATATATAAAATCAATTATACAAACAATAACCAAGCCAATAATTGCACCAAATATTATTGTTGCAATTGCAAATATAAGATAACTTCCCCATGTTGGAAGACCAAATTCTTCCATCAATTTATTATGAATTGCCTTTAGAAAAAAATGAAAAAAATATATAAATATAATTAGAATAATTATTATTATTAATTTTGTCATTTAATTACCCTTAAAACTTGTGACATTTTGAAAAATTGACTAATTACAGACATCTGAATAGATGTAGGACTTTTCCAGCTTGGTATTGGCTCAACTTTTGTCCATGTTTTAGCTCTGACAAATTCTACAAGTGAGTCTTTGTCTCTTGGACTTTTGTACTGACGAAATAAACCATCTTTAACACTGAAATAAAATAAATTTTTACATGATTGTTTTAATTATCCTATAATTCATATGTATTTTTTATGACTTACTGGTATATTGTAGGAAGTGCAGTGACCATAAATCTACCACTTAATCCAGGTGAATCAGTGACATCAACTTTACCAACATTAATACCAAGATCTTTTTTTATGTCTCCAAGATAATTCCATGTTGGATTTAAATCTTTACATGCTGGACACCATGGTGCATAACTGAAAATAATTATACATCAATTAAAAAAATGAATAGTTGTTAAAATTTATAGGTTAGAATATGGTTACATTATGTTTTTGTATTATTTATATATGAAAATTATTAATAAAAATGTACTTACAATTTAACCATCCATTCTCCAGTTAACATACGATCCCAATTGTCTTCATTGAGCTGGTGAACATTTTGAATTTGATTTTTTTTTGTTTGTAATGAAGCATTTGTCAAAATAATACATGACAATAGCCCAAATAAAATACTCTTCAAAAACATTTCTTTTTAATTAAAAAGTAATGAATTATCCTAATGAAAAATATTATTTTAACAAATTATCAAGTTTAATAGATTGTTTATTATTACTACAACAATAACAACAACAATTATTGGAGAGATAGAGTTGCAAATCAAAGCAAACCAGACAGCTCAGTTGCCAGATGCAGATGTTGGGGAGTAGGGGGAATGGGGATGTGCGGGGTACTCGGCGAATCAGCGATATATTGGATATTTTTAATCGATATATCGAGTGATCGATATTTTTTTTTTAAATCGTAATATGAATTAAATAATCCCTTGATGTTATGATTTTTTAAAATTGTTTTTAATGAATGGTTCTAGACTTCTTAGAAAAAAAAAAAATCAAAGTATCTTCTTGATAAATCATTGATGCTCATGTAAAATTATGATTCATATAATTTTACATGAGCATCAATGACTTATCGAGAAGATATTTTGTTTTTTTTTTTCCACGATTTATAATTTATGTACAATACTCACAAGCTTAATTGAAATTTATTCAAATTAATAAAAATTGACTGGTGTTATTTATTTCAGCCAATATTTGAGCATTGCAGATCTCATTCACACTAGGATCCTTTTTTTTATATAACTTATAAATTCTTTTTGACATAGACACTGTATCATTTTCATATGTTATTTTTGATGGCCACTTAAATTACTATAAACAATTTTATTTTTTAAATGATCTTGACTGGCAAGTAAATCATATTTTACTTCTCTCTTTGAGTCCAATTGTCCTGCCAATGCATTGTTACTTGTGTCTCTTTCTTTCTTTTGAAATCTATACCAGGAGGATGTTGAGCAACATCCTTGAGAGTCAATTCTCAACGTGGTGGAAATATTTCTCCATTATTTCTCCGTTGTTTCTCCACTTTTTCTGAAAACGATCCATGATTGGAGAAATCATAGAAATATTTCTCCACCATTTCTTCAACTTTTTTCCAGGAGAGATATTTTTTCGACCAGGGTTTTAATTATCTATTGCAAATATTGAATTACATATTTTTTCTAAATTCATTATTTAAAATTATAAATAACAAGATTTGTATCTAGTGAGATTTTTTTCCATGACCAGCAGTGTTTTTTTTTTTATTAATGTCTTTAAAAATATTTTTATAAAACAATTATTTCTTTAGTTTAATTTAGCAATAATTTCGTTGGCAATTTAATTCTTAATAAATAAAAAACATTTATACAAAATAATTAAAACACTATAATTTTTAAATAAATATTAAGTAAATTCATAATGTATATTAATTGATAAACAAAAAAATAGTTTTCATACAAAAAAAAATTAAACAGATTGATGCAAATATGAAAAAAATTAATTAATAATACTTGATAGTACAATTAAATTGTTTTACCATCTTTTTTTAACTTTTTTTTTACTACTTTTTGTTGATTCCAATGCAAATTGTTTTTTACATGATGATTTATCATCAGAATCACTAGAAGAATCAACAACAATTGCTCTTGATCTCAATTTAAAATTTCTTCTTCGATTCATCAAACGTAATGATGAATCAACCTTGCTGTCTTCCACAACATAACTTTTACGTGTTTTTTTAAATTGAGAATGTGATGAATCACTGCTTTCTGATGACTCTGAGTATCCTGCAATATTTAAAATGCAATTATCAACAAAAGTACATGATAAAATAATTATTAGAAAAATAAAACAATGTATATTTACTTTTTCTTTTTCTAATTTCTTGTGAATCAATCATCATTTTATTTCTCTTTTGTCGTTCTTCATGTCTTTTAGCACAAATATCTCTGTATGATTTTTCAAGTAGACATGTCGATGAACCATCAATCACACTTGTTGGATCAAAATCTAAAAATAATATCACAAATTTAATTATTACTTAATCAAAATATAAAATTAGATTATTTATTTTACCAACCATAACACGACAATTCATCACTTGCAATTGATGACTCATTTAAATTGACTAATGATTTTAGCTTAATTTGTTTTTTTTTACTTGTTTTTTCTTCAGCTTTTGAAATGTCAATTATCTCTTTACGTTTTGATAATGTTGATTCATGATTTTTCATTGATTTACTACCAGAAATTACTTTATTTTCTTTTACATTACAATTGTATCGATTTGGTGTTGTTGATGATTTATTTATTAAACGACGTTTTTCACGATATTCTCGGCGTTTTTTATATTCTTCAATACAAGCATTAGCTCTATCATCAATATCTATTGATGGAGTATTATTTAAATTTTCCAATTTCTTTTTAACTTTATCTTCATTTGATAAATCATCAACTCCAGTTGTTTTTTTAATAGATCTAGCTGGTGAATTTGTTAATTTAGCTGGCATCGAATTGGAATTTTTAATGTTACAATAACCATCATCATCATCATCTAAAATAACAAATTAACATTACTAATTTAATTGACATATAATTAAAATTATAATTAATATAAAATAACCTCTTTTATGACTGGGATTTAACATAGAAACATTTAAAAAACTATTATTTGTTTTGTTGAATTCATCAATGACATCAGGTGACACAATAAATCCTCGACGTCTGTGTCTCATGTCTGAAATTAATTGATAAATAAATGATACTTTTAAACAATTAAAATATCAAAATAACATATATATTTATTAATAAAATTAACCATACCAACGCTTAAATTGAGTATATCTTGAATTGATGATGCTCCTGAATAATCAACAGAATATTCAAAAATACTGTTGTCATTCTTGGCATTACTTGAATTAATATCATGCTCCATTGTTATTGTTGTTCTCTGTTATCAATCAATTGTTGTTATTTTAATTTACCATCCATTTGTTAAAGGGTAGACACACACGTGTGAATTGTGATGATAATTTTTACATTTGATAAAATAAAATTTGTTGTTGATACAATCCTGGTTATCACGTGATCCAAAAAGTCTCTTCAGTCTTCACATTTACTAATTTAATTTTTCCTTTGGATTTTAGTATAAATAATTGTTAATAAATATTATTTATTATAAATAATTAACTGTATTTAATTAGCTATATCCTGATGTTTTTTTAAATAAAAAAAAACGAGTAAATTACTCAAATTTTTAAACGTTCGAGGCGCCACTTTGGGGTCTCTGTCTCTCCCAGGTCTCTCCCGGATTGTTCAGTTGAGCCGCTACTGAAGTGTTGTCACGTAGTAGAAAAATCATCACCGCAACTCGATACCATGACTCATACACATACCACACTCTTACAAGTTATGTACAAGTATATAAAAGATATTAAAATCTCTCCACAAAAGATTAAATAAGAAAAAAAAAATTCATAAATAAAATATTAACAATAATAATAAATAAATCAACAACAATTAAGTGAAATTAAATTTTTTTTCTTTTTTAATTTTTAATTTATAAATCATATTGTTTATAATTATTATTAACAAAAGTGACAGTTTAAGTATAATACTAATGTGAAAGCGTTGATGAGAAAAAAAAAAAAAAATGTAAAAAAAATTTTGTAATACTCGAATTTATTTAATAAAAAAAAAAAAATTGGTATTATTATTATTGTGAATTAATTGAGGTGTATTTTAACAGTGATTATAAATATTTATTAAATTTATTTGATGAATATTTTTATGTGATAAATGCGTTTAATTGATTAAAAAAGTTATTAAAAGTTGAATAACCCTTTCAGGTATGTAACTATGTACATTGTAATAATTATCAATAAAAAATGAAAAAAAAATTTTATTGATTTGTTTTGAATAAATAAAAATGATTTATTGCAATTATTTATAGTTTTATTTATCAATATTTTATCAAGGTTGATTGCAAGGCTCACATGGAAGCTAGATCAAATTATTTATTTTTATTATTTTTTTTCTGTAATTCTGCAATTCATCCAATGATTACGTAGACACTGCAAATAAATTATAAATTATACTTAAAAAAAAAAAAAAAAAATCTTCTTATTAAATTTATATTATCTAATTTTTATTTTAATTTTTTTTTTTGTTATTTAATTTAAAACAAATATCCAAAAAAAAAAACTAATTTATTTTTAATTTTTTGGCTTTTTTTTTTCTCAATTATTTATTTTTTTTTTTTTCAGCTTTTGATAAAACCCAAGTGCTTAAAAAAAAAAAAAAGATTTCAAAATAAATATTTATTATTAACAAATTTTATAATTTTGAATATTTTGATAATTAATTTGAGTTGAGATAAGGATACTTCAAAAAAAAAAAAAAGCAACATCAACGATGCCTATCACTAGATGGTCCTTATGGAGGTCAATTTTCCCTATTAAAAATAATAAAATTAAAAAAAATTTAATATCTATTATTTCCATTAATACATTAATAATATTAAATAGTTATTTTTTCACGTTATCTTATCAATTAACAATTTTAAAAACGCTTATGACGTCAAAAAAAAATCTATTTTAAAAAATTATCTTCGCTATCATCACACATGCTTTATTTGTTTGTCAAACATATTTCATAAAAATTGTCAAGTTAAATAACGTATCTCGTGAATATTTAAAGCCATGATTTGTGTATTAATTAAAATAAATTTTAATTTAATTAATGTCTTTGTAATAATTTACAACTAAAATATTAGCTAACATTTTTGGTGATTGGCCAGCTTAAAGAAAAAATTAATCATCAAATTTAACAACATTTATAACATCATTGTTATTAAATAAAAAATTATTATTTATTATTATTATTAAATTTTATGTACGCTGATTCGTTACACTCTAATCTTGAGTTTAAATAAAAAAAAAAAGCCATGATAACAGTTCGATAAAGTAATGTCTTTCAATAACGAGGCAGTTGTGTTTCATTGTCATGCTCGCCAAAAGTATTTACGTATATAACAATATTTAAATATAAAATTAACAATTAAAAATATATAATTTACTGGATCAGTTAATTAATAATAACAAATAATTATAATGAATATTATTTTTTTGGGATGCAGGAAGTGTAAAAGACTGGATGTGACTGTTGAACAAAAAGATAAACGTAAACGTTCAACAACAATTGTAAATAATAGTGAAATTAAAGAAGAAGATATATCAAAAATAAAAGAAGAAAGAATTAAAATTAAAAAAATGGATTATCCATTAACAAATTTTGATGTACGTGTACCAAAAGAAACACAAATTATTGATGATTATGAAATTAGTAATCATGTACTTGGTCTTGGTATAAATGGTAAAGTTGTACAGTGTTTCGACAGAAAAACCAGAGAGAAATATGCATTAAAGGTGATTATAATAATTTATAAATAATTATCATGCTTTTTTTTTTTTTTTGGTAATGATACATTAAGATAATCATGATGATGATATGGCTGAAGCATGTTTCAAGTCTGGGCCATGAATCGTCATCATCTATTTATATAACACAAATATAAAATATATGATGATTATTCATCAAACAATTCTATATTTAATACCGGAAAAACAAATAATCTTCAATGACAAATTTCATGATAAAATTAATATTTATTTATTAATAATATTGTTAAATAAAATCAATGATAATTAATGGAATTTTTTTTGTTTGCTAATATTTATTTTTAGGTTTTACATGATTGTGTTAAAGCAAGAAGAGAAGTAGAATTGCACTGGAGAGCATCAAATTGTAAACATATTGTACAAGTTAAAGATGTTTATGAAAATACATACAGTGGAAATAAATGTTTACTTGTTGTTATGGAATGGTATATTTATTTTAAATAAAAATTATTTAAATATTAAATTGAATTATTAATTTTTTAAATTTTTTAGTATGGAAGGTGGTGAATTATTTCAACGTATACAAGATCGTCAAGATAGTGCATTTACTGAGCGTGAAGCTGCTGAAATAATGTATGAAATTTGTGTTGCTGTAAAACATCTTCATGACATGAATATTGCACACAGAGATCTTAAGCCAGAAAATTTATTATACTCTCGACAAGGTAAAGAAAAAATAATTTGTTTAAAAAACTAATAAATCTAGATTAATTTATGTTTTATTTTTATTTTTTTGAAGATCATTTGGGTATTTTAAAGCTGACTGATTTTGGATTTGCCAAAGAGACACATTTAAAGGATACATTGCAGACACCTTGTTATACTCCTTACTATGTTGGTAAGTTGATTAATAATATAAAGTAATGATTTTTTAAATTGAAAATTAATTTTTAATTTATTTAGCACCAGAAGTATTGGGTCCAGAAAAATATGACAAAAGTTGTGATATATGGTCACTTGGTGTAATAATGTATATATTACTTTGTGGATTTCCTCCATTTTATAGTAATCATGGTCTTGCAATATCACCAGGAATGAAAAAACGTATACGTCTTGGACAATATGATTTTCCATCACCAGAATGGACAAGTGTTAGTACTGAAGCACGTGATTTAATAAAAAGTATGCTTTGTACTGATCCAGCAATACGTTTAACAATTCATGATGTTATGAAAAATAAATGGATATCAAAACATACTGAAGTACCACCAACACCATTACACACTGGACGTGTACTTCGTGAAGGTGAAGAATTATGGCCAGAAGTACAAGAAGAAATGACACGTTCATTAGCAACAATGAGAGTTGATTATGATACAGCTAAACTCAAACAACTTGATCATACTAATAATCCACTTTTAAATAAACGTAGACGTGCTAGAGAACTTGGCACTGCTGTTTCATTTACTACATAATTATCTAGTTAAATATTTTATTTTTTTTTTGCAGCTTATGTCATTATTTGACAATATAAATATTAGATAAAATTATATTAAAAATTAACTGCTTTTTCATTACAAATGAAACACAAAAAATAAGAACAAATAATTGCCTCAAAGGTTTTTCGATAATAGTTTATATAAAATATTATTAAACGACAATAATTGTCAATAAATTAAATTACCTCATTGATAGTGTTAACTTTAAAATAAAAGAACAAATTATTTTTATTTAAAAAGTAATTTAATTACTAAATGAACAAATATTAATTTGAATTATATTAGATTTATAAAAAAAAAAAAAAGATAAAATTAATCATTGAGGCCTTAGAAATTCGAACAGGGTTTTTCTTTATTTTGTTTTTTTTTTATACACTTATTCATTAGCTTATAAATTTTTTTTGCCACTTATTTTATATACACACACTTTAATGATAGATTTAAAAGGAACAAAACACAAGAGAATTTATTTGTAGAATTTAATTGACATATAGGTATTGTAATATTACAATTAAAACAAAAAATTATTGTTACAATATCAACAAATTATTAAGTATATTTATGTTAAATATTGATATTTAATTAATCAATTAAAAACAACAATTGGTTCTCCAATGTTTACCACTTTTCAACCGTCCAATAATTATCTATTTTTTTCTTTTTCTTTCAACATTGTTATTTATGCTTAAAAAGCATGAAAAAATTATTAAAAATAATTGTGAATTTTATGAAAATATCACATTTAAAATATTGTATTTCATAGATATATTGTTAATCAACAATTTGAATTATAAAATATATATTTTATTGGAAAAAAAATATATATAAATAATTAATTTTATGTAAATTTTTCTTTTTTTTTTTTTATGTAGAATACCTTGATAGGTAATCATTATTAATTACCATATTGTTAATTAGAAAGTAAGACAAAGAAATAAATAATTACAAAATGTTATTGTATATAAATTTTTTTTTTTTTAAATATATTCCATTAAAATTATGTCTTCAAGGATATTTTACTAGTATTGATGATGAAATTATGAACTGGAAATTGTCTGACAATGATGCTTTAACAAAGAATACAAAAAAAAAAAAAAACATCATGAAAATTTTAATTGATTAATATGACAAGTGTTAATTGATTTTTCAAAAAAAATAATTATTTAAAATTTGAAAAAAAAAATATATATAAGGATGTTTCTGTTGGCGCCAAGTCATTTTACAAATAGAACTCAATTTGATCAAGACCAATTGAGGTGAGTTTAATATATTAAAACGCTATAAAATATTATTTATTAATTTATTATTATATTTTTAGAATGAAGCTGAATAAATTGTTGATAATAACAAAAATAATTTGTTATTTATTTGCTGTTATTGATGCTAAACCATGCAAGTATTGGTGTAAAACTTCAAGAGAATCATTTTACTGTTGTCCAGATGGAAATAATGAAGACATGAATATTAAAAAATGGAATGAACATTCCAACTGGCCATTTGGTATTTTTTTACTAAATATATTTGCTTCAACAATGGGTTTTCAATATGATCATGATAAGCCATCTTCAACAGAAGTAAAATATTGTCCACCACAAAGATCTCACTGTACTCGTTCGTATGACTGGGATCCACCAAAATATTGTGATAAACATAAAGACTGTTATCATTCAAACGAGGCATGTTGTTATGATGTCTGTATTGATCATCGAGTCTGTAAATTAGTTGAACATTAGGACTTTGTACTGTCATTAATTTCCAGTCATATAAAATCATCAATATATATTAATTTTTTTAAATATGTATTATCATCACTAGACTTGAAAAAAAAAGAAGGAAATATCCCAATTAATATTTGATATTAATCTATGAGAATGCAAATATGAACAAGCTCAAAGTTTAGTTTGATAAATGTTTGGTGGGAGCATTATACCATTCACTAGAAATTTTTCGACCTCGTCTTATAAACGCGCATGATTATTTACAGTATGATTCAGTTGTGTTTTTAAACTCTCACTGTTCGAACATTAGCGGTAAGTTATTATATTTTTAATAACACACAATATTATACAAAAAATTTAAAAATAATAAATAAAAAATCATTGATTAGATATTTGTTATGGCTATTTAATTTTCAAATTAACATTGTAATTGTTTATAAAAATAAATAAAGAATAGAGGATTTTAATTTGTCTTTGTTTTTATTATGTTTCTAATAAACAAAGAATGCATTTAATATATTTATATATTTTTTATATAAAAAATAATTTGGCAATCATTCAACTTGTTTAAAGTTCATTTTTACACCTGACAAATGCGTAGTTTGATTGATGAATAAAATTTAAATAATACATTACTGATGCTTTAAATTTCTTTGTGATGATTTTTTTGTACTGTAAACAACTCTCGTTTTTATTTAACCTTGTACTAAAATTATTTTATCAACAAATGTCTGTCTAACTGTCTGTTAAACTTGATAACAAAAAAAAAATATTAAAAGTCAATGTTCTTAGAAATTAAATGCAGCACAAAGTGCAAATCATTATCGGTGTTTAGTCTGGTATTATGAGCTTCTTACTTTTTTTCTTTATAGAAATTTTTTTCTCATATTTTATTGTTTCTAAAACAAGTCGTTGATAATTATCAATTATTTGCTCTATTTTTATATTTAACCTTGAGATTTTATTTTTAAATATATATATAGAATTTTTAATTATTATTTTTTTTAATTTTTATGGACATATTAATTATCTCATTATTTTTAATTTGAAAATACTCCAAAGTATTTAATTTTGTAAATAAATTTTCGAGTAAATATTATTGTTTTTGTGGTAATTTTTTTTTGCAAAAAAAAGAACAATTTTGTATTGATTTTTTTTTTAGATTTGTTTTTGTGTTGTGTGAATTATCAAGTCACGATTTTTATAAAAAATGACGCATTATACTAATGAAAAGTTCACGAATTAGAAACATGATATTGAAATATTGACGCATAGATTAAAAGTATTAAAACAAAAAAAAAAAAATTTCCACGTTTTATTAACAAATAAAAGTCATTAAGCAAAGTAGTCAAATTACGAAAGAGATAGATAATAAAAATAGTTAAATTTATTTCACAATAGTAACAAAACAGTAAAGAAAAAATAAAAAATATTTCAGTTAAAATTATTAAATAATTTAAATGGAATATAAAAAATAAAAAACATCTATGAACGCCCAACACTGCCCAACACAAAATGCAGCTCAAAGTGCAAATTCATCGTTGTTCCATTAAAAAGTCACGTGTCCATGGCTTGATGCCAATAGTATCTGTAGTTTGACCGGTTTTCCCAGTCATTTTCTCTCAGTCTAATATAACCAATGAATAATTATTGACAAAAAAAAAACCAATCCTTCAAATATATTTTCCACTTGATTTATTTGATAATAAAAAACAAAAATACTCATCAACTTGTTGATACAATTGTCATCAACATCATGAGCTATTGACAATAACATTCTCATATTAAAAAAATTATTAAAGTTCAAGGTGCATAAATTAGTTTCAATTTGTTTAAATTATTATTCCATAATTAAGACTGATGAGAAAACAATAGAATGATTAATCATTGATCAATCAATAATACCATTCAACAATATTTTCTAATAACAAGTGCAATTATTTATTAACATTATTAAATTTTTTTGATTACAGATTAATAGTATGTTTAAAGGATTCAGAACCAAGGACATAATACGTGACTACTGGCAGTCTAAATTGCTGGACAATTATCCAAATCATTTCTGGGAAGTTAATAACAAATTTTTTGTAAATAATTCATAAGGAGAAAGTCAATTTTAATAATTATTATAAGAAGTATATATAAATAGTTTATTGTCCATTTTATGGACACTTGTAGATAGTGTAAATATTGAAAAATTATTTTTATAAAAATCAATTAAACATAATAAAATGAAGATGGAAGTACAAAATGATATTTCACTTGGAAAAAAACTACTAACTGCTGGAACAGCTGCTTGTATTGCTGATCTAGCAACATTTCCACTGGACACAGCTAAAGTTAGAATGCAGGTGAGTTAATAAATAAATTAATTTATCAAAAAAAAAAATATTTATTGCTATTATTTGAATTTTTAGATTGCTGGTGAAGGTCTTGTTGTTCTTGCATCTGTTGGTGGACCACAGTTGTCTTTTAAAACACCTCAACCAGGATTATTTCAAACAATAACAAATATTGTTAGACTTGAAGGAGCAAAGTATGTTAAACAATAATTATTATTTATTAATTAACCAACAAGTGAACTAATTGAATTGTTTTTTTGTTTTGTTTATAGAAGTCTTTATGGTGGTCTATCAGCTGGACTACAAAGACAAATGTGTTTTGCAAGTGTTCGTATTGGTCTTTATGATACTGTTAAAGTTTTTTATACAGATATAGTTGAGGGTAAAAAAAAAAGTCTAAGTGGTGCTATGAATTTTGGTGTTTGTATTGCTGCTGGTATAACAACTGGTGCATTAGCTGTTGTATTTGCTCAACCAACAGATGTTGTTAAAGTACGTTTACAAGCTGGTAATTTAGGTAAAAATTCAACAAGATATCATTCAACATTTGATGCATATAAATCAATTGCTATGAAAGAAGGTGTAAGTGGTTTATGGAAAGGAACAGCACCAAATATATCAAGAAATGCAATTGTTAATGTATCAGAAATTGTTTGTTATGATATGGTTAAACAAAGTATATTAAATACTGGTTTATTAAATGATGGTATACCATGTCATTTTAGTGCAGCACTTGGTGCTGGTCTTTGTACAACAATTGTTGCTAGTCCAGTTGATGTTGTTAAAACAAGATTTATGAATAGTGGACCTGGTGAGTACAAAGGTGCAATTGATGTTGCTGAAAAAATGTTATTTCAAGAAGGATTTATGTCATTTTATAAAGGTTTTATACCAAGTTTTTCAAGATTAGTTTCATGGAATATTGTACTTTGGTTGACATATGAACAACTTAAAATACTTGTACAAACTAAAACTGTATCAACCAATAGATATTAATTTTAATAATCTATTTGTTTCTTTTTTTTAATAAAAAAAATTTCTTAGTTATCACAATTTGTGTAGATAATGCTTTGAAATAATTTAAATGAAAAATAAATAATATAAATTATCATTTGATGAGAAAATTTAATTAATCACTACAGCTTGAATCATCAGAATCACAATTGGATGATAAATCTTCATTTAAACAATTTTCTTCTTTTTCAATTTTCTCATTTACAGGAATTCTAAAAAAAAAAGAAAAACATTAAAATAAACTTGAATGAGATTATATTTAATTTTTATTTTAGTTCAAGATTTAAATCATCATGAGGTAATTAGTAAAGCAAGAAATTGTTAACGAGTTACTTTAGATTAAAACACATGCAAATTAAATAAATTATTTAAAAGATAAAATAAATGTGATTTAATCATGAGTATTCTCGCCTATGATATGTTGCCCAGCATGTTTATCCTGAAGGCATTTAGGTAGTTTACATTTCCTCATGATGCAGTTCATTGGACAGCATGATTTAACAGTCGATCTACATTTATCCAATGAATGTGAACAATAAATAATAATATGTAAAAATAATAAATATATATTAAACATACTTGTCGTATGTCCATTGATCATTGGACTCTTTCATCAATCCAATTGCCAGCATCAAATCTCTTCCAACATTTTTAAGATGTATTGTATCAAAATGCAAACCAGCTAATGATCCCTGATCGCAACCACAGAAGCTGCTTTCCATTGTATAACTTCTGTTAACAATACAAAAAAAAAATATCAATAAGATAACAAAAAAAAATAAAGAGCTACATGTGATATTATAATATATTTTAAAAAATAGATTATAAACATGCACATATAGATAGAAAAAAATTTTTTTTTTAAGCCAGTTATCTCTTCTGTGTCTGTGTAAATGTGTATGGTATTTGTGGCTTGCTATGGAGATGAAAAATATCAAGGCTTACCTCGCAACACCAAGGCGCCATATGGCGACCCTGGCCGTAGACTCACGGCTGCGATTTTCGACCTTGAAGGAACACAGTGGGAATGAAAAAGCAGCCGATGTTTTCTGCATGAGTCTCGGCAGCATCTAAAGATTCAAATAAAAAATATATATAAATAAATCTAATAAAAAAAAAACAACAATAAACAGTAATAACAACAACAATAATCATGATTTTAAAAAATGATGAAGATGATGAAGAAGATGATGATTATGAAGAAAAAAAATAAAATCTATACAGCCTGATGAAACAAGAATTCTATTTTTAAAATAAAGAGATGAGTATAATATATAAATAAATTAAATAAATAAATATAAATTTTTTATTAAAAATAAAAATATGAAATTAGGTATTGATTTGTTGTTATTGGTTTGGTGTAAATACATACTAGATATTGAACTGGTTGATCATTTTTAGCTCTATCAACTGAACTCCATGATGCTGATTTTGAACAACCAAATAAAAATACATTTTTTCTTCTTGAATGTCCATGATAATCAACAAATATAAATGGTGGATTATTTAATACACTTGTACAATATTCAATGAGTCCTTTTGTGTTGAATATTACTGGATGAATTAAACGATTGGGATTACTCCAACGACGATTAAGATCCTCGTTTGTAAGTCCATACCGGTTACTGGAAATTTATATAAAAATAGACAACAATTTAATATCTCATATATATTTTATTTATTTTTCATATAGCCAATCTGACCAGTACTCCCAAGTTCATTGCACGAATGCTATGCAGTTAATTTATTTTTAACTATAAAATAATAATAAAAATATATTTTTTTTATTTATTCAAATTATTATGATAATATAGAAGAAATAATTTTATTATTAATTTACTTTTTTATTTATTTAACGAGCACATTAGCGCCTGTATCCATAATTTCTAAAATTTTTATTGTTTATTATTGTTATAAAAAAATGCATCAGTAGAAAACCACAAAAAAATATGGTTTAATTCTTCAAAATGTCCTTTATTTAATGGATATTTCATAAATACTTTGCAACAAATATTTATTGTAAAAAAAAATATTGAAAATAAAAAGACCAGTAGAAAATTATGAAGTTAAAATTTTTTAAAAGTTGAAACAATTTTTTTTACAATAAATATTCGTTGCACAGTATTTCTGAAAAATCCATTAAATAAAGGACATTTTGAAGAAGTAAAATATATTTTTTTGTGGATTTCTACTGATGCATTTGTTTATAACAATAATAAACAATAAACATTTTATGTGTCGCGCGGTCTATCAAGCTCTCGTATATGTTATCGATTTAATCCTTCGAAGATCACTCTTTGTTTTTTGATTTATTTCGTTAGCAACAAAAAAACAAACTATGTCTCACTCACTCTTTTTTTTTTTTTTTGTTTTTTTGTTGCTAACGAAATGAATAAAAAAATAATAGAAAAAGGCAAATAGAAAGAAATTCATATGAGAGCAAGTGAGAGAAAAACAATGACCAATCAAATGTCCGGAAGACCGATGATGTTTGTCCTTTTTATATAAGGATTGTTGTTGTTTATTTATTTTTTCATGAATATAATTAACGAGTTATTTCAAGTGTATCAAGTTGAAATACTCAATGAAATTTTCATTCGTCATTTAAGGATTCAGTAATTGTTTAAAGGACGTTTCCGGTGACAGGAAGTCAACAAATAAAGGAAATACAATTTGCATGTGTTTTGAATATTAAAAAAAATAAAACAGTATACTGATTTGAAAAAAAATTATTTTAGCTATTTTTATTTAATATTATTCATCAATTGAAATACAATAAAAATATAAAATGATCAATGATCAATATTTACATTTTGCTGAGAATTTTATATATTTTATCATCATGATTTTGAGAATATAAAAATAATATTTTAAATTCAAATGAAAGTAAAAATTAGGCATCAGTCAAAAAAAGAATTTAAATAACTATTATAAAATATGTATTTTTATTTTCTAATAGTTACACGTAGAATGATGAATGCCATCATATTATTATTATGATAAAAAAAGTTAAAAAATATTCTCATGATTTTGATAGATACATTGTATAAATATAAATATATACTGTGCAAGAGTAGTTTAATTTTAAAATGATGATGACCAGAGATGATGTGGATAAGAGGCAAATAAAATTGGAATGAATATTGAGATAGAGTGGAAAATTGATTTAGCTAGTGGCAATTTTAACTTGCACCACGACATGTATCTCGAGTCAATGTACCAACATTCATTTTACATCTATCCCTGTATTTTTATTTTTTATTTTTTTCATATCTTTCAATGTCTCCCATCATTTCCTTCAACTATCATCATCTTTACCTCTCTTTATTATTATTATTATTATTAAAAAAAGGATAAAAATTTTTCTAAATAAATAATTTTTTTATTTTAAATTTCTCTTAGGTAAGAGATGTGATGTCAATGACACCAAGGTAGAGAGAAGCCTTGACCGCGAACTTTGACTCACACACTGTACAAAGAAGCCATGAGCCAGGTTGTCGTTTTTTTTTTTTGTTCCTTCAGGCTCTCTTTACCGAAGAAGGATACCTTCTTTACACTCAAGAATAAAATGTAAATATAAAAAAAAAAAAATCAGACAGACACCTAAGCAACGTGAGATCTTGAAAATTTATAATTGTTTGATAGAAAAATATATTCAATTATAAAATTCATTGGACGTGAACATTCAGTGAAAGTAATACTCTTTCTTTTCTACTTTTTTTTTCATTCATCATTGTATTTTTAATTTTTTTAATTTGTTTCTATTTATGTACTATTTTTTCAAGCTCATTTTGACTCTTGGCTCTACTCTTGAACGATCCGGCTCATTAGACTGGAGAGAAATATACACACATTCAGGGGTCAACCAACACACTCCTCCTTCTCCTCCTCTTTTTTTTGTTTAAATAAAAAAAATTTAATCTAGAAATATAAACTCGCTAATAATAATAATGATGATGATAAAAAAAAAAAACAATTTCAAGATGTTAAAAAAAATAGTTAAAGAAATAAAAAAAAGGTTAAAATAGTTGAAAGAAATAAATATATATATAAATAATAATGATAAAAATAAATAAAAAAAAAAAAAATTTGTATGCTTCAGGGCATGGAAGGTGAGTTGCGTGCTGTCCTGAGGAGAGGAACTCTTAAATTACGACGTGCAACGTCACGATGTGATTTCTCACAAGTTCCATAATCCTCTCAACGAAACAACGAGATAAGAGAGAATAAAAAAAAAAAATAACAAGAGAGTGCAAATAAAAATTGTAATCTTTAAAAAATAAGATTAAAAAAAATGGGAAATTAAAAGAACATATTGAATTAAATAAATTTCGTGGTTCAAAAGAGGGTAAAAGGGTTGAAAAAATATATAAAAAGGCAGGTTCATTAGTGATGAAGAAATACAACGTGCTTGGTTATTCTATTCATGAGTACATTCTTGGAATAACAAAGAACACCGCAAAAAAAAAAAACTATAAAAACGAAACACAAATTGTTCTTTTTTTGTGATCGTAAAGAACCACCTTTAGCAACCTTCACTATTTTATTTTATGCTGATTTTTTTGTCTTATTTTATTCAAAGATTTCCAAATAATAGTAATCTTTAAATTGTATAATATTACTCCAATTTTATTTAGTTAAATTTTCAGAAAAATAATGAATTTTTTATCTAAATAATTTCTATCAATTTTTTTAAAAATATACCTATGTAAAAAAAAATATAATAAGGATAAAAAAATTAATTAAAAATACGAAATATAAACTATAAACGAAAGGAGAGACCCCAACTCAAACGACCCATGGGTTTTAGAATCTAGATGATTTTTAATAATATTTTTTAGCAAACTAAAAAAAAAAAAAATAGAAAAACTTGACATCAGGCAATTATAGCTGGTTGGCCTTGGACAAAGCATGTAAATCAAATTTACGATTTTAAAATGATGACTCTTGAATTATACTTAAATTAATAACTGGTATATAAAATTATATTTGCCATGTCTATGTGATATATTAAATAAAGTAAAAATTCAATTTACAAATTAGCTATACTTGAATTAAATATATATTTTTTTTTATCAACAAAAAAAAAAAAAAAATAGTTAATATAAAATTGTATATAAATAATATGAGGACCAGTGTTCTCATTCTAGGCATCTAAAAAAGTGTTTGAATAAAAAAAAAAAAATATATATAAAAATAAATATAAATAATAAAAAAAAAGGCAAAGAATGCTGAAGGTCCTTGGAGACCCTTGTGGTTGATCTTCTCGTCCTCGACCGTGACGCTTTGTGAACTAGAATTGAGAAGAACAAACCAGGTTCTTATATATATTTTTGTTGTTTCTTCATCTTGTTTTTATATATTATTCTTATTATATTTCTTCTACTTTTTCTACTTTTTCTTCTTGTACACAGTTTATATACATGGAAATCCATGTGGCTCTTGAAATAGACCTCGAGACTTTGATATTCTTCAAGTCAAGCTCTATAGCTTTATGAGGTAAATATAAATCCTTCCTTCATCCAATGGAATTTCCGTTGGGGCCCTTCTTACTAGCCGCTGGCGTGAATTGCGCTTCTCCATTTAACATATTATATATTTTTTTTTTTACCATTACTTAAATTGCAAATAAAAATAGATAAAAATATATATTTTTTTTATTGTCTATTGGTTAATTTTAATTTAAAAAAAAAAAAACAATATATTTGTTTTATTTTGGCGCGATAATTCAAATGACTAGATAAATTTATATCAGCAACGCGAAATTCTTACGAAGAAAAGGATGTTCGTGTATACACGATGTGATGGTAAATAATAAAAATAAATAAAGAAAAAAAAAAACAATATATTGATAGGAAAAAAATATAAAAAAAAAAATGTTGAGAAGTGGCTCTAGCCCGGAGGAAATAATCGGAATGAAGAGGACGAGAATGCGATGCGGAGAAGATGGGGGAGTAAAAAAGAAAAAAAAAGAGTTATTTTTTTTTTTTTTTTTTGCAAGGGATATATTGCTTTTTGATTTTTTTTTTTCTGTTTTTTTAGTTAAACCACTGTATGTTAAAATAAAAACAAGAAGCAGTTTATGTACCTACTACGTGTACTTGTATTCGTATACTACACGATTCTTAGCTTATCGATGAAACAAGCATGCATGTACATAATATGTATACATAAATATATATAAATATATTTTTGCATTCCCACGAGAGTATTAAACAACAACTATACAACTATTTATAACCAAACATTCATTTCACATGTGTATCGATTAATCTTTTAAATATCTTTTATTTGCGAACATTCATTAACAATATTCAAACACTTTAAACTGGTTTATCATCTTTGCTACTTAATAATAGCTTTGTTTTTTTTTTTTTTTTTTTAATGAATTATTGTTTATTTGATAATTTCATTATTTTTATTATTGCATTAGATTTTTTTTTGGGTAAAAAAGTTAGTATTTCTATAGAAAATATTTGTCGAAATTTCTACAGATTTTTTTTCTATTTATCGGGGGTAGTTTAAAGTCCCTATAAATTTTTAAAAAATTATATAGTTTTTTTTTTTTTTCAATTTATTTATTTTATTTACATCATATACCGGTATTTTTATATTATGTAAAATATATTAATGATAATTTCAACACACGAGGGATAAGAGAAGTTGATAATTTTTATTTGATAATTTAAAAATTTATTCTCACGGAAAAATCAAATGATTAATTTGATCAATTTATTTATGTCTGTCTATTAATAAATAATAAATAATATTTATGGCTTTCCGGTAAATAATGCAGAAAAAATAATAATTAAATAAATAAATAAACAACAACGAAATTAAAAAACAAATTTAAATTTTACCATTTTTTTTTTTTTTTTTAATTTTAATTTTACATAAAATAAAATACATAAAATATAATAAAATAAACCCTTTGAAAATTTCATGACACGGTAAATAATAAAATAAATTTAAAAAATAAAAAAAAAATATAAACCTCTTTGTATATAAATAAATGAAAAAAAAAAAAAAAATAAACTTCAAGTAAATTATTCGAAATGAAATTTGCAGACGTATTTTTGGTTGAGCCTAATGATGTCAACGAAAAATATAAATTTTCAGTAATATATTAAATTAAAAAAGACGTAGAAATATATATATTAAATTTATTTATTATTAAAAATTAAATTATAATAAATAAAAAAAATGTTATATATAAAAAAAAGAAGAGAGAGAACGAGAGAGAATATTGTGTGTCTGGAATTTCTCACGCATCATGTTTTGAAAAAAATAGTTTTTTATGTATTTTTTTTTACTCTAGGTATTGGTCAAGTGAATCATCTTCAACGACTATGCTATAACTAAAATTTTCCCCCTCTTTTAATCTCATTCCATGCACACCATCTTCTCAGCCAGAGGACTCTTAAGGGAGCCCACGACGCTACGCGAGGCCAGTTTGAGAACGCGACCCTAAACACTAACATCCGGTACTTGTTTTAAATTTGAAAAAAATATTATATCATTTTTTTTTTATATAATATACAAGTTTTTATAATATTAAATTATTATTATCGGTTTTGTTTAATAATTATAAACAATTTTTTTAAATAAACGCTGATATCATGAAGATTGCATTGCTGCTACTCGCTATTTCGTGTCTTGCCTCAGGTTTGTAAAATATTATTTAATTTTTATCATAGAATAATATTAATTTATTATTTTTTTAATTAAAATATAAATGTGTATTGTTAATAATATATTTAGAAATATTTTTAATACCCACACCGACTTAAATTGTAAAATTTTTTTTAAATTTAAAAAATTATTTTTGGAAGACACTGTACTGTCTAGCTTTCTTGGGGTCTCAGTTTATCTTTGTATCAACATGTACTCTTGTGTGTGTATAGAAATAAATTTAAAAAAGAGTTTAGATAAAAAAAGAGAGATTGTAAATATAATATTTGAATGAAAATTAAATGCGTTGTTGGGATAACTCAATGACATCAACAGTTATACTGAATGATGGGTGAGACACATAATTTCGAAGGTGAGAGTTTGAAAGAAAAAGTACATTGAGGATCATTGACCTCAGAAAAAAAAAAAAAATAGATCATACTGATGAACAATTTGTTGCATTTTAAATTACATTCATTGAAAGGCATGCCGACGTTTCAAGGCCTTCAGGTCATTTACCACCTGTAACAATCTCAACTCGTCTCAGCCTCACTTTAACAGCAATTTATTTTTTTTATTTCCTCCGCTATTATTTGTATTCTTAAAATCAATTATATATTTTTTTTTTTTGTCAGTACAGTGTCTATCTAAAGAATAATAAAATTGATATAATAAAAAAAACATCTGGATTTATGCGGTTGATTTTATTCAACAAGTTGATTCAATAAAAAATATTTATCATCATATTATTTGTCGACAAGTATATTGAATACATCAATTAATAAAATAATGTTAAAAATAATTTTTTATATATATTTTTTTATTCAATGAAATTTTAAATAAATATTTAGTAGCTAGATGATGTTTGATGATATTTTTTTAGACACAAGTGGCTATGAATTACAATGCACAATTCATTGTCACAAGTCACAGTAACGGTGACTCGGAAGTAGCCTAATGTACGTGCCCTGACAAAATAATTTATCCATGACTCATTCATATTTTATTCAACATTAAATTCATAATATATATCGTTTTTTTATTTAACTATTATTATTATTTTTTTTTCTTTTATATTTTATTTTTGTTGCGTGATTGACATAACACATATCTTACGTCTGGTGTTACTAAATAACGCGATAAAAAAAAAATCCGGTTTTTTAAATGAACAAAAAAAAAAATATATATTAATATTAAATATTACAGCGCAAAGAATAACGACAATTCAACTTGATGGAGTACAATATTTTGTATCAAGAATGAATCCATACAGTCCAGAATTAAATTATTTTCTTGCTTATCAATATTGTCGTTCACTTGGTCTTCAATTAGCATCATTTGAAACAAGAGAAAAAGCTGATACAATGTCACAATATTTAAAAAATGCTGGTTATTCAAAATATGATTTTTGGACGTCTGGTAATAAACTTGGAACAAATATGTTATTATGGATGAGTACTGGTTTACCATTTAATTCAACATTTGATTATATGAAAAGAGCAAATAGACCATCAGATGTACCACCTGGTACTGAACCACAAAGAGTAGCACGTGAAAGGTAAATATTAACAAAAAAAAAACAATAAAATAATACCAAATTTTATTTAATATTTATTTTTAATTATTATAGTGGTGATAGTGGAGCAGCTGATGGTTGTGTTGCATTATCAGCACCAACATTATCCTGGGATTCACATGATTGTACATTATTGAAAGATTTTATCTGCGAGCAGACACGATGCTATTATTATAATTACGGTAGCATACCGGTTTCGGCAACTCAGGGGTAAGAGGTGAGACTTTTTATCAACAAAAAAAAAAGCCAAATGAAAAAGGCGCACGCCTGTTTCGAATCATCAAATTTTATTAATCATTTTACGTAGGTAGGACGCTTCGCTTCGCGTCCCACCTACGTATATTAATTTATTATTAGTAGTTGAATATTATTATTACTTTGTAGTTTTGTTTAACTTTTTGGATTTTTTTTTTTTTACCATAAAACAGCTAAATATTATTTACAATAACAGTATTCAATTTTTTAATTTAAATATTAATATTATTTAGTTTATTTAGCTTGTTTTTTTTTTTTCAATTTAAAATTATAGGGGTGCGCACTTTTCATCTGTTCTAACAATTCTAATAATATTGAAGATAATATATATATCTTCATGTAGATTTATCAATAATTAACTAACAAATATTAACAAAAAAATTAAAAAATTTAATAATTATTGTATTATTGATTGCTAGTAATTTGTTTTTTTTTTTAAATTTTAGAAATCGTAGATCATATGTAACAACGACAACAACACCAGAAGTTAACCAAGCAATTAATGAAGAAGTAGTAGTAGTAGAAGAAGAAGCAGAAGAAGATGTAAAAATAGAAGAAGTTGACAATGACAAGATGGTAACAGACGATAAAATGGACAAGATTAACGATGAAATTCACGAGACTGAAAATAATGATAAGACCGAAACAATTGAAACAAAGGATCCAGTTATTGGTAGATTAATGTCAACATCATCATCATCATCATTATTAAATAATAAAAATAAAAATGATGATGATGATAAATTATCAATAATTGATAAAAATACAAGACCAATTGATATACCAGATATAACAAGTTTATTTACAAAAGCAACAGCTGATGTTAAAACACGTATTGATCCAGTATTTGAAGGTTTAAAAACACATGATATACGTGCATTACAACGTAATAATCAACAAAAAATAATTGAATCAACATCACATAATCAGGATACCCAAGACTATGATAATGGTGAAACTGAAACACCAGAAAATGATTTACATGATTCTAAAACAATTGGACCATATGAAAGTATGCTTGATGATTCACAATATGTTAATGATCAACCAGATACAACATCTGATCATAATAGTAATAATAGTAATAATAATAATAATAATAATAATAAAGAAAAAGATGAAGAATCAAGCACAACTTTACCTGATGATAAAACCTTCAGGTACAACATTAAAGTTCGCTCAAATGGCAAAGTATTAGACCCTCCGTCCAATTAATTTTTTTTTTTTTTTTTAAATTAATATTTTACTATTATTAATTCACATTTTTTTTTTTAATTACTAGTATATAAATATAATCCCTAGAAATTTAGCTTTATCATAAATATTTTTTAGCATTCGAAAAAGAAAAAAAAAATTGTAGAAAATTGATTATTATTACTGGTTAGAGAATACAAGAAAAAATTTAAAGAATTTAAAAAAAAATTAATAACGTCAAAAGGGTAAAACAGTATTAGAAATTAGAAAAAAAAAAAAAGAAAATACTGTTTATTTTTAGGGTGACAAAGGGATTTATTAAAAATAAAAAAATTACGATTGCAAGACATAATGTTATGTGGATTATAAAGAAAAATAATTTTTTGTATAACATTAAAGTCATCCATTCGTATGATTTCTAAATGATATTTTTTTTTTTTTCTTTATAGAAAAATTCTCAATGAGACAGTAATAATATTTTATATTTTCATATGATAATATTGTTTATTTTCATTATTATATAAATGTATTTGTGCGATGAAGAATGTTGAGCTTTCGTATGATTGATAATAAAAATAATGATTAAATATTTGTTAATTTTTTAAAAAACTTACCAACCATTGATGACACCTTCAATGTTGAGCATTGGAACAATTTTAAATACATAATCATCACGTAAACTTTTGGCATAAATTGTATCACCAAGAAGAGTTTCAAGAGTTCCTTGCATCACCCAAGATGCATTACTTTCACCAGGATGTACCCTGGATGTTAAAAATATCAGCTTTCTTTGCTAAAATTTTAAAAAATAATAATTACCTCTAAATTATAATTTTAAACAAAAGTATCATACTTACATTGATTGGATTTGTTTTGGAATTAATTGAAGTTATTGTTAAAATTGGACACTCATTTTTATTAAGTGTATTACATAAATTATCATATTTAAAATAAATATCATTGCTTTTTGTTGTTGTTTTGGACCATTTCCATATGTGTCTTATTAATTGACTATAAGTATAAGGAAAATGATATGCAAGATAACAAATATCATGTGAATGTGGAAATGTAATAGTAAATGATGTTGTTAAATAATTTTTTCCTTTATTTTTTTTTCTATAACAATTTCTATAGTAACAAATATCAGTACCAGTTCTTGTCCATCCAATTTTACCTAATTGTGATTCAATAACACTAAATATTATTGGTTTCATACCAAAATTAAATTGTGAATTTGGTTTTTCACAATTAATTATATTAAATGTATAAGGAATATTTGAATCCATATTTGATACTTCAAAATAAAACCATTGATGTCGTGATGCACTATTAACATCTGGTGTTAATATTAAATCATATTCACGATTATTAATTTGTATAACTTTACGTAAATTACCACTTTCAAAACGTGATTCAAATTGTAAACATTTTGTATCAACAAAACGACAACCAATTCTACTTTCATCAATATTTTTTAATAATTTTGATTCACTTGTTGTTGTTGTTGCTGTTGTTAATGCATCAAGATCATATATTACATCTTGTGTTATTGAACAAGGTCTTAAAGATCTATCAATATTCAACATTAATTTAGCACGACATACTTTTCTATCTTTGTTATTTAAAGGTTCTGATAAACCTCGACAATCACAACCAGCTAAATCTGGATATGCTACTTTAACAAATGGAAGAACACTATTAACATTACTTGCAATGTTACAGTATGCTGTTTTATCATCACAATTATCATAAATATTATCAAAAATTTTTAATTTTATTCCATTATTTAAACTGATACTTTTTTCATCATTTATTTTTTTATGTATATTTATATCATAAAGTTCTTTAAAAAATATATTATACATTAATAAATCATCAGTTGTTCTGCTAACACCAGCTAAAAGCTGTCTCTCCTCAACATCAGATGTTAATTGTAGCTTTTTATTATCATCTGATGAATTTAGATCATCATCATCTTCATCATCTTCATCTTCCTCATCTTCTTCATCATCATCATCATCATCCTCACCTGAATCTGAATCACAATTAATACTGTTTGCTTGACTATCAGCATCACTACAACTATCAATACTATTTTCTCTTTTATTTATATTATTTCCATTTGGTATAATAAATTTAGCTGGTGACAATTCAAGTACTGGTAATTCTTTTTTTTCTAAACATAAATTTATAATACCACATACTTTTGATATAAGATAATCATATGATTTTTCTTCTGGACAATTAACACAAAATCTATATAATAATTGTAGTCCATTGTTAGCCTTGACAGCACGTCTTCCTGATTCTAAAAAAATATAAAAATAGCAAAATAAATATCTGTTTTTTAAAAATGCTAATGATAAAAATGAATAAAAAAAAAAAAAGAAAGATGCTGAGGTTCGTTCAAGATATGAGTGTGCGTTGGTTGAGGGGAAAACACTTTTGTTGCTTGACAATGATATTCAATGAATAATTCATTATACAAGAGAACAAAAAAAATACATAAAAGACCACCTCGAGTTGCATCAAATGCATGTGAGCTCAACACAAAAGCCAGAGAACAAAAATAAGATAAAAAAAAAAAGAAATAGTAGCTCAGGGCACACCTTCAAGTGAGTATGATTATTATTTTCATTGTTATAAAAAATAACTTACTTATTGAACACAAATGATGAAGAGTACAAAGTGAATAATTTGCTATTTTTAATCTTATTGAATTGTCATATTTATCCCATCTTTCAAATATACGAGTTAACGAATGTACCATTCCAACTTTGACAAATTTTGCACAGCATAAACCTGAAGAAAAAATTGATTGTATTGATTGTTCTTTGTCATTGTTTGATGATTTAATTAACTTACGATTTGATGTAAAATTTTTAAAACATTCAAGAAGTATTTTTAGTTTAAGATGAGGTGTATAGCCAATTGTAACAAATGTTTTTTCTAAAATAGAAGCAATTCCATCTTTGGAGAGGGTTTGAACAGTGTATGAATTTTTAGCAAGACTTCTAAATATTAAAAGTAATGGTAATATCATTCTTGAATCAGTATAATGTTGTTTCAATAATGTATGAAATACTTTAATGCCATTTAGGTATTTAATTTTAATTGAAAATTTTTGATCTTTTTGGGCAATTTGACCGAGTATCCATAGTAATTCTTGAACGAGAATTTCTGATGTTATTGTATCAGTATGCTGGGAATTTAATAGTAATTTTAATAATATTTGTGTACCACCGGTATTAATTATTTGTTGTATTGTTAAACGACTTGATGATTTTTTAGAATTCTTTTTCTTTGTTCCTTTTGTTCCAATTTTTAATAAACGTGGTGATATACATTCATGAAGAATTCCAGCTATACTACAATTTGATGCGTTATCTCTACATGTCTAAATTAATCAAAAAAAATACATATTAACAATTAATTAATATTAATATTAATAAAATTTTATTTACTTCTAGTATCATGATGAAAAGTTCAATAGCCCCGGAATCTTTTAGCCACAATATATCCAACACTCGTTCTCTTATTTTTTTGTCTAAAATAAATTATATAAATTTTAATTTATCACATATTAAAATTGGCAAATAAAATTATTATTTTATAAAAAAAATATATTGTAATTTTTTGAGAATTAATTGGATGAAGCTCAAATATAAATACAGGAAGACTTTTTGAAAAAAAAAACAACGTCGTAGATTAAAAATAAATTTAGAAAAAAAAATATAGTTAAAATATATACACCTGTTTAGTGATGAAAAAATATTTTAAAAAATATCTAATTTTAAAGGAGAAAAATTTTTTTAAATTTATTACCAGATGATGTGACGCGAGCATGAAGTTTCGCCAGTATGCTTCTTATCAATTCGCTGTTATCTTGAATTTTTGGTAGACATGATTTGAGCTTTTCAAGTAGTACCTCGTTAATTGGATCATCCATGTTTTTATTTGTCGTTGACATTGCACTGTGAAAAAACAATATTAATTAAATTTTTTAATTGATAAATTGTCTTTTTTCATTTTGAAGATAATTTTATATTTAAAAAATGTTCAAGATGCGAAATAATAAATTAATTTAATTGGCAAATAGACAAAATTTAAAAAAACATCATTGATTAATTGTATGAATTTATGACTGATGTCAGAGACCTTCTGAAGGATTTATTTATTTACTTATTTATTAAACAAAGATTATTATTTTTATTAAATTAATTTAAAAAATTAATTACATTTCGGTATTTAAAAAATTGCTATTTAGTTGATGCTTAATGTAATTTTCTTTATCACTGTCACGTGTACTTTTCATTGGAAAATAATTGAAAATTTATAACTCAAAAATTTTTTTACTTCACTTGGATAAATCCTGAAGTACCAGAAAGTAATTAATTTATTCTTACACAATTAGAATACACTTATCGTAATTTTATTCTACAATGTTATGACACTATTTATAAATATTTTTTTAAAGCTCAACCACTTTGCAAATAATTTACTTGAAAAATAATACACAAAAAAGTATCTCAAGATTATTAAATTAACACTCAATTAATTTAAATATTAATAATAAATTTATTAACACAAATAAACACTTTGAAATTATATATTTTTTAACAAAAAAAAAACAAACCTTGAGAATAGAAAAATAAAAACAAACAAATAAAAATTTAAATTTAAAAAAAAAATGTAAAGCTATTTATAGAAAAAAAAAACAATTTAAATATAATAAAAAAAAATTAATATGTTAATTAAAAAATTAAATAGTGTTTTGTGTTAAATATTAAAATGATAAAAAAATTTAACGAAACACTTGTGTCGGCTAGTAGAAACAGTTTGACGTTTGTCTCTGCCAAAACTATGTTTAAATCCCCTCGAAAATTTTGCTCACATGCTGCTAATGCTATTAATAAGATCTTGGTCTTTACGGAAATTCATATTACTTTTCAAAATTTACTTAATTTATTTTTATTTGTTTATTTATTTATTTGTCCTTGTATACCTTCAAGTTCAACAACCTCTATTTTAACATGAAAAATATAATGATGATGTCGATGATGATGATAATAATAAACAAAAAAAAAATAATAAAAAAATCAAATAAATAACCAGAGCAAATGTGAAGAAAGGCCACCAAGAACATCAACACTATCAAGATTATATTCTTGAACCACATAAACATACAAAAACAAATTAACTTTGAAAAAAATAATGAAACAAGATAAATAAATAATGGAAATATAAATCTAAAATTCAATTTGTAATATATATATTAAGCGAAAAAAAATAGTTGATTATTAAATAAATTGTCCATAACATAAAGCCAAAAATAGTTGACGTTATTATTATTTTAATAAACGAAATATAAACATTTTAAACTATTAAAATTATAAATTTTGACGCAGTTATTTGCTCACCTGGCAAATGTTGATCAAGATGTTTATCTATCATAAATGCAAACTTGACATTGAAATTTTTTTTTAATAAAATTTAGCAATAATTTATCAATATATAAGGATTATTTAAATTTATTATTTATTTTTCACTTTAAAAGTTTAGCTAGAAATAATTAATCCATATTGAAAGTGTCATCAATGATAATTTTCAACGAGAAAATAAAAAAACAAAACAAAAAAAAAACCGTCACACGCAAGACTAACCAATTTAATTTATTTTTTTTTTGTTTAAAAAATTATAAAAGTTTTAATAATGACATGCTGTTATTGTCGCGTGACAACACTTTTAAAATGATTCATAATTTTTTAAGTTCAAAAATTTTTTAACGCTAAATTAATTTACATACAATGTGAATTTAATTTTAATTTGTTATATTGTCAATTTGATGATTCATTGGTTATGGCACTTGTTGATGATAAAAATTTTGTTTATAAATATTAAAAGTTTGTTTTTTTGATAGAAAATATTATTGACGAGGTCATGATTCAACTGAAGAAGCATTGCATGCTGAAAAATCAAGTGAAAAATAAAAAAAAAATTTAACTATGTGTATAATCCATACATACATTGGTTATTGATTTTTCCTTGAAGTCGCAACTACTATGTAATATAATAAAACTTGAAAAATATTAAAAAACATATCTTAAATATTTAAAAAAACAAAAAATAAAATTTTATATTTTATAAACAACACGTGGCTTACAATGTCATCAAATAATTTCATCGATAAAATTTCTATCTTTCTATTTAAAAAAAAAAAAAAACAAATCAATCAAGTTAAATGATTTATCATTATTTAAATTATAATTTAAATGATAAATATAATTTTTGAATTACTCACTAACATGCTCCAAGAAAATGACAGTTAATTCTGATGATTTTCCTTTGATTTTCAGTTCGATAGATAATTTCTTGTGCACCAAGCATTTCTAGTCTTTTTCCAAATCTTTGCATGGTTAAAAAAAATTAAAATTTGTGTTGATAATTAAGTCTATTTAAAGAACAATAATTACAATCAATTTTCAGTTTTTTTTAAATTTAATTAGTGGATTTATTTGACAATAAAATAATCGAAATTTTTAAGGAAATTTTTATGTAAATCGAAATAAAATGAAAAAGAGAAAGACACGAGTTGATGGTTGTTGTAGAAACAATGAACAAATGAAAATTTATACCTCAGATTTTTTAGATTCACGTGTATGTGAATTGTGTATTTTAGCACCCTGATACTGTGCATATGCATAACTTTTAAATAATGTTAGTAAATACACTGATAAATTTACATTTGTATATATATTTTTACATCTTTGTGTGATGCATGAATCAAAGTACTTTGGATTTTAGTTGTTCGTACACGGTTTAGTTTTATCACGAAAATTTTAAAGGGTGCATTGCTCCAAATTAATTTCAATATATACATATATTTATATATTGAATTTAAATAAACCGCATTGTATAACTGCAACGCCATCGGGTGTTCCCATCTTGAGCTCTAATTTAAAGTAATAAAAAAAAAATAATAACAAAAACCAATTTATTTTATTTTAAAATTGATTTTTTATTTTATTAAATTGATATATATTATTTTATTTTTTATTTTTCAATAATCAATAAATCAATTTTTAAAAAATACAAGTACTAAATAGCAGGAGGGGGGGGGGGTAAACTTCCGTTGTTGCACGCCTGGGGAGGTCAGAGCACTGAAAAGTGATCAGCTATAGTTTATGCATGCTCTTGTAATTAGATTCTACAAATTACAATTTTTAAATTATTAAAATTATATTTATAAAAAAATAAATAAATAATATATTAATATACAAATTTATTATTTATAAATATATAATAAATCATTTGAAAATGTCTGACTCAGTGTAAGTTATTATAAATTATAAATTATCATTATCAGAACAGCGTGGCGGGGCGTCGTTATTTTTTAGGTTAGTTTTAAATGTATAATGTAAATTTTTTAATTTTTTTGATTATAGACAATATAATTCAGAAGATGCTGAAGAAAAAAGACAAAAATTGGTAAAAGAACTTGAAGAACTGGAAAAGAAAAGAGAAGAAATATTAAAAAGAAAAAAAAGGGCACTTGAAATTGAATATCTTGAAAAATCAATTGAAGAAATCGATGCAAAAAAAAGAAAACTAGATGATAGAAAAAAGAGAGAAAGGCACAATATAAAAACCTGCAATAAAAAAAAATTAATCCGTGAAAATTATGTAAAAATGATTTTAACAAAAATGAATGAAATGGAAAAAAAACTTGTTCAAATTCATGAGAATCTCGAAAAAATTCTTAAGGAAGTCGAAATAATTGGTAAAGTTCTATTATTATTATTATTATTATTATTATTGTTGTTACATGAATTAATTTTTTTTTCAGCTAAAATTATTCATGAACAACACAAAGTTGGTTCCAAAGACGCAAAAGTCTAAAGAAGGATGTTGAAGCTTAAATCATCAACTTTATTTATCATTTATTTTTTCATCTAAACATTCATTTAATCATCATCATGATAATAATAGTGTGAAAAATCATTGAATGATGTTTTTTTGTTCTATTTATCTAAACTCGAGTGTTAATTTTATTATAATCTCTTTTGTATTTTTTCTATTAATTAAACATTATTGTACGTCCATTATAATCACATAAAAAAAGAAAGAATAATATGGTTGTGATGTAAATAAATTACAACTAAATAAATAAATTACTCAGGTCAATAATTAAAATTAAATAAAACTTTGGTTCATTTGTTATCCTTTTGAGTTTTTAAAATTACTTTTTAATAAAAAAAAATTGTTATTTCAATGTTAAAATACTTGTTGTTACCTCTCATTAAACATGTGAATATAATTTTTTTAAATCCTTAATTATATTGAAGGACAATGTATTAATCCCAATCAATATTTAATCCAGTATAATATTTTTCCTTAATTATTTTTATTATCTTATCATAATTATTTAAATTTATAATAAAAATACAAAACTTAAACTTGAAAAATTCATTTTATGGATATTTTATTTGTCGAATAAAATATATGAAAAATTGTAATAAATTTAATCAATCGTGTATCAATTATTGAAATCGACAACAAGTCAGTATGTCATCATGGGATTAAATTACAAGTATAAAAAAAATTCACACCGGTCATACAAGCTTTTAATTATGCACGTCTCAATTGTCAATATACATTTATCCTTCTATATTTTTTAAATTTTTATTTATTATATTTTTAATGAATAAATATTTTTATTCTTCATTGACTTTTAAGCTTTATTAATGTTGAATTTTATCAACATTAGTTGTTGATTTTTTTAACTCACAAAACATCCAATAATTATATTTTTATTTCACATATTTTATAGTGTAATAATTATAGTAATAATAAAATATAAAGTTATTACACGCATTTTATTGCTTTGAATAATAATATTAAACGTCCCAAGATTTTATTTTGACAAATGTTAATTTGATTAGTAATATTATATAGACATGATCTACATGTGCCTTCTGGGTGTTAAGGACAAACAAGGAGTGTTCGTAGCCTTCAATTTTATCCATAAAAAAAAAAAAAAAATAAGTAAAAAAAAATATGTATATATGGAGAGAACCATACACACTTATATACTTGAATATTTTTTCTTGGGCGTTGAGCCTCCAAATGATAAAAGCCAAGAGATAAAAAAAAATAAAAATTTAAAATATAATAAAAATAAAAAATTCAGTATAAGATTATTTGACGGTGGGGAGGGTTTGGGTTCAGTTGGAATATATAAACCGTGTGCTAAAAGAAATTCCGGTTAGTGAAGCCACTAGAGTCATCAACAAGTTGATCAATTAAAAAATTAAAAGTAAACGTAAGTAATAAAAATAATAATGACTTAAAAAATGAAAAAATATTTCTTAATAAATAATTGTTAATTTAAATTTTTTATTTTTTAGAAAAATGTTGATGTTATTGATGATACTATCCACTTGTTCTGCTGATAAATTGCCAACAGAAATTGTAAGAATGCCAAAACAATTTGGTGATTTAACAATGAAACACTCAGACAGCTCATTTTATTCAACATTATTTCCAAAATATTTTATTATACAGGTATAGTAAACATATAATTATTATTCAATATTAGTTATTTAATTTAAATTTTAAATAATAGTTTGACAGGCCAATTGTATCACCAATATTTACAAATGAAGGACCAGGATTGTCTCATGTATCAACAACATCATCATCATTTAGCTACGGTGGTAGACCAATTTACGACTACAAAATTCATTTGAAACCGGTAATATAATTAATCAATTAAATTTTCAAATAAATATTTAAATTATTTATGTTTTTTTGTTTCATTTATAGATTTATAGCTTTCCAAATTTAAATCCAGTTTATCATCCAAGTTACGAGCCTCAATATCCACCTCAATTTCCACAGTATCCACAGTATCCATCTGTTCAAATTCCACAAATACCACAACGACCACTGCCACCATTACCACCATCGTCAACACCACCACCAACTCCGGCTCCAATGTTACCACCATTTAACAATGAAGACAATGATGATAATGATGATCGTATTGAAAAGCTAGATGAAAAAGTTGATCCATCAAATCCAAATGTTGAAAATTTCGATGACACAGTAACAATTGAATCAAGTGATTAAAATATTTTTTTTAAAATAATAAAATTTAAAAATTAAATTTTTTGTATATTACAAGGGCGATAATTAAAATTTTTATCAATCTCGTTTTTTATTTTTCATAACTCATTATATACCTCGAAGTCTGTTTGTATCACCGAGCGTTAAAACTTGCACAAAAAAAATCTATATTATCTTCTACTTATTGTATAACTTTGAAGAATTTATTGTAATGTATACTCGACGGAGGGTGAATGTCAACTGTACTACCAAGTGTACGACACACGCAGTATTTTTCTACCCCTTTTAGTATATGCCTTATTTCTTCTCTACTGCTGTTTAAATATTAAAAAATTAAACGCCGTTTATTCAGCTAAATATTTTCCCCTATTTTAGCGAATATCAACTATTATTTTATCCCCTTAAAAAGTACTTGTATGTGAATATAAAATTACTACTTAAGAAACATTGTATTATCGGAAAAATATTTTCCATACAATGTCACAATATTATTTTTCTATGTTTAGTAAATATATATTTTCACCCTTTTTAAACTCTGTATGTATACCAGTCAGCATAATAAATTAACTGAATGAGAATTTTTCCAGGTGTATTTAATTTTGTCCAATGTCATTTTGTCATTTTTGCAACTACTGCATATACAAGATAATTATTTTCCCAGAAATATTTTTCTATATTGATATTTTTTAAATAATTTTTCTGTCTTCAGTAAATATATATTTTCACCCTTTTTAAACTCTATATGGATACCAGTCAGCGCATAATAAATTAACTGATAATAGCGGATGAGAATTTTTCCAGGTGTATTTAATTTTGTCATTTTTGCAACTACTGCATACCCAAGAAATATTTTCCGTGTACTATTATTTTTTAAATAATTAATGTCAATGACATTATCAAGCATTATTTTCATATCTCAATTCTCGTGGGTGTTTTTTTTTTTTTAACTCACGTAATAGTAAATGTCGTACATTCATACAGTAACATACTCTCTTGAAAAATAATACTCGAGCTAACACAGTGAGTTGTAAAATAAAGAAATAAAAATTCAATACATCAACAATATTGTATATGAAAAATAATCAAGTACAATATAAAAAAAATAATAATTATTTATCGAAAATGGCAAAATCAAAAATACCGTTTGAATACCGAGCACTAGTAACAACAGTTGAATTTTTATTAAAATGTGTTGCAATTTGGCCATTAAGTGACGACAATTTTTATTCACGATTTGGACCATATTTATATATGTTTACACTTATTTTTACAATGTTTGGAATTTTTTATTCTATGATGTGTAGCTCTGGAAATATTGGTTTTTTAATAAAAACTTGTTTTTGGCTAACAGGTGATGCCAGTGTTTTATTCAAGGTATATTTTTAATATATTTATATTAATTAATATGTATATTCATTAATTTATTATATATTGATATTTGATTATTATTGTTAAAATAGATAATGACTATTCATTTTAATCGTAAAGAATTAAAAAAACTGTATGAGATACTAGAAACTAAACATTACGTTAAATTGCTGAAAAATTCAAATTTTAAAGAAACAATTTTGAAAGGAATGTATTGTAATATATTGCATGTACTTACAATATTATATAGTCTAAATTTGTTATCTTTTTCAATGCCATTGTTTGATATTATACGTCAATTTATTAGTGGTGTTCATCCAATACAATACCAATATTATTTTCCACTAAATTATCCTTGGTATCCAATATCACCATATGGATTCATGTATAATATACATTTTTTAATTGTATCAACATCATCTCTAACATTATCATTTGCATCATCTACTTGTGATGCATTATTTTTTTTATATATCATTAAAATAATTGGACATTTACGACAACTAACTTATGACATGAAAAATTTTAATAATAATGATGATGATTATCATGTTTTTACTCGTAAAGTTGTCATAGAACATGTTAATTTAATATTTTATTGTCATAAACTTGAAAAAATATTTGGACCTCTTATATTGTGGTTTACGATAACAAATGCTGTTATGCTTGTTGCTGCCACATATATGATAACACAAGTATGTATAATAATTTATTTTATTATTTATATTCATCAGGATAAATTAGTTTTTTTTTTATTATAATTTTAAAATGATTGATTTTATAGTTGAGTCACTTGTTATCATTTGGTAATACAATACAACTTTTTGCATATGTTTTAGTTAAATTGTTACAAGCATATATATATGGATATTTTGGATCATGTTTACAAAAAGAAGTAAATATATTTTAAATGTATATTATATGTTAATAATAATTATAAATCTTTTTTTTTTTTTTTTTAAATTTTAAAAGAGCGAAAATTATAGTTTATCAATATATTTTTCAAATTGGCTTAGAAATAAAAAATTTATGTCATCAATTGTGATAATGATATCACAAAAACCATTGATTTTTAATATTTGCAGTTTTTCAGTTTTATCTGTTGAATTATTTTTTGCAGTAAGTATTTTAATATGATTTATTAATTTTTTATTAAATAAATAACATAATATATCATTATTTTTACAGACTCTTAATACAACAATATCATATTATTTTTTATTGAAAACTCTTGATAATTGACTAAGTAATTTTATTTCGTTATTAATATAGTTTCATGTCGTATACATGTATGGTGTAATAGATCGTATAGTAATATGTAGTCATTGGTAGTTAAACCGATGAAAATTATGTGATCTAAATCACATGCACAACGAGCAACTAAATTTAAAAAAAAGAAAAAAAAAAATATTTTTTGACACTCTGTTTGTAAAAAACGCCATTACGCACCAATTATAGTGCGTAAAGAAATACTTTTACGCACGATTTTTTAACAAGAAATCGTGTGTAAAAGTATCTCCTTACGCACTATATTGGCGCAAAATGGCGTCCATATTACAAACCACGTGTCAAAAAATATTGTATATAACTCGTAGGTGAAGAAGGTGATCCTCCACGACTTTGAAAGTGTCAATACGAGTCACCAGGAGTTGAGAACGAGCCGAAGGCGAGTCAAAGCGACGAATCACCTGCTCTTCAACGTGACTAGTTATATAATATCGTGCAGTCCCAGGGTTATTATATAGTCATGGTGTTATTCATCTGAGATAACCAGTCGCATGGTGTAGTTAAGGTCTAGTTATGTAGTACTTGTAATTTTTTGACTACAACTTTTGTAGTTATTTCACAAAGTTATTTGTAGTTTTATGTAGTATGGTGTAGTATTTCGTAGTATTATGGAGTCATTCGCAATAATATAAAGAAAAAATAAAAAGAAAATGAGATCACAGTTCAAAAAATAAAACAATATTTTTTAAATGACATTAAAAAAAAAAAGTACAAATATTTTTAATGAAAAGTATTAAAATATAAAATCAAAAGAATAAAAAATATGTACATACATTTTCTTGATGAACACTATAGTATATATTTGACATATAAATATATAAAATGATATCTATATAAAATATTATTTGATATTATTGAATATATAGAATAAGAAAATAAATACATTCCAATAAATTTAATTCTATCATTAACACCCCTCATAAATAATCCCATCATATTATAATAATAATATTAATGATAATAATAATAATAATAATTAATAATAATTATTCAATAATGATAGTATTAATAATATTAATTAATATATCAATAATAATAATAATAATAACTTTAAAAGTGTAGTTATTGTAGTAAATGGTGTAGTCATTGTAGTATTGTAGTCATCATATTTGGTTGGTGTAGTCAAGGTGTAGTTATTGTAGTTATTATAACGTGTAGTAGGTGTAGTATTTGTCTTTTTTGAATTTTGACTACATTATGTAGTCATGGTGTCACTAAATCTGGCCGTGAATAGCCCCTCGTTTTTTCCAAATGTATGAAAATTACTATGTACTACAATATGAGAGAGAAAACAATAAAAGAGGTAATTATAAACAAATGCTAAAAAATTTTGACCAATTAGATTACGAATAAAATTCAGCCAAGTGTTCTTTTTATAAACGAGAATATTCAATATTTTCTACCTTAAGAAATAAATTTTTTACATTGAAACTTACTTTATTCTATTTATATATTATTATCAAAAAAATAAATGATATTTATTGTAATTGTTATTGAGTCAAGAAACTTATCAAGTGACTTTAACAAGAGGTCACATATGCATCAAGTTTAATCAACAGTCTTGTAGACTTTTCAGCGCAGTTTAATTATTGCAATCACTTTGAATCATTCTACAGTAAAAAAATTAATATTAATTTAAAATACCAATTTAATTACAATGTTTATTGTAATAAGTATTTTTTTATTGGGATTTTTGGTTGAGTTACAAGGACAAAATTTAACAAGTGATATGTCTTTTATTGAAAAAAATGAACGAGTTGACAGGATGATGGAGAGTAAGGATAAACCACAAGATAATTTAACATCAAAAAAGACAAAAATGTTTGGTAAAAAAAGCTACATAAGAGCTGGAGGAAATACTAATGGAACTGTGAAAAAATGGAAAAGAGAAATATCTGATTTTCATTCGAAAAAACAAGAATATGATAGGGCTATTAATCAAACAATTGATGATTATTATTCACAAAGAAAAGTTGCAATGGATAAATATTATGCTAGACAAAAAGAAATATTTGAAAAATTCAAGGCAAAGAATCAAGATGATGTTACTGGTGTTACAACAATTAAAACAACAACAACAAATGATGAAATACAGACAACAAAACAGCCAATTGATTCATCAATAGCACCAGTAAGTAAAGACTTTAAATTTTATAAATAACATTGATAATAATTGATTGTTTTTCAAAGGAAAATAGTGTGCTGGGTTATCATCGTGTTGGTGAAAGAACACATAAAGAAAATGAGAGATTATTGTATCAGCATAATCTTGGTATTGGTTTAAAGGGTAAATCTGAAATTGATGCTGCATTTGAAGTTATATTGGATAAACAAGTATCAATAACTTGTGTTGAATTAATTCCTTACAATACAAATTCAACTACGACAATGAAAATTTTAAAAGGTGGTGTTAAATATCATTTTATTAAAATTAAATTACAACCTGAAGAAAATCATGGGCTTTCTTATGTTATTAAAGTATGGGGAAATGATAAATAAATTAATTTTTTTATATTTTTTGAGATATTAAAATGACTAAATAATATATTCTCTTATTGATATTTTTATATTTGTTATTGTCACTTGATTAATCATCAACATAAATTTTATTTTTTCACATAAATTGACGAATGAATTTTATTTTATTATTAAATAAATAAATAACATTGTGAATTGAATTTTTTATCAATAAATATGACTATGAAATTGTTCGAAATTTGTTCTTAATTTATTGTGCATTTTTTTTTTTAGTTAATAATCAACTTTAATTATTTTTAAATGTAAAATATTATTAAGAAAAATATATGAATAATTTTAATAGATGAGGTGATATTTATTTATATACAAACATAAACATCTAATCACCTGATGACTCGTTTGTTGATGATAAAATTTAAAAATATACTTTGTCGACAATGGTAGCCAATCAGCGAAGCCCACGTTGATGAACTCTCGTTGATAATATTTTTCGAACACCTATAAATTCAGAGGTAATTTAACGGCGGTAACAGTTGGTATATTGTTGTGTCTCTCCCAAGAATAATCAATTTAATTTAATTTGGAAGAAGAAAATAAAATACTCAAGATGTCGATTCAAATAACAGTGTTGTTATTTGTGACGATTACTTTACTGGTTGCTTCACCAATAAATGCAAATTCAACAAGAGCTGATTATGAGGTTTGAGCTTTTCATTTAAATATAATTTTGCAAATAATTTATAAAATATAATTGTACTTTTTTATTGATATTTAAGTGTTTTTAATTTTTTGATAAACACGATTTTTTAAAATTTATTTTCAGACGACAAAGGATGATTATTATTCTGGCAATGCAACTACACTTGGATCTACAACAATTGATTCAGTAAGTTTTTTAAATATAAATTATCAATGACTTTTTATTGTTTAAAAAATTTTACGTTATTGTTTATTTGATTTATTTTATGAAATTTATTTTTAAAGATTAAAAAATATTCAGTATTTTCAATATAAATAATTGATAAATTCCAAGAAAATATTAAAATAGACTGCTAATGACTTGACGATAAGTTGTGTGTCCAATATTATTTTTATTTATATTTTTCGAAAACGAATGAGTCTCTTTAGCTGATAACAATACAAAGATAAAAATTAGAGTGTAATTTTTTTTTCTTCTTGGTCGATATAATAATTAATAATATTTTTCAACAATTCAGTTGCTTATTTCCCAACTTAATTTCTTTGTAAATTCATTTTTAGGGGAGAAATGGAATCAGTTATTTTAACAGCACCACACTTTCAACTCCAACCGGCAATTCATCAGTGAGTATTACAAATTTATATTATCAAATGACTGATTATTGATTACAAGATTTAACGTAATAGTTTTCATTTTATAAAATTTATTTTTAAATTCATTTACAGATTATCAATGGAACAGTTGCATCAAAAAAAAATGGAACTATACTAGGATCATACTATTATAACACTTCAACTACACTTCAAACTCCAACAGGCAATTTTTCAGTAAGTATATTACAAATTTATATTATCAAATAACTAAGAATCCACGTAATTTTTTATTTTGTTTTATTTTATAAAATTCATTTTCAGACATTCAATGGAACATCTGTACTAAACAGAAATAAAACTTATACACCATCCTATTATCACACTTCAACAACACTTCAAGCTCCAACAGGCAATTTTTCAGTAAGTAATGACTGATTATTGATTACACAATTTTACGTAATAGTTTTTATTTTATTTTATAAAATTTATTTTTAAAAATTACACAGTTATCAGTGTTTTTATTGAATAATTAATAATTTCCCAGAAAATTTTAAAATAGCCTGCTAATGACTTGACGATAAGTCGTGTGTCCAATAATATTATTTTTATTTATTTTTTTGAAAACCAATGAGTCACTTTAGCTGATAATAATAGGAAGATAAAAATTATAGAAATTTGAAAATATAAAATAAAACATAGAAAATAGTAGTTGATATAATGACAAGTTATTAATTTTTTTTAAAACTCAATTTTTGGTAATTTTATTTTCAGACAATCAATGGAACACTTGTACCAAAAAGAAATCAAACTTATTATTACACTTTAACACCCAATTTATCAGTAAGTATTAACAATTTATATTATCAAATGTCTAAAATTCCACGTAATTTTTTTCGTTTCATTTTAAATAATTCATTTTTAAATTCATTTTCAGGCAATTAATGGAACATTTGAACCAAAAAAAAATCAAACTTATTATTTCACAGTAACACGCAATATTTTAGTGAGTATTACAAATTTATATTATCAAATGACTAATTGTTGATTACAAGATCTTACATCTTGTTTTATTTTATAAAATTTATTTTTAAAATTTACACATTTATCAGTGTTTTTACTAAATAATTAATAATTTCCCAGAAAATTTTAAAATAGCCTGCTAATGACTTGACGATAAGTCGTGTGTCCAATACTATTATTTTTTTTTTTATTTATTTTTTTAAAAACAAATGAGCCACTTTAGCTGATAATAATAAAAATTATTTATTAATTTAAATACAATTTTTATAGTCGTTTAGTTTATAAGTCAATTAAATTTACAAAAATTAGAAAAAACTAATCGATAAACAATAAAACAATGACAAAAAAATATAAATGATCTTGAACAATCAAATGATGACATTGACAGTAAATTATAAAAATAATATTAAAAGTATTGTTATTAAATTTTTAATGTTTTTATTTTTTTCTTGCAAGTCTGCTGAACCAGATACAACAACTGCCCAGCCTCAATCAACTCCAAGTTTTGGTAGATACCAAGTAGAAAATAACAAAACCGACGATGATGAATATAACGAGAAAAAAGCTATAATGGAGGTTTGAAAAATTTTAGATTTATTTTTTAATTTTTTTTAAATAATAAAATTAAAATTTTTATATGTATTTTATTATTTTAGAAACGTCTGGAATCCTTGTTAGAACGTAGTCAATTTCCTAAGTTCATGAATGATCCATATGGCTATAATAACACCTCAAATGATACGAAAGACGTAAGTTATTTATTAATTTTTTTTCTTTTGATAATAAGCTGTATTTCAAACTGTAATTAAAATATTAAAAATTATATTTTTATAGAAATTCAAGCCAGAAATTACACTCGAACATCGTATTGAATTCGAACCACAAGAAACAACAACAGCAACTCCAGATTTTAGCGATAACCAAATGTTGAACGAAACAATCAATTCAACTGGAAAAGTATGTAACTTGTTTAAGAAAAAACTTAAAAAATTTTTATATAAATTAAATTAAAAAATATGTCACAATAAAATAGCAATAATTAAAATTAATTATCAACGAAAAACAAGTATTAATGTTAATTTTTGTTTCAGCAATACCCAAATAAATTCCAAGTTTTATTTGATCTTTGGTTGCTTGATTCTGGAAACGGTGATGTAAGTATATTTATTTTAACTTTGATATTTTAAAATATTTATTAAATCTATTTTTTTTTTTCGTTATTTAGAACATGGGCAAGGTTGATTGGAATAATCTTTCAATGAGTGAAATACCTGAGATAATATATGACGATTATACACTTGTTCAAAAAAAACAAACAATCTTAAACACATTTAATGTTTTGAGTAAATTTATTGAACAATATGTGAGCACTGATCAACCAGGTTCTGGATCATTATTAAGATTTTTCAATGGAAGTACCACAATGCAAGATCTCGTTATGATTGCCAATGTAACAGATTTTATTCAGCTCAATGGAACAACTGACGAAACTACTTCCATAACCAACTCAGTATGTTGTTTGTTGATTTAAAAGATTTTAAAACTTTTCATAATTATAAACTTGTTTTTTCTTTTTGTTTTTTCATTGTAGGATCAAAAAGAAATGGAAAAACATGGACAGAAAGTATTTCGTAAAATATACACTTACACTGAAGAAGAAATAACAACACAATAATAAATTTTAAGTTTTTAATTCAACTAAATTTATAATACATAAATTTAAATATATAAAATAAAAAGAAACAAACAATGGGGCAAAACGGTGGGCAACGTCCCAAAACAAAAATTTATCAATTCATAAATGTAATTAAAAGTAGTAGTAAATAAAGATTCATAATTAAACAATAGTAAAATTAATTATTACTATGATTTTTTATATGCCTGGCTAGTGGGTACTGGTGGTGGTGGAACATCTGGTATTTTATCATGTTTCTGTTGAGCTTGTATTACATGATTATTCTTCTGTTTATTAACATTATCACCATAATTTCTTGATGACAATGAAGCATCATCAAGAAAGGGCTGTTGTTCAATTGCCATTTGTTCTGGATAAATTGTATTTCTTTGTTGATGATAATCAACATAATAATTACCTGGTGATGTAAATACCGATGGCATTTGTTGATATGGATTATATCCATAATAATATGGATCATAATATGTTGAACGATAATTTGGATAAAAATTTAATGGTATTTGTTCTTTTTTTGTTTTCTTTTCTTCAATATTATTTGGTTTGTTTTTACATTCAACTTTGACATCATCATTAATACTTTCTTTGTTATTATTATCAGTATTATCATTAGATGTTGATTGATTTTGTTCATTTGAAACTTTTTCTTCTTCTGATGATGATGGTGATAATGATGATGCATCTTGTTGTTGAATATCAATTTTTTCAGCATTTGGATTATCAGTTACAAATTGTGTTTGTACTGCTCTTGGTTGTGGTGGTGATTCTGGTCCAGGAAATGGATTTCCATAACCACCATATGTTGTATAAGTTGGCTCATAACTTGGATTAATTGGTGAATAATAAAATGGTGGTACATAACCAATTGCAGTACGATGTACAACTGGTTGTATCACTGGATAAGCTCTTGATGGAGCTAAATTTTGATCAGTTGTCACTACGGCATTGTATATCTTGGGTATTTTACGTAATCCTGGATCACAATTTATAAATCCAAAACATCCGAGGACAATCCACATCTAACATTGTTTATAAATAAAATACCATGTTATTATTTTTTCTTTGTTTATATATTATGTATTTTCAAGGATTGATGATGTGATAAATAGGTAATAAATAGTTCAAGGATCCATAATAATATTTCAAGTTTTGAGTACACAAAATCATTGATGCAAAAAGAGGCGGTGATGTACTGTATCCGGTTAATTTATCTTAGCTTTTTATTTAAAACGATAATAGACATTTTTTATAGATCATATTGATTTTTTATTTTTTCAATGAATTTTCTTTTATTTAACATTATTATCTTTAGATTGGTCATGAATTGTGTCAAGGTAATTTGCCACTTACTCCTTAAAATATTTGAAATTTAAATTGTCTATTAAAGACAAATACTTGATATTTATTGTTGCATATAAAAATTCTATTGCAATGATTTATATATCGGTCACGTTGACTTTTTAATAAGGAATTCAAAGACCCGGATACAGTGAGAAAAAAAAAATAAAATAATAATTTTTTTATGGGAGATATTTAGTTGAGAAAAATGATAAAAGTTGATATAATTTAATGTCTTGTTTGAGTTTTAAACTTACCAGTGGAAGAGCCATCCTGGTGTTGATGAAATTGATAGAAATCGTTGAAGAACAGGACAAACAATAAGCTGATATTTCAATCTGATGTCTACGTATATGCCTTGCCAGGATAATTTATTTTTAAGAGGGGACCATTGCCATGTTTAACATGTTGACTAACTCCCACTTTAGTGTCTCCAGCGAAAGTACACCTTTCAGTACACCCTGTACACTCAACTTAAATTATTTAAAAACAGTACTTAACAATATTTATCCTGATGATTTAAATTATATTTATATGATACAATAAAAATTATTATTTTTTTTTAACAAATTCTACAATACACATTATCATGTAAAATTAATTTTTCATATTTAAATTTTTGTCAATAATTTTGGTATAATTTTAACAAATAATAATATATAGATAATTTTATAAAGTTTTTTCTTTTATTTACAATTTGACCATCATTTAGCCTTGACCAACTTGACACTCGTATTTATTATTTTTTAAAATTTCGATTTTTTAGTTACTTTCATCAAAAAGCCACAAGACAACTTGTGTATTTCAACTTGTCTTAAAAATTAAATGACATCTTGAATTTAATTATCATTATAAAATTATTTGTTAACTTTTTTTAATTTTATATTGACTCGATGGGAATATAACACATTCGTCGTAATAATAAAAGTGGAAAATTTGGTAAAAAAATAACAAGAATAAGGACAACTGGTGATAGCATTAGTAATAATACAGCGTATAATATTAGCCACCAAATTGGTGATAATCCAAGAACTGGAAAAAACATATCTCTTGATAATTATCCAGTCAAATATAATAAATATTTTCAATTGTCATCACAGAACAACATCAATATTATACTCAGCATTTCACCGTCTCTAAAAACATTTATACTTTACATTAATAAAATAGAATAATAATATATTATTTATTTAATTTATTGTGTGTTATTTCAAGTTATAAATAATATGTTTACTGTTGAAAGTATTTAAGATGCGGTTGTCCTTGTAACATACCATATCGTTGTCTGATGAAATAATGTGGCAACAAGAGCAAATCGTGATGTCAATTTCTAACAAAACAAAAATTAAAAATATATATACAATACTTTTGTGAAATACTATTGTACGTATTGTAGGTGAATTTTTTTTATATTTTATTTTTCATGACAATTATATATGCGTGACCAGTGTGTGTATATATAATTGTCTTATTTTTTTTTTTTATCATTTTTTTCTCTCTCTTTTTATTTATGTTTGAGGTAATAAGTTGACGTCATAATCGCACATCATGGAAGAGAAATTTTTCATTATTGCATAAGTGCAATATTTATGGTATTATTCAATATGCCACAAGACGGTAGTTTGCGGTTCATAGATTTTCTCATATATTTCCTCAACGAAATTATAACAAAAACAAATTTCGACAGTTATATTTTTTAAAAATTCAAACTAATTTTTAATTAATTTTAATTTGTATCACTCACTATTTAGCAAAGCTAATCAATGCACAATTTTGTAAATTTTCTTTTGAATATTTTTGGTATTTTTTTAAGGCACTCGTTGAGTTTAGATTAATTACTTGAACTGTTAGTAATGAATCATTACTACTGATGATAAATGAAATGAATTATTAATTATTTTAAATTGTTTAAATAATAATAATAATAATGTTATATAAATAAACAATGAGATTCAAATGCCCACGTGAGACTGAGTTTATAATTTTTAAAGAGTCTGAATCCTTCAGTGCTTTCCCTTTCTTTTCTGTGATTGGAAACCATTCCGACAAACAAGTCACTCGACTTAGGGTACACACGAAACTGTTGGTCACTCATTTTTGACCAATGCACACTAACATCAGACTCGTTGACATTGACCAGAATATTTTTTTATTTTTATATACCTGTTTTCCCTTTTTTTATACATTTTTTTTTTCTTTTTTCATACTTTGTTATCAAGAAAACACATTAAATACTGCAAGCTGAAATATCAATAAAAAAAAAAAACTCTTAAGTGTATTATAAAATTCAACATTAATTTATTTACATTATTATTATATGAAATTTATTTTTAAAAATTCAATAAACTGTAATAAAATATATTGCAGTTATAAAAAAAAAAAGAGATAATATAAATTTAATTTTTTTTAAATCAGATAAAAATATATAGGAAAACAAAAAAAAAACCTTTGTAATAGAATTTATGGATTTATAATTTTTCTGTTAATTCAGGAACAGCCTTGAAGAGATCAGCAACTAGACCATAATCAGCAACTTGAAAAATTGGTGCTTCTGGATCTTTGTTAATGGCAACAATTGTCTTTGAATCTTTCATACCAGCAAGATGTTGAATTGCTCCAGATATTCCAACAGCAATGTAAAGTTCCTTTAACAAAAATAAAATATAAATCAATTTAAATTAAATACTTTAAATGAAAATATAACAAGTATTTACAGGTGCAACAATTTTTCCAGTTTGTCCAACTTGTAAATCATTTGGTACATATCCAGCATCAACAGCAGCTCTTGATGCACCAACAGCAGCATTAAATTTATCAGCAAGTGTATATAAAAGTTTAAAATTTTCACCAGATTTAAGACCACGTCCACCAGATACAACAACTTTAGCTGATGTTAATTCAGGTCTATCTGATTTGCTTAATTCTTGTTTTATAAATTCAATTTGTTTTGATTTATAATCACCAGCTGGTGCATTTTCTTTAGTAGCATTACCACCATCAAGTGGCGCTGGTTCAAATGACGTACCTCTTATTGATACAACTTTAACATTATCCTTTGCTTTAATTGTTTGTATTGCATTACCAGCATAAATTGTTCTAACAAATGTGTCTGATGAATTGATACCAATAACATCACTAACTGGTGAAACATCTAATTTTGCTGCTACCTGTTGATTAACAAATACATTTTATTTTTAAAATTTAATTTACTATAATTATACTTAATTACTTACTCTGGGTAATAATGCTTTTCCAAAGGCACTTGCACCAGCTAAAATATGACTAAAATTAAATTGTTTTTGTGTTGCAAGAATTAATGGTGTCAATGATTCTGGTGTTAAACCATTGAATGCATCACTCTCAGCAATCAACACTTTGCTAATACCATTTGCCTTGGTTAAAGCTTCAGCAGCTGGTCCACATTTTGGTCCAGCAATTAACACAGTAATTTCACCACCAATTTTTTTTGCAGCTGTCAATGCAACTTGTGTTATTGTTGACACACTATCATTATTATGCTCAGCAATTACTAAAGTTGACTCCAAACGTGAAATTGAGCCAAACTTTAATTGAAAAATATTACATAACAATTAATTTTTCATAAATTAAATAAAATTTTTTTATAAATAATTCAACAGTAATTTATTATTATTGACATTAATATTTTACTCACCTTGGCGTGACTTATGACGGACTTTGAAATATTTGCAAACATTTTTAATATAATTTACTTAATATTAAAATATAATATTTATTATGCAGATAATTATCAAAACATACGGACAAAATAGTCAGAGAAAATATATTAAATACAATCTTATATTTGGAATAATTTAGAACGGTCCAAAGTGCATTCCAATTACAAAAAAAAAAAAATATACAACAAGCTAATAACAATAATAATATTGACAAGTTATTATTTTCATCCGAGAGACAGCTCTGTGTGTTGCTGCAGGAATTTACATTATCAACAAGAAACATAACCTCAAAAAAATATACAATAATGTCAATAATCAAGAGCATCCAAGTCAAAATAATTGTTGATATTGTTTATTAAATAACTTGGTATATTTATCATATTTTATTAATACAATAACAATACTAAAATTGAATTTAAATTAACAACGTGAATAAGTATGTATTGTTGTTTATATTTTTGAAATATAAACAGTGCTAAAATACAAAAAAAAAGTTGAATTTTTATGTTGTTTATTGTTGATAAAATAATAAATAAATAATATGGCTGATGTACGTGATATATTGGACATTGAGGGTCCAGCAGCAAGTGAATTAACACGAGAATCAATATTTGGTGATAAAAAAGTAAAACGTAAATATGATAATAATAGAATGCCAAAACGTCCAGAGGGTATGCATCGTGAAGTATTTGCATTATTATGTAAAGACAATAATGATGTACCACCAATGTTTCCAACTGATACTGGAAAAGGTTATAAACAAACAAAAGCTAAATTAGGAATGAGAAAAGTTAGATCATGGAAATGGACACCATTTACTAATCCAGCACGTAGTGATGGTGCTGTATTTCATCATTGGAGACGTCCAACTGATGATGGAAATGAATATCCATTTGCTAAATTTAATAAATCAGTACCAGTACCTGTTTATACAAATGCTGAATATAATGAAAATTTAGTTAATAATTCATGGACACAAGCTGAAACTGATCATCTATTTGATCTTTGTAGAAGATTTGATTTAAGATTTATTGTCATTCAGGATAGATGGGATTCAACTAAATTTCAATCAAGAACTGTTGAAGATTTAAAAGAAAGGTATGTTGATAATTTTAATGATGGAAAATTAATAATTTAAATTAATTTTGTTTATTTTTTGATTTAAGATATTATCAAGTTTGTGCAGCATTAACAAAAGCAAAATCTCACAATGAAAAAGTATATTTATTTGATGCTGAACATGAAAAACGTAGAAAAGAACAATTAAAAAAGTTATTTGAAAGAACACCAGAACTTGTTGAAGAAGAACAAACATTACTTACTGAATTACGTAAAATTGAACAAAGAAAAAAAGAACGTGATCGTAAAACACAAGATTTACAAAAATTAATAACTGCTGCTGATAATCAAGCTGATTTAAGAAAAAATGAAAAAAGACCAACAAATAAAAAAAGTAATACAACATCAAGAAGTAGACCAAGTAAAGCTGATACATCACATGTAAAAAAAATTATTATTTTTATATTTAATTTGCATATTTCTAATTAATTAATAAATCAATGCTTTTTTTTTTCTAGACACAAAAATTACAAGTTGTTGAATCAGCTGGTATTAAATTTCCAGATTTTAAAAATAGTGGTGTTAGTCTTAGATCACAAAGAATAAAATTACCAAGTAGTCTTGGACAAAAAAAAATGAAGGGTATCGAACAAATGTTGACTGAGCTACAAATTGGTAATACAAATTAAATTTTTAATCAAATAAATAATTTATACATCAATTATTAATTGATAAACAATTGTGTTTTATTTTTTTTTTCATTACAGATTTATCACCACCACCAACTGAAAAAATTTGTCAACAATTTAATGATTTACGAAGTGATATTGTGCTGCATTATGAACTCAAAGGAGCACTTGCAAATTGTGACTATGAATTACAATCACTGCGTCATCAATACGAGGCACTGGCTCCTGGCAAGGTAACAAATTTAAAATTACAAAAAATATACATTTCAAATGAGTATATATTAATTGTTAATTATTTCATTTAGACACTGACAATACCATCAGCATTACTTGCTAATAAAGAAGAAACAAGAGGCGATATTATTGATGTTGTTGGATCACCAATGACTGCCAATTCATCTCAATAAATAAAATAAAAATATAATAATTATTACAGATTAAAAGAATATTTGAATTATTTTTTTTTTCTTTTAATTAATACTTGTACTAATAATTAAAATTTAGTGTTCAGGTATCAAATGTAAATATCAATAAATACATCAACTAATTAATTACTTATAATATATATGTGTGTATTTTTATATTGTCGACAAAAAGTAACAATTTACGGTTAAACCGTATAATTTATCTACAACAATCTACAATAGATTACATTTTTTTTTTTGTTTTTTTCTTTATTACGTTTTTTAATTATATATATATTTTTTTTTCTTTTGTTAAAGTTGGATAGAAAGAAGACAAAGGTTGAGAGAAAAAAATGAAAAAAAAAAAATAAAAAGGACTCTTCTGTTTTATAAGCCAGTTTATCAGAAAGAAATTTTAATTGTTTTTATTTTTTAATTAGTTTATTTTCATTCTGTGATGAATTATTTTATATAATGTGTTTGTTATCTTGAAATAATCGATTGGATTCATTAACCCGGCATTGAATCTATTTTTATTTGAGTTAAATTTTTGATATTATTAATTTTAATGAAGAAATAAGTAGAAAATTTCGCCAATAATTAATTGAATGATAATTTTAGTAAGTATATTTTTTTATAATTTATCATGTTTTTTTTTTCTTTCAAATTTTATTGTATCTTTTACCGGGTTAATTTATTATCATTAATTTTTCAAGTCAGTCAATTGAATAGATAATATTTGATACTTTTATTAAACGAGATTTTAATTTTTGTTTTTTATTTATTTGAAAAGAGAGAAAGAGAAAGAGAAAGGAGATAAATTGGAAGCAAAGATATGTTTATAATTTATTGTGATTTTGATCTATTCACATTTATTATTATTAATATTTTAGTTGTTAAAAATTTATTTATTTGAACTCTATAATGTAAATAATTTTTTTAGAATATTATCCGCCAATTTTATTTATATTTTTAAATAACATTTTTATTTTTGAGTATTCATTTTTATGATAGGAGGGATATGATTGAATAATCTTCGATATGAATTCGATATAGAAAAATCTTTCAATAATAATTATTAATTAAAAATTGATCATTACTTTTGTTTTCTCAACTTGAAAATAATCGTATAAATTTTTTTTTACAATAATAAAATGTCTTTTTTCAAATCAAATGTTAAATATTATTAATTTTTTTTTTTTTTCACTTTTAATTCTACTTAATAAATAATAAATTTTTAATGATCATTTATATTTTTTATCGCAATATATTATTGATTTTTTCTTTAAAGAAAAAGTATTTTTCAATTATTTTCTTCTTTTTTTTTCATATCATTTTATTTATCATATAAGTTGGCAAGTTATCAACATAATTTATCGTATGTGTATAATAATTTCAAATAAATATATATTTTAATCAATAGACCAATAATTACGTTATTTATTGTTTTTTTTTTTATCATTTTTATCAAGTAATTCAACATGTAACATAATAAACCGTGTTCCACCACCTCCAACAACTTTTTCCCATCATTTTCCATTAAGAATTTTTTATTTTCCATCAAACACAACCAATTTTAAATATATATATTTATATTATTAAATATTAAATTTATTATTTCATATAAATAAATCAATTAATGAATTATTCCTCAATTTTTTCTTTTTGATATGTATATACAAATATACACATACGAATATGTACAGAATCAATTACATATATGTATATGTATATGTGAATATATGCATATATTTACAGAACACAATTTTTTTTTTTTTATTTAATAACTAATCGCAGCCACTATTTAATTACTATTATTAAAATTCTTCATTTAATATTTTCTTTATAATTTTTATAATACTATTTATTTTGCAAATTATTTTTCCTTGCTTTCATTTGTTTTTTTTTTTCGTTTTATTATTATTTTTTCTATATGCATATATTAATTTTACATATACATATATAAATTTTGTTAAATAATAATATTTTTCTATGATAGACAACAACAATTTAATCCTATATTGTATCTAAAATTTTTTTTTTTTCATTTTGTTTATATTTTCTTTTTCTTTTTTCGTATATGCCGTAAAAATTTTTTTGTATATAAGGATATATAATAAATGTTTTTTTTTATATATTTTTAATAATTATTTATTAATTTTTTTTTTGTGGTTTTTCTTGTTTTTTTTTTTTTATTAGAATTCGATCGCGCACTTTGGTTTCGCAGTGGGGCCAGTATCATAAATTATACGCGAATTTTTTTTTTTTTTTTTTTTCAGAAGATACTATGTAATTTAATTGTTGTTATTATTATTTTTTTTATTCTATTAGTTTTAATTGAAATACATGGAAACAGTGCTAATAATAATTTTGTGCTTTTTTTTTTTTCGAATAAAAAATACGAAATTGAATTAGCTAATTTAAAAAAAGTAGGCTAATTTTGAAATTTATCATTGTTATTGTTCTTTTTTGTTTGCGCTTTTTCTTATTATTATTGTATTTTTTTTTAGTCTGGGACCGATGTCAGTCGTTTTTTAAATTTTATTAAAATTACTAAAACACCTACATGTGTTTCTATTGTTGTTTATTTAATTATTTATTTTATGTTTTAATTTTTTGTTTGTTAAAAATTAAAATTGAAAAAAAAAACTATTAAAACAATGAAATTATATAAGTATAGGCAGTATTAATTTGTTACAATTTATGATGAAAGTTTTATCCGTTTTCTATACCGGAATTTATTAATAATTTACTCGACTAATCTACAAAATGATCATTGACCAGTCTTGAGATATTTTTTTTACATATAATATATTCGAAACAAGGAATCGCTTTGCTATAATATTATTTATGTTTTTCATCAAATAATGATGCTAGTATATATTTAAAAAATAAATAATAATAAAAAATACATTCAAATAAAATAAACAATTTTTTTGTTTATCAATAACAATGATAACTATACAATTATCGTTTGAATTTTTATTTCGATACTGACTCCGTAAACGATCGCTCTTATTTAAATATTTTGTTAATTATTTTTCAATTTAAAAAATGATATTTAATATATTTATTTATGTAATTTAACTTAATTATTTATTCAATGACCTTACCGCGTGATATATTAATTATCATTCTAATTATTATATTATTTAACTGTCAATTGCTAATATCCTCCCAAATATATTTTCAAGACCCGCGGTAAATCTTGAACAATATTATTTTCGTGGGTAATATTTTTTGTTCGTTATTTCACGGTTTACGAGTGGTCATTTATTTGATAAAATAATAATAAATATAATTATTATTAATAATCCTTTAAATTAAATAAAAATGAAAAAACTATTGTTTATTTTTCAATGTTTTTTTTTTTTCTTTCTCGTTGGTTCATTTACCATTAGATTAAAATAACAATTTTTAACGAAGCCTACAGAAATGTGTCACTCACATAACAAATGTTTTACATTACTATTTTTATTATTATTATTATTTTACATTTTAATTGCACTCTATTTTTTTTTTTTTTAATTTTCTTTTCTTTATATAATTATTATTAGTTTTTTTTTTTCAACAACATTGGTGGACGGGGTAAATTCTATTTATGCAATTAAATTTAACTTGAAAAAAAAAAATTAATTAATTAATTTTTAACATTCTAAATCACTTATATTATTTATTTATATAATATTTAATTAATTTTTTTTTATTTCGATACAATAAATTTTATTATTTTTACCTAACTACTGATAATTTTATTAATTTTTTATTTATTTTAAAAATTAATTTAAACGCAACGCTTTGTTTTGTATATTGTGCACATCATTTTAATTTTTTTGTGTCTAATTATTTTAATATTTAATCAATCTTGGAAACTTTAACGTTTAATAATATCTATTAATAAATATACATGTGGATTTCTATGATATATCGTCGTATTTAAAATTATCTATTTCTAAATTAATACGTCTCTCACGATATGTGCGTTCATGCCTTATAACGACAAATAAAACTGTTATTTTTCGTCTTTAATTTAACTATTTATGTTTGTTGTTGTTTCTTTATTATTATTATTTATTTTTATTCATACAATTTTGAATTATTTTTAGTTATCTACTCGCAAGTAACAGTGTTAACAATTTGATACTTTTGCTAGATGTTATATCGAAATTTTTCGGGATAGAAAAATCATCATCTTTTCGATTGTTTTGTTTTTTAAATATATAATATTTTTTTTTTTTTTAATTTTATTAATATAAAGTAATCATTTTAAAATTCATTATCACTATCAGCTTTTTTTTCTGCTTCTGTTTCGTGTCTTTGATATGTTTTTTTTTTTGGTTTCTAAATGCTTTATTCTTATTTTCTTAAGTATTTATTTGTTTGTTGTAACATTAATTAATTTTGTTTTTTCAAGTAGTTTATTAGACATCGTTAATGATGGGGCATTTGATGTGTCATTTATAAAATGTAATTTAGTGGTGAGTAAGTCACGCAATGAAAAACACGAAGCACAAGCAGTCGCACGTTTACTGATTTTTAAAAATATTTTTCGATGGTGCTATTGGTACTGTATACGGAGAAATTTACGGGGAAAAATAGAAACATATTTATAAAGGTTACAGAAAAAATTACAATGAGCTTGAGATGGTTATATTGCCAACCCCCTAAATATCCTCGTATTTTCCGTGAATTTCTCCGTATCAATTGATTAATGCCAATAACAATTTCGAATATTTTTTATAAATATTACATAACAAATTATGTAATATATTTAAATTATTTATTTATTCGTCTGAAAATTTTTTAAAACAATTTTCTAATACTGAGTTTTACAATATAATTTTTAAGATATTTTTTTCTTTTTATAATATTTTTCTTGCGATATACTTCGGGAAGATCTTATTGTGCATAATAATTTTTTAAATTGTTATTAAATAGTAATAACGATATTTTAGATATTTTTAATAATTATTTTTTTTTGTTAACTTGAATTTAAATGACGTCAATAATTTTTATTATATTTAAATTTTAAAATTTACTTTTTTTAGTATTTTGATAATTTTTTTTCCAACGTAATAATTCCTTCCCGAAAAATTTGATGATTTACCGAGCATCGCGACATTTTTTATTGATTATTTTCATTATTCATATTCGAAAAATCTTTCACAAAAATATTTATACATATTTTTTTGTTAAAATAGACGCCGACGTTTTTTTTTCTTTTCTTCAATGAACTTTATTAATAACCTTCTTTATTTAAATTTTAAATTTTCTTATTTTCCAATATTCAAGTACTATTGTTTATCATAAATAATATAAAAAAAAAATAAAAATAAAACACTGAAGTTACAAGTTGAATATAATATGTGTGTTACAAGAACGAAGGTCGAAAACATCGTCAATATAAACAATGTAAAACTTGAATAATAATAATATCATAAACTTTAAAAATTTTTTAATTAATAATTTAATATTTTTCTGTATATTTTTAATATATATTAATTAAAAAATAAACTTTAAATAAACTTTAACAATTTTTTATAATATATTTATGATTTTAAAATAAGACCACAATAATTATTAGGCCTGTCAACATTAATAATCAACAATATTTAAATTTTAAAATGAAATTATTGTATCTTTAACAAAAGTAAGGTACATTGTAAAATTTTAATATACATATATTTTTTTATAAACATTACTAACACTCGATGCACAATTAAATAGTCAAACGAATTTTTCATATAATTCTACAAAAATTCTAATAAATTTTACAATATATATTTTCTTAAATAATCAATGGCTCATTTAAAATTTAATAATTACTAAATATAAAATTGCGAAAAATTTATTTAAATATTATTTTTACCAGCTAATAATAATTAAATATATATTAGATATATTGTTCAACAGGAAAAACGTAAAACATGATATATCGACTTCATGACAATCGAGTGTTCTTTTATATTATTTAAAATATTTTAACCGGGGGCAGAGTATACTTTATAATTAAACAATGAATTTTTTTTTTTTTTTATATTTAAATATAACCCTTTTATTATTATTATTATTCTTTTATTTTATATTATCACGATCTACTGGACAATTCATGTTGACCTATTTGAACAGCAACTGTGTAACTCTCTCTAATGTAAAAAAAAAATAATTAAATTCAAGAGAATTTTAAGTAAATATTTGAGTGTTGATGATAACACTAATGTTAAATATAAATATAATTTTTTTTTTATTTTAACAATAGTTAACGATGGACCATCATTCTTGTAAAATATATTTGAAAATTAAATGAAATAATTGTCGTGGAAATTCATTGAGATTTGATTTTTTTTTTGAATTAATTTTGTTAATTTTTTATGTAATTTAATAATTCAATTGGAATAATTATTGTCGGCGTCTTTTGAATTATTTATATTATTTTCAATTTGCGTTTTATTATTATTTATTGGTGTTTGAATAATTTTTTTTCTCTTAAAATTTATTTTTATTTTGTTAATTTTTTAAACTGGACAAGTTATTATTTGATATTCAAACATAAGTGAAACAGCAACAAATACAAAATACAGTAGAAACATAGTAAAACCAAGGCCTCTATTCATTCGCCATTTGAAAAATGCAATACTCATTATCACAAATATCAGCATACCGAAGAGTATAGCGATGCTGCAGACCATTCCGACCGAGTTGACTTCGACTGGTTTTTGGTAGATTATACCATAAAGAAGCCACGGTACCGGAAGCCTATGATAATTTTTTTTTTTTTTTTTTTTTTTTTTTTATTTACATAATAAATAATTAAAAACAAAAAAATCTATATTTCAAATTAATATTTACAAATAATACAAGTAACTTGTAATTTGAAAAAAAAAAAAGCAAAAAATCAATAACTTAAATATTTATCATTCAAAATGAAAAAAAAAATTATCAATTAATATTTTTCTACATGTTAATTAATTAATAAATATATAGTTAAAAAATATTAATAATTTATTTAGCAATATAATTTATTCTTAACGAAATAAATTTTTTTTTTTTTAAATTTTTCTCTTGATTTATTACTAAAACTCGGCTAAATAATAATAAATAAAAATAATCCAGTAAATATAATTTATGTAAAATAATAAAATAAATAATAAAAAATGAGTTTAATAATTTTCGTAATAAAAAATATACATGTTACAAGTATTTTATGTATAAATATTAACTTTTTTTTAAAATAAAAATACTAAAAATTAAAGAGAATTATTCAAAAAAAAAAAATTAAATTATTACTATTAAATTATTATTATAAATTTTTTTAAATTATTAATAATAATTTTATTGTTAAAGTATTTTTTAAATTTATATATTTTGTATAATTATCATTGTTGCTTACCCAACAGTTACGTCGAATATATTACTACCAACGGAACTTGATACAGCCATATCACCAAAACCCTTACGTGCAACAATAACACTTGTTATTAAATCAGGTATACTTGTTCCAGCAGCTAAAAATGTTAAACCCATAACTTCTGGTGGTATTTGTATTGTATCACCAGCAACATTTGCCCACCAAACCATCAAATATGAATACGCAGCAATCCAAATAATTGATCCAATAAATGTTACTGCAAAAAACTTTTTACCTAAAATTTTATAAATAAATTAATTAAATTTTATTATTTATATTTTTTTAATAGATATTCTATTTTTTTTTTTCATTTTTTACCTCGTGGAGTTCGTGTGTCAGGCAAAGTCAACCATAGAGGAATTAAAATTGGTGCAACTAAAATATAAGTGAGTCGTTTTTTTGAACTACTTGGCCATGCCATGTCCAGTGCTTCTGGTGGTTCATCTTCTTCACCCTAAATTATTTCATAAAAATAATAAAATAATTCATTTAGTGTGTTAATTTTTTTTTTTTTTTTTGATGATAATAATTACCGATTCAAGACCAGCATCAAGACCAGATGATATTCCACCATTTGGAAGTTCTTGACTACCAGAATTTGTACCAGTTGTTGTTGTGGTTGTTGTTATACCTTGTGAACCTTGTTGTAATTGTAATGATGTTTCTTTTGCAATTGTATTTGCATAATGTGCTGATGTTGTTGTTGCAGCACCATTTTGTGATTTTGTCGCATCCAATAATACTTTTAACGATGCTATTGCATGCAATTGAGTTGCTTTTTCATCCACTTTACCTATTTTTATTTTTTAAATTGAGAAAAGAAAAAAAAAAACAAATAATATTAATTATTTTGTTTTTTAAAAAGATCATTTTTTTATTTTAACAAAATATATATTGTTTTATTATTTTTAATTACTTTTATTCTTTGAAATTTACAATATATATTTTCCACTTCATTTCGAATACTTACTTTAGTGTTATTAATTTATTTATTTATCATATATACACATAAATAATTATTGAATTTTAATTATAAATACAGAATAATTATTACATTTTTTTTTACACATGCAAAGCAAATAAATAAAAGTAAATTAAAACCAAGAAAATTGTTAATTTCACTTGATGAAATTCTCATCGTTTAATCCTCATTTAAAATTCTACTAAACTATTTAAATTTATCTCTAACATAATTAAAAAACCAAAATAGAATTTAAAATATCATTATTTTAGATATTAATTTTTGTTATTTTTATTATCTCACAGTTTTTGGCTGACAACCAAAAGAAAGAAAAAAAATCTTTATCAAATGATGAGTTGATGGTAGAGTATACACTGTGGGAATATCGAAAAACTATCAACGACATATATAAGATGTAGTCTCAAAGGATCAAGTAGAACAAGTCGTAAAAAAAAATGTAAAATAATATCAAAAATATTATAAAAAAAAAAAAATAGCAAAAAAATATAAGTCAAGGTTTGAATTAGGGCTATTAAAGTTGTAAAAATAAAACATCTCAAAAATAATCTGATACTATAGCAATAAACTCAGTGAAAATAAAACAAGTAATAAAAAACAATGAACAAAATATTAATTATTTTTTTTTTGTATGATTTAACACAGGGTTGTCGTGTCTACTAGTGTAAAATTTAAAGTTTGTTATTAACTACCCATACTACCCTTAAGTATTAACCAACCACCAAGTTATTTTCTAACAACGACAGTTAAACTCTAGCTCAATCAACTTCAGCACGAACAAACTCATCAACGTTAATTTATTTTTATTTAAAAAAATTAAAAAAACATAAAAATCATGTAAAATAAATAAATGATTATAGATTAAATATTAATTTGATAAATAGAAAAAAAAAAAATACAATTAAAGATTGATGAAAATAAATAAAAATTATATAAACGTTGATGAATTGAGTAGTTGGTAAATGGCATGATTGATATCTAAAAAAGAGGGTAAATTTGTAGGTATAAATGGTGAATAGAAAAAATAATAATAAAAATTTAAAAAAACACAAACGATGGGGCTAAATTGTAGAGGCGACACATGGCTCGGAGGGTTGAACCGTCACGAGGTGACCTGATATTCTCTTGGCGCATTCCACCCCCTCAACTTGAATTTCATACCTCAATTTTTTTACCCTCAATTCTTCAAAATCTATTGTATATTATTTTTATATTTTTTATTCAAAAATATAATGTGTATTATATTTTTAATTTACATCTAAAAATTAATTTTATTTTGCAAATTAAAGAGATTATAAAATCAAAAAAATAAATAAATAAATAATAAAGACAGTTGATTAATAATAAAAATAAAAAAATTATTAAGAAAAATAAATGTTTTATATTATTTAAAAAAAATATAAATATAAAACAGGAAGGAAGACTAGAAGGAAGCTTCGCGTTCACAAAATGTACAGTCAGTATGACTAGTCACGAAATCGATAGAGCAGTTTGTAGGTCAGGGTCTCGATACACTCGCTCCACTCACGACTAGGTACGTACTTGGATATACACTAAAATTTTACAAACATATATACTCTATATATATTTACATACACATATAAAAATGACAAGAAATTTTTCAAAGAGGGTTGTTGGTTGGTTAGAGAGGCAAAAGGGGTTCAGTCAATTCGTTTTTGCAAAAAGCATCAAAAAAAATATTTAACTATATATATTTATTTTTTTTTTTAACCCAAAGAGTATATAGATATACTATTTTTTTAATTTTTATTATTATTTTTTTTATAATATATACAAAGAAATTTTCACCTTCAGTTGAGAAGCTCATATGAGCCACACATTGACATCATACACGTCACTTGCCTTTTGTCTTTTGACCCCAAAGAAAATTGATTTTTTTTATTTTATATATGTACTATTTTTTTTTTTTTTTTGCTGATTTAATGTGTATATTACTGCTATTAATTTAAATATAATAATAAATTAAAAAGAAGCAAAAAAAATGAAAATAAAATTAATTTTTTACAGTGTTTTTTTACAATGATAGATAAAATATATTTAATAAATTAAAAATCACATGAAAAATTAATTTTATTTAAATAATATTAGCATAATTATAAATAAAACATGAGCGTGCTTGCAAGTAAACAGGCCATAGTGATTAGAGTGTTAAGGATATACCGGCATGGGACTGACCATCGTGGAGAGGATCAATCGTATGTATCATCAATTGTAAAAGACCATGACGAAATTTAGCATGACTTTCTCTTGAAGTATGAGATGGTTGTTCATATCCTTGTCCACTACTACTTCCACCTCGGCTACTGCATCCAGCATCATTATTTATTGCAACACCACTACTTCCACATGCACCAGATGTACCACCAACACTTGTTTCACTGCTGTTTGTTGCATTTGGATGCTGTTAAACAAATTTAAAAAATTATCATATTATTATTTTTTAATTTATTTGATATATTATTTAGATTTTTTATTTGTTAATATTTATTATTATAATCAAGCATGCAAAAAATTAAATTATTTATTTAAAATTGATATTAAATTTTTATTTTTATTCTTTAATTATTTAGATTGAGATAAAATTTAAAAAATATTATAATAGTTGATTAAAATACTGAGGTTTTGGGAGGATAAGTAGTGAGCTTGTTGATGATGGTAACTGTAGAATTGTAAAAATAAAAAGTAGGTAAAATCTCAAGTAAGTTGGGATATTTTTTATTTTTATTTTTGTGGTTTAATTGCAGTAAGTGGCCAAGAAGTCGGTCAGCTGTTTTTACAACACACTGACGTACATTGTAGATAGCTGATAACTGTGTTTCTTTAGTTCAAGTATATTGATTTACCTATAACTTTATAATAATATTTATAAAAAAATAAAATTATTATTAATTTAATTTTTATGTTTTTTAATACTCAAGTTTAACTATTTTATGATTTTTTTCTATGAAGATACAAGGCTTATTGTTAATGTCGATTAAATCAAGCTGACATTTTTTTTTATTTTTATATAATAACTCTTGATTTTTTTGGCTCAAGGATTTTATAAAATTTATAAGGAGAAAAGTTCACTGTTCATTGGAACAGTAGGTCGAGTGAGCTTTCAACCTTCAGAGGGGTTCATAAACGTGATCAACGTTGAATTACCAAACCAAGTTGAATAAAAAGAAAAATATAAAATTTTTTTTTTTTTTATAATTTATACTTACTGAATGATTGCCAAAAAAAAAAATAAATACTTTTTGCCTTTTTCAGATGGTCATCAAACCACAAATAAAAAAACATGAAAAATCTATTTAGAAAATGTACAAGTATATGCACAGATAAACTACTCAAAAAACCACTTGACTAAAATGAGAAAATTTTTAGAAAAAAAACTATATATCAACAATACATCTCATTTAAAAAAAAACTAGAAAACTCTCTTTTTTTTTTTTTGGCAATTAAGAATATGTTTTTAATTATTAACTTTTAACAAATTATATTTAAATAATTAATTGATGGAGTATTTAAAACAAGTGGTATGTTCTTGAAGATGAGTTAATGAAGTGTCTTGATAAACTGGCGAACAATGTATTATATTTATTAAAAAAAACAGCTTGAATTTTCGAAAAATTTTTGTCAAAGTAACTCTTGTTTGTAATTATTTTAAATTGATTGTCATAGATACACAGTGTCAACATAAATTTATTTATCAAAATAATACGAAATAATATATTGACAAAATAATAAATATAATTTTGTAAAATTTATGATAAGCCATGTTCATGCAAATAACTAAACAAGCAAGCAAGTGTAACTAATTACTCACGATAATTATGTCGCATTTAGAGATAAAATTAAAATTTTTTTTTTTTATTAATTTAAATATTGTTTATAACAAAAAAAAATATACACATGCAACTCACCAATGCCTGGACAGCGCTCTGGTGCTGCAAGCAAGAAACACCAAATTACAATTCAAAACTTTTTACGAAGGTGGGATAGACGCGAAGCGTCCTACCATAGTATTTTTTTTTCTTTTTATATTTGACTTTTATTCATCAAGCATTGTGCTTTAAATTTTTAAAAAATTTATTCTTTATTATTATTATTTTTTTGCACTTAAATCATTGAAAAAAATATAATATTTTTTTTTATTTTTTTGTTACTTTCTTTATTTCTTTTTGAATTGTTATTATTTTTTTTTTGAATGAAAATTTATGAAAGCCATGATAAAGTGTGCAATTAATAAGTTAACATGTGTGCAATTTTACCTGTTTATAAATGTTGTATATATGTGTTGATATTGTTGTTGTTTTTGTGTTGTGTATGTGTGGATATGTGTCATTGTAGAAACAATTTAATGATGATAATCGAACATTTTCTCAAATGCTTGTGGATACTTTATCGATCAGGAAAATCCAGTTTGTAATATTAACTGTGTGCACAAATAATGCGTCATTATTATTTACAAGTATATGTGTGAAAATTTTATATACTGTGCCTAGAACAATCGTTAATGCCTTAGTTTAAATTTAAACAATATTATTATATTTCCTTGAATTAATTAACTTGAGATTTTCTTTGAATTTTATTTATAATATCTTCTTGACATTAAGATACATATCTTTTTGACATGAATATTATTTTTCAAAGTTTTTCCTTAATTTTCAACAGATGTTACATGCATTTTTAATCAAGTTTTATGTAAATTTTCATTTTATTTTCTTCTGAAATTGTATAGATTTTATTTTGAAAAAAAAATTCAAGCACATTCTCACAGTTTTACAGTAAATAAATTATTTAATACATTTATGAAAAATTAAAAAACATCAATTACATAAATTCATATTATGTGTGTGTTGTAATTAAATTATAAAAAAAATTTTTTTCATAATTTTCAGGCATGTTAATACACATAATGTTAATTGAAAAAAAAAAGTGTAAAAATTAAAATTTATTATAATTATGAAATATATACTTGTATGACCGAATAAAAAATAAATATAAATTTTTATTTTGTTATAAATAATATAGTGTATATATTGTCAATTGAAAATTTTAATAAATATTGAATTTCAATGATATATTATAGTTTGAAATAAAGTAATTCAACTTCACACGGTAACTTGGCCATAGTCCAAACGATGTTCACTTTTATCGTTTGATTTATATTTTTATTTTCTAAAAATCTTTGAATATATATATTTTTAAAAAACTGTCCTAGACATATTGTGTGAAAAATAAAATCTGGGTTATCGATTTGAACAATTGGCCTGTTCAGTTGAATGATGATATTTGAAGAGTAAAAATTGTTGATGGGACAATTTTGTTGATGGAAAACTTGATTTTATAGGTAGCATATATAAAAAAAAAAAATAAAAAATAGATATATAGATAAATACCAAGAGAGAGAGGGAGAGTGAGGAGGGTTGAGGGTTGAGGGTAGCATCGAAAAGCAAATCGATTTGTCGTGCCACGGTTTTAGACATTGCCAGAACCAAGTTGCTGCATCATATGAAATTACAATATATATTTTTTCCAATTGTATAAATATAGCCTTATAAATTTTGAATCATAAATATATAAATTTGACTCATTCAAGTCATTCAATGTCTCACATGATCAACAAAAAGATTTATATCAAAGTTGTATATATGAAAAATATCTTGATGATTGATAAAAGATAATAATAAAAATACTCATTGAATAATAGATACTAATATATTTGAAAAAAAAATAATAATAAAACAACTTACTGATGGCATCAGCTGATCTGTTGATCTAACTCTTGTAACTTTATTTCTGTATAATATTCTCTTGACTAATTTTTCAGTTGGTTGATTCCATTTCATAAAACTAACATAGGCCATATAAATTGAAAATAATACAAGTGCTTCATACCAATGTATTTTATTATCACGAAAAAAATAAATAAGTGTTAATAAACTAATACTATAAAATGTACAATCACGAAATAATGGCCACCACGTTAATGTTAATACTGTTTTTGAAAATATTGCACACATACCAATAACAAATAATATATTAAATACTGCTGAACCAACAATAGTACCAATACCAACATCATCAAATGATACAAATACACCAATAACAGATGTAAATAATTCTGGTGCTGAACCACCAGCAGCCATAAATGTTGCACCAGCAACATCATCAGCAATATCAAATTTTTCAATAATTACATCAAGTGATGGTACAAAAAATTCATCACATACTATTGCTAATGCAACAAACATATATATTACACCAATTATATGAAATAAAACAGCACCATTTCTACGTTCTTCTCTTGTAAAAAAATCTTCTGGAAATAATGGTGTTTTTTCTGATAATTCTTCTGTATTTTTATTATTTATATTAAAACGTGATGAATTTTGATTTTTAACAAAATGTGATAAATGATGTAATGTTTCATTGTAACTATTGTATATATTATTTTTTTTATGTTTATTTATTATTGTTGAATTTTTATTATCATCAATTATATTTTTTATTGATGATTCTAATGATGTATTATCATCATTATCTTGGGCTTCATTTGGAAGTGGACGATGGCCCCTCGTGGGTAACATTGTTGTAAAAAATAATACAACTAATGTTACCATTAATTTAAAATTTAAAGACTTCATGCTTATTTTATTTTTTTAACTATTCACTATATATATACACTGACATCATCATCATCATCTTGATCATTCACATGATATAATAAAATTTAATCACAGACACAAAACAACACCCTATTATTTTCGTTAATCAATTTTCACAAATCACTGTATTTATTATTTAATATAATAAATAAAATAAATGAAAAAAAAAAAAAAAATTAACCAATCACTTTGTTTTTTTCGTTATTTAATGGTTTTTTTTTTTTCTGGCAATTGTGCCTGAAGCTTTTAGTTTTTGTGATATCAACCGCAGTAATGCGGACCCCGTGATCCTTTATCAGGGAGCCTCAGGGCTCATGTCAAGTCTCGGTAGTCGCATCTTCCTCAAAAGAGTACAAATAGGTGCGGCAGCTCCCTCTTTTATTTTAAATATTATTATATTTTTTTTTTATATTTTTTTCATACAAAAACACACGAAACCTATTCATTTGTTAAACAAATTTTCAGCAATTTTTATTTGTTTTTTTTTTTATTATATTTATAATTAATTTTTGAATTTATAATAAATATATTTATTTATTTAATTTCAACAACTGATGTTAGATTTGATAATTAATGTAATTATTAATTTTTTTAAAAATTTGACATTATTTACAGGAGCAGCAATACGACGGCACTGCCGCCGCGATGCCCGCCCGCTGCACACTGGTAATCATTTTCGTTAAACGTCGTATATAGTTTACTTTGTCAACGTTATCATCTACCACCTCGTACTTCCATAAACCAACTGTCCCTTTTGAATACAAAGCTCTCACTAAATTTCTATCTTTTTTTAAATCCACTGGACTTGGCATTACCCCCAACCAATATTTTTCAGCAAAAAAAAAAAAGCCTTTTTTGCAATCCAAGTGTGCAATATGAAAACAAAGACAATATACAAATATAATATATACAAGAGAGAAATGAAAAATTAAAAATATTATTTAATGCGCAAGCGTTATTCTGGACATTTTATATATCAAAAGTATTATCTATACAACTACTGGCTTTGGAAAAACTGCAAACTATACAAAATGAGGCAAAACTGGTGAACAAAAATGAAAAAAAAGCCCTTTTTTTTTAAATAAAAAAAAAACAATTTAATGCGCATGCTCATGGATTGGTCTATGTGCAAAATGAGTAACCCCTTTACCTCCTACCCTCTGTCTTTTAGCTCGAGGAGCCATTCGCTCAATATTGGATGGTGTATGCTTGTGTGTTATGTGGGATAAGGTATATTCTTCTTCAACAATATCCCAACAAACTCATCTCACACATGCAACGACAAGACTCTTTAATTATTGCTTTTTTTTTTCACATTCCCAATTTACTATTTTTTTCTTGCCCTCTATCATAATTATACTTTTTTTTTTTTTTTCAATCAATGTGTGTCAGTTGTAATTCTTGAATCATCCAAACAGAAGCAATTATTTTCGAGCTTTATAGATAATTTATCCTTCCAGATTTGTTCAATCCCTTTTTTTTTATATTTTGGGTCACACAAGGGACAAATTTCCCCAATTCATTGAAAATTTTTTTATATAAATTTTGTTTATTTTGATATTATTGTTTATCAGATAAATAAATTACAAAAAGCGATTAACATTGTCATTTTAATACCAGTAAACGAATAAAATAGGATAAAAATTTGGAGGGTTGTTTTTATGTATTGATGATCATGTGAGTGAGTGAATAAGGGATGATAGTATACAGAATGGTATAAGGGTAAGTGAGAAAATCATATCACTTGAAGGAGGGTTGAAGGGTGGATTGAAGGTGAATGTATATGACATTATATAAAATATAGAAAGGGGAAAATAAGAGAAGGAGAATATACAATCGATACTTGTCATTGTCAACGCAGTTATGGAAGCGCGTTAACCTAAGAAATCATACATAATAATTTGTTGTATAAATTGATGATATAATAGGTGAAAAAAATAAATATACTCAGTTGATGTATTTGAGAGATATTTATTATCTTTGACATAATTATGATGAGGGGAAAATAAGTTATTATATTGTTGACAATAGGGGTGTTATTGCTGATCAATCAATTGATTTATTTTGTTTATTTTGTCAGTTAATTAATTTATTTAATTTATTGATTGTTTTTTTTATTTTTTCAGTGGGGTTTTTGTGATTTTTATATATAAACTGATGGATTTTTTACATGCGATTTTTTTAATTATTTATGATAGTTATTTATTTTAATAATTAATTTTTTTTTTTTTTATTTTCATTGTTTTATTATTTATATTGATATTGTATTATATAGTTTCTTGTTTGTAAATAGGGATTATGGATAATGTAAAATTTTGATTATTTATTTTGAAGAAAATAATTATAAATTTTTGGGAATTCATTATTTAAACATGATAAAGAGTTATATATTATTTTTTTTAGTTAACATAAACATACTCTGTGACCGATGCTCGATAAGGGATGATTCTTTTTACAAGGGTGCAAGCTGAGCTTTAAGCGCCATCTCAGAGAATAATTATGACAATTTTAAAATCGATTTGTTGATAAAACTGTAATAAATATTAATTATATATTATTAAAATTTGAAACCGATAATCAATTGATAATTTTATTTATTAATCAATTGAGTTAATCAAATAAATAATTCATAATGATTCATATAAAAAAAGATGAAAATAAATTACATTTTTAATGATTATTTTTATTTGTTTCTTCATATTTTAGTCAAGATTATTTATATATTATTTTTAATGAAAATAATAATATTAAAAATTAAATAATTTATGAAAATATAAAAACATTTATATCAACAGCATTAAATTATTATTAAAGAAATCTTTTGAATATTATTTTTCACTGGTGACAGTTCATAAGAGATCATATATCAAAGCCACTGCTGGTCGTTATGGTAAAAAAAAAATAATAAAAAAAGGTCGTAAGAGCACCGCGGAATGGGCCAGCAATGGGTGGAAACTAGAACGATTTGAATTTGCATTTATTCCGGATTCCCCGGACAATTCGGTCAGGAAGTACGTTAAAATATATTACACTCTATATAATGCTCAAATATGAAAAACATGAATTTTTTCTAAGAGGTATATTAAGAACCAAAAAAAAAAAAAAAAAAGAGTTAAGCATTTTAGGAAATTTTATTTTCCGTTTTTAACACACACAGACAAACGGGGAAAATTTTTGTAAAAGCATCCGTCTTCGCCTTGATATTTGGCAATTTTTTAAAGCATTTAAAATGTCAAGGATTAATGATCTATACAAAAAAGAGCTTTTCCCTTGAATGATTTGTTTTTAAAAAATTTAATATTTATTGAAAAAAATATATTATTTGATTTAAAATTTAAATGCTAAAGTATATTAAATATTTAACAGCTGTTTTATTTTGAGTAGCATATAACTGACACACATGTTTTTGTCTGTCTCGTTTAAATTTTTTTGACCCCACACGTTGTGTTTTATATTTTACAACGATATATATTAATATAATCCATTTTTATAGTTTTGTAAATTTACTAGTACTCGTATTGACTGTCATCAAACACTATGTAATATAAATAATCAATATGTTTGGAATAGGAAATAAAAAATAATAAAAAATTGATTTATGCGTATTTGTTTTTACAATAAAAATTTTGTACAAAATACCGACGTTTGAACACAACTTTATATTTATGTTATATATAATTTTTATAATACTCAAAATCAAGGAAGCTTTCAATGTCGATTTCCGTTGTGAGTGAATACACTCTGTCTCGCAGATGAACGACAATATAGTTGGGATGTTCGTGATACGGAATAAAACGCCAACTTGAAGTGGAAAACGTTGCTCCAATTCAATAGTTTATTTTTTTTTTTTTTCCAATCGTCCGGGACCAATATTCGTTGTCGAGATAAAATGAAGAATTTTATTGAAACCTTCGAGTGCTTGGTAGGAAAATAAGAAAAAATAAAAACCAAAGAAACAAGAAAAGCAAACAAATAAAAAAAAAATTTCACTTTGAATGAGCAACGATCTTGAGTAAAGTTATACATTTGCAATACTTGAAACACAATATCACAATTTTTTTTATCAATTAAATTTATTATTTTCATATAATAAATATTATTGGTAACTAAAAAAATATAATACTTTGATGATAAATTCCAAACGAATAAAAAAAATAATTATTATTAAATTTTATACCAACCAATCGAGGATTTTTTAATAAAATATTTGATTTTCAAAAATTTGTACGAATAGTTGATGTTTTAGCCCCGAGCAATTTTAAACTAACCATATATTTTCCCTGTAGAATGTATAATAATATTATCTATACGATAATATTTTATTTTTTTTACTTTTTTCAATCACTAATCAAACAATAATACAACCAGTTTAATTTTCAACGAAAAAAAAAACCGAGAATAAATTGTTTTTCAATAATTTAAAATGAAAAAAAAATTATATTACAAATGATTCTGCATTGTGGACAAAATTCCAGCTATGAAAAAGTAATAAATAAATAAAAAAATGATGAATGAAGATGTGTAACAAGTGTAAGTGACAACGAGAATGATGAGATTTTTTAAACAAAATAAAATAGACAATTGATGTGTCATGTTAAGCATATAAATTAAAAATAAAACAACAAAAATAACAAAATAATAGTATACATAGTTAAAAGATATAATCATGAATATAATAAAAAAAAATTTATATAAAAAAAAAATGATAAATAGCATAAGGACATGGAAGGTTGAGATAAGACAACCGGTCGTGTATAATATGACGGTTATTCAAAAATTCTCTTCGACGCCATGACGGTATGAAGGGGTTGAAAGTGGATGAATATAAAAAAAAATAAGTCTAGGCAAGAAGAGTATACTTTTATAAGAGGGTAATGTTAGTGGTAGTGGTAGTGATGGTGTTAAAAAAGATGAGTTTTTGGTTTTTGCATGGCCAAACAACGAACCTTGCAAATGCTTGGCTGAAGCTGCGAGTGAGTTTGTGTCCACTGAATATAAAAAACATTTAAATAAAAAATAAAAATTTAAATGAGAGAATGAGGTCTTTTTTGTCTTCACATGTGTCATGCATAATATATGTACATCAAGGGTTCGTCAGTTGACGCAAAATATTTATAAACGCTTTTATTCTTTACCACAAGACTTGTAATCGTTCTCTTGAGAAAAAAATTTGTATATGGCCTTCAACCCCAAGGCGATCTTTTACAGATTCCCAAGTGAGACGCTAAAACAAGTCGATAATCATAAAGCTTCATTATATAAACACAAAAGCATTTTTTTTATTTTTTTTTTTTTTTTAATAAAGTAAACTGTTTTAAATAAAAAAAAAATTGAAAAAAAAAAAAAAAATGGAAAATCCATTTTCATCAAATATATGAAAGTATTAAATTTTTTTTTTTTTTTTTTTATGAAAAGTCTATAGCTTTTAAATATAATGAAAAATTTTTATAAAATAATATAATTATTATTATTGTTGACTATTGTATAAAACAAAAAAAAAAAAATCAACAAAATTTTTACACGAAATAAAAGATTAAATTTTAAATTTCATAAAAATTTTGATATATAAAAAATATAAGAGATGAATAAATGTAAAAACAATTAAATAAAGTATGAAATAAAAATATTTATATACGCATCTTTAGTAAAATATACAAAACAATGTTAAATTAGAGTCAAGTGCTGTGAAAAGAGTCTTGATAAACCAAGCGAGAACTCTTCAACTAAAAATAGACAAAAAAAGAAAACCAGTAATAAAAAAAAAAAAAAAAGTAAATGTAATAAAACAAAAATGAAAAAAAGAAAACCAAAAAATTAATGATAAGTTTTTGAAAATATATCATCTAGTTGTTTTGAAAAGTTTTTTCTTACAATACCCGAGGGCATCTTTTTCGCGCTCTGAGAAATTTCGACCATCACCCTATCTCTCCTCCTCCTCACCCAACTTTTTTTTCTCTTACATATCTCTTTCAACAAAAGCTGCACATACATAAAAAAAAACTACACCAAGATATATATATATTTTCACATAACACGAGTGGAATTCATGAAACACAAACGGGTGAGAATGAAAAGGCGAAAAAAAAACAACTATATGGAAAGAAGAAAAAGGCTTAAAAATAAAAATAAATAAGGGGGCAAGATGAAGAATATAAACCAAAAAAAAAAAAATAGAAAATAAAAAAGAAAAATCTTGTACCGCCGCACTGGAGCCGCGACGGCGCGAGTTGTGGTGGCACGCGGGGGCGTCATAGTTTTCGTTGAAGAGAGAAATACCAAGGGGGTTTTAGTGGGTGACGAGAGAGAGAGAGCAAAAAAAAAAAAAAAAGGGGAAACTCCGGGTCGGTGTTGGGCATGCTTCTGCGCGCACCAGCATCATCACCAGCATTACCAAAAAAATATCTATATATATATACAGATGTACATCACTGTACATCCTCAATATATGTATCTATATATATACATTTGGATTTGAGATGATGAGCAACGAGAAGGGAGATGACAAAATGAGGGACAAGAGGAGAGAATAATACTAGGAGGCTGTGGACTCAAGCGACGGCGCAAAAGCTCATGCTTAAAAACCGCTTGTTCGAACACTGAGTTGTCGCGGAGCACTTGTCCACGACGTATCACGTAAATAATTGGATAATTCATTTTGGATATTTTTTTTATTTTTTTTTCATTCATTTTTTTTCACAATATATATCCTTAAATATTCCCACTCTAAATATAACACAGTGTGTAAAATCTTTGTCTCATAGTGTTGTGGTGCTTTTTTTTTTTTGAAAAGTGTATGTGACATTTAATTTTCTAAAAAGAAAATATATTAATTTATAATTTAAAGCTGATTTTTAATTTGTTCAGGTGAATTTATTAAGTGTAATAATATTTTTTAAATTGACATAAATTTGATGAATATTAAGGAGGCAATGTATCCACTGGGTTTTGAATGAAACTGATCGGTACATGGAATTCGATATGTCTCGACATTTATACTCGGGGGACAATACGTATTGTATGTAGTGTGATTCGTGCCAGGTTACCACGAGTATAGTCACCAGGATTCCCATGTGTCATACTAACTGGTTCAACAAATGAAAAATAAAAAAAAATAAATAAATCACCAACCAAGAGAGGGAGAGACAGAGGATCAAAAAGATGAAAATTGTGGAAAATCTCTTGAGACTTGAGATGTGTTTGTAATTTTAAAAATCACTAACACACAAAGGGCTTAATCAAAACATAAATAATTATAATCAAAATAGTGCGTTAATTATTATAATTTTAAATAAACAAAAAAGTGAAAATGTGCACTAGTTGGATATGTGTTTAGTATATGTATATTTGTGACATGTTATAAAGTGAAAATGCAAATTAATTATGGGTGTTAAAACATTCTGCAGATGGATGTACAAAAGCTACTGTGAATGACACCAAAAACATATTGTTAATGTATATATAAATTAAATATACAAAATTATATTCATGGTATTTATAAATAAATATTTTTTTGTTTTAAAAATAACTCACCCCTACATACGCACTGTTCTCTCTGACATTTTTTTTCAATCTTTTAATCTCCGGTTCAAGTTGTTCATAGTTTCCTGAAAAAAAAAAAAATAATAAATAAGTTATATAATGAATCAGACATCAGAATATTGATGATAAATAAAAAAATTAAAAAAAATGAAACAATAGGTGATACAATAAAGGGTAACATGTCGAGCAAAGATTTTTGTTATGATTTTTTTTTTTTCTGCGGTATGGTATTCGACGATTTGAGGTATTTTCAATTGTTTCTGTAAATTGTAGAAATTCAACAAAACGGGGGTTGAGAAATTTTGGTGGAAGCATTATTAGTTGTGTTTGCTGTGGGTTAAAACGATAACCCCAATTTTGTAGCATGTGCTGCTGTTGCAACTATAGAGATTTTACTTCAATATATGTATGTAATATCAAGCCACGAAACTCTGTATTTCAAAGCTTACAAAATCTCGCTAAATTAAACTCACAAAGTTCATTCGTGCTTTTTTTCATTTTATTTTCTATATATTTTTATTTTTATTTTTTTTGTTTAATAGTGTCTTCAACAGACATGTAAAAAAAAATTAAAAACAAAGTGAAAATAACGATGTCATTACATCTAGAGTTTGTTAACGAAGGCAAACAAAATCCTCCTCATTTTTTAACTATTTCTTTTTTTGTTTTTTGTATGAAAATAAAAGTAATCGTTAAAATAGGATTTTACCCGTGTAGGAATCGCCAAGCATGGAAACATGGCCATACACTGGCCGATAAACGGCAGCCCATGATTGGTAGCCAAGCAAGGGCCATTAATGGGATATACTTGGCAAACGATCGGTCCATTATTGTGTTGCCAAGATTGGCAGTCTTGTCTTGGCCAACGTCTATTGCATTAATTGGCTGGCCATTTTAATGGCTGCCGTTCATGGCCGATCCTTGGCAAATTAATGGCTGGCCATTTTAATAATTCATGTAGCAATTCATGGCTGGCCATTCAATGGCTACCGTTCATCGGCCAATTCATGGCAAATTCATGACTGGCCATTAATGGCTGCCGTTCATCGGCCAATTCATGGCAAATTCATGGCTGGCCATTTAATGGCTACTGTTCATCGGCCAATTCATGGCAAATTCATGGCTGGCCATTAATGGCTGCCATTCATCGGCCAATTCATGGCAAAATCATGGCTGGCCATTAATGGCTACCGTTCATCGGCCAATTCATGGCAAATTCATGGCTGGCCATTTAATGGCTGCCGTTCATCGGCCAATTCATGGCAAATTCATGGCTGGCCATTTAATGGCTGACGTTCATCGGCCAATTCATGGCAAATTCATGGCTGGCCATTAATGGCCACCGTTCATCGGCCAATTCATGGCAAATTCATGGCTGGCCATTTAATGGCTACTGTTCATCGGCCAATTCATGGCAAATTCATGGCTGGCCATTAATGGCTGCCGTTCATCGGCCAATTCATGGCAAATTCATGGCTGGCCATTAATGGCCACCGTTCATCGGCCAATTCATGGCAAATTCATGGCTGGCCATTTAATGGCTACTGTTCATCGGCCAATTCATGGCAAATTCATGGCTGGCCATTTAATGGCTACTGTTCATCGGCCAATTCATGGCAAATTCATGGCTGGCCATTAATGGCTACCAACCATCAGCTAATTTTTGACAAAAAAAAAAAGAAGACAATAGAAAAAAAAAATTCAACAATGGAGCATTAAAATTAAATGAATAAATAAATATATTTGTATTTGAATAATCATCTTCAAAAAAGTCTACAAAGTCTACGAGTGAACTTAATTACTACAAGAGAACAAAAAACTTTCGAAATATATATATCGCGCTCGTGGCTCAGTTAGTTAAAGCATAGGTTTAGTGTAGGTTTAGGTTTTCGGTCGAGAGTTCGCGCCCCGCGAGAGGCAGGAAAAAAAAAACATTTATTATAAAAAAAAACAGAGTTGGACTCGATAATCTATATATGCAATTGAAAAAAAAAATATTTTTTTTATTTTTATTTATAAAAAAATTGATTTCGCAAGTAATGGGCCAATCTTGGCAAATGTTAATGGGACAATCTTGGCAAATTTTAATGGGCCAATCTTGGCAAATGTTAATGGGCCAATAATGGCAGCCAATATTAGAATGGTGTAACGCGCCAGGCCCGGCGTATGAGTGGCCCATTAATGGCAGCCCATTAATGGCAAAATTTCGCCATGCATCGGCCGTTACATGGCCGTGTTGTAGTCTCCTACACGGGTAGCTCAATATTGCAATAATTTTGTTGGATTATATACTTTGATACAATCCTTTGATGTCAGCTAACAATCAATACGCAATCCAACTAGTATTATGCTTCAAAAAAAAGTAAAATATAAATATATTTCCAGTATTTTATGCCTTTTATAAATATTAATCCAAACAGTTGAATAAAATTTGTAAAATCAAAGATAAACAAAAAAAAAGCTCTTTAATTACTCGAACCAGTAAATTTTTATCTGATTTATTTATTTTTTTTTATCAGGTATAATAATATTCATCAAATGCAAAATAAAAAAATCAACTATTCAGCAAAAAAAAAAAATGCATTATTTTTTATGTTATAACCATTGCCCACTGATTTGTTTATTCAAACCGTTGAATTAATTAAAAGCATGAAAAATGAAAAAATTTAAAAAATGTCAGAGCACAGAATAAAAACCATCAGACCAAATTAGCTAATTGTTAAACAAAAAAATTGAGTAGAATAAATATCAGCCCCACTAAAAAAAAAAAAAAAAAAACTCATGATTTATTTTAAAATTTACAGAAAGAAAAATAATAAAAATAAAATGTGAATCATGGTCAACGTAGGTTGACTTGCAGAGAAAATATATAAAAAGAAAAAAGCACCCTGTGGTATATTCAAAAAAAAAAAAAAGGTAATAATAAAAAGAAAAAAAAAAAATAAGTTGTCACGTCGTAACCAGAAGCGAACAATTAATAGGTTCAAGAGCAATCAAGTAAATCTACATGTTAGCAATGTCAATGCAAACTCGACACAGAAGGTACTTCATTATTCAAAAGTTGATTTTATATAAAATAAATTACTTTTAAAAAATCAAAAAAAAAAATAAAGATAATTGTCACTCATTGAATTTTTTTTTCTACAAATAAAATACATATTATTGTTAATAATGACAAATAAATAATAAAATTTTATTTTTTAAATTTATATAACAAAAAAGAGATAAATAATAATTCAAGTTTGTTGAATTATGAAAATTCCGTGGTATTTGAGTTTACATAGACACTTGTGTATTCACGAACCAGTTGAAAACGAATACCTTGTGAGAAACAAAGACGATATAAAATTGCTAGAATACTGTAACAAGTGTGAGACAATAGCCAACGTGAAAGAGTGTGTGTCCAGGGTTGAAAAAAAGCAGAGACATTTGAAAAAGTAAAAGAAAAAAATAGATATATAAAAAGTTTAAAAAAAGGAGTATACCATCGTGTTTGAGAAGGGGTTGGTGTATAAGGGATGAAAAAGAGAGAGCAGGAAGGAAAAGCCGTGAAAAACATGACGCCACGAAAGTACGTAACTTATGGCCTCGCATAAATAACCTGGCTTGAGCTCATACAACGCTTTGGGATCGATGCTGCTTTTCGGTACGTTCGCTTTTCGTATAAGCCCCTATTTATCCCGAACAAGAGTGCATATAATATACGATGAAAAGCCTGTGAATATATATTAAAAAAATAATAATCAAAAAATTAATAAATAAAACGCGAAGCGTCCTACCTACGTAAAAAATCAAAAAAAAAATAATTCAAAAATTGTCATTAAAAAACAAATATATAGATTAAAAAAACAATAATAAAACATTGTGATATAGAGTGAAAATAAATAGAAAAAAAAAAAATAGATTCAAGAAAAGTTTTATATATATAGTTGAAAAGGAGCCTAAAGTTTGTCGACATGGGACTGTTGATGTTGCTGGCTGCAACGGCCGTTCTCTTGGGTTACTGCCAGACGGATGAAAAAGGTAACGTATGGATATATGAACTTAAGACATACACATCGTTATGTACAAGTAAACGCCATTTTCCTCAAAGCTTATGTACACATAAATATAATAGATCCATATATAACATCTAGATAGTTGCAAGTTATATATTCTAACATACGCGAAGTTCAAAATTCAAAAAAGAATTTGAAAAAAAAATATTATAAAATCACAAGATGAGGTCAAATATATATATTATACCGTCAAATAAAATACGTGAAAATTGAAATTATACTGAATACCCACTGGCTATGTTGGAAGAAAATAAATAGATCCATGAATTTTTACGTTAAAAAATAAAAAAAATAAAAATGTAATTATTATATTTCTTCTATTTTTTTATCATTTCATTATTTTATTTTTTTTTCTTCACTTCAGTAACCTATTTTATATTTTCTTTTAGTATTTATTTATTTATTTTTTTCTATATCAAGTTAAGTTTTTTCTCTTTGCAGTGCATTTTATACTTACTGAAAGTTATAACGGCCACGATAACAGTCACTTTTCTTTGTATATATTTCAACGGTTTCTACGCGACTTTGAACAATACTACTGTATATCCAACACGAAGTATAAAATAGAATAAATAAAAAAAATAAAAAAAAAATAACCCTTGTCTAAGCCTTCTGGCTGCTTCTGGCTTGCTTTTCTCACTACAGATATATATAGTACCACTTTTGCTTAGTAAACAAACATTCGAATATAATTCGTTGAATCCTGAGAGAGCTACAAAAATATATACAAACACAAACATACTGCAAGCTACATTTGTTCAGCTCTCATATTGTTGCCTTTTTTTTTTTTTTCGCTACATTCTGTTTTTCCTATTTTTTCTCTCCCTTTTTTTTCGCGTATTTAAACATTATTTTCTACATTTCTGTTTGCCTGTCTAACCGAACAATGTGTGGCTGGTTTTTTCTGTATACAAGCATGTTTTTAGAGGTGCCAAACGAATTTTTATGAACGCAAAAAAATACAATAATAATATATAAAATAGACATTGACAGAAAGAGAAACGAGCTGTCATTTGTTTTCTATATTTTTTTTTTTTTTTTTTAACATTACTTTATACTTGTTTTACATTTATTTATTTACTTTAAAAAAAAATAGTTTTTGAGGTTTTTTTTTTTTATTCATTTCCTGGGCGGAAACTAAACATTGGCTGGACGTTTTGGATAAATTCACTGATGCGGAAATTTGAGACTGACCCTGCCCATATAACTTTCTTCTTTCTTTTGATTTTTTTATCTATAAATTTTCATTTTTTTTTTTTTTTTGTTTATGTATTTACAATACCAACAGTCAAGTTTCATTTTTTATTTTCATTTTTCGTTACAACACAAAAGTATATTTAATTTTTTTTTTTTTTTCATTCAACTTTGTTATCTATTGCCTTTTTTTTATTATTATTTTGATTTTATATATGCCCGGGATAATCTGATGGGGGTTTTTTGATAGTCGGTCAACCTGAAAAAAGGTCTTCACAGCATCAATTTTTATATTTTGTTGAGTCACTATTTTCAATTCACAAAATGGATATATAAATGTATTTGTAAAGTGTATATATAGTGGTTAAAAATAGAATCAATATTGGAGCCGGACATATTGCTACTGGTAGATGATGGAAACTCGTAAAATAAATATTCCCACTTCCTACTGTTATAATTGAATTGAGAAAATCTCATGTTGTTCACGTTCAAACGCCAATGTTTCATATAAATAAAATAACACACAAGTGCTTTATTACTTTTCACGTAATACTCAATAATATATATCGAAAAAATAAACAAATATTTATTCATAAAAATATGCAATACAAGTTATTAGTAATATTTATATAACTTATTACATATTTAATCAATTTTCATTTGCTTCTCAGTATTTAAATTTCTCTGAAATTATTATTTATTCATCAAAGCTAATAAATCCAAGCTTTTCGGAGAATTTCTTGTTTCGAAATAAATCAATAAATTTATATAGAAAAATGCAATGTTTAATTTGTAATTTTTTTTTGATCATAATATACCTAATAAAAGTCCTACAAGAGAATTAATAGAAAGCTGTTTTTTAATAAAAAGTCAATGGCAATAGAAAAACAAGATGAAAAAAAATTCAAGGAATGAGGTACAAAAGACGTGCTGTGAATGAGCCAAAGGTTTTTGCAAAAAATTCCAAACAATTGAAGAAGAAAGTCGTTGTTCGTTTATCGACTTTCAATGTCGTGGTAGGACTTGAGTCACTTCACAAAAACATCTAACAAGTCTGCATTTGAACGGTTTATCGTTGTATATACTTTATTTTCTCATAAAAAAAAAACAAACTTCAAAACCATTCAACAAAAATTCCCATATAACAATAATTTTTTATACAAATATAAATTTTGTTTTTTTTTCTTTCAATAAAATATATCAATATAAATGTTTTATGATTATTGTTATTTTGTTTTTGTATTTTAGTGTCATTATTTGGAGCAAGCTACATACATTTTCCAGTACAAGAAGCCAAAGGCAGTACCGATATAAGTTTTAGATTTCGAACACATCTTGCCGATGCAATTCTCATATTGGCAGCTGGAAAAACTGACTATTGTTTAATAAAGCTCGAGGCTGGCAGACTAAAGGTACGTTTTTTTTTTCTATATTTTATTTTACTTATTTTTTACTTTGATATGACTACTTTATTTTCAGTAAATTTTTCGAAAAAAATTCCCTTGTCGCCGATAGGCTTTTTGTTATATATTTTTTTTTTGTATATAATATATATACAGTTGAAAAACTCGTTTGTTCTTCATCACTGATGATGAAACGTGCCTTTTAAAAAATATTTTTTTTTATATTTTTTCATGTTCACACTTTAACATTACCATTATGGTTTTTTTTTCATTTTTTTTTTGTTACATGTTATTTTGTTTTACGTTTATTTTATTATTTATTTTTTTTTTTGTGAGTGGTTTTTGCGTCAGTAGATATGCTTGAAGACAAGCTCAAGCCATTCATAAACCGATATTCCAAGTTGGTATATATATGGCTGAATGGTTACTGCCTCAGTGCGCAATTACATTCACAAGCATTACCTTATACTTGTGCGGTTTGTATGAGTGCAACTTGAAATGACTTTAAATCGCCATCAAATATATATTCACAAAATCGTTGTGGATTACCATCACAAGTTATTAACTTGCCTTGCAAATAATACAACACCCCTCCCCCTCCCCATATACATATTAAACTTATTTATCAAAAAAAAAAAAAAAAAAATGACTTCAAGTATAAACTGTTTGAGAATAAGGATAAAAGTCTCATTTCATATTATCCTGTATATTAATGGTATATTTATATGTGGATACAGGAGTTAGTGACAACATAAATCCAAGAGTTGGTTGGGATTAGCTGGTTGGTCCGTGATAAACGATATTTGGTCGACGTGCTCGCCAATTTCGCATACTAGTTCAACACAAAAACGTATACTAAAAAAACAAAAAGGGATAAATAAATAGAAAAAAAAAAAAGGTGACAGAGAAAAAAAGGAGAAAATTGACAAAGGACAAAAAATAAAAAAAACCCAACAACAATTGGACAATAAAAAAAAATTACAGAGCAAATGAAAAATAAAATATATAAAACGAATGCGTTGATATATATTGGATTGCTGAATAGACGATACAGGTCAATTGGATGAGAAATAAATGGGATTTAGTGTTTGAGCTTTTTGGTAAAATTGAATTTCTATAATATCTGATGTAATTAGAGTAGAGAGAGAGAGAGGAAGAGTGAGAGTGAGTGATTTTGGTTATATTTACACAAAAAGATAAAAGGTAAAAGAAATTACTAAATACATGTACACCCTACACCTACACAGAGAGAGAGAAAATGATGTGGATGTGTTGGTGGATTTAAGCTTGATTCAAAAGTTTAACAGTAATATAAATCCTCTGGTATATCTGATATCCTTTTACAAATGTTCAACAACGACAATAGTTGAAAAAAAAATAAATACATATATAGAACATAATGTGTATGTGTTTATAGTGGTATTATAGTATTGAGCTAGCTGTAGGAAAATGGTCTAGGGATAGATATAAGGATATACTTTTCGTATACGATAATTAACTCTTAACGATCTCAGTTGGCACAGGGTCAAGCTGGTGCAATTCTAAAACGAATATCACGCTTTAAATTGACGTAATTTTCAAACTAAAATATCTTGTTCTTCTTCTAGGTTTATCTATCTTTTTTTATCTCACAGGATAATTAATCAAGCAGTGGCGTTAGTCATCCTCATCATCTATCCTTCTTTATTCTATCACAAATTATATACCTTTACTCATCTCACTTTTACAGCTCAGCCAGTTAAAGGAAGAAAGATTGAGTGAACCATCACAACGTAATGATACGGCTATCGAGCTTTCGTTAACTTCAAAATATATACCATGTATTTTCATCGTTTTTCTTTTGCTTTATCATCCACTAACTCTCTCTCTCTTTTATCACGTCATTCTATATACTATTTCCAATTTTCTCTATATACACAAATTAATATCAAATGAAAAATTAAGTAAAAAAAAAAAAATGCTAAATAGTTTAAAAATATGTAAAATACTTTTAAATCGTTACCAACTTTTTTATACTCTAAAAATTTCCTGAAATCCTTTCATCACATTTAGCCTTTTTTTTTTTTTTAACTAGAGCTTTTATTATTATTTTTTTTTTCATTTTTTAGGAGAAAACTTTTGCGCTATTCTGAACAAAAACTAAACACACATGCCACCTGGATACCAATCATCACATGGTGTATATAAAAAAATTGTCCATATAAAATCCAGATATAATTTTTTTTTTTTTTTTTGTTTTTCTGCAAGATAAATCGACTAGACTTTTTCACTCACTTCGTGAACATAAGAGATTTTAGTGGAACTAAATAAAAACAAAAAATAAAAAATATAAAAAAAAAAAAAGAAAAATCCTGTCATTTCCAGTTGGCAGGTTGAGCTCATTGAGTATATATGCCGATAACGCGACCAAATCGAATCGATTCCAAGCGATTTACTCAGCTGTCTGTATCTCTGTTTGAGAATAAAAATATATAAATAAATAAAAAATAAAATGCTATCATACTAGCACACATACATACTCAATATGTTAAAAATTTAAAATCATTGATTGTTTATATATTGATAATAAAATATAGATGTGTGTTTGTGTAAACATATCAATGATAAATTTACCAGTGAAATACAATACATATTGTTTATTGTAAACTAAATTCAATTGTAGTATAAATTAATCCACTGAAAATGTTGACAGCATTGTTATACTTGGTAAATGAACAATGACATGTAAAAAAAATGAAAAATATAATTGTTTTTTATTTGAAAATTTTATGTAAAATAAGAGTTATAATTAAATTGTACTTTGAGAAAATTTTATTTGATACAAAAGGGTTTTAATACACTTGAGACATGTATACATGAAATTTACTACATGTGAATGAGTGTATAAATGAAGAGGAATAAAGAGGAAAAGAGAGATTTTCCTTGACACTTAATATATATATGTACCTTTGAAGTTGTCACCACAACATACTCACAAAATTTCACCTTTACAAAGCCAAAGTGTATATAGTAATGTATTAATCTTTTTGCAAAGTGTTGGAGTGACACAGCAAGTTGGATTTGGCGCAAGCACAACTTTAAACCTATATATCCTTTGAAATGTTACTAGTAAAATCCTCACAACATTTACGTTGAATCTGCATAGCTATTCGCGTGAGCTCTTACAACTGTACCCTTAAACTTTATTCTTTTACTTCCGCCAAAAAGAAAAATAAAATACAAAAAAAGAGGTCGAGATTTTAAGCCTGGAAAATAAGAACTCTCTTCGTGAATTATTTATTTATTTATAACTAAATAAAGGTATTATATTATTTAATTTTTCTTTTTCCTTTTTTCAATTCAATTTGTTGGTTTTTTTATTTTTTTTTTTTTCTATGAACTATACAAGATAATAAACACATAAAATAACCAATATTCACATTTACGTTATCTAAAATATATTCAAAGAATAATCAATACTATTGAAAAGCCATTTTCACTATATAAAAATCGAATAAATTTTTGTCTATTATTACTATTATTTGTGTTGCTAAAATATATATTTTTAGCATCAAGTAAAAGTAATTGATTTTGAGTTTTTTTTTGTGTTTTAGGTACATATTAATTTAGGTGCTGGTGAGAGTGAAATTGCTGGACCAAAAGGATTGACACTTAATGATTTAAATTGGCATGAAATTAATTTAACAAGAAGAGAAGCAAATATGACATTGAAAATTGATGTTATACATACAACAAGAATATTATTACCAGGAAGATTTTTTGTTCTCAACATATTGTATGGTGTCTATATTGGTGGAAGAGGTGATTTCAACGAGCTATTTTTAGGTAAAATATATACACGCACATATACACTTAAATTTTATACTAAAGATTTTATAAATATGTATATAATGATGGTGCTAAAGCCTCGTTCAACATTTAGCTTTGGTGAAAATATATAAAAATAATGTGGGGAGGGATCGTGAGTGCATTAAGGGACTCGAGATCAAAAAGATCAAGCCAAAATTTTTTATTTTATATATATAAAAATTATTTATTTTTAATCTATTTATACTTTTTTTTTATTTTGTTATATTATTAGGGTAAAAAAAATATGAATAGATCATAAAATGAATAGAGTATATAGCAGTTCATTTAACTCTGAAAAAATCAATGACAAAATTATTGGAAAATTGTCGTTCGTTACGGGATTTACACTCCATTAACTATCGATGTATTTTTTATCACTTGAATTGATTTATAAATTATATATTTTTTTTTATTTTAAATTAAATATATTTGATAAATAAATATATAAATTGAAATTTGTCTTTTCTTTTTTTATTTTTGTTTTGCAATTTCCCAAGCGAAAACAGGCTCGTTGAAAAAGTAATCTTACCCAAGTGATATAGAAAAATAAATAAATAAAAAAAGACCTAGAAAATGAGATGGAATGAATAGAAACTAAAGAAATAAAAAAAAAAATACAAATGGTCCTCATGGTGTCGCGTTCTTTGCCGTCTAATTCAGCTACCCAGGTCAACGAATTGAATACGATCAGTGCAAATAGCAACTTTTTCTATATAGCACACAATATTCTCTTCTCAACGAAACAGCAAAATTCAATTTACATATTCATGATGATTCATTTGTTCATGGTCACAATGTACAAGATCAAAAAAATAAAAGTAAATTACTTTTTCAATTTTATTTTATACAACAAAAATAAATTATAAAAACAATATTTATCATTTATTATAAATCATTATAAACAAAATTAAAAAATTTATTAATATTTTTATAAATCATTTCTGTTTACTATTTTAATCTTCATTTTGTTATTATCATCAAATCACTAAAGCAAACAGACACTGTACTTAAAATATTCAACAACCAAAAAAAATAAAAATAAAAAAAATTTACAAATGTAAATGTAAACATAGAAATACAATATATATTAAATAATGCAACTCTGATATTCAGCAACAAAATGCATCAGATGCAATGTTTTATCAACCCCCCAAAACTTTTTTACATTTACATATACTTTTTTTTTTTTTTGTGCTATTCTTTTATTTTATTGTTAAAATAATTTTACATTTATTTTTGCCTCCATCATGCTCTGTTTTGAATTAACATTTATAAATATTTGATAAAAGTTTTTAGGCAGATAGTATAATATACAAAACGTATATCCCCATAACAAATACATAAAATAATCTCAGAATTATATATTAAGATACTCTATGAGAAAGTGAAATTTATACAGTAGTTTTGAAATTAATACATTTTAAGTAGTTTCTTTTTTATTAATTTTAAAGTTGACAACTTTTACATTTTATATATTTTTAATCCATTAATCCAATATTAATCGACAATATGACATCATGAAAACTATCTATAAATGAAAAGAAAATATAAAATAAAAAAGTAAGCAGATAATTAAAGATGAAAATGATTTTATGAGGAATTATTTCATAGAGATTTCGGATGTTTTAGAAACAAATGAGAAAGACAAAAAAGAGAAGGTCGAAGTACTCAGTAGTGTTGTAAATTTCAAGTAGTTTCTTTTTTTTTTCAAACTTTACATTTTTTTATGCTTAATCCATTGATCGTTTAAACATACAATGTAAAAAAAAATATAATAATAAAGTGCAGAGAATTGATGATAAAATTTTTTTTTTCGGAGGAAAAAAAAAGAGAGAGAGGGGTCGAAGAGAATCTATTATACCTTTACATTTATTATGCTTGGAGATTGGGGCTAATATTTATGATTACACTAGACGAGAAGGTACTGCACGTATACAAATATATATAAATATACGCTCCCTCGTGTAAATTATTCAGAAAGCTTATTACGCGAAGTAGCCATGGTGGGGTTAATGTGTACCATAAAAAAAAAAGTATAAATAAATAAAAAATTTAATGAAATGGTATATATATAAAAAAAAAATGGAAATATGATAGAATATAAACGATAATAAACAAAAAAAAAAGAAACAAAATGAAATGTTTGTTTGAATAAGATTAACGTGTGTTTATTTAAAAATTTTTATTTCAGTGTTTTCAATTTGAATTAATATTTATTAACTTGGCTATTTATTTATCCAATAAATGTGGGTAAATAAAAAATTTTATAAATTTAATTATTTATTTTAGGTCACACTGAATATATGAGAGGTTGTATGGCTGATATATTGTACAATGGTGCAAATGTTATTGAATATACTAAATTGAGAAAAGTTAATTCAGAAGCAACATCAGTAACTTGGGGTTGTTCTGGTGAATTTGATGCAACTGAAAAATCCGAAATAAGTTTTATTGAAGAAGGAGCATTTATATCAATACCAAAACAAATTCCACGTTCTGGATCAAGGTAAAAAAAAAACTCATTCTATTTAATATTTTCAATCAAACAAAAAAATGAAATGAAAAAAAAAATAAAATCAATATTAAAATATAAAACCACAATACATACTGATAAAAAAAAATTTTTGTTATTTTATATTTTTAAACAAAGACATCACTCATATGTCTTTTAAAATTATTTCATCTCTTTGTTTTATGAAAAAACAAAAAAAAAAAAAACTAGAAAATAAATTGTAAAAATAAAAAACCAATAATTGGTTTTGTTTGTATATTTTTTTTATTTTTATTTTTCATAATTTTCAATATGTCATATTTGAAATAAAGTAATGAAAATAATTTAATTTAAATAATTCATATTTACAGATGGGAATTTGAATTAAAAACAATATCAGAAAGTGGTTTATTATTATACAATGCTGGACAAGCATCACATGCTGATTACTTGGGTATTGAATTGATTGACAGTAAAATACGTTTATTAATGAATAAAGGTAATGGTGCAACTGAAATATTACATAAAATGTATGTATCTGATGGTAAATGGCACAAAATTATAATTGAATTTAATCCAAATTTTATTGGTATAACAATTGATGAAAATAGTGAAAAATTAAATCTACCATCTGGTGGTAATCGTTATCTTGATTTAGCTGATATATTATATATTGGTGGTACTGAATTAAATAAACGTGCACGTGCTATTGGTAAAGGTTTAAAATCTGGTGATCATAGTTTTATTGGTTGTATTAAAAATATGTTACTTGATAATAATGAAATTGGTTTACCAAATGTCAAGATAAGCCAAGGTATTGTTGTTGGTTGTATATGGACATATCCATGTTATAATATTAAACCATGTATTGAAACATCAACATGTACACAACTTGGTGTACATTCATTTCAATGTATTTGTGATCAACCACATTGTGTCAAGACCGGTTATGTTGAACCATCAAATGTAAGTTTTGTCTTTATAATAATATAATATCAACTTGTACAATATGTATACATGATAATTAGAAATTAATTATATATCATTGATATATTTGCCACTTGTATGTTCAACTTTTATCATGTGTGAGTGAGTGAGTGTCTCTCAATACAAATAGGTAAATTAATGTTTGTGGGTGTGATTGAACTTAACATGAAACCAATCAGTCCATCAGCAAGTATATATGCATATATTATATCCTCTGCATATAAACTTTATGTATATACATAAAGTTGACTGGCAAATTTGTACCAACGAATGGCTCTTTGAAATGAGACTGAGTGAGGACTTTGACAATGGCTGTATGATTCTCTATTTACCTTGCGTGGTTTGTGGTCGTTGTTGATGGCGAGAGTACTGATTTGCAAATTCCCCTATTCATAAAATCACTGTGTATATATATATTACATATATTACTTGACGTAAAACGGACGTCATCTACAAATTGATCGGTTCACTCAAAATACACACATGAATTTATTTAAAAAAAAAATATTATTATAAATTCAAGAGCTTTTATTTATTATACAAATGGTTTTATATATTTTTTTTTTTTTGAATATTGGCATTGTATTGCTGGAAAGAGGAAAAGATCATGAAAAGTCTATTATCAGAGTTTTATAAGATGTAGTCGTTGAGAGTGCTTTCAACGAGTACATATATATAAAATTATCGATAACTGATATCGAGTTCTGTGAATGTCTATCTGGTTGATTGGAATAACTCCCATTGGACGAACAAGAAGGCTAAAAAAATTGTTATTTTATTTTTTATTTTTCATATAATACAATATATGTTGTATTTTTTTTTTTTTCTTTGCAAACGAGCAAAGTAAAAGAATGAAGTGTAGTTTTCGTCTGACTATATGTATGTTGTACTACTTGTCTCGTAGGAAATCAAGCTATTTTTCGTTAAATTCTCTGGAGATAAAAAAATATAGAAAAAAAAAAAAAAGGTAACTTGAAAAGATTCTTCAAGTATTTATCAAATTCTTTTTGATGTAAATACTTGGTAGAAGTTGTAAAAACAAATTTTCCTTTAAAAATAATTTTTAATGATTTTTAAAATTGTTTAATGGATATATAATTAGTTGAGAATAATTTTCTATTTATTTTTATTTTAACAGATTAACGTTAGTCTTGCATTAAATCTTGAGATTGTAGCAGTGAAAAGCATTGTAGTGCCAGAAGGTGAACACACGTTGGTCACCACTAACAATATTGCAATGGTACTGGACATTGCCAAGTATGGAATGAACGAGAACGGGGTCATTTTCACTATGGTAGAACAGCCAAAACATGGTAAAATCACCTTGGATTCAACCACAACTACCACATCTTCATTTACTCTACACGACATTTACAGTAACAAGGTATATACATACACATATTCTTTTATCTAACAATTTAACTTTTTATATATATATAAAAATAGAAATACTTTTTTTTTTTTTTAAATAGAAAAAGAATAAATTTATTCTACAACATCTGTATTATATTATATTTCTCAAAGCTTGCTTCCTTTCTACAATTTTCTCTCATTTTTTTTTTAATTTAATTTTATTATTATATATATATAAAATATATCATGAAAATTCTAAATAACTTTATATATTAATTTAGTTTTAATTTAAATTTATCAAGCATTAAATTTTACAATTAAAAAATACTTGATTTTATTATTATTATTCGTGAAAATGATGTTGAGCTTTGAGCGCTTTTTAAAAAAAAAAAAAAAAAAACAGCTGGCACAATAAAAAAATACCATTCGAGATATTATTTATAAAATATATTAGTAAAAATTAATTATTTTTAGCTCGGAAAAATTCAATAGTATTTTAATAAATATTTTCATTTCATTGAAATTTTTTTTTTGAATGTTTTATCAAAGTGGTATATGAATTAATTAAAAACATCAATATATTTTTTAATTAAATTATTTTTTTACATTTTAACAAAGTAATAATATATTTAGCTTTAAATTTTTATTAATTTCTGGCTACATAATGTCTTCCGGCTAAATTTTCGACCAACCGGAAAGCATTAATTATAACTCACGAGAAATCATGTTATGCGTATATTCACGAAAATATATTAGCCGGCTATATAAAATACCAAGTGAGACCACATGAAAAATATATAAAAAAAAAATAAAAAATACTATATGTGACACGTGACATTAATATAAACTAATAAAACATAACTCTAATAAAATATAAAACTTGACTTTTTATAAAGAAAAATATATAATAATTGAAAAAAAATAAATTTTTTATTCACAATGCAAACGCAAGTAGCTAAGGAATAAAAATAAAAAAAAAATAAAAAAAACTATTGTACGTAAAGATAAAAATAAAATAAATAAAAAAAAGTAAAAGAAATAAATTCTCACGAATATATCAAAGAGTTTAAAGTTATATGAATATATACTTGGAGCTTGGGTGTTGCGGTTGGCTACTTAAACTTTGAAATGAAACTTGAATTTCACATAGCCATTGCCGAATGCATCGTGTGCACAATTGTGGTACAGACTCAAACAAACTTTGAATAACAATCCCAGTGATATCGTTTTCACCTAACCACCCTTTTTCCTTATTTCATCGTATTTTTTAGTCCCTTTTTCTTTATCCATTGTTCCCAATAACTCTAAAGGCTGAAAAGAAAATAATAAAAAAAAAGGAAAACACGTTCGATTTGTTCATGCCTCAATGGAATTTACTCGTTCAAGTATCTACAGTTATAATGTATTTTTTTCTTTTCATAAAAATATATAAGAAATTCGGCTCCAAGGCAAAATCGATAGACAAATTTTATAAAATATGCGGAGAATCATAAAAGACACTTCGGGTCATTGATATTTAAACAAATAAATAATAAATATATATACAATATATAGCTAACTATATATTTTTTTAATATTATTTTTACGAGATATTAACAAAAAATAAAAAACCAAATGTCTGTGAAATCCAGCCCTTCTTATATGGAGGTAAAAAAAAAAAAGAAAAAAATTTTTTAATATGTAGAACATAAACCTTATTTTATTTCTCACAAAAAAAAACTTTAAATTTATGTAAAATGTTAAGAAATTGAATTAAAATAAAAAATAGCAGTTGAGCTTTTTTATTAAAAATATTTTTTGCTAAAAATTGAGAGTGCAAATGTTATGAGAGTGACGAGATGTCTGACGTCTTGATAAGTCTCATAGTTGTCAGTTGGGGTGAAAAATCACGTGTTTAAAACTCGTCCAATGTCGTATACACATTCACAAATGGATATATACTAGTACTACGTGATGTAGAAAGTACCCAACTTTAAGAAAAGCTATATATGACAGAAATAAAAAGGGGAGAGATAAAGAGAGAGATCCAGAATTCATGGATCGTTCATCGAGGATAAAGTCTTGTAACATATACGACAACCAAAAAACGAATTTCTATATATGAACTACTTCAAATAGATGAAAGTTATACCGATGCTCTTTGAGTCGTCCAATCATTCCCTTATAAATTTTATTGCCATTATAATTTTTTCTCCAGTCAACTTCATCACAATTATATTTTATTTTTTATATATATACTTTTTTTTTTTTCATTACCATTCTTTGAATTATTTTATTTTTTTATTACTACATCGAAATTGTTTTACTAGAGTCATTTCGTGTCCTTGGTTCGTTCACGAGGGACTTATCTTATCACTTCCCCGGCTCTTTTTTTTTTTTTGTCTCATTCTACTTACTTTTTTAAGGAACTTTCATCGTCCGACTTTGAAATTAATTTTCTTTGCAGCTTTATTGCCCTGCACCTATAGACGTAAACCCCTTTTTTATTTTTTTTTTTTTCTTTAAAAAGTCTTCATCTCTTGAATAATTGAACTGGACAAGCCTTGTGGTATGCTAATTGTCACAATTTTAATGAATAACCACGACGTTGTCCCACAAGCACCGATAATCGTATACTTTTTTTTTTTTAAAAAGACTTTTACAACAGTTTTACAATTTTTTTTTAGCATAAAATAATAACTTGATAACAAGTTTTAATTTTTTTTTAAATTTAATACCCAAAAGGAATTATCATTTTGTAATTTAATTAAAAAAAAAAAAAATAAATTAAAAAACAATAGATGAATATTTAATATTGAATTTATATATTTAGGTCCAGTATATTCATGATGGTAGTGAAAATGAAGAAGATTTTATGATATTGGAGGTAAAGCTGACAGTTGAAATTGGCTTCACGCTTCCTGAATATCTACAGAGTCGTCTGAGATTTCCCCTCAGTGTCAACGTTACGCCGGTGAACGACCCGCCTATTCTAGAAATACCAACAACCAAAGTCCTCAGGCTTGCACAAGTAAGTAAGCAAAAGTAAAGTGCCAACGAAAAAGTTAAATATAAAGACTCCTTGATGCGGCATTGGCTTGTACAAACTCGTATATTTCATTTGCCTTGCAATTATACAAAAACACAGTCAAATAATAATAATTTTCATATTTTTTTTTTACATTTAATTTTATTATACGTGTGTGTCCAATTTGATAATAATATTACATCTAAATTTTGTTTTTTAAATGAAATATAAATTGAATTTATTTGATGTTGTCAATGTTATCATTGATATTAATTTTGAGATAAATTGGATTGAACGCTATGGTCATTATCAATTATTTTAGTTGATTAATACATGTAGGATAAAATTTAATTATTATTAATAGGGAACGAGAAAAATACTTAACAAAGAATTGGTATGGACTGTGGATCCAGATACATCAAATGACATGTTGATTTATACTGTTTTACGTGCTGATACTGATGCTGGACATGTTGAAAAACTCAATCATTCATCAAGTAGAATTGAAAAATTTACACAAGCTGAACTTTCACAGGGTCTTATATCTTATGTTCATCATGGAAGTGGTAATTTTTTTTTCCTCTCTTTTTCTCTTTACTTTATTCATTTTTTTTTAATTTTTTTCATTCATAATTTTACATTTTATTTCAATCCATCTCGTGAATAAATTTTATTCCATATGATCCAGTTGATTCAGCTTGGTAGATAAAACTCGAATAAATTGGTAAATTTTATTTTTCATCATTTTTTTTTTTTCACTATCTTACGGGTCATATGAATTACCATTTTTTTTTTATTATTAGTTTTATAAAATATTTTTTTTTTTTTCCTCTTTATTCAGTTCTTTTCATCATCATCAATTTTTATCATAAAGACAGATCTCTGTCTAGTTGTCATAGATATTCCCACAGAGATTTTTAAAAGCAAAAAAAAAAAAAAAATTGAAAAGAAGAAGAATTAAATGAAATAATTATTTGTTTTTTTAGCAAAGCCAAATGCAATGCTGGGACTTCAGGTGAATGATGGAAATGAAAATAGTAAAAAAACATTTTTACGAATAACAGCATATCCATTACAAATAAAATTAAAACACAATACTGGTATTGTTGTTGTTCATCGTTCATTTTCATATTTAACACCATTTAATTTATCATTTGCAACAAATTCTGATGATACAAGTATATTAATACTATACACAATAATTGTACAACCACAATATGGCATATTAGAAGTTCTAAATTCATCAACAAACACATGGTCAAGTGTTGAACAATTTACAAATCATAATATTGAATTAAAACAAATTAAATATTTACATACAATTGGTAGTCCAACAAATGATATATTTAAATTTCAAGCATCAGTACGTGAACTTAAAACTCAACAAATTTTTGATTTTAAAATATCATTTATTGATATGGAACTTAAAGAAATAAATAATAAAAAAATTGAATTTACAAATACAAATGAAATAATAATAACAAATGACAATATAAAATATCAAACAAATCCATTATTAACATCAACAAATATGATTGAATATAAAATGCTAAATAATCCAAAATACGGTATTATTTATAACAAAAATAAAATATTGAATAACAATGATATATTAACACAACATGACATTGACAATGGATCAATAAAATATCGTTTATACAAACGTGCATATTCAAAAATTGATGATGAAATTAATTTTTTAATAAATGCACCACAATGTCAATCATTAACAGCAACATTAACAATTGAATATTTAACTGGTAAAAATACACGAGTAATACTTGATACAATTGAATCACTTGAAGTTGATGAAGGCTCAAAAGTACCTTTAAATATTGCAAAAATAAATCCAAAAGATTTTCAAGTTAATGATGTAATTTATAATATAACTGAATTACCAAAACATGGCTGGTTTATTTTACAATCAAATAATAATAAAACAACAACAACATTTACATATAATGAATTAATGAATAAATCAATATATTATATTCATGATGATAGTGAAACAACAAATGATACATTTAGCTATGTTGGAATATCAAATGATAATAGTAATAATGATTTTATGTATGTTGGAAAATTTAATATAACAATTAATTTAAAAAATGATAATCCACCAATTAGATCAGGTATAACAATATTTGATGTTGTTATTAATGGTGAAAGAATAATAACAAATAACGAACTTAATTATATTGATCATGATACTGGCACAAATACAAATGACATAATATATACTGTATCACATATAACAAATGGTAATATTTATAATAATTTAAATGAAAAAATTGACAAATTTACACAAAAAGATATTAATGAACGTAAAATTATCTTCAAACATAATGGTGATGTTAATGGACAGTTTGAATTTGATATTAGTGATGGTCTGTTTAAACATAATGATTTCTTAGAAATACATGCTAGTAAACCATATATTAAATTTCATGAAAGTAATGCAACAATTGTACAATTTAATAATACAGTTATTCTAAATATAAATGATTTTAATATTGATACAAATATTGATATTAATTATAATGATATTATATATAACATAACAAGTCAACCAAAACAAGGAAAAATAATTATGAAAAATAATAATGAATGTTATACATTTACACGTAATGATTTGTTAAATAAATTAATATTATATAAACATTTAGGTGGTTCATTAACAAAAGATGAATTTCGTATTAGAATAAATATAAATGGTATTTATAGTGAAACACGTATTATGATTAAAGTATATCCAAAATGTTATTGGGAAACATTAATTATTAAAAATAATAATATAATATTTGTTGAAGAAGCAACAAGTGTACTTATTAATAAAAGAAGCTTAGAAATATTACATCCAAAAATATCACCAACTGAAATAACATATTTAATACGTGAATTACCAAAAAATGGTTATCTTGAAATGCAAAATATTAATGATGGACATAATATTAATAATAATGAAGAAATAAAAGATGATTATGAAATAAATCAAATACGTCATTTTGATCAAAGTGTTATTAATGAAGGACGTTTGTATTATGTACAATCAGTTGCTAATCAAACAAATGATAATTTTATAATTGACGTTACAAATGGTATAACATGGATTCGTGGTATTGTCATTAATTTTATTATAATACCAGATAAATTATATATTGAAAGTGATAATATAAGTGTTATTGAAGGTAATAGTATATTATTAAATAGAAAAAAATTTCATGTTATAACAACATATTACAATGATAAATTAAGTGATTATAAAATTATTGAAAAACCAAAACATGGTTATATTATTGATGTCAATAAAAATAATAATAATATTAAAAAATTTACACAAAAACAATTGGATAATAATTGTATTATGTATAAACATAATGGTGATGAATTTTTATATGATTTCATGAAAATAATTGCAATTGCTGGTGATAAATCAAGTCAACCAATTGATATATGGATAAATATACAACAAATTAATGATGAGTTACCAGTTATTATTAAAAATAATAATATTAAAGTATGGCAAGGTGGTAATGTTGTAATAACAAATGATAATTTATTAGCAATTGATAATGATACATTGCCAAATGATTTGTTGTATAATATTAGTATTATTAAAAATGGTTATTTATCATTAAAAAAATTTCCAAGTATTGAAATATATAATTTTACACAAAAACAAATTAATGATTTATCAATTATTTTTACTCATACAAATGGTACTGATGCTGTTATTTTTTTTACATTGTATGATGGTATACATACAATTACTGGAAATAATATAACTATTGATACAATACCAATTAAATTGAAAATTATTGAAAATAATTTACTTAATATATTTCCATTAACAAGAAAAATTATTGTTGATAAAATATTATTAACAACATGTACGGATAATAGTAGAAATGTATTTTATATTATACGTCGTTCACCAAATCTTGGAAAGATAATTATGGAAACTAATGAGGGCACTTGGCATGAAGTTGACAGATTTACGCAGAAAGATTTGAATGAGAGTAAAGTTACTTATGAACACACCAAGCAGTTTATGGACTTGTCTACTAATGATTCATTCGTATTTGATGTTGAAACATATTTTGCTGAAACTATCAAGAATCAGGTATTTTCTATTTTCATTTAATTTATATTATCATTATTATACAAGTTTTTCTTTTGAAGAAAAAAAGGATTTTATTTTTAAAAGTAGATGAGAAATATTACTTGAAACTTTTATTAAAAAGTTTTCATTTTATTTTATTAATTTATAGATGAATATATATTTTTAATGGTTTATTAGATTATAAATTTATTTGATGAAATATATATTTTCCCTTGTTATTGTCAAGTTACAATAACAACAAAGTTGATAATTTTTTTTTCTTTTAAATTTGATCAAGATTGACATGAGAAAATTAAATTCACCTAGTTTTTTTTTTTTTTTTTTTTGTGTTTTGTCTTATCAATACTTTTATTTTTTTAAATTACTTTAAAAGTCTTGTCGTCTTTGAGAGAAATTAATTAAGTTGAAATAATAGCTGCTGATATAATCTCATGTATTACTGATTTTTATTTTGTAGATTTTCCGAATAGATGTGTCAGTATCAAGTGGTGGACTTGGAAGATATATTGTATCATCTCCAATTCATGTTGAGGAAGGTGGTTCAACTGAGATATCAATGAATATTAGTGGTATAATTGGATATTTACGTACAAAAACAGGAATTGAAAATCCTTCAGTAATAACAACATTAACAAATCAACCAAAACATGGTCATGTTATGTTAATGCCTGATTTAAATATAACAAAATTTTCACAATCACAAATTGAAGATAAAAAAATAGCCTATTATCATGATCATTCAGATAGTATTGATGATCATATTGATTTATCATTATACCTAATACCAGGTTATATTATGTTATGTAATACAAGTATACAAATAATAATATCACCAATAAATGATCAACCATTTAAACTTGTTACAAAATCACCATTTATAACTGTTGTACAAAATCAAAGTCAAACAATAACAAGAAATGATTTATTAACAATTGATCCAGATACAACACCAGATGAATTAATATATGATATGATATCTGGTACAACTGCTGGACATTTATTACTATTATCAATTGAACAAAATTCATCAGAAGTACGACAAGTTAATAAATTTAGTCAACTTGATGTTGATTCAAATAGATTAATATATGAACATAGTGGTTCATCACAAGCAGCATCATTTTATTTTCGTGTATCTGATGGACGTTTTACACCAGTATATACACTATTTAATGTACATGTTATACCAATTAAATTAAATGTAACAACACCCAGTTCATTGACATTACAACAAGGTATTAATATGGCAATATTAACTGAAGATAATATTAAACTTGATACAAATGCTAGACAAGAACATGTTATATATACATTAACTAAATTACCAAAATATGGTACATTATATGTTAAAAATTTAGAAGCAACAACATTTAAACATACTGATTTATTATCAAAAATTGTTGTTTATGTACAAACTGATATGTCATCATCAAATGATAGTTTAATTTTATCATCACGTATTAGTGATTATATTATAAATGATATTAAAATTATAATTAAAGTTATACCATTAATGTTAATACGTCAAATGACTGTATTTTCTGGTGAAAAAAATCAACTTAATTTAAAATATATGGATGCAACACCACTAGCTGAAGCAACAAGCAGTAATCCAATATATTATATTACAACAAAATCACGTTATTGTAAAATTAAACGTATTTTACGTAATTCTGGTGAAAAACGTAGTACACGTGAACGTGAAATATCACGTTTTTCACATAGTGAAATAATAACTGGTGTTATATTTATTGTATGTAAACGTATACCAATAAATGACATTGATGGTTTAAATGATAATTTTGAATTTAATTTATCTGGTTCAATTTATCAGCCAGCAAATGGTATATTTAATATTAAAATTAAAATTGATCCAGATATTAATAATAATACATTAGAAGGACCAATGGATCCAGTTGGTCATGAAGGTGAAATGTCAATTGCTCCAAATATGTCACAAGATTATATTATATTATTAAGTATGTTATTTGGTTTATTTATATTAAGTATATTAGTTGTTATTACAATTAAATGTCGACGTAAAAAATATAAAAATACAACAACAAATAATAATATAAATAATAATAATAATAATATGTTAAATAAACAAAATGAAATGACACCGACAATTGGTGTTATACCATTACCAAGACCACCAGATCATTTAATGCCAACAACACCACATTTAAAAAGATTTGTTAATGATCATATGGATATGACATCAAGTACACCATTACCAACACATTCAACAATGACAACATCAACATTACCACAATGTAAAGTTATACCATTAAATCAAATTGAAAGTGTTGCTAGTTCAGATGCTGATGTATCAGCAAGATATCCATATGGTGTTGCTGATAATGATGATTGGAGTAGTTTTGATACTGCTGATTTACCATGTTCACAAAATACTGTTAGACGAACAAATCCATTATTAAGAAGAAATCAATATTGGGTCTAGCATACACCATCAACAATTGAAATTAGACAAGATTTTAATCAAATTCACTATGAGCCTGGATAATGCTAAATACCAAATTACATTTATTTTTTTTATTTACTCATTATTTTTCAATTTTTATTGTCAAATGACTCATGAGTAAAATAATAATGAACAAAAAGACTGTAATTTAATTTTTCTTTTTTTAATTCATTCGCAATTTTATATATATTTTTTAATCATTTTTTTTTTAATGATAATCAAAGGATGAATTATTGGAGGTATAAAGTATATATTTTCAAGTTAATTTAATAATAATTTTTAGAATTTAAAATCAATCAAGTTAGATTGGTCTAATGAACTTTTAATTTTATATAGAGATGATATTTGCTATTTTTAATTTCGATTATTTCTATAGAATAATACTTTTTTTTAATAAATAAATTATTAAATTTTTGTTTTTTTATATTCCATAATGCTACAATTAAATATTATTATGTTTTTTGTAAAATAAATTGTCTATAAATAAGATATGCATAAATATCAAAAAAATAAATGATAAAAATCAATTAAAAAAAATTTTTAAAAATATGATAAATAATTGTAAAAATAATTAAAAATGGCTGTTTTATAATGCCAAATAATTAAAATATATAAATAAATGAATTATAATTTTTCAATATATATTATTTAATTACATTTTTTTTAGATAAGTTTAGTATTAATATAAAATTTATTGCATTTGTTGTATAGAAAAGTATAATTAATATTGTCAAAACATTTAAAAATTATATGTGAATTCAAGATAAAATATATGTTTAAAGATGAAAATTAATTTTATCTAAAAAGTATGTTTGTATGCAGAGAATGTCAACTAAATAATAGAAATTAATTTAATAATAAAGGATAAAAACATACATATATAAATATATACGCGTGTTTTTTCAGTATTAAAAATAAATTTTAAAAAATAAAAACAAAAAATATATAAATTTATGAATGTTGATTGGTAAATGCGCCCAAATTCGTTGGTTTTTACACTAATAAATAATTAATATTAATTAAAAAAAAAAAAACAAAAACTGTTAGAACATTTAGATGTGTAAGTTGAGAAAAAAAAACAACATAAAAAATGTATAATTAATTAAATAAATGACAATGACTGTTGATGATATAAAATTTAAAAAAGCACTAACAAAAAAAAAAAAAAAAAAAGATCATTATAATTAAATTGTCCAGAATACCATAGTGATATTAATGAATTTAAGTGTAATAAAATAAAATGCACTTTTGATGAGTACACGACCTCAAAAAATGACAAAAATAATTACCAATTATTTCATTATCAAGAGGATGAATAAAAAATTAAAAAAAATAAAAATAAAATTCTTTTGTATTGTCAATAAAGACACACAATTATTAGGCCATTTTTTTTTATATCCCCCATGCCAAATATGAAAAATTAAATGATAAGAATATGTCTATTAAAAAATCAATAAAAAAAAAAAAGTATGATAAATTTATAATAGTAATGTATTTTTCCCAATTCAAACTTAAAAAGTAAATAATCTGTAAACTTTTAATGCTAAATAATATTGGATGTCCAATGTTTACCTTGTTTTATTGATGATTATTATCCCATCAAGCTCCAAATGATCCAGAATTATAATTATCAGTATGATCAAGCACAAATTTATTTTGACAGAGTTATTCAAGTTCATTTTCAATTGTTCATTGTCAATCAATCAATCAATCAATTATATTAAACTGAGCACTAATAGACACAACAATACAACAACAATAACAATAACAAACTGGAGTTAATTACCATCAACATCATCAACACACCAGGACACCAGTCACCACAAATCCCGCGCGATCTTTTCGTTTTATTCAACAACGCCATTTCGATTTTTATACTCGTTAGATAGCGCTGTCTGCCTTGTCGGTAATATCAATATCAGCAATATCATTTACAAATTAAATTACTCTTTTTTGTTTGTTCATGTACCATGTGGTTATAAATATTTGTTGTCAAATTTATTATTGAAATAAAAACAATGGCAAATACTAAAGATTTTTTTCATGGAGTGGCACAAAGAATTTTAAGTAATTGGACAGCATTAAAGGTAAATATTAAATTTTTATGATTTTTTTTTTTTGTTTAAAATTAAGTAGTTAACCTATAATTTAATTGTTGTTTTTTGACAATTTATATTGTATATTTTTAGATAGCTGTTGAACATGGTTTTGGAGAAAGAGATTATGCTGTTGAACTTCCTTCATATATGACAGAAACATTTTACACAAATGGTAATTTAATACATGTCAAAAAAAAAAAATTTGTATTGTTAATTTAATGAAAATAAAACTATTTTAGATAATCCAACAACTGATGATATTGCTGGAGTATTGGAGGAGTATATGGATAATTATTTCAATACTGAATTAGATGACAACAGTTCAACTCAAGTTGCTGAACATATGTGTAAATTTTATCGTTATTGTTTAGAAGGTAATGAGACAATTGCCATTGCTGAAAAAGAAAAATTACCAGCACTACAAACATGGATACTCAGCAGAGATGAACTTAGACAAATGGGTGTACGAGAACCAATAATAATTGTAAATGAAAGTGATGATGACAGTGAAAGTGACGAAGCTGATGAAGATGTTGGTAATAAAATGGAAGACGATGACTGGGTTGAAGTTAAACCAAGAAGGAAAAAGTAAATAAAATATTTATTTAAAAAATCTTTATATTACTTCATTCAACAGAGTATCCTTTAACAACCTGTTTATTTTTATAATAATTTATTAGCTATAATAAATTTTATTATTACTCGTAGTATAAAACATAAAAAAAAAAGGATTTACAAGTTGAAACATGAATTTTAATCAGTTCCCACGTTATGTGATCTAGTTTTTTTATTTTTGTAACTTGTTTTTTGACATACAGCTTATTGGTTGACTCAACAAATCATCCAACAATATCAATTCATGTTGGCTTAAATACAACACAAATATTTTCATAAAAGAAATTAATAAAAAAACAAATTATCAATATTAAAATCAAGTGAATGATCAATCTCAATTTATTGATTGACCTTTGTGTTGAAAAAAAAATAACATTCAGCAATGAATGTCGATAAATATAGCCAATATTTATATTAATATTTTTTAGTACGTACATAACGGTTGAATTATCGTTTTATGTGCACAGAATAATCGACAACATGATACATAATAGAATCATAATACTTGAAGAAATTTCAATGGCAAAACTTCAGCAATTCATTGAACCCGTAATATCAATAACACACACCAACGAGAGCACAACAAATTATTCAATATTAAATTCATAAATTTTATCATAATAGTTACTCGTATAAAAATAATTTAATTAATTATTTTATAATTTTAAATAAATCATTTATTCAAAGTTTCAAATTTAATAAAAGCAAATATGAATTATTCAATTTGTTATGAATTAATCGTGAGAAAATATTAAATTCAATTTATATTTTTATGAAAAATAAGCTAATGTTATATTTTTATCTAGACTACAAACGTTAATTGAAAAAAATTTATTGAATAATCTTTGATAAAAAGCAAGCAAGCAAGCAAACTTTGGGATATTGAAAAAAATAATTTAAATAAATTAACATAGTGTTTGTCAAGCTGTAATGAAAAATGTAAATTACTCGTTTTGCAAATGAAGTAAAAAAAAAGTAAAATAAACATATGAATGGTTAAAAAATAATTACCAAGTGTATAATGGATAAATTGCGTGAGTGTACATGACTAAAGACAAACCGTTAAGTTATGCTTGAGAGTTTTGCGGGTCAAGTTGTGTTGATTATAAAAAATAATATTTAAAAATCTAGTATTTCTTGATGAGATTAGCCAGCTAAGATCAAGTGTATATTAAACCACAAATTCAAGGTTTATTAATGTAAAAATTATACTACAAAATGTACTCATTAAGTTTGATAACGTTTCATTGTCCTCGTAATGTTCAACATCATTAAGATAAATGTTTCTACATTTGCTATATCCTTGGAAAATACTCGACAAGCTTATTGTCATATTAAACTTGATAAGATATTCCTGGACATTTATTATATTATAATTTACAAGTTGAATAGAAAAAAAATCTAAATAATTTAATTAAAAATTTGTAACAATTTTTTAAAAATTTAATTTATTATTTTTTATTAATTTAATTTATTTATTTTCAGTTGACAAGATGAAAAATTAATTTTTCTTATTTTTACATAATAAAAGAATAAAAATTTATCATTGCAATTGTGCAAAATGAGATGAAAAAATAAAATGGGATAACTGTTGTCACGGCAATTGGAAAAATAAAATAAATAATAATGACTGTGAAGGATGTCACCCGTTAACATTCTTGATTACTTTGAAGTCTTGACTATTTTTTATTTATTTATTTAAGTTTAAATAAAAAATCGTAAAGTTAATGATAAATATGTCACCGACCCTAATAACAAGTAGGAAATTTACTTAAGTCATTCTAATTTTCGTTTGGCAATTGAGAAATGATTGAATATTTTATTCTTCAGTTGACAATATCATCATAACAAAATAATTTTATTTTGCATAATGTAATAGTGATGTTACAGAGTATAAATTTTTATTTGATTTTTAATATTCTGTAGTAAATTAGTAACCCTTTTTTATAGATTTAAAATATTCACTTGAATTGAATTCATTTTTTATTCAATTAAAAAGAGTGACAATGTTTTCGATCTAGATTAAGTGGTTCATCCAAGTATTAACTCAAGTTCCTTTAACACATAAATATTATTAAGTAGCAATAAAGCAATTAAAAATTTAACATTTAAACTTGAAAAAAACAAGAATAATAACATGTTTTTTAAAGATAAAAATAATTTTTTTTTCCTTTTAATTAACGTCAAGTTACATTGTTACAAACTTTTATTATAATTTTAATTAACACTCAAAACAATGAGCTAAATATTTAAGGTAAAAAAAATATAATATTTATATTAAATTACATTCATTAGTTGATAAAAAAAAAAAATTGTTTGTTATTGTATTTTTAAGTATACTTGTATTATATTTTACAGTACCATCAATGCCACCAATTTATTGTGCAAACAAAAAAATGAGTAAATTTTTTGATGATCGATTGCACATGAAGCGAAATAAAGACCAAATAAATAACGATAAAAATAATAACAATGTACAGATTACGTCATGTATGAATGACACGAAGATTTGACTCATTAAATTCAGTTATAATGATCCTGTAAAATGCTCTATGACTCAAACAAACTATCAGTTTTAATTAGAGATGCTCAAGATAAAAAAGAAAAATAAACAATAAAAATTGCCTCGAGCTATAAATAACTAATAAATTCTCATCCATATAGTAAAAGTGAATAAAAAAAATGAAATACACTTGTTTTTATATAAATAAATTCATCTGAATTGAGAACGAAATTAATAATCAATAACTTTCTTCGTCTCTCTATCGTATTTTTTTTTAGTGTGTCATTGTAATAATGATAAAATTTTTACAATCTATTATTTTAAATGGCGATATTTAAAAAAAATTTTTAAGAATTATATCTCAAGACATTATCAAGAATAATCTTAGGTCTTAAAAAAGAAAATTTTATGACAAAATGCAGTGATGAAAATGCAGATTACCCGCATAGATTTTCATAGATTATAAATCCTTTTTTTCATTGCTTTTCTTTATGACAAAAAATAAAAATAATCACTGTAATAAAAAAATCACAAGATAAGAAAAAACAAATTAAATACTTTTTGGATTTTTTTAAAATATATTTTTTCATCTTAGCTACAAGATGGGCCAGTGAAATGAAAAAGGAAAGGCTAAAATATAACGGTAATCCAGCTATCAACACGCATACAAATGTATACCAAGTGTTTAAAATTCAAAAGTTCAGCTTTCACGAAATGAAAAAAAATAAAAAAATATAATAATTTTGTCAACGAATTATTTGATAATTATTGAGATATAAAACTTATCAATAATTATTATAATTAATTTAAAAGAGGTGATGTTGCATGTCGTATAATTTTTTTTAATTCAAACCGGTAATTTAAAACCACATTAGCATCGTCACGTGCCACATATGAGCTTCAACATTTATTATTAATTCATAGATAAATAAAAAAAAAAAACGTATAACACACACAGAATAAAATAATGAACGTAAAAACATTTGGAAAGTTGGCGACAATTTTCAAAAGGTCAGCCAAAAGTTTGGCCTTGTCAAGAAGATCCGGAAGGCCTTATAATTCTTGATAATATTTATTTGGCTTACACACGTAGACCCTGACCATGAATGTAGGTGAAATGAGGAAAAAAAATAATAGTGGGATATATATTTTTTTTTTATATATTTACTTTACGGTTTTTGGTTCAATCAAGTTTCAAAAAAAAAAACATTCATGACTTTGGTATATCGCGTGTGGCCCACGGCAGTCTTAAAAAAATTGTACATTCTTTGCTGAAAGAGTAGGTATATATATTTTTTAAACAAAAATTTTATTTTCAAAGTAGGGAGATTTTAAAGGTGAATGCCTTTCTCATACTTAAAGTATTGTCAGTGTATCTCGCACCTTTTTCCTCGATGGACGCGCAGAAATTATTGTTTCAGTCGTATTTTTATCGATTGTTCTACCTCGAATCACCAAATAAAAATATCAACATTGTTAATTAATTATTATACATAACATAAATAAAATTTAAACAAAAAAATATAAGCAAAATTTTGATAAATATTTGGATCAAAAAGTAATTTATCATGATGTGTTATATTGACCATCACAGCATTAATTTAGGGTAAGTGATAGACGAGGTGTTATGATACTGATATGACTACAAATTATGAGACAAACATTGGATATCAATAATCAACAAATTTATAATTTATATACGTATTGAACATTTGTAATATATACCGCATGATTATAATTAATGATCAACTCATTGATTTATAAATTTATTTGTCAAAAGTTTTTTTTTTATTATTAAATTATACTGGTAATTATAATTATTATAATTATTATGACAATTGTTAATTGTGTGTATAACGGTTTGTAGAAAGTCATTGACAAATCAAGCCGGTTTGAATAGGTCAACTATTTGTCTAGTGGGTCATCGATTTTAGTCATCGTGGACCACAAAAGTTCAAACATCAAATACGCGCATATTAAATTTACATATAATAACGGTGTTGCTATTTATTTTAGCTCAAATTTATATTCAGTATTTTAATTTTATTATATTTAAACAGATGAATTGATGGTAATTCATATTTTTTTTTTTAATATTATTTAATTAATATATAAAACGGAAGTTGTAGATCGTTGATTTGCACAAGCTTTGATTACTCTTCCGTGTTATAAAGAATAAAAAAAAAACATTATATACACTGAGTTAGTTTATTTTATTATTTTTTTCCTTTTGAAATATAAATGGATCAAAGTAATTTATAGTTGAATGTATGAGGTTGTTATTTTAACTTGAGTAAATCATTGAAATTCATCATATAAATGTGTAAAATAAATAACATAAAATTTTACTATTTTTATGTATTTTGATTTCAGAATAATGTGGAAAAGTATATTTATATTGACTTTATATATATCATGTTCAAAAAGTCAACTAAACTATGAGGGTAATCCTCTCACTGAGAATACAGAATACACTGCTGAAGAAACTCATTATAAAACAAGACATGATAGTAAAAGATCAAAAAACTTTGATGAAAAAAGTCAATTTATGCAACCATACAGTATTGAACAAAACAAATTTAAAACTATTGACAGTGAAGAATTTATTTCTCCTGGTATGACATTACCAACATCAATTGTAGAAAATTTAGATAAATCAATTGACATTTTATCATTGGAACAACAGTCATCATCATCAAATGATTTTAATACAATTGACAATAAAAATGATAATAAATTATATTATACAACAAATACAAATAACATAAATAATGAAACACAATTAAACAACAACAAACAAATACCATTACCAGCTAAAATTGCATTAAATGATTTTTTAAATTCAAAAACACCTGAAGAATCACAATGGGCACTAGATAATTTTATTAAAAATCAACAAGCAACTAATGAAATTCAAACAACAACAACAATAAATCCAAATTATTATCTAAAAAATTCACAAGATTATCAAGATTTTACTGAACAAGATAATTCACAAATTAATAATAATAATATGAATTTTAATTATGATAATATAAATAATAATCAGATGATAAATTCATTAGAAAATTATCAAAATATTCAACATACAACATCAGCAATTCCAACAAGAGATAGTTTTAATTCTCCAGTATATCAAAGTTCAAGATTAATACCATGGCAAAAATTACCATTTCAAAATAGAAATGATTATATTCCAATTTCAAGAAGACGTTTACCTCAACAACAATATCGACAAATGCAACCACGTGTACCATCTCGTTATCGTGCACAATCACGTATTGGACCAAATATTATTCACAAGCCACCACATCTATCTTTACCACCACCATCTTCATCATTTAATAATTATCATCATCATCATCCTCATCATCATAAACCAGTTGAAATAATATACACAAAACCACCAAATTTAAATCATCATCATCATGGATCAATTGGAAGCCCTCCAGTTTCTTATGATACTCCTCATGATTATTATCCAAATGATGTACATTATTCACAACTTTGGTCACAATCTTATGATCCTCATTATTATGATTATATTGCTAAAACTGGTAAAATAAAACCATGGTTATATGGTAAATTAGGACATGATGATCATGAAAATAGTGGCTTTTGGAGTGAGCTGTTTGTTAATTTTAAAAAACATGGAATGAAAAATATGATGAATCCAATGTTTTTAATGGGTTTATCAATACCAATGTTGACACTTATGTTATCAGCATTAATACAAAAACGTTCATTTGCAAGATCACATTCAGATTATCATATTAGTGAAGATAAAATTAATGAAATGGTGGAAAAAGTTAGTCGTGCTATTGAGTGCTATAAAAAAAATAATACAAGGTGTTGAAAGTTAACAAAAAATAATATTTATTTATTTATTTATTGATAAAATTATTAGTTATTTTTTTTTCAACTATGAGTGATAATTATTTTCTGGAAATTATGGAGAAAATTGTATTGCAAAATATATAAGTATTGTGCTAAAATTATTGATGCAAATCGATAATGGAATTCGAAGCACGTATAGAAAAATAAAAAAATTAATTGGACAATTGAAAAAAAAATAATTGTTTAGGTCAAATAAATTGAGAATACTTGATTTTTTTTTTTTTTTTGTTTTGTTAATGAGCAATTAAATTAATGAACTTTGATTTTAAAACTTTGCAAAATTAATTTGTTTAATATTTTTAAGTATTAATAATAAAAAAAAGAAAAATTAAAATGTTAATAATTTATTAAATTTTAATTTTTAATTATTTAAAATTCAAGTGGCTTATTAAATAATAATTAATGACTGATAATAATTTTTCATTTTCTCTTTTTATTTAATGACAGATTAATTTTTACTTTTAACAAATTACTATTGTCTTTATAATCAATTCAATGTACAAATATTTTACAATTAATATTTCAATTTATTATAAAAAAATATATTTTCTATTTTGTATATTTTTCAAAATAAAATTGATTATCTAATTTTAATTTCAATACTAATAACAAGAAAAAAAAAAAAAAAAAATTGTTAATAAAAAAAAAAATACACATTTTTTATTGCTATTAATATATTTCGTTATCAATGGCAAGCAACAAATTTTGTCGATTAATTTTATCGACTAGATCACTATTTATTTAATAATATTAATTTTTTTTTTTCAATTATTTAATTTGTGCTGCGTTTTATTACAAAAAAAAAAAAAAAAACAAAATTATTAAGCTACATTATTTTTGTCAACGAATTATTTATCTAATTGATGTAAAATAAATTTTACTCAATATTTTCTTCTTTAAGAGCAAGATCAATAGCTCGAGCAACATCTTTAACAACAAAAGCTGGTCGACACAATGCCTCTTCAAGTGGAAGAAAATCACGTGGACAATGTTCTGATATAAATTCCGAGTCACGTCTATGAACACCAGTTTCAACAAGAATACTAATACAAGCTTTAACATTTGGTGATTGAAGATCATTTCCTAAAATTGATTCCATACCACGTGATTTTGTTTCTTTTCCTTTTGAATATCTAGCAAGATATTTATCATATAAATTAGCACCAAATATATCTGTATTAATATTATCACCAACAGCATAAATTGTATCAATATTATGATCAATACCAATTGTTTTAGCATGTTTCATAATCATATGATTAGCATGATAATATGTTATTTCACTTGGTTTACCAATTAATGCTGTATAAATTAAATCATTACCAGTAACTTTTCTATACAATGCTTCAAGACATGCAAGATATGCACCATGTCCATAACGTGGTATTGGTGCTTCAGATACCCATAACAAGTCCATATTACATGCAAGTATTGGTATATGTGGATATGGTATTATTGATGGTAAATTTGTTGGCATACCATTTGTCATTAATAAATCAACCATTAATTGTAATGGTTGTTCCCATGTTACTGGTTCACTAAACATAACAATACCTTCAATATTAGAAAAATTTTTATCAATTGGTCCACATGTTGGATCTCTACGATCTTTATTAACATAGTCTAAACTTGGAAAATTTTTTATCAACTCATCCATTGTAACTGTATTATGAAAACCTAATTCTTTGGCTATTTCACGTACTTTACCTTGACCAGATATAAGTACACGTTTTTTATGAAATTGTTTAAACATTGTTAATGGTGAATGTGCCATTACAACTTGATCCTCTGTTATTTCATATCCAATCCATTCAGATAAATCTATTTAACAAATATAAAATTTTATTATTATTATTAATATTGTTTAGTTAATAATTGTATATTGTATAATTTACCTTTGGCTTTTTCAGAACGCAATGCATTACCACTGTTTGTTACAAAAACAGTTGGTATACGAAATTTTCCATTGTCATCAAGTAAACGTTTAAAGGCATTTGGTACTGGTGGTAATACACTTTTACCACGTACAATAACACCATCAATATCAAATATTAAACCAAATTTTGGCTTTGTACAATTTTGACTTAGACTCTGTAAATAGATTAGAAAAAAAATTTAAACTTGTTGACTTGACTTTGAATTTAAATCAAGACATAAATAACAATATATTTGTCATTGAATTTTGATGAGTAAAAATAAATGTAATTGTAACTGTTGTTGTGCTTAGACGAGGTGAATGTATTTTTGTCATTGGACCTTGACCCACATTTAATTTTTTCAAACAATGATTATTTTAAAATAAAAAATAATAAATAAATAAATTTAATTACAAACAAGTGTTAAAAAAAAATAAAAATAAATATTTTTTATTAACTATTGTTGTTATAAATTTAAAAAAATATATATTTTGTATAAATAATTAAATAAATAAATGAAAATTAATTTAAAATTTAAATTTTTAATTGAAATGATTATATTTTTTATGTTATGATTAATGAATTTAATGTGTATTAATGACAATTAAATTTGACAAGTTTTTAAAAGACATATGTATATTTTATTTATGTTAATTATTATTATTTTGATAATAATGTACTTACTCTAACTCCAGTTAATCTTCTAATTTCTGGTCGTAGGAGTATCTTCATAATAGCCATTTTGATATTTTAATTGTTTTGTTGATTTATTTGTATTTTAATTTAAAATGATTAAAAACATTTATTTGTTTAATTTATTAAATTTTTTATATTGTGTGGGATGTACCCAGTGGTACCCACACAAACACAAAAGACAGAACCACTGTGAGAGTCACTCTAGATCTTTTTTTTTTTTTAAATGGCCAACAAAAGTGGACTTGGATCAGTTGACTCAAGTCACGGAAGAACGTATAAAATCACGGATAGAAAAAACAAAAATTTAAAAATAGTTATCGCCTCGATTTTTTTTCTAAATGGTGTTCGTAATTAATAATTGTTTATGTAGTAATTACTAATTTTAATTAGTGTTTAGCAATATCTGCCAATGCTCTGTCGAAATTCGAAAACAATCATTTCCTGTATTTCTCTGGTGGAAATATTTCTCCGCTTTTTCTCCACCTAATTACGAAAATATTTCCACCATTACTCCAACTTTTCTTCACCGTTTCTCCGACCAAAAATCTCTGTACTATTTATCTAAATTTTTAGAAAAAAAAAAAAGTGTCTTGTAATATTTAATTTTTTCAAGAAAAAAATTACTATTTATTAATTGTTACGTTACGCAGAGCATGATGATGTATTTTTTTTTTTGAAAAAAATAAAAATTTAAAGACACTTTTTCTTCAAAAAGTTGATATACCTTTATAGATTCGATTACATGACAAAATAAATTCGACAAAATAAATCCGTAGGCAAAATTACCACAAATGGGATTGACGAGACTAAGTACATTTTCACGAATATAGAGACAAAAATGTATTATAAGTTAGAATATTGATTACTAAAAATATCATGCAGTCAAATGGTGTCTGCAATAATAGTTTCTAAAGAAATAGTAATTACTGATCAATCATAATTACATCTAATTACATGTTAATTATGATTGATCAGTAATTACTACTTCAAATTATGGGATCATTATTATATAACATATTAGATACTACTTATATTATAAACAATCGTTGGTAACAAATTAACGCAAATCTACAGAGTAACTTTTATCGATCATTTATTTTTTACATATATAATATAATTAGTAGTATCCAATATATTATAATAATAAAATATAGCCATAAAGAATTGCTTTTAACGATCATTTTTTAAAAGAGTGTAGCTCTCAAGAATTTTATAAGAAATTTTTTTGAGTCTTTATAGAATCTTTTTTAATTTGTTCAAAAGTAATTGAAATAAAAATAAAAGTTAGTAACAACTTCGCTCCCTATTGAAAATTGAAAATTTTCAGAACTTTGGCCAAACTCTTTGATCCTTTCATCTGTTAAATTTCGGTTAAATGTAAATCACATAAGTATATACTATATGCAGTTTTGATTATATGTAATTTTTTTTTTAAAAGTAGACAAGTTTAACTTACAGGAAAAATATATCATTATCTTAAAAGTTATAAAATGTAATTTCAATTATTTGTATTTTTTTTTATCAATTTTAAAATAATAAAAAAAATATATTTCCAAACATAATTTTCATGATACTATGCTTTTATAATTTAAACAACACCTAAAATATTGTTATCCTAAAAGTTTTAAACTTGAATTTCAATTATTTTATTTTTTTTTTTTCATTTTTATATTTTTTAAAATTAATAAAGAAAATTCCATAATTTCGACAACTCATCCCATTTCAAGAAATAATATTTCTAAGCATAAATTTAACGAAATTATGCTTCTATAATTTAGACGACATCTAAATATGAATACATGAATTAAATCTTCAGCATAAAGTATAATGTTCTTATATGATATAATAGATAACTAAGGAAAAGTAAAAAAAAAAAACGATTTAAGACAGAAAGAAAATTTATTTATTTATACAAAACATTATTTTTTTTTTTTATAATAACAAATTTATAAATTTGGCGTATTTTTTTAAATATAATTAATCAATTAATTAATATTCAAACGAGGCATATATATATATCTAAAAATAAAATATATATATACTTCAAAAAGATAAAAAATAGCAAAATTAGCTTAAACAAAATAGCTTATAATAACTGAACAATATTTTTATCGTAACATACGAAAATATATATTAAACAAATTGATTGAAAGATTTATTTATCTTCTGTACAATTAAGATAATCTAAAAATCAAAATGCCTATTTTAAAAATGTATATGATCAATGGTAAATTAATTTCTTTTATATATATTTTTCATCTTAATTATAAAAATTGTATTGTAAACTTTCACATTATGTTTTTTTTTCTATAAAGAAAATATAAATTAATTGTAAAAACAAAATATGTAAATAAAAATTTTAATAAACGTCATGGAAATTTAATTTTAAACAAACTTGGCATCAAGAATAAATTTGTCTATTTTAGAAAGTCAATAGATTGGAGCTTCATCAGCTGATGCTGATATATCTTCATCACTCCATTCACTAATTCCAAGATTCATTGGTCCATGAAAACTCTGTGATCTTAAAACACTGAAATAAAACAAAGACCAATTTTAATTTACAAACATAATCAATTAATTTTAAATAATTTTTTCAGTGTGTGCAAAGCCTTGGAAAATTCTTTTTGTGAAGAAAAACCAAAAAAAAAATATATAAGCTGTGAAATAAATTAAGCATCGACACTGTAAAAAACATTGTTAAAATTATTAAAAATAATATATAAACAAAAACCACATATGATCCATCAAACAATTAATTTTATAAATAAAAAAAAAACCCATGATTTTTCAACAATTTTCATACCACTTTTCAGATGATAATTATAATCTCTATAATCGATCGTAAGGTATCCTAATAAAGAGTGAAATTTCGATTTAAAATGATAATTAAAAAAATTCAAACAAATCATTAATTAAAAATAATTAAATAAACAAATAAATTTTTTTACCTAGAAGACTCGTTTAAATTTTTTTTAGCCATACTGGTTTTTCGTTTAGCATCCATCATTGCAGCTTGCATTGGATTATAGCCTATGAACAAAAAAAAATGAATAAATATACAAACAATAATTATCATTAAATAGAAATAACAAAAAAAATTATTATTAATTTTCGTACTTTTTCGTCTTTTCCAATTTTGCATTTCTTGTTCTTTTAAATGTTGCTGCATTAATTTTTTCTTATCTTCTTTTGTTTTTCCTTTGACATTGTTAACATTATTATTTGTCTTTGATGCTCTCATACTAAATCTCCCTGAATCTGTTCTAGCAATTGTTCTAGTATTATTATTATTTGACAAATTATGTTGATTTTTAATTTGTGGTATTTTAATATCTGTATCATGAATTTCACGTCCACGTCGTATACCAAATGATCTATTAAATTTTGTTAAATTTTTACTATTAATAGCTTGTTGATCATCACTACTTTCTGTATCACTAACTTGATTATGTATTTTATTATTATTATTTCGTAAACTATGACTTGTATCATCATCACTTTCACCACCAGAATCAACTGGTTCATTTGAATGATGATAAACATTCATTCTAGCAGACATTGCTGTTACAACATTGTGCGTTGTTTGTAAATATGATGATGTATCTAAATCACTATCACTACCATCAAGTGGACTTGATGGTGGTGGTATTTGTAATATCTCATTTGAATCATTAAAATTATTATCATTATCAGACCAATCATCACCAGCAAGTGATAATGTACCACGTGTACCATGGAAACTAGCTGATCTTAAAACTGAATTATCACGACAATCATTTGTTGTATCATCAATATTTTTTTTTGTTATATCTTGGGGTTTTTTTTTTCCCTCAGATGCTGCTAACATTGGATTATAATTTTTTCTTCTTTTCCAATTTTGAAATTCAACTTCTTTTGATGTTAATGTTGAATTACTACGACCACAATTTTTATTATCTTTATTTATTTTTTGATTTATTCTTGATTGTATATTTTGTGTATTGCTATTAATATTATTATTTAGTTTTTGTCCACGTATACTATATCTACCACTTTCATTTCTTGATAATGATGGACCTCTTTGTTTGTCTTTTGTTAATATATCAGATTTTTTAAATGTATCTTTATTACTAGCACCAGCACTATTTGTTCTTTCACGATGATGATGATGATAATTTTGTTGTCTTGCTGATGTTGGAGCTGATTTAATTTCTGATTGACCACGACGACGTCTTTCTTCTGGTGTTGTTGTATTTGATGTTGTATCTGAATCATTATTTAAACGTCCACGTCTTATGCTAAATGCACGATTTAATTTAATACCAGATGATATTGGTGGTACATGTAGCTGTTGTTGTTGTTGTTGTTGATGTTTTTGCTGATGATGATGACGATGTATTTCACCAGTTTCACTACTACTATCAGAACCAGATATTTTATTTTTAATTTTACGATTAATTTCACAATGTTTATCATTAAAACTATCACATCTAGTCAATCCTTTAGTATTACGAATACTATTATTACTGGAAGAACGTTTTATTGAATTATTACGTTGAAGCAATGGACTATTATTTATTTGATAATTATGATGATGATAATAATCATTTTTATCATTTATTATTTCACGATAATTTGATGTACTATTTGATTTTCTAAGTATATAAGAACTTTTATCAATATTTTTACTTTTATTATTATCATAATTTGTAAATTTTTTTTGACAATCAAAACTTGGTGATTTAATATTATTTTTTGTTATTTTTTTATTATCAAATATTGGACTATTTGTTAATTTTGATGTTGTTAATTTTAAACGATTTAATATTGGACTATTTGTATGTTTTATAATATTATTATCATCATTACGTATACTACTACGTCTTGATGAATTTGATTCTTGTGTATCAGAATAATGATCTTTTCTATCCAATGAATTACAACGTTCAACTTTCATACGTGCTAATACATGTGATGGACTTTTTGGTATATCAAATGTTATTTCATCTTGATATTTTCTCATACTACGACGACCATCATTATTATTAACACGTTTAAATAATGCTTCAGTTAAACTACCACGTCGTACAAGTGTTGAATGTGTTGATGTACGTTGTGAAGTTAATGGTGGTGTTGGATAACTATTACTAGTATCATCATCAGATTCACCACCTGAATCAATTATATTATTATTTGAATTATTTAATCCACATTTTTGTTGTATATCAGCATCTAAACTACTATCACTTTGTTCATATCGCGATTTACTTTGTCTTCTTGAATTTGAATATATTGGTGATGGTATTTTTGTTGGACTTGATGGTGTTGTACGTCCATCATTTAAAACATCATTTTTTGGTACTAAATTATGTACAGCAACTTGTGTTGCCCATTCTTTAATCCATGTATTATTATCATGTGTACAACGCATATTAAATTTATTATTAATATATAATTCATTATTTTTTTTTTCATCTTCAGTTAATATACCAACACTAAATTCTTTATCAATATCCATTCTTGCTTTTTCTTCATCTGTATAATCTTTATGTATTGTATATGTACCAGTTTCACTTATTGTATCATCTGAATTATCATCAATATTACTAACATTAAATACATCTAAATTTTTATTTGATGTTGAACTATTTGATACATGTTCACTTGTAAAACTAACACTCATTATTTGTGTATTTGTATGTTTTTTTTTTTTAATTTTTCTTTTTATATTATTATCATCATTATCAGATAAATAATTTATATTTGTTAATTTAACATTTTGTATTATTTTATCATTATTATATTCATGATTAATATTAATATATTCAATATTTTTTGTGTATATTTTTTCTGGTGAATATTTAACACAATTTGAGCGTTCATTATCTTCAATACTTGAATTTAATTTTTGTATTCTACTTAAATCATTCATTGTTGCTGAATATGTCATTTCTGGACGTATTTTGTTGGACGTTTTTTGCTGTTGTTGTTCTTCTTCTTCATCGTCATCATCACAATAAGAACGACGTTTTATTATTGACTTGTTTTCTGTCAATGATCTTGTCATTATGTCAGTTTTTTTTATAGCACCTTTTGTATTTGTTTTTAAACCTAAAATAAACAAAAATTTAAAAAACATGTTAACAGTATATAAGTATATGATAAATTTTAGTATTTGGAAGGTCACTGGGGAACCAGTGTGTGTGTTACTTGGTAAGGAGTTATTTATCTGGAATATTAATGAGCACAACGACGCCATGAAGATGACTTCACCATGACTCACCGGATATATGTATAGTTATAATACAATATATACTATTGTATTTTTTATTTATTTTTTTATTATTATTTTTCAATATTTATCTTGTTCAAAGTCTCAATATTATATTTTTATTATTATTAAAATTAAATACTGACCTAATTCTTGCAATTTTTTTGATAATCGATCGACTTTTCTTTTGGTATCATCTTCACTGCTAAAATATCCCTCTGAATTAATGCTCATTGGTTTTTTTTTTTGTATAAAATTTGGTGATAAATCATTGCTTGATTTACTATTTTTAACTTCAAGCTGTAATTATTTTTTAAAAATAAATTAATTCATTAAATGACATTGATTAGTTTTATTTTTTGTGCAAAATTTACCTGAGAAGTTGAAAAATTTCTTCTATGTCTTGCATTAAATCTTTGAAATAAATTTTGATATTTAGCTGTATCATTTTTATCTTTTTTTTCATCACTAAAATCAATTGTAAATGCAAGAGCTGTTGGACTCTGTGCACCAGCAACTGAATTTAATTTATCAATTGATTCTGTTGTATCATCTTGATGATCATTATCAGTAGTATTGATAATTATATCTTTTTTATTTTTAACATCATTTGGTGTTTCTTTATTTGGACATGTTGATGATTCATTTTGTATATTTTCTAATGAATTATCATCGTTGTTGTTGATGATGTTTTCTATTGACTTATCACACTGACCAGTTATAATTCCAACATCATTGGACATTTGTTGGTCATTTATTTCACTTATTTTTTTCACCTCCATACTCGTTACTACTGTTATCCACCTGACATTCCCAACTACATATATAATTAAATTTTTCAACTCCAATTCATCATCATTTCGCAATCAAATTTGCTCCACTATTGTTTCTAAATTTCAATTATTTATTTATTTAAAAAACATTAATAACAATTAGGTCATATTTATGACAATTTAAAAAATGTTTGTTAATTTATTTACTTGATGAGTTTACAAAAAAAAATATATACAGCAGGATGTCTATTGTAACGAATTTATTTGTTGAAGTATCAAGTTTGTATTTTTTTGTGGTAAAGACAAGGAAACAGGTGCGGCGAGGTAGAACACACGAAACACTTGTCAAAAGGTATCAACACACATATATATACAACACTAATACAATTTAATCCAACTATCTAAGATGTTTATTTATTTTATTTAACTTTTTTTTATCTCATTATTTTTTATTCTATTGTCTTGCTTAAACTTAAAATCAATTTACAATAAACGATTATTATGTGGTTTATTTTATTTACTGTTTTTTTTTTTTATACTTGACAATTGACATTTTCAAGAAAATAAATTTGTTTATTAAACATGTTTTGTAATATATTTTTATTGGTAAATTAATGGGCGGATTTTAAAAAGTTCTATTTTGACAAAAGAGACCTCCATAATCCATATGTGAATGTCGACTTGCTACTTTTTTATATTAAAAATAAAAAGAGAAAAAATAAATATATTTTACTCTTTTTTTTTATGTTGTGTGTGGGGGGGTTTTTGATATCGTAAAGATTTCGATAGGTCGATTGTATCGATATTTCGATTAAAGACGACAAATTGTAAAAAACAAAACGTAAAAATCATCAGAAAATTTTGTACAAATATTTAAATAAATAGCATAATATTGTGTTATTTATTTAAAAAAATATATTTATAATTTAAATATACAAATTATTTGAAAAAAAAAGAAACATTTAAAATAAAAAATATGGATACTAATTTAACTCAAAGTTTGGAAGATGTTGGGTAAGAATTATTAGGTTATTAATTTGCTTGTCAGTTGTGCTCTAATTATTAAATTATTAATGTTGTTTAAAATTTAGATATGAAGGTTATTTACTTGATGAAAAAAAATTAAATCAAGCACTAGAAAAAGGTGCAAAATCACCAGATTTTACTGGACTCGTTGCTTGGTTTGCTGATGAATTTGTACTTTATGAAAATATTGAAGAACGTATTAATCCAACAACATCATCTGATGATTCAAGTATTTTTCTACTAGAATTAAGTTCATTTTTAAAAGAACTTGGATGTATTAATGTACAGTTAACTTCTGGAAATGTTAATCAAAGACTTTCAACAATTGATCATAGAATTTTGTTGATTGAATATTTAATAATGGAACTAATGTCATGTAAAATAAATAATGCTAAAAAAACAAATATTCCATCAATCAATAATCAAGTAACAATTGTAAGTATTATTAAAACAAAATGAAAATATTATCCTATTTTTAAACAAATTATTTTTCATTGCAGAATGAAAGTGATACAGCAAAATGTCTAAAAGACATACTTGTAACTCTTGAAATAGCTAAACCACCTGATACAATAACATCATTACAATTATTTAAAAAAATTGAGGATAAATTAATTGTCATATTAAAATCTGTACCCAAGGATTTACTTGGTTCACCATTAATCATGGGAGAATTATCAAAAAAACAATGGGATGATTTGGATAAAATCCAGGAAGAAATGAAGACTGAATATAAAACACGTAAAGAAATGTTGCTCAAAAGACTAGATGTTACTGTTAAATCATTCTTGGTATAAAAAATAATAACAAAAACTCTATTTTTAATTATTAAATATAATATAAATAATAATGATAATTAATTTTTATTACAGTGGTCTGATCGTATAAAAGCAAAAGAAGATCAATTAAATGCTTGTTATTATGCAAAACGTGAAAAAATGTCAACAGAGCCAAATGTAAAAATTTCAAATTTATTATCATCACGTGATGATTTGGCAATAATTGAAAAAACAAGTAATGCATCTGTAAGAAAAAATACACGTAATGATGTAACAAAAGTTATAATTGGTGATGTACCAGATAGAGGTGGTCGTCCAAATGAAGTTGAACCACCACCAAGAGAAATGCCATCATGGCAAAAAGATAGACAACCAGATTTACCTAGAGGTGGAGGTAGAGGTGGTGGTAGAGGTGGTAGAGGTAGAGGAGGTGATGGTGGATATCAAAATCGTAAAGATGCAACAGCAAATTTTGGACAAAATATTGATAATTATGACAATAAACAAGCATCATATGATCAGCCAAGTTATGATAACAGAGGAGGTGATTATGAACGACGTGGTGGTCGAGGAGGTGGTGGTGGTGGTTATCATCGAGGTCGAGGTGGACGTGTTCAAGGAGGCTGGGCTCAAGGTGGTCATGCTAGAGGAGGTAACAGATCACAATATTAGTTTAAAAAATTAAATAAATTAGTCACATCACATCACACATTATACGTAATGAATTTGTTCAAATTGTTTAAACTGAACAAGTAGTCAAAAAAAGTGTTCTCAAATATATATAAATATCTTTTACATTATTTTATATATATTTTTTTCATTAAACTTAATATCAAAATATGAATTTTGTACATTTAAATTATATTCATTGTATTTATTCATTTTTCTTTGTACTAATTCAAATAATAATTAATTCATATGTTTAAAATGAAAAATAGTAATATTAGTTTTATTTTTAATTTATTAACAAGGTAGTTATTTATAATGATTTTTATATTTTATTAAAATATGAAAGAATTGTTTTAGTTTTTTTATGAGAATCAGGAGGACTTTGACTACTTTGACGATTTCTTTTTTGATTATTTTCTAATTTATTTATATTTTTTTGTAAATTTTGAGCAATATGATAGTCACAATGTTCAAGATATTTTTCACCATCAATAATTGCACTGCACTCATTGCATTTAATCCCCGAAATTTCATCAAAATTTGTTGTTTTTTTTATGAAAAAATTTTCAATTGGTTTTGTTTTTGATTTAGGTATTTTTTCTGATGTTGATTTTGATTTATTACCATTTGTTTGATCAAGATCTTTATCATTTGACTTGAGATAAATTTTTGCCTCTTGTTGTAATTCAGATGGTAGCAGTTCCACAATTGAACTGTCAATATTATCCAAGTCAGGAAACAACTCTTGAAGTTTTATTGAATTAAATGATTCATCAACACTGTCATTTTTATTTACAGATATATTTGAAACATTTAAAATATTTTTCTCGTGTTGTTCATCATTCATTTCATTCAATGTTTTTTCTTTTGATTCACCCCGAGGCTTAACTTGAAAATAATTAACAAAGCTTGAATTTTTTTGGTAATCAATAAATTTGGTAGCAGAAATACTCAGATATGAAACTGGTGTTTGCATTGTTTTTTTAATAATATCAAAAGCATGACTTGATATCTTTTCAGCTTTATAAGAAGTTAAAGTTGATGTTCGTGATTGTGATATATTTTTTTTATCACGTACATATTGATAACTTACTGTCAAAGCCGTTGCTCTTCTGCTGTTATCTTGTAAATCTTGCTCAAGTCTTTCAGAAATATCCTCTGATAAAATATCAATCCATGCTTTCAACTGTAAACACAACAACAATTAGAAAATTAATTAATTCATTAATTTAAAAAATATATTATTACCTTTTGTATTTCAGTTATAACTTCTTCACCCCAAAAATTTTTACTAGCACCAATTGATTTTGAAATTAATCTTGATTTAACTTGTTCATGATCAATTCCCCTGGCAATATTAAACAACCACATAGCAGTTTTTTTATCAAATTGTTTTTCAAGTTGATCCATAGAAAAACATAGCAAATCAGACATAACATTACAATTTAATTTTTCAACAATAGCCATACCAATTTTACCACCAAGATTTCTAATTTTGTTAACTGATAAAGTTGAAAATAGCTCAGGTACAGATGACATTGATAATATTGTTTGTTTATTTGGTTTATGTAAACCACAAGCAAGTTTTGCCAATACTTTATTATATGAAATACCAGCAGAACATTTAAATTCACATTTTTCATAAATTTCACTTCTCAATTCTTCAATAATAATAGCACCAATTGCAAGTTTCCGTTCTTGTTCACCACCCATATTATCAAATGATTCATTTATCCATTTTTTCATTCCATCATATCTTTTATCTTCATCATTTGTTGTATCACAATATCCAACTACAAAAGTATTTGTTAAATATTTTTCTACATTACTTGATGATATTAAAGTTGATTCCATTCTTCTATCAACTAAATCTGTTATATCTAAAAATGCCTCATCAATACTGGCACGTTCGACAATTGGACAATGTTGTTTTAAAACATTTATAACTTCAGCACCAGCTGATCTATATCTTTAAAAAATAAACAAAACATAAATATTATCTTGATAATTAATGATTTATTAATTTAATAATTATATTTACTTTGAAATATCTCCTTTACCACGTCGTTCTGGAACACTGACAACATTTACATCTGGATATTTTTCTTTTGCCTCATCACCTCGTACAAATCTACTTATACCAAGATCTCTAGCTTCATAATTAACAGCAAGAACCCTGAAAAATCATACAATTAAATTGATAAATTTCAAACAAATGATAATTATTTATCACTCACATGTTGAATTGTGAAACAACCATTGGTTTTCCTTTCAACTCTGGCTTTTCTCTTGATTCTACTTGACAAAAAAAACAATCCATGTCAATTAAAGCAATTATTCGTTCCTCAGATTCTGACATTATTGCTGAAGATTAAATATATTTAAACAAAAATATTATGGTTATTGTGTTTACATTAGTGCAACGTTGACATAGCCAAAAATATTTATGACGTGAAAATAGACAACAATTATAATCAAGAAATTAAACAACTATTTTTAATGAATGAAAAATAAATTTTGAAAGCAGAATGATGATGATGAATGATTAACAAATTACCACAATATTTTTTTTATCAAAATTATATATTTTTATTTAAATTATTCAATCAAGTATACAATAGTAATTTTTTTAATTAATATTTTTTTCGAAATTTAATATGGACAAACGTCTATCAGTTGTCCAGCGATATTTGCTGATACCAGTTTTTGGCAATACTCGATGACAAGGAATAACATAAGCAATTCTATTAATAGCAATGACTTTAGCTGTTGCTCTAATTGCATTTGGATTACCAATAAGTTTAGCAACATCTGAATATGTAATTGTATCTCCTCTTGGTATGTTGATCAATTCTTTCCAAACTTTAACTTGAAAATCTGTACCTTTAAGAAACACTTGAAGATTTTCTTTGTCATCTTCAGAGAATGCCATTTTAGCTATTTTTTCAATTGATTTATTATCTTTGATAAGTTGAACACCAGGCCATTCATTCTTCATAAATTCAAATGCTTCTTTAAAATTATCATCAAGAAACCACAAATGACACAGTGATTTTTTATCTCCAGTTAAACCAATTAAACATTTGCCAAATGGTGATAAATATTCTCCATAATAAATTTTAAAATCAGATGATTTGAATTGTTGATTACTCATTGATGAAAACTTGACCATGATTATAGTTTAATTTGTTTTTGAATGAATAACAGTTGATGATTGAAAAATAAAATATTATTCTTCAAGTTGTTTTCTTTCGTATTCCAATAAAAGTGGACGTTTATCAGTTCTCCAACAAGTTGCTGATAATTTTGAAGATTTTGAAACGGTACGATGACAAGGCAAGACAACACAAACACGATTTGATCCAATTATTTTTGATATTGCTTGTATGGCTTTTGGACTGTTGACAGCTTTTGCAATGAAATCGTAATTAACAGTTTCACCTTTTGGTATTGTTGTTAATGCTTTCCAAACTTTAACCTGAAATTCTGTTCCCATCAAATAAACACAAATATCATTATGATCTTTTGAAAAAATTTTATCAACAATGTCTTTTGTTTTTTCTTGATTTTTGTTTAGTTGTACATTTGGCCATTGATTTTTTAAATCATCAAGGTCTTTTCCAATTTTTTTATTTATAAAATGTAAATAACAAACTGCATTTTCTGGAATTTTTACTCCAATTAGACAATCACCAAATGGTGTTTTATGTTGACCATATATTATATTAATTTTTGAGCATGATAATTTATATTCTGCTGGACTTATTGATAAAAATTTGACCATTTCTGTTATCAACTGCTTAAAAATGTCTTATGAACAAATGAATTTTATAAATTTCAAATTTCTTTTTATTATTTTTGTTTATAAGTACAGAGAACTTTTTTTTTTTTTCCATCAACTTTTATAATAATTCGCCATTTTTAATAATACTTTTGGCGGGAAAATATTTTTTTTTTCAAACCTAAGCGCACTTTGAATGAAAAATAATAAAAAAACACAATGAAAAATATGTATTTATACATTTTTTTTTTTTTAAAGGAATGAACCAGCAATTTTATAATTTATTTTCTTTTTTTTTTCTTTTCCTTTTTAATAATATTAATAATATGTATAAAAATATCAATTAAATAATCTAAAAATTATGGCCTTTTGGATGATTTAAACTTTGCAAAATTAATAATAGAATAATAATATTTCAATTATCTTTTTGAAATATATAAAAAAACAAAAAAAGAGTTTCAGAAAATTAGTAATTTTTGAATTAAGTAATTCGTTATAATAAAAAATAATTTTGCAAAGTGATAAATGTTTATCCAACTTAAAGGAAAAAAAAAAAAAAAAGAATATAAAATTTAGTTAGTAAAAAATATACTATATACAACACCAAAAATCTGGTATAATATACATAAAAAAAAAAAAATAGAAATTAATTTTTTATAATGTGTTTTCTTATTTCATCAACACTTGCTTTGTAGCTTGTGTCAACATAAACACCTCTACTTCTTGCATCAGTTAAAAGAGTACTCCACATGTAATCACGCTGTAAATAAAAAGAATAAAATAATTATTAAATAATTGAAAAAATAAATGATGATTTTGTTGAATAATAATTACCTCAAATGTATGAAAATTACCACACAAATAAAGTGCATGTTTAGCTCTTGTTAATGCAACACATAATCTTTGTTTATCTGATAGAAAACCAATGCCACTACTTCTAACACATGACATAATAATAATATCTCTTTCTTGTCCTTGAAAACTATCAACAGTATTAACTTCCCATTTAAGTTTATTTTTAATTTCATCAGGTACATGACGCATTTTATCACGTAATTTTGTTGATATAACATATTTTTGATTATTATATGGTGTTACAATACCAATTTTTAATGTACCATCAACTTTATTTAATTTTTCACATGTCATCATTGTATAAATTAAATTTGTAACATATGTTGCTTCATCTAAATTAGTATATTTATCAGTATTTTGTATTGATTCTAAATTTAATACACGATAATTTTCAAATGGTAATAATATTTGTAATGATGCATTTTTTAATGCACCATTATAAAAATATATATTTGGCCAATATGATATTGGATATGCCATACGATATTGTGTATCAAGAAATACAACTGGACTATCTTGTGTTGATTCAAAATAACCATTTAAACGTGAAAATAATGATTTATCAAGACCATATTTTTTAGCTTGATTTGATAATACTGTTGCTGGTAATTGTTGTGGATCACCAACAAGTACCAATGTTTGTACACCAAGCATTAATGGAATAAGAGTTTCAGCTTCTGTACTTTGTGTTGCTTCATCAACAATACAAACACTTATTTTTTGTTGATCATTAAAAAATGTTTCCATTTTTGTTGTATAACATGATGATAATGTACAAGCAATAATATCAGCATAACGTAATATATCTCTTTCTGCATCTCTATGTAATTTTCTTGTACAACTTGAAGTAATATTATTTGGTGTTTGTTTATTTGTTAATAAATCATATTTTAATTTTGTTGTTGCTAATTTTTCTTTAAGTGTTTGTTGAAATAAATTATCTGATTTTTTTGATATTTCAAATTCCATTTTTAATTTATTAATACGTGCTAAAAGATGACTTTTTTCAGCTTCAATACTTTCTAAATTTTGATTAACATTATTTGTTTTACTTGATACATAACGTTTAGCTAATTCTTCTAATGATATTGATTTAACAGCTTCATTTATTGTTTCTGAACGTCCAAGTCTAACAAGATTAAATTTTTTTTTATCATTTATATTTTTTCTTATATCAATTAAACGTAATACAATTTCATCAATTGCTGCATTTGATGGTGCACATACTAGAATTCTTAATGGACCAACACCATCTTTATAACGATCATTACCATATAATATTTCAGTTAATATATTAACAATAACTTTTGATTTACCAGTACCAGGTGGTCCTTGTACCATACAAATTTTTGGTTTACGTTGTACAACTATTTCAGTTATTTTAACAACAGCTTCAAGTTGTTTTTTATTTAATAAATCATTTGTTTTAAGTTTATAATTTTCATAATCATTTATTATTGGTAATTTATAATTATCATGTGATGGTGAAAGTATTCTATTTAATAATGGTGATGCTGGAAGATATTGTAGTGCTTGTACCATTCTCATACTTGAACGTAAATAACATAATTTTCTTAAACGATGTCGTCTATTAACAGCAATATTTTTAATATCTAATAGTTTTGTTGTTATTGTATACGTTATTAATGTATGTGGTTTATCAACATTTTTTGCTAAATCTTTATTATATCTTGTAAATGGTGCAATAATATTAACATGTATAGCATTAACATATGCAAATAAATTACATGGTATTTTACTATTATTAAATGCCATTTCAAATATTATTAAATCACCATAATCTGGATAACCACGTTTTGTTGCTTCATCTTTTGTTAATACTAATTCAAGCATTAGCTGTGTTAAATTTGTATTTGAATTTGGTGATGTTGGTATTATTGATATTGAACCAGTTACAATTGATGCAAAAAATGGTGGACGTTTTGTTGAATCTGATGTATCAAATTCACGTGTTATACCAGCCCATACTTCAAGTGATAATAATGGTTCCATAACTTTATAATAATCATCATATGATGAATATTTTGTTAATAATGGATATATACTATTTGGTTCAACAATTGGTGGTGGATATGGTCTACTTTTTTGTTCATCAAGCCACATTGGATTCCAATTAAGTATATGTAATAAAAATTCTTCAAGTTTTGGTGTTATTAATGTATTTTCTTTACTTATTTTCATCATATTTGCTGGTAACATTGCATCTTTAGCAACACATTTTTTTAAATTATTACCTTCTTCAATTTCATAAACACGAATTGTTGTTAAATTTTTATTATTAAATGTTACACGTTTTTTTGGCTTTTTTTTATTATCATTTGTTGTTACAATATCATCATTTTTTATTTCATTTGGTGATTCATTTTCTTTTTCAATTTGTTGTTCTTGTTGCTGTTGTCTTGGTGATGATTTTTTTTGTTCTTTTGTTGTTATGAATTTTTGACAATCAACTAATTTAACTCTTGGACTTTTTAATAATATTTTTTTCATATTTTTTAATTTTTCATCATCATTATTAATTTTATCATTATCAGATGATTTGTTTGATGCTATTGATTTATCAGAATTATCAGATTCACTTGAATCTTCATTTGAATTTTTAGATTTATTATCGTCATCATCATCTTCATCTTCATCATCATCATCAATAATACCATTTTTTTTTAAACTTTTAGCTACTTCAGTTGTATTGGAAAGTAAAAAATCACCACGTGATTTTGTTGATATTTTAGCTTTTGGTTTAACCAAACGTTTTTCCACTGAATCATCATTGTTATTTAATTTTTTTTTAGCTTCTTCAATTTTTCTTAATTTTTCTTTTCTTTCTTGTTGTTGTTCTTTTGTTAATGGTGAAGATTTTGCTTTACCACTTGGCATACCAGCAATAACTGCCCAAGGATATTTAATTGAACGATTTTTTTTGTCAATTGAACGTCTTTGTTCATCTGTTTTTATTCTTTCAATAATTTCTTTTGATTTTGATTGAAACTTTGGTATTGGTGGTGTTTTTTTTAATGACGATAATTTATTATCATCACTTGATGTTTTATTATCATCACTTGATGTTTTATTATCATCACTTGATTTTTTATTATCATCACTTGATTTTTTATCATAAGTTGTAACTGATAAAGAGACACTTTGTCGTCCACCTTTTAGAAGAAATGGTGCTTCAATTTGTTGTATTTTTCGAACAGCTTTTAACTTGCTAATTGATGACGATGATGATGATGCCCTGTCTATACTGGTATTTTTTATTGAACTGGAAGACGTGTCAATTTTTTTTGATAAATTTTTATTTTTATCAACACTAGATAAATGTACTTGATTTGATATTTTTGTCTCATCCAAATCAATTGATTTTTTAACACTACTACTTGAACTACGTTCATTACTTTTTTTACTTTTTGATTCAATACTACTTTTACTTTTTTCTTTATCCTTTCTTTTATCTTTTTTTTTATCCTTTTTATGTTTATCAGCTTTATCATCAATTTTTTTAGCTGATTTTTCACTTGATTTACTCTTTTCTTTTTCACTTGTTGATTTTTTTTTATCTTCAATAATAACTGATGTAGTTGCTTGATCAACTTCATCATCTAAATCTTTAAATATATCATCATTTAATACTTCACCCATGTCATCTAATACATCATCATTAATTAATTCATTTAAATTGTTATCAGGTTGTTCATTAACTTCTTCTTTTATTTGACTTTCATTTAAAATTTGACTTCTGTAAATTCTAGCAAGCCAACGTTTACTATCATCAGCAACGTCTTCATCCTCATCATCATCTTCATCATCAGATAATTTAATAACATCATTATTTTCTTGAAACATATTTTTTTCAGATTCAAATGAAAATTCATCACTCAATTCATGATTATTTTTTTCAGTTTTAACTTTAAAATCATTTGGATCTTCAAATAATTGTGAACATGGAAAAAAATCTTCTTCTTCTTCTTCATTTTCTTGATAATTATCATCATATTTATCATCAAGATTAACAAAATGAATTTGTGAATAAGTACCTTGCATTTCTTCATTTCTAGGACTTGGTAAATATGATTCATCATTTTGTTTTTTTTGTGGTGATACACGTAATGGATCAGTTTCATATTTTGAACTAAAACTTGTGTCTGGTGTTATATTTGATATATCACCAAAATGTATATCTATACTATCAATACTTGTTGATGCAGCATCTCTTTTTTGTTTCTTTTTTTTATTTATTATTTCACGTAAATCTTCATCATCATTATCTGTTTTTTGTTTTTTATTTATCACGATATTTTCAATTGATGTTGATGCATCAATATCATTATTTTTACTAGATGGATCAGCTGTTTTGTTTGTTGTCAATTTTTTAGTAATTTGATTTGTAAATTCTTTTGTTTTATTTTTATTTTCTTCAAATTCTTGATTGTCATTTTTAGAATTTAACAAATGAGGTAATAAATCTGTTGTTGAACTAACTTGGCTTAATTCTTCAGTCTTATTTTTAGATTTTTTAGCATTATTATTTTCATTTATATCATTAACAATAACTTTAATAACTTTTGCTGGTACTTCATCATCAGTATTAATTCTTTTTCTTTTTTTTGATGCTTTTAATAATGCAAGTGTTGTTATTTCATAAACAAAATCTTTTTCACTTGTAAAATCACAACAACCAATACCAATAACATCAGATATATTTAATGCAAAATTAATTTTTGGATCAATTCTATTTTCATTAACATATACTCCATTTGAACTCTAAAAATCATTATCAATAAATATTATTAACGAATATTAAAATGATTATTAGTAGCTTATACTCACAGTCAAATCAGTTACAGATAAAATTTTAGTTTTTGAATCCAAAAAAAATATGCAATGATTCCTTGAGACAACTGGACTAGGACAATAAATGTGACTATTTTTTGCTCGTCCACAATTGTACTACAATTAATAAACAACAATTAATATTTAAAAATAATAACAATCAATTATAATTCATAATAATAGAGGTAAAAAAAAATTATTACCGCTGAACCCCTTTCAATTGTGATATATTCATCAGATTCAGTATTTCGTCTTTTTAAAATTATATCTTCCATTGTTCTTCTTGATATATTATCAATAAAATCAACAACACATTACTGACTATAAATAATATAATAATTATTATCTATTTTTCTAGCAAAATTAGTTTTTTATATTGAAGACAATAGACAGATAACAACAAACGTCAGATAACCTATGTTTTTTTGTTTTTTTTTTTGTTTTGTTTGTTGTATGATTTCACGTGAGATTTAATAACGAGTATGATGATTGTTGATAACGTTAGTAAATAACTAACTTGTACTATAAGTTATATAAGAATGCATGTGAATTTGATAATAATTATTTAACAACAATCACAATCTTGATCATGAAAATATTTGGATAGCGCATGTGCGATTCCGGGCAAATTATTTTGGAGAAAGTTTTTGGAGTAAACAAAATGGCGAACAATACAACAATGGAAAAAAAAAAAAAAAATGATGAATCAAAAGACGTCATAATAAATTTATAATTTGAGTGATGCTATGATGAATATTGATAGTATTATCAATCAGCGGAAGATGATATTATTTTTTTTTTGTCAAATAAATCAATTTCTGGAACTGATTCTAATTGTTTTGTTGTGTTTTTTTTTTTAAAATTAATATCTAGTGTTTATATTAATATCGATAATCCAGTTTACTGACAGTGGTAGTGCAGTTGTCTGTATTATCGATAACGAAAACTTATTTGAAATTTGAAACTGGTTAAAAACTATGACGAAGATTATAAATTGTAAATTATGCTTACGTTGTTGGTGTATGACTTTGTTTGGTGATTAACTAAATGCAGTTACTGTTGCTGGTAAATTATAATATGATTGTAAAATATATATTGAAGATTGTAAAAATATTACAAGATTATTATTGAGACTTGGTGACAGTATTTCGTGGTCCGGGCAAGACTAAAAATCAACGCAAAAATACTGAGTTTATAAAAAAGCTTCAATGGTCATTTAAATTCGGGTCTACTAATTTTTATTGCTTAAAATCCAATGAGAATAGTAAAGGCCAATTAGATATATATTTATTCTTGGAATAGCTATAAAAATAAATTGAAGAAAATATAAATTGATATGCGGGTCTAGAACAATATTAAAAGTTTCCATACGAAATTATAATTTTACGACTTTTTTATGAGTTGCATTCGTTAGTCCTTTAAAATTGAATTTATCTATTGATTATCTCAGCCTTGGGTGACAATTGAGTCGATTTGAGAGAAGATGAGTGTGTGATCAAGGGGAAACAACAAGATCCTCCCGCATTTGTTGACACTTATGCTTTTCTTTTTTCATATACAAACGTCTTATATTTTATAAAATTCTTGTTTGAAAAAATCAAATGAAATGAATTATAAATAATGAATAGAATTTTTTTTTTGAATAAAACCTGTTACCTCGATGAGTAAATCATAAATGACAGCTAAAAATATAAATAAAATTTTAATAAAAAAAAAAAAAAAACAAAAAATTTTCTGTAAAATTATTGTAGCTAATTTCATATTGAAAAATAAAAAATTTTTAGTCTCTTATTCACTTTTTTTATTTTTCATAATGTTACGTATTCACATTTGTGGTACCTAGATTAATTAATAATTAATATATATTTTTTTATGTGTATAAAAAAAATTATTATGTGTGTGTAGAGAAGTATTTTTTAGCCCAAAAAAAATTTTTAGTCTGCACTATATAACTATGTTTTATATTTACTTTACACATTACAAATACCCCATTTCTGACACCAATTTTGTTATGAACCAAGTTGATAATTTAAATTAAACTATGAAATAAAAGAAGAAAAAAAGAATGAACAAAGAATTTGAGAAAATAATTATACTAATGAAAATTGATCAACTATTATGAGATGTACCTGTTTGTTAGAATATTACAAAACTAAAGTTGTTGAAGAGCGTGTCAATCTGGATAGTCACCTTGTTTGATGGTAGTAGCAACAAAAAACACCCCGGAGAAATTTCGAAGTTTATATTTGTAAAGAAATAAGTATAATTCTTCACTAGGATTTTTAATATTAAATTTTATTAATTTTAAATATATTGATTGTGTAAAAGTTGTCACAAGAATGAAGCTTCTTAAAAGTAAAAATTAAAAATTTTCTTGAAATTAAATTAATTAAGAAGGGATGATCCACAGCGAGAACATCTCTATTGGCCAATGAACATCTATGGGCCTCATAGTAGTCAGCATAATCAAAGTTGCTGATGATATTCGCTAAATTCAACGAATGTTTAATATCAAGTTGCTTTGTTAAAACTGCAACTACGACTTGGAAATAAATATTAAAAATAAAAAATAATAATAAATGATAAAAGAAAAAAATGTTTTAAATGTCAATGATGCTAAAATGAATAAAAATTATGAGTTTACTCATAAATAATTAAAAATTTACCTCTTTTATTTTATAAACCCTCAATTTATTTTTTTAATGATAAAAAAAAAAAATAATTTACGGTACGTTATTGGTATAGCTTGGTTGTTCTACTCTGCTGATACAATCCATGTTTCATTGCAATCTAAGACTCAGAATAGAGAATTTAAAAAAAAAATTATTTTATACTAGAGTATTATTAGGATTAATATTTTATTAGGAATATTTTATAATTGTAAATGTTTTTTAAATGTAAATAACACAATATGGAATAAATGTTTTTATTAGATACCATTAAGTTAATTATCATATATTAGTTATTTTATTTCTAACTACTACTATTATGAAGTATTTAAGTTAAAAATATATATTTATATATTTTAATTTTACCTCAAAAATATCAGTGGCAATTTCATCATTTAAATTTAATTTTTCAGAGAATAAAAACTACGGATCTTTAATGAATAAATATATGCAATATGTTTTGCAAGTAAACAATCAATTCTATTTTTCAATTCTTAGCTATACTTATATAAAATTATTGATAGAAAAGCTGAAAATCAATTTTATAAAAATTTGTAGTTATTGTAAATGCCATTGTATACTAAAATTAGTTAATTATTATGTAACATGAATTATGATATTTAAACACAATTAATTTAGTGATTCGAACGATAATAAATTATTGAAAATGGTAATTTATATATAAGGAAAAAAAAATATATAAGGAAAGAAAAAAAAATCGATTCTGATAATCTTACATTGTTGAATTAAATATGTTATTCGTCACATTAATGATGTTGAAGTGGAAATATTTATAAATTATTCAGAGATAAATACATTGTATCATTGAAACTTGGATCGAGAAAGCAACAAGTTGTGTGAATTTACTTTGAAAGATAAAAATTAATTATTTTAAAATGAATTTTAACAGCGTTGAAATATTTATTGGCGTTGTGTCAATAATAATTGGTATATATTATTATTTAACTGCAAATTTTAATTTTTGGAAATTACGTGGTGTACCAGGACCAAAACCCATACCACTTGTTGGAAATATATATGATTTATTATCTTTAAAATCTTCGATGGGGTGTTATCTTAAAAAAATATATGATAATAATTATTGGCGAAATGAAAAATTCGTTGGAATATTTACAACAAGTGAACCAGTATTAATATTGAAAGATTTAGATTTAATTAAGACAGTCTTAATTAAAGATTTTAATTTTTTTACTGATCGTGGTGTTGAATTTAATGAAAAAGTTGAGCCATTTGGTGCTCATTTATTTAACTTGGAACCAAAACGTTGGAGACCATTGAGAACAAAATTAACACCAGTCTTTACATCTGGTAAATTACGTGAAATGTTTTATTTATTAAATGAATGTGCTGATCAATTGAATGATTATTTAAATAAATTTAATGATAAAATTGTTGATATGCGTGAAATATCTGCTCGATTTACAACTGATGTAATTGGTGTGTGCGCATTTGGATTACAAGCAAATTCACTTGCTGATGATGACAGTATTTTTCGTAAAATGGGAAAAAGAATATTTAGTTTCGATTTTAAAGCAACAATAAAAAACAGATTACGTAGTTTTGCACCATTTTTGTTTAGATATTTCGGTAAATATGTTGCTGATAATGTTCTTAATAATTTTTTTGTTAATTTAACTGTTGACACGATGAATTATAGAAAAGATAATGATATTATTAGACATGATTTTATTGATTTATTAAAAACACTAAGAGATGAACCAATTAAAATTGGTGATATTGGTAAGTTTAAATATAATTTGGTAATTAAATAAATTGATAACTAAACTATTTAATATTAATTTATATTTTTGTGTTGATTAGAATTGACTGATACACTTTTAGCTGCTCAGCTATTTGTATTTTTTATTGCTGGATTTGAAACGAGTTCTTCAACTATGAGTAATTGTTTATTGGAACTTGGTATGAATCATCAACTACGTGATAAATTACGTCGAGAGATAAAAAATGAATTGGATAATGCAGATGGTAAAATAACATATGAAGGAATTAAAAATATGAAATATCTTGATAAAATAATTAAAGAAACATTGAGAAAATATCCACCCGTTACAACGTTGATGAGAAAATCGACAGCTACATACACTTTGGCTGGTACCAATGTTACAATTCCAACTGGTACCAAAGTTTGGATACCGATATATGCAATACAACGTGATCCAACATATTTTCCAAATCCAAATGAATTTGATCCGGAAAGATTTAATGATGCGGCTGTTAAAAATCGTCATCCAATGTCTTTTCTAAGGTTTATTTTTTAATTAATAGTTTTTTTTTTTTAATTTATTATATCACCTTATTTAATAATTTTAACGTTTTTATTTACAAAATAGTTTTGGAGATGGGCCGAGGAATTGTATCGGTAATTATATTTATAAAAAAAAAAAATATTTAACTAAAGTTTATTGCAATAATATTAATTTAAATTTATGTAAAATTCCAGGTGCAAGATTTGGATCGATGCAAACTAAAGTTGGAATTGTCAAAATACTTGAAAAATACACAATTGATATTTGCGATAAAACTGATAAAGATTTTAAAATAAATCCACGTGGATTTTTATTAACACCACAAAATGGAATTTTTCTTAAAATAACAAAAACACCAATTGTATAATTAAAAATTTATTTATATTTAAATTTCAAGTAACAGTAATTTCTTTGATTAATAAAATAAAAATATATTAAAAAATTTACGTTATCAATTTTTATTCTAATAAACAAATATAATATTTTGAAAAATGTATAAAACAAAAAACAAAAATCGTACGAAAAAAAATATGTAAATAACAATAATACAATGATGACAAATGCACTATCGGTTTGATGATTAATATAACAACCATGTATGCAAATAATCATATAATAATTTTTTATTTGTTAATTAAAAAAAAGTAGTAGCATTCATCAAACACATCAAGTACGTACCATTTTATTAGGGTATAAAATAAAATCTACTACTTAATCTAAACTAAAAAACAATGTTGATAATAATAGTTTCAAATTGAATGATAATGTTTAATGATACAGCAAAAAAATATATTATTTTCGACGACAATTATGACAGACAATATTAATAAAAACAATAAAAACAGACAATGTCAATATTATTATCATGAATTTATAAATTATTCCAGATGATAATATTTACAATCATACAACGACAAGATAAATTTATCAGTAATATCATAATCAATAGAAGAATTCATCTACCTATTATATAAAATTAATAATAAAAAAATGGAAAATCAATTTTATAGAAATTTGTAGTAATTAAAAATTACGTTGAGTAGCTATTATTTAAAATCAAATAAATTATGATATTTATAATATGTAATTAATTTTTCAATTTAACCAATAATAAATCATTGAGACGATTGAGACGATGATTGAGACGATGATTTATAAACACATGTATAATTGGATAAACTTGTTTTTAATTTACAAAGAAATATGATAATAAAGAAAGAAAAAAAAAATCTCATCTGATAATCTTACATTGTTGGATTAAATGATATGTCATTCGTCATGTTAACGATGTGAATGAGGAAATATTTATAAATTATGCGGAAATAAATACATTGTATCATTCAAGCTTGACACAGTAACAAGTTGTATAAATTTACTTTAAAACAGAAAAATAAATTATTTTAAAATGAGCTTAAAATAACAAAAACACCAATTATATAATAAAAAATGAATTCATATATTAATAATTTTAAGTAACAGTTATTTCTTTGAGTAATCAAATAAAAATATATATGAAAAATGACGTTATGAATTTTCATTATAATGAACAAATATAATATTTTTAAAAAAGTATAAAACAAAAAACAAAAATTGATTGTTATTAAAGAAAAAAAATATGTAAATAACAATAATACAATGATGACATTGATGATTGATATGATGACCTTATTACAAATATAATCATATAATAATTTTTTATTTGCTAACGAAAAAAAAGTAGTAGCATTCATCAAACACATCAAGTACGTATTATTTTATTGGGGCATGAAATAAAATTTACTAATTAATTTATACTAATAAAAACAAAGCTAATAATAATATTTTTGAATATATTATATTGAAAAAATAACTCAATTCAATGATAATGATTAATGATACGGCAAAGAAATATTTTATTATCAACGACATTTATGACAGACAATTTAAAAAAAAATAAAAACAGCAATGTCAATATCATGAATTATTTATGAATTTCCGGATCATAATATTTATAATCATACGACGACAAGATAAAATGCGGTCAAGTGTCCTTTTTATAATAGGAAAAAAAAATATGGAGCTTCTCACAGGGGTTGTAAGAAGTAGCGAAATTTAATTTATAAATAATAATATATTTCAAATCGTTTGGCATCAAATAATTTCGACTTTAAAAAAAAAAAAAAAAAATTGAAACATAGATTTAAAAAAGTCATTATCATAAAAAAATTAGTAGGCATAGTTTTTTATAATTATAAATTATTTTATTTTTTAATATACAAATTTATAACTTTCATTAGTAAAGTTGATAGCTTTTTTTTTGAGCAGCCATTTCTATAGAACTGTTTTAGCTTTCATCAATTTTTCAAAGTCTTAATAATTAAAATTTTTCTCTTTTTTATTTATAATTTATACCTACCAGCTGCTTTTATCGTAGGTAAATAATTTTTTTAAATTCATTTTACCAGTTGCAGTCATAAAGTATAAGAAAAATAAAGAAAAATTTAATGAACATTATAATATGCAATTACACAAATTGAGAAGGGTAATTAAAATTTTAAAAAATCAACTAAATAAAATAATAGACAAATGTTATTGTTTTTTGTTTTGTTTTGTTTCTTTTTATTACAATAAATTGATGTTGTATAAATTAACAAGACAAAGTCAAGTTATTTTAAATTTATTATTTTTTTGAATATCGATATGTTTTTCTATTTTCAGGTCTATTTATCTCGGAATGATTAATACGAGTGCTTCAAATTGTACCCATAATTTATTGTTATTTTTACAAATATCTAATGACTTTTATTATTATTTTATTTCAACTTTTTTCAAATCAGTCATTTTAATAATTTCATTTCATTTTTCATTGTATTAAATAAACAGCTACCATTGTTTTATATTTTTATATATTTTTTTTTCAATTTTTAAAGCCTGGAAATTTCAATTGCAATAGAAAATATTTTACAGGCTAATTTGTTTCTTTTGTATTTCAATTGAAATAAATATTAGTTAATGTTTATTTTATAATTTTAATTAATTGGCCAATTATTGTTGAAAATTTACAGAAACTCTGCTTAATTAATTTTTTTATATAAGTTTTTAAAACTGAGTAAAAAAAATTGTTTAAAAACGAAATATTAATTTTTTATACATTACATTTTAGATAATAATTTTGAGATTTAATATCGTTTGTCATTTTTAAAAATTTATGGAAGTTTGACACGATATCTCGAGTTATTTACAAATTTATTATTAATTACATATGAATTATTTTATATATTTTTTTATTTATGATATATTAGTCAACGTTAAAATTCACCCTGCATATTTTTACGATGAAAAATTTATCTCTACTTAACTAACTTTAGTAGAAAAAAATTTCTCTCATAAATAGGCAAATTACTGTTGAAGCAAATTTAAAAGAAACAAAAATTATATTAAATAAAAAAAGAAATTCTCAATGCAATAATATGATTAATTTAAAAAAAAAATTCATTTATTATTATTACAACAATCAGACTAATATTTATCAAAATTATTGCTGATTGTAAATTGAAAAAAAAATAATAATATAATTTACAAATATATGGCATTAAAAAAATTGGCAGTTTTCAATCGTTCGTTGGATTGTATTTATTTTTCATTTGTATTATATTGTTAATGACGCACAATATTGCCAGTCTTTTTCATAAAAAATGACATTAATAGTTTGAATTTTAATTTAAATAATAAAATTGAGATTTTTCTTTTAAGACAAAATCATGAAAAAACTTCTTTTTCTTTTTTGCTGTTTTTTACAGTAAAAATATTATCATACAGAGTTAAATTATTTTCATTCATATTTATATATGATTATATAAACATTATTATCATCACAGTAAAAATATTTTATTCATCTCTTTTTTAAACTATAATAAATTGTTGTTACTTGATCATCATTTATTAATTTCATTTTATTGCGCATCATCATACGCTTTATTATTTTTCCTACATTATCTAATTACATTATTATTTTCTTTATTTACGATTAAAATATTAATTATTAAGTTCATTCAAATTCATTTAACAAAAAAAAAAAAAATTAAAAAACAAATTCATAATTAATTACTGTCAATAAATATACATCAATTAGTGTTAATACATTTTTTTTTTTCTTGTAAAAATTAATCTATCGGAATACATTGGCATTTTTTATTTGTTTACACAAAACAATAATATAAAAAAAAAAAATTATCATCATACTAAATAATAGTCATTGGTCTATCAACATTATTGCATGATTATATTATCCATGTAATTTTTATAATTGCTATTGATGATAATAAATCACTTTGCAATTTCTTTTTTTTTTTCGAAATAAAAATTTTTTAAATTTTCTAAAATAATTGTTTTATTTTTTTAATTATAAAATATTTCAATTATATTTTTATAATAAGTGTATTAAATACACGATAATTAATTTGATGTTTTAATTTTCCAATGATGATTAAATATTCATTTAAAAATGTTCAGTCTCGTAAAAAAGCTGCCGGCAGAAATTATCTACACGATCATGATTTTAAATATCATTTATAATATATTTACAGGAGATAAAAAAAAGCATATATTTAAAAAAATTATAATAATAGAATTGTCTATTAACACACAAGACAATAAAGCAAAAGATAAAAAAAAAAAAAAAAACAATGATTCATTCATTACAGCATCGTGTGTGTGTGTGTCGTTAATATATATAAAAAAATAATAATTTATCAAACAGATGTTTGTGTAACACCATTACCAGACAACCATAAACGACCATTTGTTTTTTGTTCATTAATTTCATACTCTGAATCATCAATTTCACATAAATTTGTTGATAAATCACTGTTACTTGCACCAAGAAGTGAATTTCTTTCTTCAAGTGTCGTTATAACTGAACTAATATCATCTATATCGTCGCCTTTACATCTGTTACGTCTTATGCTTGGAAAACCATAAGGCACTACATCGTCTTCTTCTTCTTCTTCTTCTTCATCTTCTTCATCTGAATCCAGTGTACTTAAACGACCATTCAATGGATTCATTTCATTTTCTGTATCAGTATGAATATTGTAATGTGGTAAATATGAATTTGGATGTCTCAAATAACTGTCTTTATCTTTATATTTATATTCAGTTTCACCACCACTGTCTAGGGGATTCAATCTTTGTGTCTCAGTACAGTGATGATATTGTTCGGAGAAATCAGTTCCACATTCAGATTCACCAATGTATTCAGACTCTTGATCCTCATTTAGAGTTGAAATATCTCTTGTTGGATCAATTGTACCGTGCACTGTTGAATAAAATTAATTAAATTTTATTATTATTATAAACAATTATAATAATTATTATCTTTTGTGAAAAAAAAATATATGTATAATGATAATTCACTTGAAAAGCTTTCAAAATAATTTTCTTTTAAACTCATAATAATTTTTTTTTTATTTTTGTTTTTTATATATAGAATAAATCAACTTGTAAAATTTTAAAATTTCACTATCTTAAAACATCAATTTTCATGCTTTTTAGCACTTACAAATAATCATACTACATTTATCAAATAATTAATTTTACTTTAACAAGTTTGTATGAGTATTAAAAAAATAAAAAAAAAATATGTCAGATGAATTTTTTAACATTTAACTTTCAATTGAAGTTAAAAAGTTTCAGTTTTCAACAGAATTGTAATATTTTTTTTTATTATTATATTTCGTATATTAAAAGATAAGAATAATAAGACAAACTTTTAAGTATGAGAGTCGGATTACAAAATTTCATTATCTCGCTATTCATTTTTTTTTTATTAAATTAAATTAAATTTTATATTTTTTATTTTTATGAGCATTTGAATATATGTATATATTTAAATTATATATTTTTTCTTGATTGAGTTTAATTAGTTCTTGATGAAGTATGGAGTAAGAAAAACTTGTGAAAATAATAGTAATAATATTGTTACTAACTTGATGGTAATTGATGAGTGTTGGATTCATTACTCTCATTGCTATGAAAACTTGATGAATCTGGAACTTCACTGCCTGGCACTTCAGTTATATTTGGAAGGGGATTTTGATTTGGTCTAACCCAGTCTGAGCAGTCCCAGTGATATCCTAAAATACATTATGAAATTACTAAAATGTCGAGATACTATTTGGAAAATCTCATTCAGATTTCAGACTAAAATTAATATGAGAAATTTTTTTGTTATTTGAAAATTTTTAATGGTTTACTTACCACCGACCATTCGAGGATCATCCTCAATCGATGATACTGATGCAACTGAAGTACCACCTATATGTGGTGTATTACGTCGTGATGAATTTAGTAGTAGGCTTCCAGAGGTCATCTCTGGTACCACTGGACTAGCTCGTTTGAGGTCTATCAAATCATAAAATCATCATTTATTAAAAATAGATAATTATCTTTTAAATTATTTATCAATTTTTTTTTTTTTTTTTCATTCTAAATAAAGACAACAAATCGAAATATATTTTTTAAAAAAACTAGATAAACTAGGACATGTTTTTTCCTTTTTTTTTTCTATAAAATAATTTAACTCTAAACTTTTATAAAAGTAAAATAAATTATTTTAGCTTTTGAATATCTAAAATATATTGAATTTACTTCCACTAGTTTACGACATTCAAGTAGTTTCAATTCATATTTTAAAATTGACGATTGGAAAGGTCGCTTTTCAAAAAAATATTCAAGACGATATTTATTTACATTTGAATATATAGTTATATAGTCGAAAAATATTTTCACAGCATTTCAAATATGCGGAAAGGATTTGATATTTGTCCACTGGTTTTAAATTATTATTATTATTTTTTAACATTTCAAGAATTTTTCAATACTGTGCCTTTAAAACATGAAGGAAAAAAACACTTGGTTTTTCTTTTCAATTTGTTTTACTTTTTTTAGAGAAAAAAAAAAAAATGAAATAAATAAATAATCATAACATAAACATGCTACAAGCAAAATTGAAACTAATAAAAAAAGCAATAATTAAATAATAATGATGATGATGATAAAGATGAGATGATAATGATTTTTTTTTTGTTGTTAATTAATTAATCTTACCATTTTTAATTTTCGTCGTATCATTGATAAATGAGGCAAGATGAATTTGTTCTTGCCAATTTGGTTTGTGAAGACTATCAGTGTCACTTGAAGTTGTATTTCCACAAACAGTATTTGTATGTGCAAGAGTTGTATTTGGTACTGGTGTAGTGCGGTTGAGATTTCTCAAATAATCTGGTGGAAAGTTTTCTAATTCATCACCAGCACTTCCATAACTACGTAATGTATCAAGATTATTTAATGCCACTGCTGCTGAATTTCCATATGACATAGGCTCGTTGTTTGAACTGGGTGTGTAGGATGCAGGTCGGGGAGGACATTGTGGGGGTTCACGCTGTAATTATCAAAGAAAATAATAAAAAATAAAAATAACAACAAATCACCCACACGCAACTTATATTATCAAGATGACCCGTAAATGATTTAAATTAAAATTAAAAAATAATAACTGCCATTTAAAATAGATAAATTAAATTATTTTTTTTCAAAAAGAATTAAAAGAATTACATGCATGAGAAAAAAAAAAAAAAAATACATTGCAGCTAAACACATGACTTGAAAATCGCATGAAAATTAATAGCAATAAATCTATTTAAAAAGTAAAAATTTTTTATTACCTGTATGACTTCTAAATTGCTGAGTTTTGAAGTTCTTTTAAATTCATGATCATTTGTTCTTGTTGAATTAAGAACAGCTTGTTTGCTTGTTTCATTATTAATATTATTATTGGCACGTGTTCTTGTACGTTTTTTTTTAAATTTACGACAAGTAATACATATTATAATAAATATTATAATAATAAGTATGATAATAAATGCAATACCAATCAATATAAGTTGTTGTTGTGTTATATTAAGATGTTGTGATAATAGAGGATTTGAAAATAATGAATGTTCACAATTAACACCAGACATACTTGTTGTACATATACATCTATAACTTCCAATTTCATTGACACATGTACCACCATTAATACATGGTTCATTTTTACATTCATTAATATCTGTTTCACATCTATCACCAATAAAACCATGACACTTACAAATTGGTCCATTATTACCCTCTTCACAAATACCACCATTATAACATGGATTTGTACCACAATATTTACCAAATTCACAACGTTTACCAGTTAAATTTTGTCCAATACAATCACATTTATAATCACCATTATTTGAAATAGCTTTACAACGACCACCATAAAGACAAGGTGATGATGCACATGGATCAGTATCAATTTCACAAACAATACCAGTATATCTTGCATGACAATGACATTCATATGTATTATCTTTATTATTATCTTTACATGTACCACCATTTTGACATGGTTGTGAACCACATATACCAGGTGGTACTAATACAATATCAGTATTACAACTAAATTCAACATTTGCAAAACGTTTTAATATTGCAATTGTACTTGCACCACTCATATGTAATGGTACTGATATTTTATCAATTTTAACATCATCCATACAACCAATAAAACCACGTTGTACATCTTCAAAACCTAATATTGTTGGATGTTGACGTACTTCAGCACCAAGATAAAGATCATCTGATTGTAAATTTAATATATCATTAATACCAGGTGCTGAACCATGTGCAACATGTTTACCATCAACAGTTAAACGTGCATTATTATTATCTCTTTCTAATTGTATTTCATGCCATTGTCCATCACTTATATATACACTATTAACTCTAACAAGTCCTTCACCACTACCAAGATCAAATTTATATTGTGCAGCACCATTTACAATTTCAAGTATATTATAATCAATTTTACCAGATGCATACATTAAATTACCAGTTGGTTGTACAGTTCTTATTTTCAATGAAAAACTTAATCTATCTTCAATTGTTTCTTTAATTTTACTTTTATCAATTTTCCATGCACCATAACTTTTACCACTAAATGATATTGGATTTCTTGGTGTATAACATGAATCATCATGACATTTTGTTATATCAGTATTACAAGTTGAACCAGTTAAACCCTCTGGACATTGACAAACATATCCTTTTTTTGATAAATCTGGTATACATATTTGATATGAATTACAATTATTATTAGCACATTCATTAACAATAACATCACAATGATTACCAGCATAACCCTCTCTACAATGACATTCAATTTTATGTTTATATTTTGATGTTACAAAACTTATAACATCTGTTGATACAGATATCATTTGACTTTTATCAACAACAATTTTATCACGACATTCACCATTAATACAATAATCTTGATTATCATTATTATTATTGTTACATTTAAAACGTACAATTTCTTCAACAACAAGTTTTGTTGATTCTTCAAGTTCTTCAATATGTTGATTTAATGCTTCACGTATATTTTCAGCTGTATAATAACCATTAGCTTTTTTAACAGCAAATATTAAATCAAGATCATTATGTATTGTTTGTCTTGATGTTTTTTTATTATTAATAATATTTCTAACATTACGTGTTTTAATAATATTTATTTCATCAATTGATGGTTGTATACCAATAATAATAATATCTTTTGTTCGACAATTCATTGATTTTCTAATTGTACGTAAAAATACTTTACGATGACTACGTATAAAATCATCTGGACTAACTTCACGAAAACGTATGATAATTGAATTATCAAGCATTTTATCATTAATAAGTTCAACATTAATATTAATAATAGCATGTGAATAATATTTACCATCAGATACAGTAACATTAATACGATATTCACCAACATCAATACGTGGTTGTGCTGTTAAACTACCATCATTTTTATCAATTATAAAAAGATCATTATTTGATATAATTTGTGGTGACATTAAATCAACAATATTATATTGTAATGTATCATATTGATCACGATCATTTGCATATATTTTACCAATATTACCACCAGGATATTCATCCATATATGAATTAATAATAATTTCAAGTGGTGTTATTGCTGGTGGATATTGTGATTCTTCAATAATTTTAATTGTTATACATGCATCTGAATATAATGGTTGACTACCATTATCAAATACACGTATATGTAATATATATTGATTTTTAATTCTACTATTAAATTTAATAGCTGTTCTTAATGTACCATCTTGATCAAGACGAAATGCATCACCATCATTACCTGAACGAAAATCAAATGTATATGGTTCAGCATTTGGTGATATATCAGCATCAGTTACAATAAATTTTATAATACTATGTCCAATTGGTTTATCTTCTTGTACAACAGTTGTATAATTTGTTGTTGTAAATAATGGTGGATTATCATTTGCATCAATTATTTCAATATTAACAATAACAAAACTTTCAAGTATTGGTTTACCATTATCACGTGCATGTACTTCAAGTGAATAACTACTAATACTTTCACGATCAAGTTTATTAGCAATACTAATAATACCAGTTTTTTTATCAATTATAAATTGTTTTAATCTATCACCACGTTCAATTGTATATGTTATATTACCATTTTCATTACTATCAATATCATTTGCAAATACTTGTAATACATGATCATTAATTTTAGCATCTTCATTGACAATTGCACGATATGCAATTTGATTAAAATTTGGTGGATTATCATTACAATCAGTTACAGTTATATTAGCTGTTGCATAATTTCTTAATGGTGGTATACCACCATCAATTGCTTGTATTGTTAAAAAATATTCACGTGCACGTTCATAATCTAATTGTTCAGCAATTGTTATAATACCAGTATTATTATTAATAGCAAATTTTTTATGTTCATTACCACCGACAATTGAATAATATACCATTGCATTTACACCAGTATCTTTTGATATTGCAACAACTTGAACAACTTCACTACCAATTTGATTAATTTCTGGTACACTTGCATAATATGATCTTGTTGTAAATTCTGGTGGATTATCATTGATATCTTGTACATCAACAATCATTATTGTTGTACTAAATAATTGTGGTATACCTTGATCAATAGCTTTTATTGTTAAATTATACATATCTTTTGTTTCACGATCAAGTGATTTAGCAAGTGTTATTATACCACTATCTGATGATATTATAAAATGTCCATTAGCTGAATCAATAAATTCATATTTAATTTTACGATTAATACCAATATCATTATCAGTTGCATGTACTTTACCAACAAGTGTACCAATTTTAACATCTTCTGGTAATGCTGTACTATATGATGTCATTGTAAATACTGGTGGATTATCATTTAAATCAGTTATTATTATTTCAAGTTGTGATGAACATTCCCAATATGTTTTTTCTCTATCTTGTACATGTGCTGTTAATAAATATTTTGATTTTTTTTCACGATCAAGTTGTCCAATTGTTTTTAATACACCAGTATCTTTATCAAGTGAAAATTTATCATCATTATTATTATCATTATTATCATTTGTTAAATAAAAACGTAATTTTGAATTTGATTCATTATCATAATCAGTTGCTTGTACAGTTAATACATATGTACCAGGATGTGTACCTTCAGATAATATTTCACGATAACGATATTTTAAACAATAAGGTGGATTATCATTAACATCAATTATTTCAATAGTTACTTTAGTATCAAATACATATTTACCATCAGTACCAACAATACTTAATTCATATTTATCACGTATTTCACGATCAAGTGTTTTAGCAACATATATTTCACCAGTTGTACGTACTTGAAATTGTGATCTTGTATCACCAGATATAATATAATATTCAACTGGTGTTATTATATCAATATCTTTATCAATTATTGTTAATTTAACAACAACAGTACCTGGTAATGAATCTTCTTTAACAGTAGCATAATAATTATCATTTGTAAATACTGGTGAATTATCATTATAATCACTCAACTTAATTATAACTGATGTTCTTGAAAAATGTTTAACATTACCATTATCAGTTGCAACAACTTGTAATTTATATTCTGATTGTTTTTCTTTATCTAGCTGTACAAGATTTGTTATCCAACCAGTATATGAATCAATTGTAAATACATTTGCCAATTCACCAATATCACTACCAAATGAATAACGTACTTCACCATTACTACCAAGATCATTATCATGTGCAATAATTTTTATAATTGACGTTGCTTCTTGTATATTTTCAGCAATTTTAATATTATATGGATTACTTTCAAATTTTGGTGCATGATCATTATCATCAAGTACTTGTAATGATATTTCAGCAAGTGATGTTAATGATGGTGTTGAATCAGTCTCAGCTAATACAGCAATTAAATGATTATCTTTTAATTCACGATCAAGCATTTTTGCTAATGTTATTTGTCCTTGTTCATCAATATTAAATAGCGGTGAATCAATACTATCTGATATAATACGATATTTAATTTTTGTATTATTTAACATTGATATTGTTTTTAATGTTGTTATTGGTGTACCAATTATTGATGATTCAGATATAAAAAATTTATCATCTTTATGTTCAAATTGTGGTGGTGTATCTTTTAAACTCATTATATAAATACTAATTGGTACATCAGCATAATGTGGTGTTGTTCCTTTATCTGTTGCACGTATAAAAAATTCAAATAATTGATTTTCAAATGATACGGCATTTTTAATTAATGATATACCACCAGTTTTTGAATCAATACTAAATATATTTTTAATATTTGAATTTTGTGGTTCATAAATTGTATATTCAATTAATGATGATTCATCTTCATCAATATCAATTGCTTTAACTTTAATAAATGGTATTTGTATTGTTGTATTACAATGTATTGATATTTTATATTCACGTAATAAAAATATTGGTGCATTATCATTTTCATCATTAATTTTAACACGTACTATTGTAAAACCTAATCTACCACCATCATCACTAGCCATAACAAGTATTTCATAAATTTTTTTAATTTCTCTATCAAGTATTTTTTTATTTGTTATTTCACCATTATCATTATTAATATTAAATAATTCACGCATTTCCATTGATGGTATTGTATATGTTACATGTCCATAATCACCATAATCATCATCAATTGCTAATACAGTTGTTATTAATTTACCTGGTAATTGATTTTCCATAATACTAACTTCAATTAATGGATTTATAAATTTTGGATTATGTTTATTTGCTGGTAATATATCAATTTTAACACGTGTAAAACTAGTATATACACCATCACTAACTGATATATTTAATATTGTTAATTTTTGTTCACCAAAATTTTGCATATTAATTAATGTTATAATACCAGTTGTTTGATCAATACTATAAGTTTGTTGTTCATTACCACCGACAATAGTATATATTAATTTTTCATCAATATAATCTGGATCACTTGCTGTAACAATTGTTACAAATTGTCCTCTTTCAGCATCTTCTGATAATGAACATGTATATGATGGTTGTTCAAATTTTGGTGGATTATCATTCATATCAATAACAGTAACCCATACATGACTTGTACTTGATAATGGTGGAATACCACGATCAGTTGCTATTATTGTAAAATGATGTGATTCATGAGTTTCATGATCAAGTGATCTTTTTAAATAAATTATTCCTTCATCAGTATCAATGTGAAAATAATCATTACTATTAACACTATCATTTTTAATTGTGTACATGACTTTTTGATTTATATCTGTAAATTAAATTAAAATTTTTTTCTTTTGTTTTACTATCATTTTTTTTTATTTAACTTTATGTTGTTTTTGTTGATTAAAAGAAAGGAAATGATAATAGTAATAATAATGACTTACCAGTATCGTTGTCTCTTGATGATACTTTTAATATTGAAGTACCAAATGATGCTGCCTCGGAAACAGATACATTGTAGGAATCTTGAGTAAATTCAGGTGGACAATCATTGACATCTTGAACTAAAATACTGACAAGTACCTCAGCGTAAACACCTGAAATACTATCTGTTGCACGTACAGTCAATTCATATTGTTTTTTTTCCTCGTAATCCAATTCATCTACGACGTAAATTGTACCTATTCAAGCAATTAATTTACCAAATTAAAATATGTTAATTTAAACTTTCCTAAATTAATTTATGCATTGCATGAATATTCTGTGATTATTATTCTCTCTTTTTTTTTTTTTTTTCATATCAAAGCACCAGTGAATTCAATGCTTGCAAAGTGAATAAATATTTTTTTTATCTTTTAAACATTCAAAGCAACTAAAATTATTTATTTTACTTTTTTTTTTTAAATAATAATGCTTGATGTAAAATAATAAAATCAAAATAACGAAAACATAAATTTCATAGATGATAGCGTGGAATTTTTTTTTTCAACATGCAAAAAAAATATATAATTTTATGAAAATGTTAATGATTTTTTTTCTTTTGTGCAAATAATGTAAAAATAATTTTTCTATAGAAAAAAAAAATTTAAACACATGACAATAAATAAAAAATAATAATTGATAAATAAAAAATAAACGAAAAAAAAAATGTGTAAATAAAAATTGTGTAACGTGAATGTAAATATAACAATAAAAATAAAAAAACAATACACAAAAAATAAAATAAAAAAACAGACAAAGCAAGCCCATATAACGTTTTCAATTTAATACTCACAAGGACCATTGTTATTGTCAGGGGCTGCGAAACAGGATAGATACAATAATAATTTAATAATCTAATATTGTTCAATGTTAAAGCATTATTTCGTTGTAATAAATTATTTAAAAATAGTATAATTGTTTTGGTAGTCAAGAGAAGGGCTTAAAGGACTTACTGGATTTTATTATTGGTAATAAATAATAGAAAAAAAAATATATATAATTTATTATATCAATATTGAATTATTAAATAAAAATAAAAAATAAATACTAACCAGTATTAAAGTTGAGTGCAAATTCCTCAAAATCATTTCCTTTTGTTATGCTATAGATGAGTTTACGATCAAGATCAGATTTAGCTTGTATTGACAATGAGAGTGGTGTGTCAATAGCAATATTTTCAAAGACATTATCTGTATAAAATTGCTTGTCAAATATTGGCATGGAACGATCAATGACTTTGACATTAACTGGCACTTCAATGGAACACGGTGTAATAATACCTATACATAATTCAATTTATATAAATATATAATCAATGATTATTTATAACAAAAATAAAAAATAAAATAAAAAAATACCTCCATCTCTAGCTGCAATTGTAAGATAATATTCACGATTGGGACCTTCAAGATTTCGTTTTAATAATATTTCACCATTTTTTCTTGATACCTTGAATAATTCACCGTTTCCTTTTTTTAATTCATATGTTACTTCACCGTTATCACCACTGTCCATATCGATTGCATGAACCTAAATTTAAAAAAATAATAAAAAAACAGTTTTTTATTTTTTTTATTACACAAGTTTGCCAAGTTGTAATAAATTTTATTTTAATGATGAAATAAAAATCCAAAGATAAGATATAAAATGATGAGAAGTAAAAAAAAAAATTATATATAAAAACAAATAATTTATATGATTATTATTGGTGTTTTTACCTTGGTAACAAGACTGCCTTTTTGTGCATCAACTGAAACAACAGCATAGTATGGAAGATTAACAAAAATTGGACAATTATCATTAATATCCATAATTGTAACATTAACAATGACATGTGCAACTCTTGGTTTTTCACGATTATCTGAATGACTTTTAGCTTCAACAATAAGTTCATAATGATCATTTGTTTCACGATCAAAACGTTTTCCAACTGTTCTAATTGCACCAGATGTTATTCCAATATCAAACATATCAGTTGGATTTAATATATTAAATATAATATTTTCATTTAATGAACTACCAAGTACATTAACAACAACAACAGTCATTATTTTTGTTGAATTTTCAATAATTGTACCTTCATATATATTTTTTTCAAATACAAGACCAGAATTTTCTGATTTTTCAACTTTAATATTAACATGTGTTACACTTGAATATTTACCATCAGATACACGTACATGAAGTAAATATTTATTAATAATATTTTTATTATCACGTACAGTTATAATACCACTTTGTGAATTAATAATAAATGTTTGATTATCATTACCATCAATAATATCATAACGTAATGGTGTATTACTTTTTGTACTATCAAGATCAGTTGCATCAACTTTAATAACTTTAACATTTTTATATGTTGGTAATAATAATGTTACATTATAATATTGTTTATTAAATTTTGGTGGACAATCATTAATATCTGTTATTTTAATAATAACTTTTGCTGTTGTTTCAGATGATAATTTTGGTTTACCAAGATCAGATACTTTAACATGAAATTTAAAGCTTGATATTGTTTCATGATCAAGTATCATAACAGTACGTATTGCACCAGTACTTGAATCAATATGAAAATATTTTCTTGGTAAATCTTCAATAATATCATAACTAAGTAAAGCATTTAATTCAGAATCAGCATCTTCAGCTTTAATAACAAGTGGTGTACTTGAATTTGTTAATACTAATGAACCAATAATTGCACCTTCACTTATTTCACCATGATATATTGCTTGTAAAAATTTTGGTGGATTATCATTTATATCTAATACATGAATAATAATATTACATGTTGATGATGAACCAGCCATATTTGTTGCTGATAATGTTAAATTAAATATTTTAATTTTTTCATAATCTAAATTTTTTTTAGTTATAATAACACCAGTTGTTGGATTAACAAAAAACATATCATCTTTATTACCATTTATTAATTGATATTGTAATGATGATGTTGATCTAACATCAACATGTTTAACATATGTACCAATTGGTTGATTTTCATATATTTCAGCAGCAAGTTGACGATTTATAAAACGTGGTGGTGCATTATCAGCCATTGTAACAAATATATCAACTGGTATTGTATTTGTTTTTGGTGGTATACCATGATCACTTGCTTTAACTACCAATATATATTCAGATGTTATACTTAAATCAAGTTCACGTATAATACTAATAATACCAGTATTATAATCAATTGTAAATACATTACCAACATTACCAGATATTATTGAATATGATAATTTTGCATTATCACCACGATCACGATCAATAGCATATATTTGTACAACTTCACTACCAATTGATGATGTTTCATATATTTTACCTTGTACAATATCAGTTATAAATTCTGGTGAATGATCATTATGATCATGTACTGTTATTATAACTCTTGCATAATTTCTTTTAGCTGGTGTACCTTGATCTCTAACCATAACAGTTAATATATGTTCTTCAATTGTTTCACGATCTAAACTATCTTGTAAACTTATTTTACCACTAATTGAATCAACATGAAATATTTCTAATGAACGTTTATTTTGTGCATTATGAAGACTATAAAAAATTTTTTTATCCTCATCACGATCATTTGCATCAAGTTGTAATATTATTTCACCTTTTTCAACACTTTCTGATATTTCAATTTTATATATATTATCTGTAAATTCTGGTCTATGATCATTAATATCCAATACATTAACTAATAATTGTGTTGTATTTAAATATACACCATCTGTTACTGATATTGTTAAATTATAAAAATTTTTTTTTTCCCAATCAAGTTTTTTAGCTAACAAAACATTTCCATTATCACGACCAATAAAAAATTCATCATTTTTATCACCATCAATAATGTCATACCATAAAATATCACCATCTTTATCAGTTGCTTGTACAAGTGCAACAAGAAAACCAACTTCATCACTTTCAGTAACAGCTGCTGTTTGATTATTTAGCTTAAATACTGGTGAATATTTTGAATCTTTTGGTATTTCAATAACTTGTACTGATACACGTGTTTGATGACTACGTTGTGGTGTACCATTATCAGCAGCACGAATCATCATTTCATATTCTTGTCCAACATCAAAACCTTTCATTGAATAAACCATTCCTGTTGTTGGATGAATACGAAATTTTCCTTTACCTCTACCACCTTTTATACTGTATTCTATTTTTCCATTTTCACCAACATCCTTATCATTTGCCAGTACCTATTTTTCATTTGAAAAAAAAAAAAAATATTATAACAATTTTTCATATGACACTCGATGCAGTGATAAATGTTTTTTTTTTTTTTTTTCCTTGTACCCAATTAAATCATTCCAATTTATATCTATATGTTATTATTTTTTTTTAATTATCAAAATTTGTTAATCATGCTCTAAAAAATAATAACAACACCAGCAAAGCAAAGTTATATTTAATTCATCATGCGTATAAAAATAATAATATCAAAATAAAGAAATTTCATGTAATAAAAAAATAAAATATACACATTTGATCTTTTGATATTATTATTAAACATGCATTTAATTTTTGATGATAATTTTATTTGCGTGCTAGATATTAAGTGATGTTTTTAATAACATAAAATTTATTATTGTAGATGGAACTTGTCACGATTTTAAATGATTTAAAATTGATATATGAAATTATAGTATTTTTAATTTTAAAAATGTAATAATTTAAATTTCAAAAGTATTATTTAATATTAAACTATTATTATGATTTAAATCTAGCTATTTAAAATTAATTATTATTCACATAAACACGAGTATATATACTGACAGTTTAATTAAAAAAATATAAATGTTATTGACATAAATATATTTTTGTTTAAATTCTTTCTCGACGTGCTAAGAGATATCTAATTTGTTTTTTTTTTTTCTATCATATTCTTACCCTGAAGATACGATCTCCTATCATTGTGTCGGGACTATATGTTTCCCATGATCCATTCTCAAGCAATGCATCGTTATCACTAGATTGATCGTATGCCATTGATTGGTTCCATGATTTCTGTCGGAGAAATCAGTAAGTCTCTTTAACGCTCTATTATCATTTTTTTTTTTTTTTTTATGTTTGTAAAACCGTGACACTGTCCCTTTTTCTTTTCAAGTTTAACTATCTACTTTTTTTGTGTTTACAAATTTATATTGTATGGATTTTAAATTTTGTATGATTTTCAATAAATCTTTTTTTTTCATTTAGCACAATTTTGCATACAGGGCTTTAACTACAATTTAATATTCCACCAATTATTTAAATTTATAATGTGTACAATTGTGTGAACAAAAATAATCAAAAAACACTCCACACCACCAAGGCATTTTGGATAAAAAAAAAAAAACAAAGAAGTTTATTTATTAAAAAAAAAATTGTCTAATGTGTTAAATAAATTTTTGGTCATTTGAAGGTAAAGATAAAATTAAACAAAAATAAAAACTATATTGGGATAAAATTATTATTAATATATGTATTTGCAGTATACACATATTGAAATAAAACAAAGCTACTTGAAAAAAAAATTAAAAAATATTAAAAAAATGCTAATAAAGAGTTATGATAGATTTTTTTTTTACCTGAAACAATTGTTTATCAATGTCTGGTGTTGCTGGTATACGAACAGTATAAAATTTTTGTTCAAATTCTGGTCCATGATCATTGATATCATCAACATTAACAATAACACGTGTTGTTGATGATAGTGATGGTGTTCCATCATCTCTAAGAGTTATCTATAATCAAATTACAAATGATTAGTAAGAAAAATATATAATTTACATGTTTATTAAAAAAAAAAAATGGATTATAAAAATAATATACATAAATAAGCAGTTAAATTTTTTATAATAAATATTAATAGAGGTTAACAAAAAAGTGGGCGAGACTCTTGAATCGATTTGAGATATTTAAAAAATTATTTAAACTATAAATCATGAGATTATGATGGCTGGAAGTTTCTTTGAACTGAGATAAAATAAAAAAAATAAATTAATATTCATCAATTCATATGGTCATGTTAAAATTATTTTCTGCTAGATTGATCAACAGATAAAAATTTACGTTATAAATTTGGATTAAAGCAAAGCAATTTAGACTTTATGTTATTTTTTTTTTTCATTAAAATATATAAAAAATATGAAATTTAATAGAATAGTGATTTTCATTGCACTTTAAAGTCTTGAGATGAGATTTCTTGGTTTATTTTTGAGTTAAATGAGAAAAAAATAAGGAGGGTCTCTTGATAATAAAATGGAATATAAAACCATGATTCATAAACAACCCTTGTCATTGAAACCAATTTTTGGTAAATATCAGTTTCACTCTGTTGAACAACGACATAAATTAAAGCTCGTATGTCTCAAAGGAGCCCTTACGATATATATATAACCATTCTACAATACCATATTCATAGTCTTGTATACATGCAACTTCATATTACACACATTCATGAATTCATGACATTATTTGGAGTGTGTAGCACCTGTAGTAAATTAGGACTACCAAACTATGTTTTATCCGTGTGGTGCTTCTGTGGTATTACTGTCGTGATGGGTACATTTCACGGTACCCGTCGGAAATTCAACGTAGAAAATATATTAGTCTTCGTTATATACGACTCCAGAAAGTTGAAATAGCCTATATAAGCTCAACTCTAGAAGCTTTAACTTTTACTATAGTATATGTCACTCGACCAATCTACGAAAATCTCTTGGGACTATTTGAAAATTGTTCAAGATTAAATTGTCTCTGAATTTAATAGTAAAATAATATCAATTTATAATTTTTTTTTCATTATGATTTATCAATTGTATATATCAATTTAACAATATTCAATTGTTCAGGATTATAAATTTATTTCATCTAGAAAATTGAGCTTTTATGAAGGATAAAATTTTTGATTGAAATAGCTTGAATTAGTGTCGTAAAATTAAATTATTTTGGCTAGTGTTAATTAATTTTTTTTTGCGTAATAAAAAATTACATTGGGGATTTTTTAATTTTATCAAATTTTATTGTATCGTTTTAAGTTATTTGAACTATGTGTTTTGCTATGAACAAGTCATCACGTTATTTTTAATTTAGCTTTTATTTTGCAGATAATATAGACAGATTTGAAACCAATGATATTCGAAAAATTTCCATTATTAACTGCAATCGAAATGACGATTCGACAATTTTATTTCGATTTTTTGTCAACTTGATTCAAGCTTGATAAGCTTTTTCCAATTCAAGCTCAATTTATAGATTGAACATTAATTTAAAAATATAATATCCATCAGTCAGATAATTTAAAATAAAAATATGTTTTTTTTTTAAAAAAATATATTTATATTTCCTGCATATGCATATCAGCATGTACCATTTAAACGTTAGTTGATAAAGTTTATCTATGCACGAAGGTGCCATTTGCTTGATCAAGATCTAGCTACATGCATAGGCTAGAAATTTTTTTTATTTATAAAAATATATATACGAGAAAAAAAAAATATATATGATGTTAGAAGAAATTAAGGGCGTAGCACGATGGCCGAGCTGTATTTTTTATGGCTTGCATTTTCCTCCACGCAAAGGGCCTAAACACGCGATACCAATTTAATAGGAAGAAGAGAATGTATTGGATTAAGATTGCTGGAAAATAGCATGTATTTTCAATTTTTTTAATTGTCAGATTCTTGGATATATACTAAATAAGTTGGTACGTCACTTGAAAAACAAAAAAAAGAAAAATTAAAAACATAAAATTATATGTATATATAAGGAGAATTGTTTTAATGTTTTTTAACATTCGTGAGGAATAGCAAAAAAAAAAAAAAATTAAAAAACAAGTGAGGTAGTGATCATTAATATGCAGACTAGAGTAAAAAGAGTCAGTATATATTTGTGTTCTTCTCTCTTGAATATGGACGTTGGTATTTTTAAAGAAAAATGTTGAAATATAGCAACGATTAATAAGACTGCGGTTAAAAGGCCCTACAGTGGTTTGTTGCAGGCTATAAAACAGCTTCTACATACATATCTCTTGAGCTTGTTTGGTAAAAATAAAAAATAAAAAAAAAAAATGAAGAAGGCATTAGACACAGAGGTACTTGAATATTTGTAGCTAAAGCTTTTTTTTATTTTATTTATGTGAGAGTAAAGAAAAAAAAAATAAAGATAAAACAACAAATTGAAAATGTAAAAAAGAAAATTGGTAGTGATGGGTTATAAGAAGGTCAAAATAAGGTCATAACTATAATAGATGTACTTCTATATTACGACGTTTCACACCTTTGCAATATAAAAGGTCAAGAGTCTTGCTGTCTATGATGAGCTATTTCTAAAATCCAATTTCCATGAGCTTATGTCGAACATAGATGAAAGAAGCCATTTTATTTTTTTTAAATTATAATTTGTCTCAAATAAGAGTGTAATAAAGACGCATAGTTTCATGTTTATGACCTGATATATAATACTCTAACATCGATTGAACTTATGAAGAGGAATCATTGGCTTGAAAATTTGTTGTATAAGCTCTTGAGATTTTAGTGACAATACACAGTACATAGCACATTACTACAGGGTTGTAAAGTTGTCTGAAAGAAAACTTTTTTGATCAAAAGAAATCGTTAAGACTGCGATGTGTATTTACTTCGGTTATCACCCCGCCCAGCTAACTTGGACAAGAAATCTCTTGGCTATATAACTTGAATAGATTTTTAAATTATTTTCTTTGTAATATATATAAAAAAAAAAAAAAAAAAGCTGTGTTACTACATGATTCGAATAAATTAATTCTCTTAAGAAATATTTTTTTCTCGCGACGCTTCATGATTTTAAATATAAATTAAAAGAAATTTCTTCTTTTTTTTTTCTCTTAATTGCATGCATTTGGCAAATTCACAATTAGCTGGATTTTTAATATTACTCTGACTTAATTATTCTTACTATATATAAATTTTTTTTTTGCATAATATTAAAGCTTGAAATAGTTGACAAGATAAGTTGAATATTTAGTCAACACTTGGTCGATATATATTGTATACAATGATCAATAATTTAATTTAAAAAAAATATAAACAAGTTAAGAAAAAAAAGGGATGCAACTAAATACCCGAAGCCCTGGGAATATAGTACGGCCATTGACACGTAGTAAAAAGCTTGGTATATAAAAGCCGGAAATAACTGGCATTATGCGCAACAGAAATGGGGAGTTTTCGTTGACATAATTACCACCGAGACATCGTCAAGGCACCAAGTGTCTTGAGCTTAACCAACTAAAGCTTCTATATTATTAGTCAACACCACCCACTATATTAATTTTTATTTTTTCTTTATCTTATAATTCACATACATTTATCTATTTTTATAATAAAAAAATAAATGACATTTTAATTTAACTCGTTATAAAAATAGAATTTTTTAAAAATAATCATTTTAACTCACCTCGAGCACATGTTCTGCTTGATTTTCACGATCTAATTTTCTTCCACTTGTTGTTATTAAACCTGTAATTAAAAAATAATATTAATTAATAATATTCTTTTTTTTTTGTAACTTTTAATATCTGTCGTTTAACGTGAATTTAAATTATTACTATTTGAAATTCAATTCATTCAGCTAAAATAACATTAATGCTAGAAAATTTGTACGACAAATTTAAACTATAGTAGTTTAGTTATTTAATTTTAATTATACTTTAATTACTTTAATTCATTTCATTTATTTTATTGTGAATGAAACCTGAATGCTAACATTGTTAGCTTTGATGAAAGCATAATAATATAGATTTTTTAAAAAATCTATATAATGTTTCTATCTCGACACGCATGGTTGTTTGTTTTTAATTTTACCAAAGTATATACTTAATGAAATTGAAAATTTAAAACTATTATTATTGATAATATATTTTTATTTTTCAATTATAGATTATGAATTTCTAAAAAGTCAATTATCATATTAAATTTTTATTCATTATTTTTCTTTTGTTGTTTTTTTTATTTTTTTTATTCAAAGTATTGTACCATATGGTAAGCACACGGTGTTTCGACGTCTATTCAAGATGACATGCGCATGTTTTTAAAAAGCAGAATGTCATGTATATTTGAGCGTAATAACAAGATTTCGTTTTATCGACAATAAAATTGTATTTTATTTTTATTATATCCTTTTATCTTTCTAAAAAAAACTCTTGATTCCACATGTTACATTTCCATCACATGTATATATTATTTAAATTGTATATAAACAGACAATTTTTCAATTAAAGATAATTTTAACAAGTGAAATATTAAAGCTGATAATAACTATTGATTAGAAGAGGAAAAAAAAATTTATTTTTCTGTTTCTTTTTTACGGTTTAGTGAGAATTTCCAATTACGATACAAAAATAAAATAAAAAAAAACAATAATGATGAAGAAAAGAAGAAAAAAAAAATGATGCTGAGAGAAAGTGACAAGAAGTACGAAGTGAATCCAAGTAAAGCCAAGAAATTGACTTACCAGTAGTAGAGTTGATGAGGAAGTAACCCTCGGGATTGCCACTGGTTATAGAAAATGAGAATTCTTGAGGGGAAACATCACGATCAAAAGCTTTTATGTGTAATACACTGACACCAGCAGGAGAATTTTCAGCTACAGACGGATTGTAAATCGGCATTTCAGTCAGTGGTGTATTATCATTTTCATCCATCAACTCGATATACATCTGTAATAACAACACATAATAATTATTATTATCATCTAGTCAAAATAAAATATATTATTTAAAAAAATGTAATACCTGAAGTTGAGAATGCAGTGGAACAACACCTTGATCTTGGGCATAAATTGTTAGCCAGTAGCCGCTTTTTGATTCAGCATCAAGTACAGCATTTGTTCTAACATTGCCTGGAAAAAAAAAATAATAAAAATTATTATTATTTGTAAAATTCATTGTTGAGAAATAAATAATTCGTCAACATTTGTTCTAGTATAAAAGTCAATAGATATTTATTTTTTTTTTCAATATAAATGTCAGCCAGTTAATATGACATCCTGCATCAAAACTAGTTTCAATTTCATTGTTTTAAATATTTTTTTTTCCATTTAAACTATACCTAAAATATAATTCCACAAACAAGGTTTTTCTCAGTTGTTTTTTTGGTTGTTAAAATACAGAAAATGTTTATTTTAATTCAAAAAAATTATAGTAAAATTAATAAAAACAATTATTCAGAATATATTAATATATTTACATGAATAATAAAAAATGTAAATATAATCAGCTTTAAGCTAATTGAAAAATTAAAAAATTCAATGAAAACAAAAAAAAAAGGAATATTTGTTTCGTGTTTATATTAAATTTATAAATAACTAAAAATAAAAAGCTAAATCAAAATACAAAACAAATAAACATATAAAATTTCAAGTTTAATTAATTTACCAACCAGGTGTTTTATTTCACCCTCGAGGTTTTGTTTTCATCAAATTTTCTGGTAGTAAACAATTAACTAGATCAAACTTTAAACCCTAATATAACTCAATTTAAATATAAAAATACTTTTCTAAAATTATATTTAATTGTTAAATAAACATTATTATAATAGCTGCAAAAAAAAAAGTACAAACAAAAAAACAAAACTTTGCAACTTTTATTTTTCCAGTTGTATCATATTTAAATTTGTTTGTAAAAATTTTCACAAGTTAGATAAAATTATGTGGTGCATTGTAAATGACAGAATCATTTGTATATATACAGTTAGTGTATTTGTAATTAATTTACTTTGAAATTATTCCCAAGACACAAAGATTTAAACAATTTATTGTTTAAATTGATGATGATGTACCATCTGGCACACGTTGTTTTGCATGATTCAATAAACTAATATGGATAGATATCTTAATTTTGTTTTAGAATAATATGTATATACGTGTATATGATAAATAATAAAGAAGAGAAAGAGAAAGAGAGACTAGGCAGGTGGCCAAAGCCATAGTAGTGACCTAAAAATACCAATTCAACAATGGAAGATTGCGTCCCTTGAATTTTTGGCAACTTGAACATACACATCATATATACATTCTCAATTTACCGCATCTGGCATTATACATTTTGTATATACATATATAATAATATATGCGAAATAAAATACCCCAATGGACCTTGTGTCTCATATAACATAAATCAAAAATCATTGCATGTTTAGGGGATTAGTCTCATTCTTTTTTCTGAATGGAAAAGCTTCGAAAAATAACAAAAAAAAAATAGTAAAAATAAAAAAAGTTTTCATTCGAGTTGGTTTGAATTATATATATATGTTGGTGTATGTTGGAAGTTGAATTTAGAGTGTGTGTGTGCAATTTGAAACTTGTGTTTACAGATATATAGGTCTACCAATTTCTTATGTACCTAATACCTTCTAGTTGTTCCTACATGTTACATAAGGACTCCAATTGTACCACTGTCCTAAAGTCTCTCCCTCGTTTCTCTCGTTGATTTTTATGAGGTGGTTCGTTATTTATTATATACTCTTGACTATACATATGTAGTAAACGAAATTTTATAAATAAAATACTTGAAAGAGTTTCGACGAAATAGATTTACCTTTTTAAAAATTAATTCAATTTAATATTTTTTAAATTCATCAAGTGAATTATACAACATTTTTCAAAGAGATTTGATTTTTATAACATAAAATATTATGATGTATTTTTGTTGTTAAACAAACAAAAAATTACTACATATGAATAGAAAATTTTTTAATAAGCCCAAAGGGATATGAACTTTAACTCGTACTATTTTGCTTGACATATACAATACACAAAGTTTATTATATCCTTGAAATATATACATTTAAATAAATGATATTATTTTTTTTTAAAAAAGTATTTTATAATACTTAAAAGTATTAACTATATGATAGAAAAAAAAATATAATAACTACATGATTTCAAGTATTATTAAAAAATTGAATTTACTTTTATATTTTTTTTTTATTTTTTCCGGAAGTATATTTATAAAATGAAATTTCCTAAAAGGTTATGTTTCATATATATATATACTATTATTTCCTTTTTTTTTTTTTTATATAACAAATTTTATATATTTTTATTTTCATTTTAACCATATTTTGATTTCTCTCAGAGGGCAATTCTGTCGAGACGTTTTATCTTATATTTTTTATTTTTTTAACCTCTTGGGAACCCTTTAGAAAACCACGGGATTTCGTTTGCCATGGACTCTTGGTTGGCAATATAGCTGTATAAATATAAAAAAAAAAAATAAAAATATATATAGATGGTCGTCGAGGCACAGTAGCATCAAAGCTTTTTGATGAAATTATATATAATGGTCACTTTGGTGTTTGTGTGCTTACCCTTATTTCGCTTATAGTTTGGCCAATGTTATTTTCATAAAATTTTACTTTTGTATAAATATTGAATGTAAATTTTGAATAATGAATAAGGTCAAGTTTAAATTTTCATCAATTTTATTGGTAAAAACCCACGATAACCTTAAAGATTGAGACTATTTTTCGATGTTGGATAAAAAGATCTCATTCAAGATTTTATTACTCAACCAAGCCGTGACTTGAATCGTTATTATTATTACGATTACTATATTTTCTTTTTTTTTATTTTTATTTAGTACTTACTTGTATTTAAATTTTTTCATTTAAAGATATTTTTTTTTTTGTATAAATATAAATGAGATTTTATTTAATTTAAAAATATAAAAATTTCAATTATATTATTAATATATACGAGTAGAGGAAACGACTAAAAATCAACGAATTAATTATTTTAAAAGTCAGAGACTCAGAGTCGAGTGATAGAACAAGTTCCATTGCCATCATGAAGCACTGGCGTGACCAAAGTATTTTATTTTTTTCATTTTTTTTTCTGTCTATATACGCGCAATTCACTCGTTTCATTCTATTCCATGCCAAAAGACACGTTGTGCTTTCATTTTCTTCTTTAATTTTTAATTTTTTTTTTTTTTTTAGTTAATAAAAATCTGTACAATATTCACAGACGCTTTTAGTCTTGCTCATTATTTCTACACCAGTAAATTTTTCATTGCCAACAAATTAGAAATGTCTATATTTTTTTATTTATTTTTTTCATATTTGATTACCACTATCCAACGTCAGCTTTTTTTTTCTACAAGTATTTACAACTTTTAACATAATCTTTTTGTTTTTTTTTTTCATTAATTTAAAAATTTTTCTCTATGTACATATTTACCAAAACTTTAAAAATACAAAGTGTACTTTAAACATAAAAAAAAATTTAGACAAATTTAGACAAATATAAGTACTTTAATTTTTCAAAAAAAATTTATTGATTCTATTGTAAAATATTAATTAGAATAATGTTTATCAAATGAATAAATATTTTATTTACATCTCAACTTTAACTGTACACAACCAGTAAAACCGGAATGTTCCAAGTACATTAAAAAATAAAATAAAAGTCTCTAAAAGAGGCAGAAACTTGCTACGTTGAGGTCATAAGTTTGAAAAAGTTTGCGGCAAGCCACAGAATATAGACACAAACATATATATATATGAAAAATCTAATAACTTTATTCTTGAAAATTACGAAAAACTTAAAAAGCGCCTGTTACTACTATCATTCACAAACTATATACATATTTTTTCAAAAGCTGGTGAGATGGTACTTTATATTCACAATATTCTCATAAAACCTTTTCTCAATTTTTCCCGAGGTAGCTTCTAATAAGAAAATATATTCCTATCTAATGACTAATTTTAAAAAGAAAATTAAAAAAGAGAAAAAAAACTACATCTATTTAAAACATAGTTTTATTTCTTTCTAATTTTTTTTAATAAATTCATCAGCCACTGGCGTTTTTTTTCATTTGCAACTAAAATTAACGACAACTCTACTCAGACATTCTCAATTGTCTCGTATATACATGTCATATTTTTATTCGTCAACAACACACTTGGAGATAAAGCATAGATATTAGACAGTGACATTTGTTTTTTTATTTTATTTTATTCCTTGACATAAGGAACAGAGAAAATTAAAAAAAAGAAAAAAAAAAAGGTTGTATCCAATTAGAACGGAAGCAATGGTGTACATAATTCTTGAACACAAAATTCTTGGATGAAAAAAAAAAACTTGATGAACGGAAGTTGACTGATGAGTGTGATGTTGAAAAAAAAATTAAAAAAAAATAAAATAAGGAAAAAAGAAAGGACCATTAAGAGAGTCAAAAAAATCCAAGCGAATGTCATAATGAAATTGTCACGTGCTCTCATTGTTATTTTATTCTATGCATGTACACACATTTATGACGGGTGTGGTATATATTTTTTATTTAAAAAAAAAATTATAGTTTTTCAATTGTATAGTTGCGAGCTTTATAGTTAAAATTAAAGCAACAAACACCTGTATTTATTGTCAATAGTATAATATTACATAAAGTCGATATATGTTTATGTTGACTATTAAAAATCATTTTGAATATTTTACTTTGAATAATATACGTAAGAAATTCTTGATAATAATGTCGAGAGTTCTAGAAATAAATTAAATAATTTGCCTGGTACTCTCGTCACATACCGTCCAGGTCAATGCAATTAACCCTTTAATTTTAACAGAGACAGAATAATTTTTTGGTATATGTGCGAGTCGAGAGAGATTAATATACATTTTTTTTTTACAATTTTAGTGGGTGTGGTTAATAGATATCTATAATGTCAGACTAAATTATATCAAATTGTTTAAATGGATTCATAATAATTTCTTTGTTTTGAAAATCATTGACTAGATTTTCTTTAACACAAATTTAAATTATAAAGAACTCTCTAATCAAGGGGCTTGTCATAAGTTTCTTGATAAAAAAAGTTTTTATAATTAGAAATTATTGCAATGAATATTAATCAAATTGAGAAACAGTACGAATATAAATAAAAAAAGTGCTAATTTGATTTAATTTTTTACTTTTAAAAATGATTTATTTAACAATATTATTTTGTTGTTGAGTTTTGAAGATCATGATTGTAAAGTTTTACTCTCCAAGGAAGCTATGAAGTTTGCTTATAACTGTGCAACAAGATGTAGACTACGTGCTTCATATATATATACGTCATATTAAGTATGTACTCTACATTGAAAACGTTGTATTACGCCCTTTGGCAGAAAATCCAGACAAGCGTCAAGCTTGATCCAGCCTTGGGCAAATTATCGCCAGTAATATATTGCCGAGAATATTATATGCTCTATTTTGCAACCTTATAGTTATATTTATTTTCAAAACAACAACAACAACAACAAGCTTTCATCAACATTGCCAAATAATATGTACAGCTATTTTACTGTGTTATGATACATCAAATTCATGTCACACAATGAAACAAGTATTGAAAAATTGAGTAGAAAAGTTTAATACACAAAAAATATTGTTGAAAAAAATAATGGCAAAAATATTGAACCCAGTTAAATTTGTATACATCACAAAGCAAAAATTGTTAAATATTAAAAAAATTGTTTTCGTGTGTATAACAGTATTTTTTTGTCGGCAGTATGTCAAATATCATATGAATTTTAACGATCGACTCGTGAATAGTGATTTTAACAATTTAAATTTTTTTTTTTTTCACCAAGCAATTGGATAGTTGAAGCTATATGTTTTTTTTTTCAAAATTTAATAGCAACAATTGGCTGATTTTTTAAAAAATTAGAAAAAAATAAAAAAAACTATTATCTTATATATTTTTTGTCTGACTTTTTTATTTTCTTTAATTTACTTTTTTAAAGCCACCTTGAAAACGAATTACTGGTGAATTGGTAGTTTATTCAGAGAAGATATTTTATTATATATAGACATATATAAAGTTGAGTATACTTTTTGTGCCAGACGATCTGAAGCATAAATTAAAAGTTTTTCAGGTTTTCAAAGTGGTGGTAGATCGTTAATCCATAGTGTCAGATTCTAACCCATACAATCTTTATATAGTTAAATTACATTTATATATATCTTGTTGGGGTAGAGCTCATTCAACTTATCGTTTTGCTCTTTATCCTTACACTTTCGTGTTCGGACAAAACTTATCAATACTCTGAAGCTTCTGTGTACAACACATACACTAAACACAAATCAATATTATATTTTAAACATTTAAAAATATTTATAAACTATTACCTTACAAAGCCATCTGTTATTTTTTATATATAATTAATAAATTTCTCAGTAATTTAATTTACAAAATAATATTTCAAATATTTATAAAATTATTTAATTTATGTAAGCTATGAAAGATATTTTTAATATTTATTTACATCAGAAAATTAAATCTAGTTAAAGAATTTTATTTTGCACAGTATTATAATTATGAAAATACATATTTAAAGATAAAAAAAAAAAAAAACTATATGCAGTGTCATCATCGAAAAGTTAATTTCCTGATGTGAAAAATAAATACTAAATAGATTTAAATAATGCCAGTAAATACCAACAAACATAAAACAAAGTTAAAAAAAAAAACAAATTCATTGATGATGAAGTTATGTAGTCAAGTTTTTAGTATATAATAGGGGATGATGTTATATAGAAGAGAGAAATATATATATACATCTCTCGGGAAATGATGGTTTTAGGCGCGCATATATATATATTGCATGTGCATATAGTGAAGCATGACACAAACGAGACGCAAAGGATTGAAAATGTCCCGAAGCCAGACAGGGACTATTCGCCCGTAATGTCCAGTGTCGTCTGTTTGTTTCGTGAAGTCAGCCATGTAATGAAACCTCCGGGGAGTTACCAATGTATACATAGATGACTCTCTTATTTTTCTTCTTCGTATATTCATGCACTGCTTGAATGCAAATGTCACACATTGTGCATCAACCTCGTTATATTTGCATTAAACAACAAACTGAATTATCATCATAAAAAAATTATTTTTAAATTTATATAAAAATAATAATAATATAGTTGATGGATAGTGTGGTATGCAATTGAAAGAGAGAAAATTCCAAGAGTTTTTGCAGAGCTATATTGGAAGTTTATTTTTTTTATGAAAATAAATTTTTTATTTTTTTTTTCGTCACTTGGATCTTATAGCTTTGAGAAAAAGGATAGAAGAAGCCTTCTTGGTATGCAGATATCGTGTTCACAGGTGGATTTAAGTACCGCGTAATTCAGAACTCACGCTTGGTTTCTCTGTGCCTTCTGCATGTCGCTCCTTTTGCCCTTTATCTTTATACCATAAATTTAGTGCTTCTTCATCGTACTTTTACTATAAAATGCCAGAAGCATACTGTGTGTGTGTGCTGTGTTTTTTTCAGATTTTATTTTTTAAAAATAAATATAAAAAAACTATGAAAATATTGTATTTGTGCTATTGCTCAACGAAGCGGCAAATAACATTGGTCTATAGGATATTTTTTTAAAAATATGAAATATCAAATGTTGATGTGAGCAAGTTTGTGGGCCATGTAATATATATCACATGGAATCATTTGTATTTACGGATCATCCCGATTTATTTTTAACATGAAAAAATGATGCATAAATTATATTGAAAGGAAAAAAAAATATATATATCACGTTTTCCATTACACATGAAGGCAAAAAAAAAAATATTAAATTAAATATAAAAATAATATCATGTTAATTTTTTGCTTCAATTTCTTTATGATAAAATAATTTTGATGTTGAATATTATTACAATTTTGTAACGAGGTGTCAAGATGACGACAAGGCGTAAATTCATTCACAAAAAAAAAAAAAAAGGTTATCATATTTAAAAATATAAAAATGATTAAAAAAAAAAAAAGGAGACTGTTATATAGAAAAGAGAGTAGTAATAATGTGTGAGTGTAAGTTCGGACCACGTCCGCCCACGGGTCAAGATCCCATTCACAGAATATACTGCATATACGATGCAACTCATATAAAGAATGAATGGAAATTCTCATTCCACTTTGCAAATTTGAGTTCTTCAGACACTGACTTGAATTGCGGGGGCTAACGGAAAACTTTTCAAAAGAGATATATATCTTTGTATATATTTATTATAAATAATATAAATGTAAAGTAAATAATAATATATATTTTAGTCGCAATGTGTCTGTGTGTACTGTATATAAAAAACTTTTGCATATACATTTGTATACATTTGATGAAACTTTGGACTTGGACGCTAGGCATATTTTTCAAAATGAAAATATGAAAAAATAATATTATTGATGCTTTATATACATTTTTTTTATTCGCATTTTATGCGACCAAAGATCAAGCATAAATAGCTTTCTCATAATTCAAATGGCAAAGAAAGAGGCAAAATGTATATCTTGATATTTATTTTGTATGTATTTTAGACACAACGGGGTATCGTTATAGAGCTCACTGGCAAACTACACAACACAAAGTGCTATCCATTTATACTCATGCCAACTTCACCCCTACTGTGTTAATATTTTTTTCATAATATAAAAAAAAAAAATAAAATTAACAAAAGTTTTCTAGATGATGGTTCCGTTTCTGCAGGATAATAATACTGTGCAGTATAATAAATAATAAAAAAATAAAATAATAACTATTGTTGTTGTGATGAAAAACAAAAAAAAAAAAAATAACAATTTTTTTTTTTTTTTCATTTAATTATTTTTGTTTATTTTTAATTATTGAGATTTGATATATGAATTTTATATATTTTTAATATGAAAAAAATAATGTAGAATCAAAAGCTGATTAAAAAAAAAATATTTATTTATATATATGTGTATTTTTTATTAATGAAAAAAATAAAATATGGTTAGAAAAAAATTTAAAAAATATAAAAATTGCTAAAGTACGAATGAATGAGTACGCGCTGGAGGCAACGTGTCGGTGGCTCGATACAAATTGAGTAAAAGCTTTGTGATTCGTATATATATAAAACAAAATGAAAAACGCCCACTGTGGGTACTCGACATACGGTTCGATGAACACACCTTCGTTACTTTCAATGTACATGAAAATTGTGAATATCTATATACAACTAAGCAACAAAACGCGTACCCAAGCAACCAACTTCCATATTTTTTTTTTATTTAAACAATTATACTATGCATGTTGGTATGTACAAATTTTTTACCATCAAACTCATCAACGTTAAACCACAAACCTCTCAAATATATTTTATTTATATATTTTTATTAATTACAAAATAAAAGATAAAAACAAATAAACAATCAAATAATTTTTTAGATTTTTTATCACTAAATATTTTCGTTAAAATAACATTAATTTTTTTACAGTTAAATTAATAAACATTATGATAAAATAAATTGATCTTAACTGCCAATTAATTGATGCATAAATATATTGCATTATCCCAAAAATTTATACTGAAAATTATTTTGAATCCATTAAGATATTTATGTTGATTTTACAATCGTTTTAATTAATAATTTAAATTTCGTTGCATTTGATTGTAAAATGAAATATAATATTGATGAATTATAAATTAATTTACGAAATAATAATTTTATTTATTGATATTTTGATTTTTAAATTATGAAAAATTAAACGTCATGAATTTTTGAGATGTTGAGGATGAAAAAAATAAATAACTTTTGACTGATATTAGCGTTGAAGTTAACCGCGACAGAGACTATTCGATGTGGACGGTTTTTGAGGGCAATGAGACGTGTTTGAAAAACCACGTTGCTATAACGAACCCAACGAAGCGACGATAACTTGGCTTAATTGCATTCTTTAGAGTTGGCGAGTGATGCTGCTGCTGCTGCTGTCCACCATGGATAACAATAAATGATCATTAACAAAGATAACCATAATGAATTTTGATGGGACATTTATTATTTGTTTATTGTATAAATATATACACATACATACTCGCAGCAGTTGTACATATATTTATGAAGAACCAAAAAAGAAATTAAATCAATTGAATATTTATCAATGAGTCAATGACAATTATTATTATCTTTTTTGTATTAAAGCTTTTATCAATAAAATTTATCAATGATTAAAAAAAATATTAAGATAAACAAAGAAATTAATTAATTAAATTTTCTAAATTTAGCTTTGATGTTTAGTATTTTTTTAAAAGCTTTATTTTTTTACTATTTGTCGTTTTGATTATGAAATTTTTTGAACATAGTTATTCACTCTTGGACAGTTGGGATTTATATGTACAAACAATTTGTAATATGTATTTTCATTTGACTGGTTTTATGAGTGTCTTTAATATATATTATTATATTCACAAGGGTATTTAATTCTCGGTCATAATTGAATGAGAATTCTCGTCGTCAAAGTGAAGTGGTGATAACAAGATTTTACACCAGGTTTTCTATTTTTTTTTAAAATGACTCTTTACATCTTGGAGATAAAAAAAAAATGTAATAATTATTAAAAATATTGAATTTTAAAAGAAGAAAGTTAAATAAAAATGAAAATCCAATTTTCTTCCGTGACTATTTGGTCTCTTCGTGAGGTATTATCAAGTTTTATCGACACGAATAAATGATCAACGATATCAAGTGTATATAAACTGTAGCGTTTGCACGCCAATTCTTTTGATCAATATATATATACCACTACATTGACTGTACCGATCTCGTTAAAAACAAATTTAAAAAAACTTTTTTGTTCTTTCAGTGGTTGAGCTTTTCCATATTGAGCACACAAAATGATCGATAACCTCTCTGAAAAACTTTTTTATATACTTGTATATAAAACTTTCAGACAATAAAAATATATTTCTCGATAATCAAACCACAATTATTTATGATTATTATCATATTTAATTATTTATATTTATGATAAATAAATATGTAAATTTAATTGTCATGAAAATTTTATAGATTTTTTTAAATTTTATAATATTTACTTGTTAAACGTGACTGGAAAAATTAAAATAATTTTATATTCACATTAAAATCATGTATATATATTTTTTTTTTTTTTGTTAACATGAAAAACCAATAATAAAAAATTAAAAAAAAAAAATATTCAATAAATGAATAGTCTACTTTTCGTGTGGGTACTTTTTTTTTTTGATTTTTATTTTTTTATTTACTAAAGTTAATATATTGTAATTTTATTTAAACTTTTTTGTTGTTTATATTATAATTATGTGAAAAAAGTTTTTCAAAAAATTTCTCTATATATGAATTATTTTAAACGTTAAAAGTTAAAACCAATAAATAAATAAAAAAGTTAATTTTGGCTATGAAAAAAGTTTATTTGTTAAAAAAAATAAGAAAAAATATATATTTTTATTTTTTAATTTGTAATTCATTGATCTTTGAGGTCTGTATTTTCATTTCGATAATCTATTAAACCATATATATGCATATAGTATTGGACTGTTAAACCGCAATCGATGTAACAACGTTTGAAAGCTTAATTAAAGCTGCTTTTGCGACTGGCATGTATATAGTTCGTATAATCATTTTGAATCTTGTTCAAGTGTGAATTTTACTGATTTGTTTCACTTTGACTTTGTACATTTTTAGTAGTAAATTTTTTTTTAAAAAGCAATACCGTGTAAACGAGAGAGAGAGAAGAAGCAAAAAAACAAAGAGAAAAAGTTAATATAAAACGAAAGAAATTAAGTATAAAATAATGAATAAAATCTAATAAAAAGGTTGGAAAATGTAGTTTAAAAAGATGAAACGATATATAATAAAAAAAAATTTTATTGACATAAGGTCAAAGGTTCATATATATATAAAATGAGGTCAACCAGTAAATCACAGTTGCTGATTACAAATTTCAAAATGTGGCTACTACATAAATGCATTTGATCTATCGATGGTTTCATAACTCGGAGGTCATATACAATAATCAGAGAATATCTGTCCTAAACTAACCACAAAATTTGTATCCTCTACTTGATATTTTCATCATTCAATTCAATGTCCATCTGTCTGTTTACATTTATCATAAATATACCTTAATAATTCATGAAAAAAAAAGCAGAAGCTACTGATGCTTTTTCAATGTCAAAAAATAAAAACAACAAAAGTAAAAAGTTTTAAGAGAATACTGTCGTCTTTTTTAAATTCTCCTGAGATTTTTTTTTTTAGAAGACAAAAATCCAAACTTGCACAAGCACTAGGGAATAATGCTTTATTTTTCAGTGTCATATTCGTACGTGATAAATTATGATAACATTACATAAATAATTTATTTCTTTGAAACAATATAATATTGATTTTTTAAATATTTATCATATTTTTTTTACATTAAATTTTATTCTTCATGTTTTTAATTATATAAATTAATTTTATTGAAATTTAATATGTTGTTTTTATCATCTCAGATATTATCAATTACATAAATAATAAAATTTTAATTTTCTACTATTTTTTTTGTATTTATAAATAAAAGCAAATGTTGAATTTTATATTCCACGAATTAATGAATTTTTTATTATTCAAGTTATTGATTTTTTTTTTAAGTATATATTACTGTTTGAAAAATTGTTTCACAAAACTTTTTGGTATAAAATATTACGTAAAAAATAAATAATTGAGTAGATGGATAAATAAAAGAGAAAAAAAAATGAACTGTTTTTTTTTTTAAATTGTAAACATGATGCACGAGTTGGTACCGAGTCAGTTAAATCGTCGTCAATGTGTCTCACCTGCATATCAATGCAACAACCCTCCTTGTCCCGATTTGCATACTCACTTTACCTCAAGGCACTGACTCTCGTACATCTTTTAGAAAAGCCATATTCAGCACACCTTTACCAGATTATTTTTATTTTATTTTTGCCATCAAATCTCTATCTCTCTCTCTGTTTCAAGAGAACCCCCCATCGATATAATTGAATTCAAGTGTGCAAGATAAAATGAAAAAAAAATCAAAAAAGCTAAAAGAGAATATCAAGAAGTGCGACAGTCTGAAAGCTACTAAATTTTACAGAGAAGATCCTCCAGAAAGTCTTGTAAAAGAAAATTGATATTGAAGGATAAAAAAAAAAAGATGAAAAAAAAAAAAATTGTAATTATCTCGTCAAGTTTAATTTATAATTAAACTTTTTTTTTTCAATTATAAAAAATTAAATTTTAATGAAAATAATAATACATCTATGACACATTAAAATGAATCTATTAAAAAAATAAAAAACGAAATAAAGATTCAATAGAGAGAAATTATGATTCATAAAATTCGAAACATTTGTAATTCATCTACACCACAATCACCACCACCTACACGTCCTTAAAACGTCCAAATTTTAGAGGCAAGTGTTCAAGACAAACTTGAATATCTTGTAATGAATTGCACGACAAACATACGTATATATATCTAACGGTAAAATAGCTTGGGTACCATTCTGCGAGTGCTTGTTCGTGCCAGAAAATTCGAATGCCATGGTCGAGAGACGCCTCTATACAATAACAATCTATACAAAACAACAACACAAAACAAGTATCGTTTCAATGTAGACCATCGTCCAGATACAGACTTGCAGTATCAAACTTATATATACACACTTTTACACTCACAATTTAATTCACCAAACACGAAAACGACGACTGTGTGTCCATGCTACATGTCTGACTATTCTTGTGCATACCACTTAAACCACAATCACCATGCAGCCTTCAATATATATATTTCAAATAAAAATACTAAAAACATTACACTATATTATATATTACTCCAACAATCTTACCAACAACAATAAAATACTGCTCTTTATATTAGACATTGCATAAACTAAGTTTAAAAATATTTTAAAATAATTTTTATTTTTTCTTCATGTTTGTTTAATTAAATAATTTAAACAATCATTGTAAATATTAAATAATTATTGTTAATGATAAATTTGCATTATTTAAATAAAATTAAAAAGTAAATACTTGACTAGAACAAAGAAATATTTTTCAATATTAATTATGACGTTGAAAATTCAGTTGAATTTTCCGCAGTGATTTCCAGAATAATTAGTGATCAATTACTTGACAATATAGGAAAATTTTTTTCAACTGTTTGTATTGTCTGTAGATGAATAAAAAGGTCTTTTTTTTAATGCAGGAAATAAAAGAAGAATAAAAAAAAAAATGGTGCTAGCCAACAGGATATGTACCTATCAACCCTCAGTCTCGCATTTTTTTTATTTTCGAAAACAGCGTCAATGGCATCTGTGTACTTACTTGCTGACAAACACATGGCTTACAACGGTATGTACACTTAAAAATGTATATGTACAGGTACCTTCTCAAGAGTATTAAACAGACTATATGTGTATAGTAAGTGCGATGTAAAATGAAAGCGTTTGAAAACCGGTTTCGAATGATTTTTTTCATATATAAAACTGCCTGCACATCGGATCCGGGTAATACACACTACACCCGCAGAATCCTTAGGGAATTTTTATAAAAATTTTTCCTATATTTTCTCTATTATACTTTCGTGAGTCACGGGTGTATTCCCGATTCTTGTTTTAAACTATATATTTTTTTTATATTTATTTTTTTCTTTGTTCATGTCGACGCGAGAATCTACTTGCTTTTAAATTATGCAATATTTTTTTTCTCTATTTTTATTTTATATTATTTAAAAAATAGTCATAATAATAGTATATTTAAAAAGATGCTATTTCATTTATTTAGTTTCACTTTTTTTTTTTTTTTTTTCTACCACCTGAACGAGTTTTCTTGTCTCAAGTAATATTACCATTTTTTTTTTTTTTATAATTTAGTGTGTTATTTATTTAAGTTGAATTTCTAGATTGTCGTTTTGATCATCATCATAGATAAATACATTTACACCCACACTTGAAAAAAAACCAACACATTGAATGTGTTATTGTCGTCGACATCATCCTACACTTTATATATATATACCATTGTTGAATATTGCTTCACTTTTAGATTATTTTTACTCGTTTTTTCGCGCGTTTTTTTTTTTTTGCATTTTCAATTTTTATTTCTAGCATTGTAGTTGTAAAATCAGTATACGTATTTTTTTTTCTCGTTAACGGATTCACGCTCCATTAAAAAGGACAATGTATTCAGCAAAATTCTTTGTCCACACTTGTACAACATATTTTTAAATCTATCTCAAAAAATAAATATACTTTTTAATCTTCATTTTAAATCAAAATAAACTTTTCTATTATGTAGAAAAAAAAATATATAAACTTGACATTTGTTAATTATTGATAAAAATAAAACGGTAAAGTGCAGGTAAATGTTGTGTCGTACTATCTGTAATATATATTACGTGTACAAAATATATGTACAAGGACAGTTACTCATGTATACAGACAAACGAGTGGCTTTGCTTATGAATATTTACACTCTTGTTTGAATATGCATCAACAACTGACAATGTCACTATATTATTATTATTATTTACAATGAAAAATCGACTTTTTGTTTTTAAAAAATATATATGTGTGTGTATTGGTCGCTTATATTATTATGATATTGAAGAGTAATGTGTAGCATCGTTTTGGTAAAGTATGGGAAAAGCTTTTGGACGTGACCGATTCGTGGACGATGGGCTCGCGGTCTATGTCCCTTCATTCGTTTCTACTGTCTATCTGTCTTTTTTTTTTTTTTTTATATTTTATTATTTTTTATTTTGTACTTTATCGCATGAAATGTACGACTGGGATATCGAAGCGTCGACCCGATAAAATTTATTGTTCGTATACTGGATGAAGGCCCATGATTTTTTTTCTCCTCTCTCTCCCTCTCTCTATTTTTTCATGAGCTTTTTCTAACAAAAAAAAAAAATATAAAAAATTGAAATCAAAGTTTAATTTTTAATTTCAATTATATATTTTATATAAATTATTATATTAAATGAAATTATTAATCGTGATAAAATCACTTGATATGTATTACGAAAGAGTAATAATGTTTAAGATAAGTCAAGAGAGTTTCTTTGAGACAAGCCCATTTCCCTACCCATATAATAAATGTATCTTAATCTTGCTATAAATAAAAATAATTTGATATGTCTAGAAGCAAACAGTTGCACTTAATAATATTAATCTTTGAGGCAGACAGAGAGAGAGAGAGAGAAGAAGAGAGATAGAATTTTAGATTATATGGTATATATGAACTCACCTTCATCGTCAATCGTAAAAAGACCAATTCCATCACCACCACGTATACTATATCCAATTTTTGAATCTCTTCCAACTGGATCTTTATCAGTAGCTCGTACAGTAGTAATGAGTGATCCAATTGGTTGATTTTCAAATACACTTGATGAAATTATTGAATCATCAAATACCGGTGGATATAAATTTTCATTAACATCAATAACTTCAATAATTAATGTTGCTTCACTTGTCTTAGATGGTTCACCATGATCTTTAGCAATAATTACTAATGTATGAACTGGTCTTTGTTCAAAATCAAGACTTTTAATTGTACGTACTGTACCAGATAGAGAATCAATTTTAAAATAACCCTCATTATCCATTGAATCTGATAATATATATTCAATTTCACCACCTGCATTTTCATCTGGATCAGTTGCTTCAACAACAGCAACAACAGACCAAATTGGTACATCTTCACGTATTTTAACTGAATAATTTTGTAGTGTAAATTTTGGTGGATTATCATTAATATCTTCAATTGTAATACGTATTAATGCATCAGAATATAATGTTACTTGTTCATTATTATTATTATGAGCATTATTATTTTCCTTACCACCATTATCACTTGCACGTATTTTTAATTCATAAATATTTTGTTTTTCACGATCTAATTTACCATTAACACTTAATACACCTGTTATTGAATCAATTTTAAAATCAATTGTTTCGGTAACTAAAGAATATATTATATGTGAATTTTCACCAAGATCAGCATCAGTTGCATTTGCTTGATATATAATTGTACCATTTAATATATTTTCTGGAATACGTATACTAACAAGTGTTTTATAAAATTTTGGTGCATTATCATTAACATCAAGTATTGTTATTGGTAACATTTTTGATGTTGATTTTTGTGGTTCACCAAGATCATAAACAGTTATATTTAAAAAATATTCTTTTTCTTTTTCACGATCAAGATAACCAATTGTTGTTAAATGACCAGTTTCTTGATTAATACTAAATACTGAATCAGGATCACCACTTGATATACCAAATACAAGTTTACCATTATAATCAAGATCACGATCTTTTGCATGTATTTGAATGATATTTGTGCCAATTTTAATTGATTCATTAATTTTTATTTCATTTGGAAAATCAATAAATTCTGGTTCATGTACATTACCACGATATCTTCTTGGTGTTAATGTATCATAAGTTGAACGTTCATCATTAATAATTTGATTATTTCTTTCAGCAAGTTCTGAAGCATCAGTTGATTTTTTAACAACACCAGTATCACGACATTTAAATGGACCACCAATACTATTACTACCATTATCACTATCAGTAACAGTATTAATATTTTTTTTAGCATTTATTAATTGTACACTTATGACATTTAAATCAGCAAAATGTGTACCATCAGTTGCTGTTACATTAACATATATATCTGTTAATGGTATATCACTTAAATCACATACAATTGATAATACACCAGTTATTGAATCAAGTGAAAAACATGTATCTTCATTTGTTGAATCAATTCTATAATTAATAATATTATCAGAATCAAGATCAATTGCTGATACAGTCATAATTTCTGAACCAATTGGTATATAACGTGGTACACGTAACATACAATCAATTTTTTCAAATTGTGGTCTATTATCATTAACATCACGTACTTTAATACGTAATAACATTTCAGTTTGTCGTCTATATGGTAAACCCCAATCACTTGCTCTTATTGCTAATAAATAATCACGTTTCATTGTTTCATAATCAAGTATTTGTTTTGTTTTTATTAATCCACTAAATGGATCAATTTCAAATGGTATTTTTTCAATATTATCAATGGAATATGATATATATGAATTTTCACCAGAATCAAAATCTGTAGCTACAACTTTTATGACATCTGTACCAGCTGGTTTATTTTCATCAATTTCAATAGTCATTTCTGATTGTGTAAATTTTGGATCATTATCATTAGCATCAATAATATTTATTTTAACTTTTGCTGATGATTGTTTTCTTGTACCTGTATTACCTTGATCAACAGCTGATACAGTTAATGTATAAATTGCTTTTTTTTCAGCATCTAATTTAACAGCAGTATATAACATACCAGTTTTTGGATTAACATAAAATTCATTATCTTTATTACCACCAACAATTTCAAGTGATACAAGTGAATTTTTACCTTGATCAGCATCAGTTACTTTTAATTTAATAACTGGTGTATTAATTGGTGCTGTTTCTGGTACATTAACATCATAAATTTCATGACTAAATACTGGTGCATTGTCATTAACATCAGTTAAATGTACTGGTATAATTTTATAACTAAAACGTTTTGGTGTACCTTTATCAATAGCATGTAATGTTAAATTATATCCTAAAGGTGATGTTTCTTTATCAAGTAAATCAGCTATTTCAATACGATATTCACCATTTTTTTGTTCATTTTTTTTAATTTTAAAATGTCCATCTGGATCACCACTAATAATATTTAAACTTTCAATTTCTCCATTAATACCATCATCACGATCAACAACACGTACTATTGCATAAATATCAGTATTTGAATTTTCAACAATATCCGGTAATGTATTAACATATATTTCTGGTGCATAAAGATTTACTTGTTTTACTCTTATTGTCACTGGTGCTGTACTTGCACGACTTTTACCACCACCAAAACCTCTAAATAAACCACCACGATCTTCAGCAATAACCGTTAACTCATGAATTGGATTTTCAGAATATCTAAAATAAAAAAAAAATAAAAAACAAAAATTAATAATTATAATTTATAATAAATTATTTTAAAATATACTATGTATAATAATATATACACTTGAATAATAATTATAGCACCACCACCACCACTACTAGTCAATGCGGAAGTTATTAACACAATTTTATGATGATTTATGGCTTTTTTATATATATATATATATTAAATAATTTTCATACCTGAGTGGTCTTGTAAGCGTGATGATTCCACTGACTGCATGAACAGCAAATTGTTGAGACTCTTCAGCAAATCTATAATATATTTCACCATTTCTACCCAAGTCAGCATCTTCAGCAATAACCCTTAATATACTTTTATGTAATGGTGTATCTTCACTAACAATTTCTTCATATTTTGTTGGATAAAAAAGTGGATTAAGATCATTTGTATCAAGTATATTAACAATAACTGTTGTTTCAATTTCATAATTATCATTTAATAATTTATTATGTCTTATATTTTTCCATATTATTGTACCACGCACTTGTAAAACATAACGATCTTTACGTTCACGATTTAATACATCAACATTACCAGTACGTGTACGTAATAATAAAAAACAAAAATCACCAACAATACGTTCTTCAGCTTTGAAAAATTTATCACGATCACCATTTATAATACGATATTTAATTTCAGCTATATTATTTTGTAATGATAATGGTAAATATATACCAATTTTTTCTTCACTTGTAACATATGTTTTACCAATTGAATTTTCTGGTATTGTAACATTATAACTTTTTGCAGTAAATGAAAATTCATTTTCTATTAATTGTGATTTTATTGTTGTTGATAAATCATCATTTGTATTATTATTTTTAATGACAATATTACCACCTGAAGATGACGTACCAAGTATTATTATAAACCATAACCACAGCCACATATACGGCCATGCTAAAAATCCATGCCGTTTTATATTACACATTTTGCTAGCTCATCATTTTCATATTTTTCACACCTGCAACATAAAATTTATCCGTCATTAATAACAAATCATATATATTACATTTATTTTATTCTTTTGAATATATATTGTATATAAATTTATTCCTCCTCATCATTTTGTATATGTTTATCTATTTTTTATTTTTCGTCTTTGGTATTTTGTATACTATTTATAAAGTCATATCTTATACCAGACATTTGGGACTATTAAGAGACTATTAACTATTGATTTTTTTCGGCATAAATCGATTAAATTGCCGAGTTAAAAATATAAACGAATGAAAGAGGCCACTATACTCTGATGGTGGTATACAAAATTTAAGCATAAAATGTATATATATTGATAGTGTCAGTCGAAAACAAGTTACACGGGAGCTTCAATATTTTACGGCGATCGTTAAATCGTGAAACATGAAATGTTAAAAGTGAATGCACGAGCTATGTATCTTTCTGGTATTCGAGACTTTTATCTTTTATTTATTTTTTTTCTTTTTGACCTAGCTCAAAAATATAATTTACATTTAATTATTAAAAAATTATACAACAATTGTGGTAAATTCACTCAAGTACTACTTGTTATATATATATTTTTTTTTTGTAAAAATAAAAATTCAGATGCTTTTAATGGATGCAAGATGAACAAAGACAATTGAAAGAGAGATTAACAGATAGTGAAGAAAATGACAACGACCACTTCCATTGTCATTTTACTGAATAGACGTATTAAAACAATTAATCGTTCAAAATTCAATTGTTAAAATTCTTTGAAAATATATTATCCATTGTTGTATGACAATGTTATAATCAATTTCTTAATTCATTTAAAAAATTAAACCAAGTAAATAAATATAAAAAATTTATATTTAATTTAATGTTATAATTTATTTTATATAAAATTTACACAAAAAAAAAAATATTTCAAGTATTTATGAATGAAATAGAGGACACATACACACACAACCTGTTGAAGTCGATAAGTAAAGTCGATAAGTGAATCATTAATAATAACAAGTATAAAAAAAAAAAATAAAATAAATAATTGTGATAAAAAAAAGTAAATACAAAAGATAAGAGACCCAATGAGATAATCAATAATTCAAGTAAATAATAAAAAAAATATGAACATTTGATATAAATCCTTGATAAATTTATGCTGTATATAATTTCCTCGACAATAATAATGACAATGATATAATTGAAGTTTAATATAGACAATGTTCAGTATATATAGAGTGTTTATAAAATATTCAATAACAATAGAGACATGTATAGCAGATGTATATATATATCTATATATGTACTTGATGTTTATAAAAATTTTTTATTTTGAATACCATAAGCAATACGTGCAGCAGCTGCATGCGTACGTTGAATATTTAACATAACAAATACATGTGAAATAAAATATGTGTTGTAAAACACATATACATGTTTATACCTTGACAGTCTATTGCTTTGTGTGTAAAGGGTTGAAAATTTTAGAGAAAGGGCAATATGGATAATCAAGGCTTCATATTAAATAGAGGACAAATCTAACGACACGATTATTGTATATATGCACGCGCATGACATTAACAATTCATGTCAATTTAACGCATGTATGAAATCATATCGAAATGAGAATTTAAAATATATTTTTTAGTTATTTATTGTTGTTGTTTTTTGGCTGTAAGAAAAATTAAAATCATATATAACGAAAATTAAAATTTTCAATACTCCGGTGGGTTATGTGCAATTATTAGTTAGTGTAATTTTTTTTTTTTCAAATAAAATGTCATATTGTTTAGTCACAACACTACGAAATTTTATCATAAACATATGTTCATCTGTGTGAGTGAGACGAACTAAGCAGGGCTGCCAACACTGCGCGTCGAATCTCCACAAAACATGATTTTGTTGGGTTCCAATGTAAATCGGGAAAAAAACAGCCACATCAAATTTTTCTATTAGAATTTTAATAACTCCGTGAGTTTTAAAGATATCGTTTTCAAAATAGCGGCGATTTAAAGATCAAAATAAAAGGAAACTTTTGATTAGTCGGTGCAAATCGATCACGCTTACAGATAAAAAGTTATTTAAGGTACATTCTCAGCTACCTTCCGAATATAAGAATTTCTTGAAATTTATACAGTATGTAATTGAAATATTGATAAATCATTTCGTGAAATAATATATTAACAGACTTATTTTTTATAATAATTAATTAAACTTGGCTACTTTTAGAGAGGTTAAACATGCTCTTATGAGGGATGTTTGAAATTTTTTGATCATAACTAAATTACATTTCTAAATATAGATTTTATTGAAAACTGATAGATAATAGTAAAAATAATAGGAATTTTTTAATACCTGGTTTATATGTTAGAAGAACTGATTTCGTTATTTTAATTAAAAATATGTGGTAAACTTTTACTGATTTTCTAATGAAGAGCCATAATAATCAGAAAATTTAAACTTGCATAAAAGAATTTGATTACAAAATAATGAGCATCATAAATGCAAACATTAATGAAAATATTATTAAAAATGTTTTACAGTAACTATATAAAATTGAGATTGATAATAAATATTAATAGTGGATATAAATAAAAACTATACTGATACAAATCAGTGATGCATATAACAAAAAAATTTTTTGTGTGCAATATTGAAATGAATAAATATTATAGAATAATTGTTTTATCAATATATAATTGGTTTATTGGAATATATTGCATAAGATTAATTAATAATGGAAAAAATAAATTGTTAACACAAAAAATGATCACGAATTCAAACTTTTGGTTTTTGCAAAATCTCAATGTAAAAAGCATAGTTTTATTTAGACACGACAAAATCTAGCTGAAAATGTACCTTAATATTAAAAAAAGAAAAAAAGGTTTTTAACATTTTTGGCTCTGGCAACTGTAATAATTATTTGAGAAAAAATCGAAAATATACAAATTAAAGAGATTGAAAATACGCTGTTTTTGGTTCTAATACGAAGTGTCTCTGACAATTACTTAAGAAATGAGAGCGTTTTTTAATTTTCGGTAGACAAATCCAATACGTAGGTGACGCGAAGCGTCCCACCTACGTAAAAATTATATGTAGAAATTTGTGATTTATTTTTGGCTGGAGTCTATTAAAAAGTCAACTTGATTTTGGTATTATTAATTGTTAATTTGATATTTTTTATTTCAATTTTTTTAGTGTAATTAGTGGGCCTTCTTTTTAACTTGAAACGATATTAAACTAATTATATTTATTATTAGTTTTTTTTTATATAACAAATTGAGATTAAAAAAAAAAAAAAAATAACACAAGCCGAGAAACGCAAATAGTGTCACATTATTAAAGTTTGTTGTAACTTTTCTTGGTAAAAAAAAATAATAATAAAAATAAAAAAAAAAAAACTTTGTAAAAGTAGAGAAGATACGGATGGAGCAAATTACGACTGTGGTGGCTATCTGGCTTATAGTCAAATTTTATATACGAATAGAAACGTGTTTCAAAGAATTTTTTTTTTTTTTTTATTTCTTTCGTTCTTATTAACTAAAAAAAAGAAAAAAAAATAATAATTTTACTTAGTCGTCAGTCAGCGTGTTCACGCGAAGAATTTATAATTCAAAAAATTGTAGAAAAAATTAATCTTGATATTGTAATTAGTTAATATTATTTGTAAATATGTCAAAAATAATATAAAAAAATAAAATTTAAATTTAAATAAAAAATAGTCATAACAGTATTCTATTTTTAAAAATAACAAAAAGCTCAATTTATAATTTAATTGTTTTTTCTTCAAGACAATGAAGAACAAAAAAAAAAAGAGTTTATTATTTCAATAACTTTTTAGTTTTTTTTTTTTTTTTTGCCTAGTAAAAAACCAAGAGCACTTTATTCTCTCATAACATATTTAAACGATTCATATACGTATTTTAAAAAGATCTTACATATACTTTCTTTTTTATAATAAAAAGTTGATTTTTTTTTTCATTTTGTATTAAATATGACACACAAAAAAAAAAATGATGATAAAAAAGAAAAAAAAAAATTTACTTGCTCTCTTTTTTAATAATAACTTGTAACAATACATGCCATTTGCCTCTTGGTAATAAACTCTAACTTTTACTTTTTTTATTCATTTAAATTGAATCTTTTGTTATAATACGAAAAGAAAATTTACGTGTCATCATAATCTTTCGTGCTGACAGTTTATAACCAGGCTTACTTTCAAGACGAATTTACTCTTTTCGATTGGTAAACTTGTTTTTTGCCACTCCATCATTCAATACTGAATACACATATACATGTACAAGATTAAGTGAGACATTTACCTACATGTATTATTTTTATTATTATATATATAATAGATTATGCATGTACTGCTGAATGAGGTGAATTACTACTTGACCTAATTTAATCGAGCCTCTTGTCTCCGCCACTCATGAGACTAAAAGAACAACAACAATAGCAAGCTGTTATTTAAGAATACATTATATATTTATTCTTGTGTTTCTTTTTTTTTATTATATCAGCCATCACGCTAGATTAATTTTAATTATATATATTTTTTTTTCATACTCATTTCTCTGTTGTATAGAATTTTTAAAAAATAATTTTCAATATATATTTTCAAATATATAAGTGCAAACATAGATAAAAAATTGATTTCTCTTTGTAAAGATGAAATGTTTAAGGATCAAAATTGTAAATGTATATTGAGAAAAGGATTGAAGAAGGGTTTTGCCTCATCGTTCGAGAAAGCACGAAGAGGTACGGGTTCAATGTTCTCCAGACGGTGCATTGCCTTGCAAATACAAACTGAAGAGAAATAAAAATGATAAAGAGAGAGAGGAAGGCAACAAGCAAGAGCATCGCAAAACACAGACGAGAGAAAAGTAACTGAGTGGGTTAATCGACAAGAATACCTCAGTAATAAACAAGGATAAAATGTTTGTATATATATTATTACAAGTGCATGTGTATTGGTTCAACTTTAAATGTGCACATGCATATGTTATTTAGCGTCAAAGGCTGATTGGAAAAAAAAAAAAAAATATATGAAAAACTACTCGACAATAATATAAACTGCAGACAGGTATATACAATTTTACACAAAGATCAGTGTGAATATGATTAAAAAGAAAATAAAAAAAATAAAAATTATCACATGGATATAAAATAAATAATAGTTACTTATCACAATTACAGCAGGTGCATGAATATTATCATAGAATTAAATATTAAAAAAAAAGATATATTTATAAAATTATTTTTTTTATCATCATTATGATTTAATCAAGGATGTATTTATATTAAAATTTTGTTATATATATTTAGTATTAATAAAGATATCTGTATAGTATTCATTACATCGCACTTTCTGGCTAATCAAATTAACTCTTGTATATTATTATACCTGAAAATCGTGTAGAAATAGCAAGTAACTTTATTAAATTTATATATAAGCATCACAGTGTGTACAGTTGAGTGCTTGTATAAAAGTAAACATTTATACAATTTTAAAAACTTTATACTGTACAAAAATATTGAGAGTATAAATCTTTCTTCAAAAGTTTGCTTGTTAAATACTATTGAATTTGGCTTTGTATTATAGAAAAAAATATATATATATTAAAACTAATAATTACATCAATTGTTTTTATTAAATAGATATTTGTTTTTTTTTATTTTTAAAAGTATTTTCAACGGTATAGATATGAATTGTTTTTGTGTTGTTTAACAAGGATTTATCGTCATGAGAATTGTTTCGAGTAAATAGATATATATTTTTTTATATTATAGTCTGTGGTAGTGAATTTAAAAATAAAAAAAATAAATAAATAAATCACGCAGGAAATATAAAAAAGGTAAAACAGCAGGGGTAGGTTAATATTTTTTACTGTATGCAGGTCAAAGATCATGGGTAATACGCTACAAGGAAATCACGAAATAACAACACACGTTCATGAACGAATTTACCGCATGTGAATATATATATTATAAAAAAAAATAATAATAATAGATAAATAAATATAAAAAATGTAAAACGAGGTATTGCGTGATGTGTGTAATGCAGAATATCAAAGACATGATTGAGTTGAGGTGATACTTGCAAAGCTTGCAAGGTGACCGACGTTGCTAGCGGCGCCTTCTAACCTTCTACTGGGTATTTCTACCTGTTTCGTCGTCATCGTCATCATCATCATCATCATCATCGTCGTCGTCGTCGTCGCTGTTCATCCTAAAGGAAGTAGTCTCGATAAAACTGGTTTTACGGGTAAACCTTGGCTTTATATATACATTCTCCTTTATCTCCCCTTCTTCAACATTTTTTTATTTATTTTTTTTTTATAAAACATGTACACATACATATATGAAATAAAAAGTCGGGCAAACAACAACGACCAATACATTGTGCACAGACTATTGACAATACAATTTTATATTTTTTAAATTTTACATTGAAAGTATAAAGATATTATTATATGTATAATCGATTTGGATTTTTTGAGATATCATACATTCAAATGACAATACATTTCATTGTATTATTCATTTTTTTATTTTGATTTTTAAATTGATATTTGGTAAAAAGAAAAATACAGAAGAAAAAAGAACTTACAAGATGAAAAAATATGTGTACAATTGAGCTTGAATTATTTATAATAATTTCAAGGAGAAATTCAAAGTGGAATTGATGTTAAAAATTTAGCTTCGAGGAAGAGAAAAGTGTTAAATTAAATTTGGTATTGGGAAAAAATATTTACTTCTATATATAGAAATATATTTACTATTTTGATATAATACAGTTTTTTTTAGATTAATTAATAAGGCAAATGATGTGTATTTTAATGGAACATAATGGGTTATAATTACACTGAACGTTATTTAATTATTTTGATTTTTTTTTTTTTTGCTAGAATGATGTTTAAAAATATTTTCCGAGGATAAACTTCATAAAATTATAATTCCAGTATTTAAATAACAGTGAATTGTAATTATCCTACAATTTATAGAATTTAATTTCAATTATTTTTATATTTTTTTGAATTTTATATTTTGGAGTAACCTGTAGGCAAAAGTCAGAAATTTTCGCTGCGGGTCATGTTTATTAAAAAAATATTTCTAAATGAAATTTTTAGGAAATTATGCTTCTAGTATATAAACAATACCTAAATAAAGTTATCCAAAAAGTTTTGAAATTTAATTTCAATTATTTTTATTTTTTTTTTTTGATATCAATTTTATAATTTTTTTTTTTTCTTGTATTTATTTGGGATGACGTTTGTTTGAAAATATTCTTTCATGTATACAAATTTCATGAAATAATACTTCTAATATTCCCATCTACATCAAAATAAAATTACCTTGTGATTTTCAAAATTCAATTTCAATTATGTTTACTTTTTATTCGTTCAACCAATGACTGAGTGAATAAAAAGTCTTTAAAATTATATTTTTTTTTTGTAAATAAATGAGAGATTTAACACAAAACTTTTAGTTGCTACTTTAAGTATAGTTAGTAACATTAAATATATGAAAATAATTTATAGCATATTTACTCAACAAATACTTATTGATCTTTACAACCGTACTCAAAATAAATATTCATTTAAAATCCAAACAATAATTACTTAAAATTTTATAAAAATCAACATTAAACAAGAGTTTATAATTTTCAATTTGTTAAAATGAAATATATATAATAATATCATAATATTAACAATTAAGTAACAAACCCAGCATCTAAATGTTTTTAATAATCTAACGTCAAAGAAGGTTTCATATATGTGTATAAAGTGAGTGTTGGCCTGGCAATTCATATCTAATCTTAACATACAAGCATATGGTGGCAGCCTGGGGCAAACCAAGTACTCCAATGCACAATAATATTACGAAGCAAAAGGCCTGGTATATGTTTCTTATAAAACATCTATGGGACTTGAGATTAGTGATAAGACTATAGACTATAGAATTTAAATGTGTGCGCACAAACCACGAGGTTATCAACGCCCCTCTCTCTTTTTCTCTCTTTTTTTTATATATTTATATACTCTTACATAGCAATCTATATACACAATTTTGTACACCGAGACCGGATGAACGTTAAATTATTTATCATCCAACCTACCCTCCTATTTTTCTCTGTCTATTTTACTATCTTTTATCTGGATGTTCGCATCCAAAACTATATAAAGTACTTCTTGTAAATGTCTAGTTTATATTTATTAATGGAATTTTTTTTTTTTATCTTTTATTTTTCTCCCCCCTCAATTTCTATTACGAAACAGAATTACTAACAGTATATATATGATTTAAAAGAAAAAAAAGATTTTAAACAATAAATAATAATCATGAATAAAAAAAAAGAAAAAAAAAAAAAAATTGCAATCAGTATATGTCATTGAGAGCTTTCAACTGAACTTTGAAAAGTACCCTTTGGCAAAGTTCATTTCCTTCTCATTTTACTCGTAAAGTAAAATAGATCAAGTTAAGACAAAAGACAAAATCCACGAGAATAAAATTTATTTGGTTTTATACTTTGTAGAAAGAGCAACAGTATATACCAACGACTGGCATATGACTTTCTCAAGTTTGTGTGTGTTAAAATGAAAAAAAAAAAAAAAAAGTAAATTAAATAAAGTATATGTATTAAGTTGAAGAATGCAATTGAATGTATTCTCAATTTACTTTTGAAGACTTTATCAAAGTGAATTGGCACGAGGCATTCGATAAACTTGATGCATTTTTGAACGTCAATTTTATCTTGCTTCAAATGGTCTGTCACTGAAAATAAAAAAGGCAAGACTCCAAACAATAAGTAAAAATAAAAAACAGAAGCAAAGTGGCAGATAAGATGATGGAATTTTATATACAGATGAAATCAAATTGTAACAAGGATATATACTCTTTAAGTTAAATCCTTTTGCTAACGATCAAACGACACGTATATACAGAAGTTCAAAACAACTCGTTACGACTTTGATCTCAATGGTATATTGAGGAAGAATTCTTAAGGCGATCTTAACGACACTTTCGTGTTCAGAAATCACCAGCTGTTTGTGATTGTACCTGTTTACAAGCTTATAACTGTCGTTAAATACAAAAACACACGTGGGTGTTTGGAAAACGTGTGGGTTGTGATGTTAAGTATTGATTTTATATATATCACAACTTTTTATTTTCATCAAAAATTCAAATGATTATAAACCTAAGCCTGTATACATGTGCGGTTAGTTAAAACTACTCGAGAGGAGAGAAATTGCCAATCAGAAATTGAGATTGTGCAAGGGTAAAGAAAAAAAAAAATATATTTATATTTGTTGTTGTTGTTGTAACAAACTCAGCAAAGTCGGTTAATTCAATGCTAATTTGACATTACTAAATTCAGTGGTTGTTGTTATTTGTTGGATTATTATTATTATTCAAATATTATTTTATATTATTTTAGTAAAAGTTCATAATAAACTATGTTATATATTGTGAATTATAAAAACGTCATTTTAATGTCATATTAAACGTCAAAAGTCAATAAAAATCGTAGTCGTGTTCACAAAAAGAAAGTCAAATGTTTGTAGGATGAAATTTATCACGTATTAAATATCTTGAAAGGATTAAATGTTTTTTTTTTCAGTAAATTTGTTAAATAAAAATGACAACAAAATAATATGTAAAATTGAATTTACAAATAATTTTTAGAGTACATGATTTAAATGTCATAAAAAAATATCTTGATGATAAAGATCTAATTGTTTTTTTTATTTTTTTATAAACGACAAGCTTACTTTTCAATTTTATGTATTTGTATTTAACTGATGAGACATCCCAGTCTGTTGGCAAGGTTCAGGTAACGATGTGACAATTAGCACATTTTCCCCAGCAAAAACAACGTGTCATGTTGACACACTGTATACATGCGCATACTAAATATATATATACGACAAATTTGATAAACCAACTTTACATTAACATGTCTAATAATTCTGGTTGTATTTTTTTTATATTTTTTAATTTAAAATCTCAAATGATAATAATATTATTTTTTAATAAAGTATTATTAGTAGAATATTACTAATGAAAGAAAAATTTTCATAATATATATGACTATATTCTTGAAAAGAAGATGAGAAAAAAAAAAAAAAATAAGATAGAGATGAAGGAAAATTAATTTGGTGACAAGTCTGGTAATTAGGAAACCGTCGAGTGCAAAAAACTTTTAAAGTCTATATATCTTACATTCTGATCTTTCTTGACGATATATATAAATGTCTAAATATCATGGTAGAAAAAAAAAAACATTTCTTATATATCAACATTAAAAATAAGACGACAAGAAAATTTAATTTAATTTTAACGTCAAGTTCGTGAGCATCACGATGATGCCACTCGTTCATTGCACATGAAATTCACGTGAGATATTTCATGTTTTCATGTTATCACTGTAAATAAGACAAAGGAATTTTAAATTATTATTTTAATCATTATTATGCATTTAGATATATACAATGTTATATGCACAAAATGTTGAAAGAAAGAGAAAAAAAAATAAAATAATAAAACAAGGAAAAGAAAAATTAAAAAAACATGTCTCAAGTAATAATTAATGACAATAAAATATAAGTGAGTGAAATTCCAGTTGGACAGAAAGCAATCCCAAAGAAATCTGATGAGTCATCTTCAGTGTGTCTCTCGCGCGTCTCGTTACTCAGCAGGGTCACTTCCCAGCATACTACTACACTCATTGGCGACACAAATGGAATACCAATGAGCACAGAAAAATAAATAAAAATAAAAAAATTATCTGACACTGGGATTCACAGAATCGATTTTATATCTTGATTTTGTCTCATCGTGTTGTTTTTTTTAATTTATTTATTTTTTCAAACAAATGTTCACACAGTTTATTCTATTTTTTGTCATGATCTACATCAATGTGTTTACCATGTGGTGGACAACAACAAAAATTTAGATGTAATATTTTGTAAAAGAATTTTAACAATTTCGAATGATTGTAGCAATTAATTATTTCTAAGTAGATATTGTTTTGAAAAATTTAATAATTAAATTAAAACACTTGTTTGACCTAATGCATCAAATGCTTATTACATCAATTAATTAGTACTTGTATAGTTGTCGTCGTATGTATAGATTTTCATCAGTGCGAGCAATAGGGATCAAACGCCTTGGCTGTTGTCATGTAAATTTTGTGGTATATTGTAAACCAGTGTATGCTTTGTGTGTTGTATATATTGTTCTGATTTTAGCAATGAAAATTATATAGGACTAAAAGCAATACCGACATACGTGTATCATGCTTTCGACATTTCATTTCATACCTACATGTTAATTCAAAATAATCAAGAGTAACTTAAAAATATATAAAATATAATCACGTTATTTTACTACGTGATATATATATATTTTTTTTTGTTAATTTAAAATTTTTATTATTACACATATACAAGTTTTCTAATCATCAAAAATAATCAACATTTTAAATTAACTATTTCATAATAAAAATAATAATTTAAAAAACTTGAAATTTCAATTTCAAATAAACAGATAATCTTTTTTTTTTTTTTTAAATTAGTATTATTGTTTAAATATGTAAATTTATTGCAAAAAAAATTATAATATATTTTTTCTTTATCTATATTTAATGTTCAAGGTAACATAAATTTCTAACAAGTAGAACATAAACACACACAGACACAGGCAGAGACATATTGGCTTTGTTGTTTGGCCAATCGGTTCTCTTATATTTACATTGTCTACCTAAACATCCCACGTATATATACAGCTCAAATTATTTTGACCATGTGATTGAATATACCCTGTTCAGTCAAAGTACACGGAGAGAATTTTTTATTTTTTTTTACGAAAAAAACATAGCAAATTTACAATTTTTACATAGCTGGCAATTATCTTTCGGTTTTCATGATATTTTCATATGGGGCATAGCAAAATCATTCGTGTGGGCGTGGCTATTTTTTATTGGCCACCATAGTAATTTTTGTTATCGTCAAGCCGCAAGAGAATTTATTCCATTTCTGAAAATATTATAAAATTTTTTTTTTGTGTCAATATCTATATAATTTATTTATTTGTTTTTTGCTTTTTTATTTTATTTTATTTTTGAATTTATTAACGTAAACCAGGTTGAACCCAAACCTTCCGAACAAATTCCTACGCGTTATAACTGCGCCACAACAACATTTACAAAGGCTGGCATTTTGTTTGTTTTCATTAAACATATAAGCAAAAATTTTTGCCTGCGCAGTTAGCTAAAAGTGGGGTGGTTGACATTTCTGTAGTCTGTCATTGCTTTTGCTATGGCCATTGTAATTTTAACCATGTTGCTTTGTATTTATCAGTGACACCTATAGGATTTCTAAGAAGAATTAAATTTTTACTATGGCACATTATTAAATTTTGAGAGGATCATTTTAATCATACATCATCAACAATAAATCATATGAATAACAAAGCAAAAAAATATACATATTTTGCTATGGTACAATGTAATTTTTAGGCTGGATTATTTTAACTTTTAAATTTGGCCTTCGTAAAATTTCTTTTATGCTGTAATTTTTAATCTGAACGCAAAAAAACATTATATAAATTGCTATGGTACATTTTAATTTTTCAAGACAAAAATTGTTTTTTTTTGTTAACATAATAGTAAATATTTGAATAGTCAGAAGATAGACCCTCAATGATATGGCGCCATAGCAAAATTTGCTGAAAATTTTTCTCCGTGTAATCATCCAACAAATTCATATATGGCTTTATGTGCCATTAGTTTGTCAACCAATCAAATAATTCAACAATTTGTTCAAGTACTTTTAATCTATTTTAATTTTTTATAAATATATGAGATGGCAAAAAATATCGACAATTAATTCAAATATAAATCATTCATCTATATATATTTGCTCTTTTTCAAACTTGCCCTTATTCAATAGTAAAAAAAAAAAAAACTCAGAAGAAGAGAAAAAATACAGCAATGATAAAATAATTTATCGGCAAAGTCGTATACATAAAAAAATTTCTGCCTCTGACATATCTCAATTGAGATATACATTTTTTTTTTCTCTCTATTGTGTATTTGACTATATTTATTTGTACATAGATTTGTATATATTCATAACATTTCTCCATGGAAAAAAGAAGAAAAAAAAAAAAAACCAACAGGCGTGCGTAACTTTCTCAATAATATAATCTGTTCTAAATCTATTTAACCGGAAGTATGAGACTTTGGAGAGATTGACTATCATTGATATTCAAGAAAATTACATAAGAAAAAACTATCATCATGAAAATATCCTATGAATTTTGGTCTCCACCTATTTATTTTTCTGAGAATAGTGCAATTTTAAGAGATTTAAAATTTCCAAGAAATGTCAAGAAGAAGAAAATACACGTCTTAATTTTTTTATTTAATTTTTTTTTGATTCTTTATAGTAAGTCGTGTAAAAAGTGAAGGGGGTAACACAGAGACACCACACAGAACCCACGGCTCGATTTACGGCGGTTCCGGGACATCGGTCAAAATAACTCTGGCGTCTTTCAAGCAAAGTCTATGTACAATGTATACATGTGTATATATATGTATATAAAATTATATTCACGTGTCAGAATGTATAAGCATCGGCTTTAAGCCATTTATGTCTACTATATTTTGTTCATGTAAAAGATAGGTCATATATAGAAAAACTCCTTGAAAAAAATAAAAACAAATAAAAAAAACCAAATGATAAATTGAGAAATAAATTTGTAAAGCAAAGTGTAATCATTTTATATGTACAATTCTGATCTTACTTGTTTTATTTCATCACTATCGCATAATATTATAAATATAAATGACAAAAATTTAGAAAATATAAGTCAAGAATTCACTTGAGCACTTGGAAAATTAATTAAAAAAATATTTGATGTATAAAACTTGATGGTATTTATGTTATTTTACAATATTAACATATAATTTTTATTAAAAAATTGTTATTATATTAAATTATGAATTAAAAAATATAACAATGTTCTTTGTTGTCTCGGTTATCATGTTTGTCTGGGACTAGACTAAAAAATGCGATCAAGCAAGCAAGCAAAAAAAAAATGATATTAAAAGAAAAATAATAATAAAAAAAAAAAGGTAAAGATATATAGAGTAAGAGTAGTGTAGAGAGAGGGTCATATACAAAAGAGGAACGGACGCAACGAGGCGTATAAGAACAGGGCGGAAGTCGCGCAATGCGGTTTTCGTTGGTTAAAAAAAAAAAGAGTCGTGTGGTGGACCTACGATGATATGCATAATATATATACATGAATATTAATACATAAAGGCGATGAAAATAGCAAGCTTTTTCCTGTTTTTCCAACATACTATTTTTCACCTTTATATTATATATATACATTTTTTTTTTTTGCGAAAGCACCAGCAGCTCTTGGGTCCTCCCATACGAAAGCGCGAGTTGCCTAGAGCATAACATAATTCGCTCGATTTAATACGCAATAACCGTGTAGAAAACACTCCCTTCTTTTTTCCACACTACAAATTGAAAAATGAAATTATTTCGTGCCCCTTTTATATATATCAAAAAATAAAAAATAACATTATTGACTCATCTTGAAAAAAAAATAATAATAATCAATTGTGTTAATACTTTAGTCTCGATTTATCACGCACTTCAATCTTGATTACTTTTTCCTCAAAATTCCACTGACGACTACTTTATAATTCCCCTCGAAAAAAAAAATTTTTTCCTTTTCTTTTTTCGCTCCGGAATGACAGACAAAAGAGTAAGTTTCTTTTCGAAGTTTAACGTATCCTACTCATCATCAAAAAAAAAGTCGGGCTTTAGTCCCGCACTCAACTGTGAACAAAAAATTGAAATAAAAAAAAATTTTTTATTTCAAGATCGTCGATGATAATATCACTTTTAGGGGCTGTACATGTACCAACCACCAAGAATGCAATATATATAATTTTGTTATCATCGTAGAATCAGAAAATAAAATACAAAAGAGCAAAAAAAATAAAATAAAAAATCTTCAAAATGATATGTCAATATCGAATGAATAAAAAAAAAAATATGTTACATAGCACGTGAAGGAAATTCAAGTCGTTAAAATTATATTAAACGCTTTATTATCATTTTTTTTTTAGTTGTTGTATGTATTAATATTTTAAAGGTGTAATTTCTCTTGCACTTGGAGACAATTTCCGATAACAAAATGTATACATAATATATCCATTATATAAAGCTGCATATAGTTATAGTCAATTTTTATAAATAAAAGATGATACTATTACGAGAACACTTATGCCTTGATATTTGTATCTATCTCAATATCTATATTTTTTTAAAAACATGGATGGAAAATATATGCAGGGGATGCAAAACACATGCATGACCTCATGAATGAAAAGCACCCTATGACTCGCAGATTATAGCTTAGCAGTATGCATTTTGAGTTTTCTTTTCTGCGTCCAATATCTTTTATGTATATAACAAGAATCCATACATTTCTTTCTCTATACATTTCATTATATAAAAAATAATAATGCAAAAAAAAAAAAAAGCTCAACCCTGATGATACTGCTTTTCCATTTTATACTTTCAGATAAATACGTGAGTTTATTATTATATCGAAAAAAAAAATAACACATTAAATTATATAAGGAAACAATTTTTATAATTTTTAGATAATTTTTTTTCATTGAAAAATGATAAGACACTGATAAGATGTGTGTATGTAAACATAAAAGGCGCCAGCATAAATGGCACAAAATATTTATAGAATATAATAAAAAAGCAATAAAATTTAGGTAGATTACAAACGATATGACAACTTTAGATAAAAAAAATAATTTTTTTTTATTCTGTCAAATTAGTAAATCTATTATTAAATATTGATTTTATAAATTCATTGGTACAATGGATGTACATAGTGGGTGATATGTGATCTTTATTGTGTATATGAAAAAATATACACAATGCAAAAAAAAAAAAGAAGAAAAGTTGTTTACGACCCCCTTCAAAAATGGGATGAATCATACAACGAGGACGATGACGATAACTGCGGGGCTATACACCCTTACTACAATTGCGATGTATTTTGTTCATTCGTATATTTTTCGTTCATTCGATCGTGATGTCGACAGTGGGTTAGGGTTGTTGTAGGGTAATAAACCTGACACCCTCAAAAGACGACTGATTCAACTAGGGAAAAGAGAGGATATAAAAATGAAAAAATAAAAATGAGTTTCAACCGATGGATATAAACGAAATAAGGCAATTTAATGGGTGCACAAAATCGTGGTTAAGCATGGAAAAATTCAACGATTGTATATGTTATTTCCATCATGGGGGAAAATATAATATATAAGAGAGAATTCACAATGGAAATATGCTTGACGAGGGGTTACACAAATCTCTCTTGGGTGCATAAAATAGAGCTATACACTATTATACCCCCAAAATGCATTATATGCGGGCAAATGTCAAATTATATTTTCAAAAATTACTCAATGATTTATAACGTGTCGTTAATGTTTTATGATAAAATTCATCATTCAACCCATGATCTCATTTATTATTTTCATAAATTTTATATATATCTTTAAACATTTGAAGAAATTAATTTCTATTATTATTATATTGATGATAAAATCTGTATAAAAGCTTTACCTTTCAAATTTTTCATACAGAACTTTTTATTTTCAATAAATTGTAAAACCATCAAAAAAAAATGTCCAGACGTCGTCAGGAAATTTGAACGATAAAGATGCAATATCTACAAGTATTTATTCATCAAAAAAAAAAAAAAAAAAATACTCATAGAAATCAGAATGAAATAAAATTCTTTTTAAAAGAGAAAGTGAATTAATAAAAAAAGCACTAATAAAAAAAAAAATAGTTTATATAGAAAAAGAGGTTAAACTGGCACATGAAAAAAATAGTCACAAAAAAAAAAAAATGAGGTTTGATAAAAGTGTATATAGAGAATGGAACATTGGAAAGCTCAGAGCTCAAACGACCTGGCAAAATCATCTCTTCTTTTATACATACACACATACACTCATTGTTAATATACGTATAGACATTTTGAAGATAAAAGCTACATGTATAAGGATATCTAAGGATTTTTTTTTATGTTTTTTTATTATCAACAGAAGATGTCTATTCCTTTCTAACCCCCCAATGAATGACATACATATACATTTATACAATGCTAAAGACAGAAAGTAGTCTCAACATTCGTGAGCTTTCGTGAATATAAATGAGACTAACGAGCTATGTAATGTCAGTAATGACACTAGATTGCCGCAATGCTCATGGCTACTCTCCTTCTCTCAACAGTTGCAAGTCCAACGGTCAACTTCTTCACCTTTATTTTGCTTCACCATTTCACGTACATTTAACAACATATATATATCATAAATGTTTTCATCATACACACATACACATACGTCAAATAAATTCACATAAATGTATTGAAAACTTTTGTGTATCAAAAATTACATATATAGTAATTGCTTTTTTAAAAAAAATTTAATTTAAAAGAAAAAAAAGAAAATTGATAAGAATAATAAATAAATGTACATTTAACTATTTAAAAATTAATTAAAATTAAAATAGAAAAATCATATATAACGAAAATTAAAATTTTCAATACTCCTGTGGGTTATGTGCAATTATTAGTTAGTGTAATTTTTTTTTTTTCAAATAAAATGTCATATTGTTTAGTCACAACACTACGAAATTTTATCATAAACATATGTTCATCTGTGTGAGTGAGACGAACTAAGCAGGGCTGCCAACACTGCGCGTCGAATCTAAACAAAACATGTTGGGTTTTCAATGTAAATCGGGAAAAAACAGCCACATCAAATTTTTCTATTAGAATTCTAATAACTCCGTGAGTTTTGAAGATATCGTTTTCAAAATAGCGGTGATTTAAAGATAAAAATAAAAGGAAACTTTTAATTAGTCGGTGCAAATCAATCACGCTGACAGATAAAAAGTTATTTAATATTTAAAAAAAAAAAAGAAAAAAAGGTTTTTAACATTTTTGGCTCTGGCAACTTTAATAATTATTTGAGAAAAAATCGGAAATATACAAATTAAAGAGATTGATAATACGCTTCTTTTGGTTCTAACACGAAGTGTCTCTGACAATTACTCAAGAAATGAGAGCGTTTTTTAATTTTCGGTAGACAAATCCAATACGTAAGTGACGCGAAGCGTTAAATTTTAATTTTATTTGTGTAACTGATTTTTTGTTAATTGTACAATGAGGAAAATAATAAAGAGTTTGTTTAAAATATATATGCGATGATAAGCTAATTAAAGTCAATATAAATGTGAATATAAAAAAAAAAAGAGGGTGTATAATACACGTGGCATTGTCTACTTACGAACCACCGCACAACGTTGTTCAGAAAAGCTTATTAACGTTGCAGCAGCTGTGTCCCGGTCGCGTGTATAATCCCAACTACATATCCAAAACTTAGATATAACGTAAAGCCACCACCACCACCACGAAGACCACATAGTTTCGTTCTCTCAGCTTCTTGAACAACATTATACTATGCAGTTATTATTGTTTCATAGTCGTAGTTGCTGATGATGTATATATATGTCTTTCTCTTTTTTTTTTTTTTTTCTCTATATGTATATTCTCTCTCTAATTTAAAGCAACAATTTCATGTTATACAATACCGCGTGGCACACACTACTACTGTACACAGAGTATAAATGTATACTTTAAAATATTAAATCACATTTGTTCAAAGGGTACTACAATTATAATTAAACTGTATATTAAATATATATATTCTATTGAAATATAATTTCATTTGTATTTCATATTTACACGGGGTTGCACAATAAATATTATTTAAAATTAAAATTTCCATTATATTTTTCTTGATAATTAATCAATTTTTTTTTACTCCAAAATGTACATAAATAAGTATGTATATTTTTAAAATTAAATAATATTAATTATTGATTGCAAATATTTGTTTTTTAATAAAATTAATGAAAAATATTTTAATAAATATTATTTTATTAATTGAATTATAAAATATATGTATTTGTCTTTTATCTTGTGAATAGTTTAACTAGACTGATTATTATTTATTTTATATGATATTTATATAACTGAATATTTAATTGAACAATGTAAATATGTTGAAAGTAGCAACAGCAGCAGTGCCACATTAATTAACAAAAATATTATACAGAAAAGATTAACATTTGAGATTTTGAATGCTCCAGAATATTAAACCGTTATTATTATTATAATTTTTTTACGATCATTAATTCTTCAAGCACTTCCGACTTGAGAAAAAAAATAAAAATGAAATGTTATTATAAAGTATATAGTTTATTAAATTTTAATATATAAATAAGCATAAAATAATGTTACTCGCGTTTAAAAAAAAAATTATCATGACGAAATAAATTTGAAAAAAAAATATATATTTTATGCGTGAGAATTGAACATTTGAATTTAAATATTGCATCTAAAGCATGTCACCTGGTTAATTCACACCCAAGTGATTATCATTGATAGCACAAGTTTGTTTTCTAACATTTCAAATGTAAATGCTAAAGAAATACTGCAGTTATGTATTTATCTAATGCAAATTAACTCATATGAATTTTATCTCGAGTATGTTGTAAGTGAAAATAAAATATCATCAAACTTTTTAATAATAAAAATTAATATCTTAAAATTTCAAATAATAAAATAGATACAAGTTGCATCTCAAACAACCAACTGATGAAAAAAAATTGTTAAATATATTCTCCTCCATAATCTTTAATTTTTTTTTTTTTTTTTAGAACCAATTACAGTGCCTGTGTATTTCGAGGAAGAAGAAACCTATAGGTCGGCTAATAGCGCCTCTCTTTAGTGGACGAAATTCAACACCGCTGGTCGTGAATTTACCCAGCCACACACACGCAAGAGAATGACTGGTATGAAATAAATATATATATGTGTAGATTGTGTGCAACATCAAGGTATTATATGGCCAAACAGCCGCTGGTTACCCAGAGTAAAATCCTCGCGATCAACTGAGTGTGTGTGTCTGTTGAAGAAGAAACTGAACGACTCTTGGGGCCCTAGAGGAGTACAGGTAGTTATAAAAAAAAAATATACGAATCCCACTTAAATACAAACTGGACTCCCCTATTCTACTCTTTACCTCCCCGTTATTATCATTATTTTTATTTTTTTTTATTTTACTTCATCTCAGCGCCTCCAAGACCTTGGCATACCTGCCAGATATTTTCTTCTCAACAAATTCGAGTTTTTTTTTTTTTCCTTTTTTTTGATTATTTATTTTTCTTTTTTTATCTCTATAATTTTATACGTTATTATTATATAAAATGAAATATAAAAAATTATAAATAATTGAAACTATAAAAATATATGAAAAAAAAAAATTCAATAATCCATAAAAAAAAAAAATCTTTTTAAAAATTTAAATTTTCATTTACGTATATATGTTATGTATATATATTATTATTACTAATACTATATATAGTTACATTGAACTGTTGGTTGAATGGTTATCCTACCAGACTTTATTTTTTATTTTATTATATATTTTTTTTTACTCTTTCGCGGTTCTTTCATGCTCTATTTGCCTCAACGACTGCTCATGTCGAGTTCATGCCAACGTCTGCGACTTTAGCAAACTCTTATTACTATACTATGTATCAACGAGTCTAAACGAATCCAGCAATATCAACTGAAACTATATATACATGTACGCACAAAAACTTCAAAATAATTTTTTTTTTCTTCTCGAGTATTTACATCACGAGTCAACCGCGAGACGAAATACTTGAGTTTAAACTTTGTCGTATATTATTATTTTAAATTTTTATTTTAATTATTATTATTTTTCTTTAAAATACTTTTGCAAACTGGTACGGCTTAGCAGTTTAATGTCAAACGGTAGATATTAATGGAATCCACCCATGCACTCTCTGTTGACGACAAAAAAATTTTTCCTTTTCTCACAAAAAACAATTTTTATACTTGTTTTTTATTTTTAATTATTTTTGTACATTATTTTAATGATTACTGAGAAATATTTTAAACACATAATATTGTTTTTAATTAGTACATGTCAATGTGTGTTCAATGAAGAAAAAAAAATTGAATCTGCCCGGGTCATTCGATGCTTCCTGACACAAACACTGTGTGCCTGCATATTTATGTTATTCGATATTTCCCACTGGACTTGAAGGAATATAAATACCTTTTTTTTTACATTTTTTTTCAATTTATTCTATTCGGTAATTTTTTTTTTACCTCGGGGGAAATTGGTCTGATGTCCATAGGATATTTTGTTGGAAAAAAAAAAACACCCTGGGACTTTTCACGCATTTTCAGAGTGGCTCGGTTGCTTTCAGCATATATATCCAATATCAAACGATCTTTCAAAGGTAAATCGTCAAGACTCCTTTCACAAAGAACAACTAATAATAGTAAAAATATAAAAAAAAAAAATAAAAAATATATACGACGACAAAAGAGAGTAACGGGAATCCGTCAGAATTAGATATTTGACAATGAACGTGAATATTATCTGACGGAGGTTCGATATTATTTCATTGAAAAAAAATGTTAAAAATAAAAAACAGGATGGGCAAAGTAATTTTCATTGTTCTAGACATCATCTGTCTGTATGTATTTCCAACATTTATCAAAAAAAAAAGAATTCAATAAAATAAAATTAAAAAGAAATAAAAATAGAGACAAATTAATTAATCTTTAATGATTTTGATATTTTTACTTTGATTATTTGTGTATGAATTAAAGCTGATTATATTTTACGTTAATCCAATTGTATCGCAATTGATAAAGCACACAAATTTTCAACAACCGCAACTAAAAACCATTTAATCACCATGCATAATCATCTTCTCTTTTCCCCCATTTACTTTTCATGATGATTCTCAACTGAATAGATAAATAAATGATAAATTCTTTGATTATTATCATTTTTTTTTTTAATGATTAATAAAGTAAATAATGCAATACACACGACCACACACTATTTTACAAAAAATAAATAAGTTTATTATTTATTAAATGACATCACTAATCTGTGTACATTCGTCATCACATAGAGATTGTTGACACTGCTTTATTCCCCCACGTGCGCGCCATTTTATTTTTTTTTCTTTGGGTTCGTCAGCAAGTAAAGAGATGTAAAAAAAAAAAAATGAAAATTCTCAATTCCGGCTCCGAAAATCCATCATCATAAAAATAACAAACAAACGGATGCTTTATGAATATTTTATTATTCCCGGAGGTCTTTGTCAGTTTCTTCGATTATTCCGGATATTTTTTAGGACATAAACAAAAGCATTTTTTCAAAAGATATAAAAAAAAAAACAATATTTATTTACCTCATTCACTGATGACATTGTATCCACAAAATGTTATTAAGCCAAATTAATCCAAAAAAATTATCACAAAAAACTTTTTTAAAAAAAATTATATTTAAAAAATAATAAATTCACACGAGTTTCACAAATTTTCACTAAATGAGAACCTTCACATACTCCAAAAAAAAAAAAAAAAAAATACTTATTTCAAGGTTACGAAATTCGTCTCAAACTCACGCTTGACTGTTTCGCATTTTTTTTTTCAACTTAAAAATTTCTGTATTCTCAGTACGATGAGACTGGATGAAAGATACACAAATACACAAACAACACACAACACTATACATATATACTTGCCGATAATTGTATTTGGCAAATAATAATTTTTTTTTTTGAGGTTAGATTATTATTTTTTATTACAAAAAAAAAAAAAAAAAGAACCTTTATAATTATAGTATTCCAAGAATAAATAACTTGACGATAATAAAATTAGTTTGAATTAAAAAAAAAAAAAAATATCAATTACAGAATGATGAAATAATAATATTAATATAAAATATTATGTTCAAATGAAACATCGCGTTCGAAAGACAAACCGTAACTGGCGGCAGCTCAGCGTCGTGCGACCGGCGAGAAAGGCAAGCCTATGCTCCCCCTCAACAGTCGCCCCTCTATTCTGTACCACCAACCACACACACACACACACACACCCATTCACATTACCGGCTTCTCCATGTAACTGTGTGTATTTTATGCTTGTGTATTTTGATGCCATGCCGCGAGTCAGAACCCCCCTCGCCTCTCTTAAACCCCCCTTCATCCCTCATGTACCATGTTGCCGCCCCATCGGGGGGCATCGTACCACACTCTCTACATATACACTACTGTTTTTCGTCTTTAAAATACATAGTAGTCAAAAGGACAAGACAACCAAAAAATCAAGTCAACCCTTTTTTTTTTTTTTGAGTATTTTTGCAAGTATTTCTACTGATTTTTGTTAAGTCTGCACGCTATTCTTTTCAACTGCTACCACTTTATGAGATAAAGGTCTTTTTTTCATTCTACATTGAAATACATATAAGTATACTTTTCTGTTTATAAACTGGTGCTTTTAACAGTTTATACACAATTTTTGTTAGTATATCAAAAAAAAAAATTAAAAGAAAATTTATCAAATAAATTATGTACTTGTTTTGTTGTTATATTTAAATGAAATTTATATATAAGGCTATCATTATTGTTTATTTATTTATTTGATTATTTAAATGTTATTTGGGTTATTCTGGGTGATTTAAGTAGAGTCGTTGATCAGCAATGGTAAAGGAGCACTTGAAAAAAAAACCTTCCACATCGAAATGTTCAATCACGCTTGAGCACCGTCTCTTTCAAAAAAACTTTCGATGAAAATCGTGTGCGACTACCTACACTTTTTTTTATTTAACTTTAAACTCCAACTTGTTTCTTTGAGACTGACGTCATTTATCTCTTTTTATTTTTTTTTTTTTAATTTATTTAAATTTTTTATTATATTATTTTGCGAAATATATATACAAGTATTAGATCTTGTTTTACGGCTATTTATTCATTTATTTATTTTTGTTCTTAACATGTTTTAAAGCCTTTTTGTTGAAAATTAAATTGTCTATTTAATACCTCTAACTTCTTATAAATGTATACATTAAAAAAATAAAAATTAATCTCGTTAATTTATTATTTATAAAAATTTTAAATACTTTTTTTTAATGATAATATTTAATTAACAATTTTGATGTATATTAATGATGAAAATTTAAATTAAAACATTGATATTTTTGTATTCGTATCATATAAATGTGAATAACAATAGAAAGATTTATGCTCAAGCTATTTTAGAAGTTCATTCATTTGTAATTTCTATACAAACTGGAACATTTGCCAAATTATCGATGATTAAAGTTCCATCGAAACACTATAGAAAGTTTAACAAAAAATAAAAACAAAACTACCCTACATTATATATAAAAAATAAAAATAAAACTGTGCTACTATTTACAATCATCCCTTGATTTTTTTCTAAACAACTATACCAAAAAAAAAATAATAATAATAAACGAGAAATTTTATTGAAAACATATAAAAACAAAAAAGGCAAGAGCAAGTATAGTAAAACTATAATACATGTCATTATAAAAATGAACGGGTAAGTTGATTTTTCTTTTGCTTTTTATTAACTGAATTTTGAACATAGCATTAGACCGTGTGTGGCGTTCTAACGTTGCTAATTAGATATGTCGACAAAAAAAATAATTAAATGATTTGATTGTAAATAATCAGTAAAAGTCGTAAGTTTAAATTCATCGGTCCATCAGTAAGTGTGTGTATGTGTTTCTCGAGCTAATCATTATCGAGCCGGATGATCAAATAAAATTAAAAAAAAAAAAATCGTATAGGTCATATAACGGTTATATCTGTTTCCGATACTCACGGATCTTAATCTCTATGTGCATTCTATAAACATATATTATTCATAGACACCGGATATATTCAAGCAAATATATCGCGATATTTCAATTTTTATTTTTTACTTTTCATCAATCCACATTGTGTGACAATATATGTATACAAACAAATAATAAAAAAAAACAATGAAACAGGAGTATAATATAAAAAATAATAATGGAACAAATACAAAAAAATGATGATAATAATAATGGTTAAAAAAAAAAACTTTAGGAAGGAAATGATAAATAATAAATATATATATAGAGAGATGAAGCGAGCTTTTATGATTCGGTATATATATATACATATTTTTGATGGCCAGACAATTATTGTGGTCATCAAAATTGTTGTGTAAAATTATACTTTTTGTGTATGTATATGTATTCGCATTGATGCTTGTATTTTTGGTAAAAAAAAAAAGAGAAAAAAGCTTCTTTGTGGCGGATAGCAGACTGTTCGGATCGCATTGAAAGTATGACCACTCAGAACCACGTTGAATTGTGGTTAAATTCAACTGTGATAGCAGTAATGCACTCGAAAATATCAAAAATATATTTTTATATATATTTTGATATTGAAAAAAAATTATACAAGTTAATTGAAATAATAAATCACCAAAAATATATTCAACTTAAATTTTTTTAAGATAATTATTTTATTTATTTATTTATTATTAATTATAGTAATTTATTTATAATTTTTTTGATAATAATTTGTTGATTATTATTTTTTGAAATATATATTAAAAGAATTTAACAACATTTTGCTGAAATTTTAGTACAGTTTTATGACAAAATTGAATTTTTAAAATTTAAAATTTTCATATTTTAATATTTAATTATTATTTTTTTTTGTTTATCATGTGTATATATAAATTTTACTAGACATTTTTAGTATATTAAAAATTTTATGTTTTCTACTTGACAATTTTTATAGTGTTTTTCAATAAATTTTGTCATGTAGTACTTGAAATTTTAACATGGCCAAAAACCATTTAATCGACTAAACAAGTTTTTAGCTGACCCATTATTTTTGTTACATATATATTTTTTTTTCTATTTATAAAACAAGTAAGTTGTATGTATTCAATGTAAATATAAAAAGCTTTCGACAAAAGCATGCATTGAAATCCAAAAATTTTTTTAAAGAGACAAAATTGATTTCGACTGCAGAAAAGTATAAATTTCTATCGGTTTTTCGAAAACCCAAGTTAAAGTAAATGAGGTCTGACGGTTCGATAGACATTTACTATACATATATTAAACATCAATACCTTTTTCATTCAAAAATCAAAGTAAACACTAAACTCAAAAAAGCTTGTTTTTTTTTTCATTCAAAAATATACATTTCTCTACGTACTTTTATATATTTAAAAAAAAATAAAATAATAATAATTCACCATATGTGCAACATACAATTTTTTCAAGTAAAGAATAAACACTTAAAAATTTTAAAAATTATTTAATAATATTAAAAGCTATATTTGATTAGACTTTTGTATAAAAAAAAAAAAAACAAATTTTAATGTTATTAAAAAGATATTTACGATTGCATTTAATAATCAAAAATCATTTGACAAATTATTAATTAATTAATGTCAAGCTATAATTTGATAATAACCGCAATCATGTGCAAAATATTTCCTACTATATATAAATCCATAATTTTATCCATGTGTATAGATAATTATATTTTTATTATTAAATTATAAATCAATCAAGTAAATGTTGCAGTTATAAAATGAATTTAACCAGTTAAATAGATAGTTTTTATTTAAGACTGAATTAATCATTGAATTAAAATTCATCTTGGTATAAATTTATAAGCATCATACAAGTATTTATACTTGTTCACAGTATAAAGTATTTTTTAATATAAAAAAATGACATCGAAATATTTTTGTATATAACCTTTGTGTTGTGGAATTTGATTTATATAAATTTTCATATACATTTATGTATATATATAAATTCCATCGAGCTGGTTACCTAGTTCACCTGGCAATGTCCATTTTCTATATCGTCAAAATTTCATTGTCGGTACTTACCAAGCTATGCACGTACCTTCCGACAAATCGATATGCCAACTTTATATATTAAGATATAAAATTTTGATTTTATTATTTAAATATTATTTTTACTATCTGTAATAACGTAATAAAAATTATACCCATTATTTTTAATTATATCAAATTAAATTTCTTTATATTGTTTGGTAGAAAATCAACCAAGCATTTCTATCTAGATAATTTATTTATTAAATAAATTTAGGAAGGATAATAAAGGATGGTTTAAACAAAAATAGTTTATTAATAATCACTAATGTTTATTAATAAATTATACATTAAATTTATTCAATTGTTTATAATTTTATGAGGTGATTTAGCGACAAACCTTTGACAAATAATTATTATAAACTCACACAATAATCACGTGACAAATATATACCATGACTTAAAGTTTAGTCTACAATAGTTTAAATACGAGATTAGTACTTATTTTATATATCGCATAATTCCCTTATCAGTTTATAAATATATGATAATTATTATTATCATCATCAACAAGTGTTAGCCATGGCATTATTAAAACTTCAACAATTGATGTATATTTTTTTTAATTATTTTTTGTTATAAAGTTTAAAACATATTTAAAATAATAATATGCTATAAGTATAAGCTTAAACAATTTAAACACTTTGCCTTTATGGATACTCGATAATTAGGGTATACAATTGTCGACATACTGCTGTACTAGTATATATAACTTTAGACTTACTTTGATGATAATATACCGAGCTATTTACACACTCACATCAACATAAACAAGAGCCAAATAATTTTCCAACAAATCATGCAAACATTATATATAGTGTAATTATAAAACGATTAGAAAATCATCTTTAGAATTCATTCCATTGCTTAAATAAATATGCACTCATCCATAATTTATCAATATTTATACATGCTTTTAAATTACACAGTATAAATTATATTTTTGTTTTTTATTTTCTGGATATTTTTTTTGTTGCTTGTAATTTTATAATAGAAGGATAAAATGATAATTGAAGAAAAAAAGGATAAATGTTATTAAGAAATGCAATAAAATGTAAATAAAATGAATTTAAAAAAGAAAGAAAATGTAATAAAAAATTCGAGTAGCATTACGTGCCGATCGAAGGTGATAATTCAATGAATGCGAGGTTGAACATTTGTGTGTTGGTTATGCAGTAAAGTCGAGAAGAGACCAGATCATAGATATGTACTGTACCAAGTAAGCTTTATCGCGTATTTGTGGCTTGGTATATATATTATTTGAATTTGACTAAATCTTATTTATGTAATTTCATTGAATATTCATATTAGCTTATGCTAAATATATTTAAAAATTAAAATTTCATTGATTGATTTAAAATTAATTTATTGAAAATTCAATTTTATTATTCTACGTTGATATATATAAATTGTTTTTTTTTTTTTTATTATTCTTGTGTATAGTTATTTGCGACCTCTGAATATTTGTTTTTTTTTTTTTAAATAGAAGGCTTAATTGTGACCTTTAATTTAATAGTTACTCAATATACACTTGTTTATTTTTTTTTTTTATTTTAACCAGTTTGATATTTTAATATTCATTTATCGTCACGTTCATTTATGTAATCATTCCTTTTACCAAATTTTATTTTAAATTTAATTTTTTATTATATACCAACATGGTGTATTTTATGACTTTGTATTTATCTTTTTGTACATTAACAACTTTAAAATAATCTTATATATATTCACTTGAAATATTGACAATAGCAGTGAATATAAAATTTTTTTAATATTCGTACATGAGTATTTCATTGCAAATTTTAACAAACTACTCATTTAAATTATACTCATTTTTCCTTGGATTTTAATTTACTTTCTCCAATATTTCAAAAGTATTTGCTAATTTAAAAATTATTATTCAAAACATTTGTCAAGTTTTCATTAACAATTTAATTTTTAATGATAGTTTAAATATTTTTAATAAACTTACTTGAATTATATTTTAATAAATAAAATATATATAAAAATAAATTGGAGGATTCATCTCAAACCAAGTACCAATGTTTGCCATTTATTTTGCCAAGTATATATGAGGCTGGCTCGATGCCACAAACAGGATAGTTGCGTTGATAATTCATACAGCAGCCTTCGGGCTACGGTCAGTATGATGCTATTTAAAAAAATATATATTACGGTATACATATACGCAAACAATCACACTGAAATATACAAAGGAATATATTCAGTTCAAAGCTATATATAATAATTTATTTGAAAAAATATTGATTATTAAATTTTTTTTATTTTCAAATGTGTAAAATAAATAAATTTAATTGCTTTTCTATATTTTCAATTATAAAAAAAAACAAAAAAAAGAAAAACAATTATTTACTTTCTACATTATCCAAACTTCAAACAATATAATTTTTTATTTTTATTCATTTACTGTCACTGAAAATAAAAAAAAAGAAAAAGAGTTTACAATTAATAGAAATCATTTATTTTATTTTTATATTTGCTAAAAGATTGAAAAATGAAAAATAAAATAAATATTTATTATTAATAAATAATTTCTTCTGTATATACTACTGATTTTATTATTATAATAAAAATTTATTTTAAATAAACCCATAAAAGTCAAGTATTTTAAAACAAAAAGGAATTTAATTTAAAAATTTCATTATTTTCCATTCATAGAAATTCATTTAAAAATAATTTTCATACAAACTTATGTATATATTAAAATACAGTGTGAAAACAAGCATAATGTTCATGTTATATTCAATTCAAGTATTGTTATATCAATACAATATCAATGTTTATCATATAGCTCACACTATATGCGCGCATATTATCAATTTCTCAAAGCCCAAAGGCAAGAATTCAAATTGAATGTGTACATATATATAAACACATAACGCATAACATACATATAATTGTGTATAGATTCAGGACCTTATCAGAGCTGTGAGGATGTTGCCCAGTATCACATGAATGCCTGATAGAAATGTTATTCTCATTCTTAGTTTCGCACTTCCGTGTGTACATACAAGTTTGTTCAATACACTCTTTTTATAGTCTTTACCTGCCAATACTTAATATACACTGACATAGATATTTATGAATACATATGTATATAAACATAAATATGTTTTTTCTCTACTTTATATACATATCTATATCTATATATAAATATATACAATAAGTGTCTTACATTGTCGATACCATGTCATTCTATTTTCTTATCATTTCAATTAAAATGACACAACAAGTATAGATGCGACTAATGTATATATGTCTATATGATATTACCTATATTAAATCCAGTTTGCAGTCGATGTATTATATGCACATGTTAATGCAATGTGGCCAGATGAGGATTCAACCACAAACCACTTGGTGGCAAGTTCTCTAGTTATGTTGAAAATGACACTGTCGATATGTAGACCACAAGTATATATAGGTTTGTAACTCATATATTCATTGGTATGCTTGCAAACTAGGGTGCCAATTCATGACTCAAAATATACAGACAATTTCTAATGACCATAATATGTTACTTGGTTATTCCCCAAAGACGCATGTCAATTGGTTTCATTTGGTCTCTTTCCGCATTTATATAATATTTAATTTATTTCTTGATGGTTTTTTATTTTTTATTTGTTTTTAATGAACAATCTGTATTTAGTGGTTTTTATTTGATTATAAGCTTTTTTTTTGCATTGATAATTGGATCTTTAAATTATTTAAGTAATTTTAAAGAATTGCATTTTATTTTTCATTTGAAAGTTTAAATTTAAATAGCTTTGTTTTTTTATTTTTAACTATTGTAAATTTTAATTTTCAACGTTTTATATAATAATATTATTACAACCCAATTTACGCATTTGTCTAGGTAAAAAAAATATTTAGTTGATTGTAATGTCAGGTGAACAGATGCACTATCAAAAGTTACGAAAATATTCTACACACGTATTTCAAGTGTCAACCATTGAGATTGTAAAAAAAACATATATAAAAAAATAAAAATTGCAAAAAATAATTTCCGGAAATTGTAACGGGAAACTGTCATGGCAGTCAAGCACTTATTTTCTGGTTGTCTGATTTAAAAAAAAATATATTTATTTCATTTTATAAAACAGCTATTTATATTAATTTTTCAATTTATCAATAAAAATAATCAAATTATAAAAATTAATTTATAAAATAAAAATAGCCAATAGTTCAAATAATATTTTTATATATATATTTTTAAATTTAAAATTCATGTTATTTATTTTTCAATTTAAATCTCTACAGTGAAAGCACTATTCAGAAAATAATGACACGATACAAACGAATGATTCGTGGGAGCCTATATATTTATTTAGCTGTAAATCCATTGTTTGTATCTATGAAATTATTAAAAAATTGTACACTGGTCAGATAAGAATATTATATTTAAGTGAAGAGTACGTAGATAAATGTTCAATAATATATGTTAAGCATAAATATGATTTTGTAAATAAAAAAATAAATAAAAAATTACAAGTTAAATTATTATCAAAAGTAGGACATGTACAATGTAGAAAAACAATCATCCAGAAAGTTGCTTATTGACCATCACGAATCATGTTAAATCTAGTCACATACTTACATATAATTTTTAAATATAAAATACTAAAATAGTAATTTTCAATAAATATCATGTAGATATGTGTTAAAATACATGTGTATATATATTTTTTTAAATTACTCTAATTATTATTTTGTATCTTGTATTGATCAGTTATTAATATGAACGGTATATTTTATCATAATAATAATTTATTTATATATTAAATTAAATGAAAAATAGTATTTTTTTAGTGTTAAAATTGATATTTATTTATTCAAGTTAGGCGCCATGATTTTAGCACCTTTATTGAACATGCACAGTCGTTATTATGTCGTTATGATTTATGAACAAGATACAATTCTTGGCACTTAAGTTGCGCGTGACTTGATGCCGTTGTAATATCCAAGAGTGTTTGAATACTTGTATCTACTGTCACTGTTACTTTATTGTAAATTGTTAAATACATACATAAACAAATGATATTTTTTATTTTGTTATTAAAGGTTTTAACCTTCTGAATTCCACCAATTCCTATCAGCAAGATTAAACATTAGCAGAAGGACAATGGAAAGACAGTCATCATCAATTTTGGCACAATATCAAGAATACCAAAGCCTTGATCATGTGGATTCTACCATCATATTTATCATTCTCATCAGGATACAAAAGGGTTGTAATATATATCACAAATCATTGTTTCATACTTCTGTCAACAGCCATTTATTTTATATTAAATTTCAAAAAATTTATTCATCGTGTAATTTGATAATATTAAATGAACAAAAAGTACCTTATTGATATACTTGCATCGTTAATATATTTTTTTAATTTTTTTTTCTCAATTTAAAATGTCACTGAGTTTATTACACTCGACTGTGTAATATAATAAAAAAGTTATTAATAATAAATGTCGAATTAAAATGTAAAATGGCAAAAATTCATATAACGAAAACTCGACCTATTTACCGTTGAATATTGATCCTGTCCAGAATTCCATACTATAATTTTATTAGACTCAAATTAAATATAGTATAATTAAAACAAAACCATACAACTAGAATATTTATGATCCAATTTTTTTTTTTTTTAATATAAACTTGGTCGATTAAAAATTCTTTTTTATTCATTTCATCTGTATGTACTGTTGGCAATATTGATGTATAATTTTCACTTGTTATTTTATAATAATGATTATTAATAATGCATATATAATTAGTGGAAAAATATATATGACATTATGCTTTTATAATAAATAACAATATGCTTTTATAAAATTCGTAACTCTTTATCATATTGTTATAAATGTCATTGTACATTGAATACAATATAATTCATCATAAATTTATATTTTATGGTTAAATCAAAAATTTTAATATTTTAAAAAATTATATATAATCATGTGTTTTAATTAAAAATTTAAAAGATAATAAAATTAAATTGAAATACACTTAACATACTGAATGAAAAAAAAAAAAAATCAAACAATATTGAGATGAAATTTATGACCCATTTTATTTCTACAAGAAAAATCAGTTGAAATAAAAAAAAAATACATATGAAAGTGTTGGAAAAAGCAATTTTTTTATACAACAAGAAATATATATATTTTTTTTTCAAATTTTCTATTTTTATTATTATTATTACTATTTTTTTTTACAAGTTTTTTTCAAATTCTTGGTGTGCTGACAAGTGTAGAATGGACCTTCGGGAATAGTTTTCCATTACTTTGGTCAACTTGGGAATAAAAAGGTGTTGATGTGATTGTCCACGTGAAATAATCGAGAAAAAATTTCAAGTAGCAGGTGAGCTTTTAAATTGTTTTATAATTTAATGTCAAAATGACCTATACTCATTGCAATAACTAGATTTATTCACAATTTATTTTAACCGATATAAATATAATTTTTTCGATATACAATATCACGTACGACATTGGATGTAAAATAAAATCCATAAACTATATATTTTCCATAATAAAATTGTAAATTTTATCCAACTTTTTATATCTTCAATAGAAAATCTCTATATACTTTTTCTAAAAATAATTATAAACTCATATAAATTGTAAGCTAAACTTTTTTTTTTCTAATTTATTTTTCATACATAACTTAAATTTATTAAAAAAAAAAAAATTTATATATCATTAATCAAATAAGTGATTATTAATCTACATAATATACACACGTGAATGAAAAAAAGTTTAATTGATTATTGGATTAAAATAAAAGTGCATCGTCAACAAGACTTGACTGTCAAATGATAATTTATTATTAACCACAACGTCAGCAAAGTATCTTAAACTAATTCACGTAGGTAAAACTAAACTTGATCTCGGTAATATATATATCCCTTGATCGTCTCTCTGTTTCTAAATTATACCCCTTTACACTGACTCCAATCTTTGCCGCATATATATATTCGTGGGGGGGCGATTGCTGCTTTAATTAATAGCCGCGTGACATGAACGAGGCTGGTCGGTTTAACATTTAAATCATTCCGCCGTTGGCTTCAACAACTTAAAAGTACTTTCGATAAGGAAATTATCACTTGTTCAAGTGCCAAATTTTAGAACAATACGAGGGGGAAGTCACTCCAAAATTTAGTGATGATTACCGGTAATCATGTAATCTTTCCATTGATTACACAAGATTACTTTTTTTGTAATCACAAAGAATCCCAGTAATTTTTTATGATTACACTTAAAATTCAAAGATTTCAAAAAGATTACACGAGATTATTGAAGATTATTGAAGATTACACCAGATTACAGATTACCTGTAATCATGCAATATTCCTAATGATTACACAAAATTACTTTTTTTTTTTGGTAATCACAAAAATTCCCTGTAATCTTTTATGATTACACTTAAAATTCAAAGAAGAAAAAAAAATTAATGAAAAACGAATAAAGAAAAAAAAAATTAGTATACTATACATGTGCATGTATACACGCGCATGCGCGATCTGAAAACAGAGAAGGGAAGATTACTGGGATTTTCTGTAAGCATTCAAGATTACAAGAAATTTTTGCAGATTACAGATATACGACGTAAGATTACTGGTGATTTCATAAAATTTTTAAAGATTATTGATGATTACAAAAGATTACAAGAGTAATTTAGATTACATCGATTACAAGATTTTTCCGTAATCATTTCTGTAAGATTACAAGAGATTATTGAAGATTCTTCTCCCGATGTACACCAGATTACACAAGTGACTTCCACCTCGGAACAATATTATATTATATATATATACAAAACAAGTGTACTAACTTTATCAATGCATTTATACTGTTAAAAAAAAATAGATAAATAAAAAATCTGAATTGATATTAGATTTATAAGAAAAATGTCATTGACGTTGAGTCAGCATTTACGAAAATTTTACTGAAACAAATTTGAACTTTCAGTAGAAGTGCTGATTAAGTTTAATCAAACTTTAGATCCACTTGGTTTAAACTTATATACGCATTGATGCTCTATTTTCATTCGACACAACCAAACATAAATTAAATGGTGATTTAAGTTGGTTAAATCATTATCATATATGTATATATATACTATATAGTGAATGCGTGTTAAAAAAACATGTAAACATACATTTAAATCGTATAATTAACGTTTAACTATTAAAGAAAAAAAATATATAGTTGTATATAGTAGAAACATAAGATCGACAAGTACGATTACATATATATAGTCCAATTAAAATCTTTGTATAGTCTTTGTGTGTATAGTAAAAGATTGTATTATTCGTCAATATGTCAATTGTCATATGCTAAATTTTATTCTATAAAAGTATTTGTTGTTATTTGTGAATTTTACTTTTTTTTTTCTTTATATAAAACTAGTCAACACGTGAAACCTTTTTATTTGCGTGATAAATTTTTCACCGCAGGTTGAATTTAATGATCCAATGAAAGTACTATTTATTCTTTATTTTTTTTTTTTTTTGACAAAATAATAAATGAGAGGTTTGATAAAAAAACTTTTAAAAGTAATTTTTTTTTTCTTTGTCATTTTTTATTGTAAGTTTATTTATTTTTTTTTTATTTAGTTGAGAAAATTTATCAAGTTATTTAGCTGTTTTTAAAATTAAAGAATAATTTTTTATTAATTTGGTTGGAGAATTTATTTTTTAATTTAATTATGAGTCAGCTTTGTTGTAACTCATATACGCAGTTGAATTTTTCATCAAAGAAACCATTTTACGTCTGGAAAAACTTTTTTAGAAAGAATTGTTTTTTTAGTTTGTCTACATGTCTTATGTAGATTTGTTTGTAAAAGTATCAAAATAATACAGTATACATACGCATTGGTAAAAAAAAAAATATAAATGGAATAAAATAAAAAAATGAAAATATGTAAATGGGCCTTTGAAAAAACTTTTAGTTTTCCTTTGGCTTGATGCAAAAATAACGTAGTAAATTTGAAACAATCCTTGAGAAAAAATTTAGTTTAGATAAATAAATAAAAAAAGTCTTCAAGTACACTGTCATTAATTAAAAGAAAATTGAAAAATAATTATTCAAATATTTTAGCTTTTGATGAACACATTTTAGAATTAAAATTTTTTTTATGAAAAAAAAAATTATATATATTTTTTGAGCTATTAAAGCTATAATATATTTAATAAGAAAAAAATTATTTAACAAGTCTTAAATAATTAAAAAAAAATGAAATAATAAACAAAAAAAAAATATATATTTTTACGTATAATATATTACCACATTGTTATTAATTACATACAATTTAGTAATTTAAATATTTTCAAACACGACATATAAATTTGCGCCAAATTTCTTCAAAGACACACCTATATATCAGCTGAACAAGTACAAGTCATTCAACTAGTTTATGATTTTTTCTCGAGAATATATGTATAATTTTTATCTATAAATATATCTGTGCGTATAAATTTCAATAGTAATTTTTTTCTACTAAAATATTACCTTGTAAAATTTCAAAAAGACTAACATTTCAGATGGCCATAATTTTTATTTTTATTTTACAGTAAACTTTAAATTAAAAAATAAGACAAAAAGAATTGTAATAAATATAAAAAAAAAGTATTTGTGTTATTTCAAAACTGTTCATGGATGACAAAAGTACACATTTATTTCTGGATAAGTTTTATTTTTTTTAAAACAATTTTCTTTTGTTTTATTGTTATTTTTAAAATTGACAATTTAAAGTGTCCAACACGATGATTAATTTTTTTTATTTCAACTTTCAAAAAATATTTATATTGGAAAAGAAGAAAAAAAAATTAAATTATTGTAAATGACTTGGTGTAATTGGAATTTTTCGCTTGTTGTATTATATACATTTAAGCACACTGCATAATGTAAAAATTACTGTTCTATAGCATGGTCAAGTACCGGTTCAGGTGAAAAAAAAAAAAAGTCACATATAAAAGTACAGTATAATGAAAAAAGAAAACTAATAATAAGTAAAAAAAATTGACACGAATTCTATGCTTTGAATTAAATACATGGCTTTACTCTGTTTACACTGAGTTTTATTAATAACAAGTTTTAAATTATTTTTTATTTTATTATCAAGTATTAATTTATATCATCATAGAAATTCCTATGATTGCATGAAAAATAAATTATTAAATTAAACAAAGACATATATTGTTGTCTGTTGAACGATGAAAAGAAGAAAAAAAACTATAATTAAAAAAATTAAATCAGGATTAAAATGATATAAAATAAAAATCAATATATAACTCTGAGAAAATATATTAAAATTTTTTTTTAAATATATTTTAATTAACAAGTTATTGATAACCTCATAAAAAATAATTAATAAAAAAATTTAAATGATTATTTTAATGTTTTAACATGAATATTTTCTATAGATAAAAATTATTAAAAAAATTAAAAATTAAATGAATTTTCAATGTGAATATAACAGCTCTTGCTTATTAAGCTGATGAAATATTGATGGTATAATAATCCCAGGTGGCTAAACAAGATGAGATCCGTGAATCTCATTTTCCAGCAAATCTATACTTAATACTAGTAGCTTGTCAAGGCATGCTGCATTATTATTTTTTTAACAACAAAAGTTTTTGCTTTAAAAAAAAAAAATAACAACAACAACCATGGAATTTGATATATTTAAAAAATATATATTTTCATTTACTTTTTCAATATAAATTATTAATGATTTTATAAATGAATTATGCAAAAAAAATATAGTGATAAAAATACAATAGTCTGTTGTACATAGATCATTGATAGCATGTGTTACCAAAAAAGAATTGCCATAAATTTCAAGTAAATATGGTCATCAAACCAAAAGCATCAAAAGTAAAATTTAAAAAAAAAAATCAACTCTACCAAAAACTCATTTATCTCAATTTTTAAACAAAATATAATTTTTTTTTTGTTTTTTCTTTTCTTATCTACACAATCACATGATGTATTCACAAAGAAATACAAATTTTTATAGTTTATTTGTGTTGCAAGTTCTGCATGTATGTGAATATTTTTTATAGACTTTTATTTTAGTTTTTAGCTGATGCTTCTACATACAGGTAATACGATATATAAGCTTGTACAAGAGACACCTTGTGTATAATCCAAGGATCGTAAAGACATTTTACAACAACGTGAAAATAAAAAAAATAAATAAAAAGTAAAAGATGAAGAAGAGAAAAGAAAAGAAAAAAAAAATGATTAAACATAAAATAAAAAAGGGCAAGAGAAATATATATTTTATAAAAGTAAAAAAAAGTAATAAATGACATAAAAATGAACAACAAAAGTAGAACGGTAATTTTTGCAAGGTAGCATCGATGAAAGGTGGGATATTGTCATTTTATGCTGGGAGAGACTTGAGAGAGTTGGCCTAGAGTATACATGTATTTTGAGTTTAGTCATAAAATAAAAAAAAACATCACGAACATAAACTTACATAGCATTTTACCAATATCCAGATATATTTTTTTGCATTGAAAAAAAAAAAATATATTTTATTGTTTCTTTACATTGATGATTTTTTGTGTGTAAAAAGAAAAATGAATTTTCTTTGATCTTTAAACAATAAAAACTGTAAATAAATTTATTTGAAAAATGAAATAAAAATTTAAATAGCTAGTTTATGATTTAAAAAGCTGACTGATGTACATATAATTTGTATAAATGAAAATAAAAAAAAAAAATATATGACAAGAAATCAAGGACATTAGCACTGATTAGTTTCATCGTACAAATACTTGAGGGAATATATATGTGGCTGTCCCACGGAAATCACAATTTCCCTCGAGTCGTACACTCTTGCAATTAGCACAATTGTCCTCATTGGTCGTTCATCTCATTGCCATTTGATGCCGACTGATGTTGCGTGTTGCTTTTACCAAATGATGACGACGACAACAACGACAACAACAACCACAAGTTCACAAGTGATTGGTCTGCAAATACCCAGAAGCCGGATGAAACATATTGATATGCTAGATAAATTATTAATTTTCTAATAATCTATCTATCATTAACATTCTTTTTATTAAAAGAAAGCCAAAATAAAAAATTAAACATCAGTCATCATGAAAGCATGACAAAGCCACGCAATGATTTTACAAAACTGCTATGACTTTAACATGTCATACACTCATCATCATTAACATTATATTGTATTTAAATATATTTTTATTTTTTATTTAATCTTAATTATTACAGATTTATTTTTATTTTAAGTAATTATTTTATATTTTATTTATTACTTTAATTATAAATTATATTGTGAAAGTGTCGTGTAAAAAAATTTAAGGTTTTACCAACCAAAAAGTTACTTGATTGAAGAAAACACAGAATTCAAAAATTAAGAAAATATTAACTTCTTGTAAATATCTGCGGCTTTGATCGAGAAAGAATATCGAATTCTTAGTGATAAATTACTTCTATTTTCGCAATTTTAACTTAAGGGATTTCGTCGATTTTTTAAAACGAAGAGTGAGACAACATTTTTCCTCTGTTTTTTGTCTTTTTCGCACTCATAGAAATATTGTGTTTCTCAAAGTCATCCGCAAGAGGTCTCTAGTGATTTTTCAATAATTCCTCATAAAAATCAATTTTTTCATACTTTAATTATTAATTGTAAAAAAACTAAGCTCCAAACCTCTTTTATTTTTTTTCTATACGTTTTGTTTTGTCTCATTTTATAACCCGATCGTTTTTTTTTCACAATGTCATATTGTCGATTAGAGATATTGGTATTTTAATGGACTTTTTTTTGACAAAAGAGCCCATGTTAAAAGTTGTCAACTTTGAAAATTAATAAAAAAATAACGAGCTTCAAAACAATTACCAAAAAATTACATAAAATGTATTAGTATTTCAAGAATCTACTGTATAAATTTCAAAGCATTCTCATATTCGGAAAAAAATCGACGAAATCCCTTAAGTCAAAGTACATAAATATAGAGCAAGAGAATATTTTACTGTAGTAAGGATATAACTTTCTCCGATGAAGAAAAATGTCTTTGAATTTCAGTGATACTTGTTAGGTTGAAGAATTTTTTCTTCATATCATATCAAGAATTCTCAAATATCAAAATAATTTTCTAGTGAAAAGTAACAAAAGTAATCGGTGAATGCAGAAAAAACTGGTTTTCGACCGCTTTTTTTTTCACTCAAGAAAATTTTGGCTTAATATTTCTGATTTAGTTCTTGGCGGAGGAAATATATCTTAAATTAAGAAGTTATTAGATTTTTCCACGAAAGCAGTTTTTTTTTATAAAATTGACTGTATTTAGAATAGTATAAAAAATACCTGAAGTAATTATTTTATATTTTATTTATTACTTTATAATCATAAATTATATTGTGAAAGTGTCGTGTATATACAGCATTATATGGTGTTAATAATTAAGTATCAAGAATCACGAAATAACAAGTGCCGAATGTATAATCAAATTAACAAAACATATATGTAAATGGACGAGTTTTTTTTTAATTAAATTTTTAATGATAGTATTACTATGTTCATCATAGTAATACATACATATTTAAATTTACAAAAATATATATATTTATACCCAAAAATCAAATATAATAAATTCAAATGATTTTAAAAATTAATAAATAAATAAAATAATTTTTTATCTTTTATTTAATTTATTTATTTTTCTGCTTTAAAATATTTTACAACATTTATTTTAATACAATATACAACATAGTTATTTAAAATTTAATAAACACAATATTTTCAAATTCAAAAATAATTATTTAAAATTAAAAGTAGTACAGTTAATATTTACTGTAAAAAAAATTAATTAAAAAAAATTAAAAATATTATTTTAAAAGTAATTATAGATTATACTTGTCAAATTTATTAATAATTTATTGATAAATTTACAACTTAAAAGTGTAGAGTTAATTAACAACACATTTTCTATATTGAACTGGTTGTTTTTTTTTTTTTTTTAATAAATAATAGTAATTTAGTATGTGTATATATATTTTGTGTTATTACCGTCACTTTCACAAGCATTTAATACCTTACAAACGATATATCCTATAAATATTTTTATTTTTTTTAAATAACAAATTGATGATGTTGTTGATATGCGGTTGTTTGAAAAATATATTGTCGAGTCAAGAGAAAATGAATCACTGCTATTTATTGAAATATTTATTAATTTATTATTTATTTATTAATTTTTTTTTGTTGTTTTGAATCATCACCGAGGTATATTTGACAAAGGAGCGAGGCAAGTTTGCCAAACTCAACGAATTATTAGACTCGAGGGACAACGTTAATAATTTTCATCGTTTGGACGGTACTTTTAATCAAGGTATGGTCAAACCAACCGCATGTGCGTTATTTATTATAAAATATGGACATTTATATATACAGCTTCACTAAAATGCAGATGTATTAAACGAATGCGCCACAAAATTAATTGCATTCAATTAAAAAACAAATAAATAAATACAAATAATTAACAAACTTACAAAATTACCGTTATTTTTTCTTTTTTTTACATACAGTTTTTTCTTATAAAAAATATATATATATATGACAATTTTATTTATAATAACAGAGTTTTAAAAAATATTTAAAAAATTTAAAAAATCAAAAAATTACATGATTACCTTGACCTGCTACGACAAGTACTTAACTGCATTCAAAAAAAAAAAAAAAATGCATACAGTGTTTTTAAAAAGATGATAATAAATAAATTTTATGCCAATTTTTTATAATGATGCGTAAAATTTTTACAAATGAAATGATTTATTAAACTTGTTGAAAATTCATGGGAAAAAAAAAATTTATTTACAGTGTTTATTTGTGATATTGTGAAATATATTTTTAGTTTTATAAATTGACAAAAAACTCAACAATAACACAAACATCATCAAGCATTTGAACAAAAAAAATCTATAATAATAGTTATAATATTTTCAAAGAGAATAAACAAGTCTTTCATTTTATATTTTCATATTTTTTTTATGTTTTTTTATTCTCTGTATACCAATCCATTGTTTAGCCTAACAATGCAACTTGGCAAGCCCTTATTATTAATTTTTTTTTGTATATTTTCAAGATCTAGCTAGCGTGAAACATTGAAAGGTTTGAATTGTGTCAATGACTGATAAAAAAATGAAAAAAAAAAAATAAGTAAAGATATAAAACATTGGCTTCATCAAAATCATTGATAAAATCAAGTTTTCACCAGTGAGAAATTTAGCCTGAGGTATTTTATTTACCTGGGCGTGTACTCTTTGGTCTGATAAAAGACCAAACTGTCGATTATGATGTTTATATCTTTTATCAAATCAAAGTGTGTGCAAAATATTTTGATATATACAAGATATTCAATGATGCAATTATTTATTACATTGAAAATGTTTTAATCTCAAATACAAATAGTATTTCATCAAGTATAAATTATCTACAAATAAAAAAAAAATTAAAAAACTCATTTGAATATTTTAATTTAAATCAAAATTATATAGATAATTAAATGAAAAAAAAAAAAATTAACTTTTAACTACCAAAAAAAGTTGGATAAAAATCGAAAAAGAGTTAATTAATTTTTGGACTAAATTAAAAATAAAAAAGTAGTGATAATAATTGATTGTTTAAATTGGATAATTGTATAATTAATTAGTTCATTCAATGTCAATATGTATTTTGATTTTAGTCACAATATTAACTCGATAATTATAAACATAATAATAATATTTAAAATATAGATATATTGTCAACGACACACACAAACACATTTTAAACATGATATGGATGTATATAAATATTCATAAATATACTTTATTAAACAAACTACAAACAATATATTTACTAAACAATTAACTTTTAGTGTAGTTCTCTCTGGCACCTGTCACAAACAATATACATATATATTGTTTGACAAAATAAAGCTTTATTCTTGTACCAACAGTATTTAAATATACATGATCATAAATGATCACTAAAGTTTATTTATAATAATAAAAAATTTAAACTTAAATATTGTATAAGTATACTTTTTTTTTCTTTTTCATAAATATTTAAATGGGTTGAGTCAATATATTTGAAAATGGAATAATGCGATTGATAAATATTTAAGGGAGAGACAGGATGAGACTGATTTAATTAAAGAAAAAAAAAATAAAATTATCGAATTATAGTGCTTGGTGATTATTCATTTAGAAAAGATCCATTGTATTTTTTTTGTTTTAGACTTTTGAAAATTAATTGTTCATCAAATTTCGATATATTAAATTGAGATTGAATTTCAATCTGAAGCAAAGATAGCTGTGAAAATTATAAGCTCAGATTAGCTGAGTTAATGTAATTGTAAACATAAAAATTTGAGTTTTTTATTTTCATTGAGACCAACAATTGAAAGGTCTGTTGAGTTATTATTACTAATGTATCTAAGGATTTAAGATTAGACAAGCTGTAAAAAGTAATAGACTAAAGATTTCCTAGATTGTTTTATTATCCATTCATTCAAATATTATTGTTTGACAAAATAAAGCTTTATTCTTGCACCAACAGTATTTAAATATACATGATCATAAATGATCACTAAATTTTATTTATAATAATAAAAAATTTATATTTAAATATTGTATAAAAATATGCATTTAATATTTATTTATAAATATAATATTATATAACATCAAAAGACTTTTATAAAAATAAAATTTGTTTAATTTATAATAATAAAGCTTTACTTTTAAAAAAAAAATACTAAATTATTATTTTATTATTTAAAAGTTAATTTTTTATATTTTTTATTTATCAAAAAAAAATTAATATGATGAATATTAATTTAAAAAATAATTTATATCATCATTTTACTAATAAAAAAAGCTCAACCATAAAAAAATTTTGTAATTAAAATGAAAAAGATAACAACATGTTTTTAAGTATTTAATAAAAAATAAATACTAATTACTTTTTATTACATGTAAATCAAAATAAATGTCTCATATTTTTTTAAATATAAAAAGTTAAAAAATTATTACGTTTTATAATATAATCTTATTGGCAATCTCATTATCCAATTTAATCAGTTTAATGAAAATTGTTCTAAAAACAAAAAGTAGATATATTGAATTTAGAGAGAGAGTGAGTTTGAATTGTGGATGATTTACTTGAGAGGTATACATACAAAGATAGATATACTTCTGTCAACTGAAAAAGCCAAGTTTCATCTTGGGGATGATGCTGATGATGACATCAAGGGGGTTTATGAGAAAGTTGGCTTCCTCGGATGTATACACTTTAAGCTCATATATATATGTACAATCAAGAAATCCTATTTTAGAATATATCGACGTGACTTTTCAGTGACACTTGAATAAGATATATATATTTGTAAAGTGACTGTGAACTTATATCCTCTATTATACATGCGTATTTTAAATTTAAAAGTTTTATTTATTTGTTTATTATTTTTATTTATTATCAAGTATATATATGCTTATAAGATATGAGTTTGTTTTAAATTATTAATATAATTTTCATGTATTTTATGGGGATGGATGTGTTGATACAAGAAACATAATGAATTAAAAGCCCGAAGGCTCAATTCAACGTCAAACAAGTGGTTCTATACTCAACTTTACTAATATAGCTAAACCCGTTGCTCAACATTTATTTTATAAATATATATTTATTATTTTTTTTTTTTTTTAGTTTGTTTTATTATTATTATTTCATTATTAACTATTATTCATTTATTTTTTTTATTTGTAATGTTTCCTTTTTTTTTCTAGTTTTAAATTCCTATGTCTATCATCATCGTTATTTATTTATTTATTTTTTTTTCTTTTTTACAACTACCGTTTTGAAATAATTATTTTTCCACGTTATTAGGTGTAACTAGACACAACTTTATACTTTTTTTAAATATTTTTTTATCAACTGTAAATCAATTCAGGTTGTTTTTTTTTAATTTTATGAAATTTAAATTAATAAAAAAAATTAATAAAAGTTTTTATATATGTGAGAATGTAAATTATACTTTTATTATACTGAATTTTATATTTATTTTTTTTTAAAAACTTTTTCTTTGTATTTTGCATTTTTTATATTTTATCTTTCGTGAGGATACAGTTGTTTATTTCGAGCTATATGCAGACTAAAGTTAATGAGAATTACATTGCCACAATAAATTTTTACCAACACTAAAATAATTTTTTATACAAATATTTATTTATAAAAATTATTATTAGTATTTATTAGTATTTATAAAAATTTTATTTTTAAAACACCTGTTTTTTTTTTAAAATAAATTTAATTATCCAATTATTAAAGTTTTCTAGTTGTCATAGAGTTTTTTCCAAGTATTTTTTCTTTGATCATTCAAAAGCTTACGACTAAAATTGTAAATCTCTTGAAAAGTTAATTGACTTTGATTTACTTTACAAAAAAAGTTGAAAAAAAAATACAGAAAAAGAAAAATCTTTATTTCGCATCTAGATATTTTAATATTCATTAGTAAAACACTAAAATGATAAAATATATTATTCTAAATATTTTAACATTTATAAACTTGATAATATTTAATTCATTAAAATTATAATCATTTATAAATATATTCTTAATAATTAAAATAATAAGTCTAAAAATTAATATGTATATAATTTTTTTTCATACAATATTAACTTTTTTAAAAAAAGTAATTCAAACATTTGTATATAATTAAACATTTTAAATATTTTGACATTAACAACATAATATTTTTATCATATGAATAATAATAAATTATAACATTAAAATATATATATTTGAAAAAAAAAATTAAATAGTATATGGTGTGTACAAAGTCACGTAGATGACCGTGAGAAATATGTTTAACCGTTATGCAAATTCTGATTACAAGCGTGCATCATTCCCAATCTCCAGGACAAAATGATACGCCACTGTAAAGATTTACGACTAGGCCTAATTACCAGATTTAAACATAGTCTAAGCAAAACCACCAGTGTCAGAATGATCACCTTTACCAAAACATTAGATATTATCAAATAAATAAATAAATGTCGACATGGTATTTAAAACACCATCATCAAACACTCACTTAACTAGAAAATAATAATTTTTTTTTAAATATTAATTTCAATTTATAAATTGAAATTTTAATTAGCTTTTATTTTTTACAACTAGTTGTAAATAATTAATTCATCAAAACCAAGTATCTAAATTAAAATTAGTTTATCCGTATATAATAAATTATTTAAAATTATTTATACATCGTTACAAATAATGTTTAATTTGTTTTTCTTATTTTTTCATGACATTTATACATTTTATAAATTTACGTTGATTTAATTTAAATGATAAAAATAAAAAATTTATATATATGCTTTCTAACGCTATGTGTTGTATCTACGATGACCTAATTTATAAGTTCATTCATTTCCCCTGAGATACAATCTTTTTTTTTCCTGGTTTTTTATTTCATTTAATTCTTCAATTAGAATGGTATTTTAACAGAAGATGATATGGCATAAATATACGTGAATCGTAGCAGATTGAATTGAACAGTTACATCAATATATGTATAGATAAAATTTCTTCGTATGCACAGATATACATTTATACTAATGAAAAAAACTTCAATCGATTGGCCTAGAGGTATATATGTATGTTAAAAAAAAAAAAAACCTGTCAAAGAACCCGGCAATGATCGTGCCTGGATAAATTAATCAAGACGCTCAACATCAATTGTGGAATTTTACTTTATCAATATTTAAGATTAATGATTAATGATATTATTATTTTTAAATAATAATTTTCTATATGTTGTAAATGATTATGATAATTATTTTATTTTTCATTCAATGAGTTTTATCAATTGATATTAATCATTGGATTGAGATAAATTATATTATAGACAATAATTATTTGATTGACATTATACATTGATAATTAACAGAAGAAAAGTATGACAATATTTTTAGAGGATATAAATAAATATAATGGCTTTTTTTTTCTGCAAGAATTTCGATGTCTCTCTTGTGCTATTGACAAGAATGGAAATTGTTTATGATTAAATTCGAGCGAGAAGATTTATGTCAATTTAAATGACATTTGATTAAAAGATTGATGAATTTAATGATGAAAATTATTGATTGTAATTCGGAAAATGACCTGGAAGTGCTTTTCAGATAATAAATGTAATTTGAGGCGAAAAAATTATTTTTAATTGAAGGATATAATGTTGGACAAAGGAATGTCATTATTTTTGTGATAAAAAAATATTGTATTATGTTTCTAATTTAATTGTATGGGCTAAAAATTTTTAGTTTCCAGTTTAAAAAAATACTTTGAAAGTGAATCTGTGGGTATAAAAGTATATGTAATATGAAACTTAATCTTAGGTGGTTTTGAGGTTGATATTAAAACCTCAAAACCATAACCAGCAGTTATTTTTTTTTACTAAGATTTAAGTTTTACTAAAAATGTCTAATTTAATAAATTTATTTAGTTGGAAATTTTGTTTTCTACTTTAAAATTGTCGACATATAAAAAAATCATCATGGTTTATAATAGAAACATGATAATTATTTGCTGTTTAACAAACTATAGCTACAAGAATATAACAAAAATTCCATATAAAAATTTCCATATAAACACCGAATACCTCTTGGCTCATTATGTTTTCCTAATATAAAAATCCAATTTTTTCAAAAACTGCCGGACGGATTTTTATTTTTGTCAAGGAATCATAAAATAGAAGAGGTAAACTTCATAAAACACCAAATACCTCTTCGCTCATTCTGCGCTCCTAATAGGAAAATCCAACTTTTTCAAAAACTGCCGGACGGATTTTTATTGTTATCAAGGAATTATAAAATAGAAGAGGTAAAATTTATAAAACACCAAATACCTCTTTGCTCACTATGTTTTCCTAATAGAAAAATCCAATTTTTTCAAAAACTGCCGGACGAATTTTTATTTTTATCAAGGAATTATAAAATAGAAGAGGTAAACTCTATGAAACACCAAATACCTCTTTGCTCATTAGGTTCTCTTAATAGAAAAATCCAATTTTTTCCAAAACTGCCAGACGAAAATTTAAAATAATTAGAGAATTATAAAATAGAGAAAGTAAGCTTTCCAAAAAAAATTACCTCTTTGCTTATTCTATGTTCCTGTTACAGAAATTCAATTTGTTTCAAAAACTGCCGGACGAATTTTCAATTTTATTAAGGAATTATAAAATAGAAGAGGTAATCTTTATAAAACACCAAATACCTCTTTGCTTATTCTATGTTCCTGTTACAAAAATTCAAGTTTTTCAAAATTTGCCGGACGAAAATTCAAAATTATTAGGAAATTATAAAGTACAGAAAGTATATTTTATAAAATACATAAAACATAATATACCTCTTCAAATTCAACTCTTTAGTTATTTTATGATCCTGATACCAATTTAATTTTTTTCTCAAAAAATTAAAGGTAGAATTTTAAATTTATTAGGGAATTAAAAATTACAAAAAGTAAGCTTTATAAAATATGTAATACCTCTTTAAGTATTCTATGTTCCTGATACCAATTTAATATTTTTCTCGAAAATTTAAATGAGGAATTTCAAAATTACTAGGCAAATAAACAGCATTAACACAATTACTTGGTGATTATAAACACACAGCTTAAATATTGAAGACCTTGTACATTCAAAAATTGTTAACAATATAAATTGTATTTGTAATATTGAAATAGTATTTTCAAAAGTCAACTTAACATCATCGATGAAAATGAAAAAAAATTGATTTTTTTTATAATGGATTTTGAAAAGCTTTAGAGAAAAAAAGCTTCTTCACATACAAAAGTCATTTGTTGAGTGCAAAATTCATGAAGAATACATTACTTGACACAATGTATTTCAATACTTGACTGTTTATTGATTTTATCATCCTCATTTATTCAAATTTAGTTTTTAAATTTTATCATATTTTACGTACAATATAATTTTTATATTATCGTAATATCATTTAACAATTTGGACAATACTAATTGGACACGTTGTAGTAGAAATTTTAGCCCAAGTTATCTTTTAGATATACAACTTGTATATTCAGTTTTGAACAGTGAAAACTTTGACAATAGTCTTCATCACCATGGTGACTCTAAAGTAACTTCACCAAAGAATATATAGAATGACCAAAATAATAATAAATATGATTAAATAACAATAAAATTGTTTAAGAATATAATTAACTTATAAATGATATTAAAGTAATTAAAATTAACATTAAAATATTGTAAATTATATCTATTGGTTAATTAAAATCATGCTTTGATGAATTTGTTTGTTTATTTTTATTTAAGACAAAATTTCATTGTAATGCCAAAATGAACAGAGATAAAGAGACAAAGGAATGAAATTCCGTGCAATGTGTTTACAACCTTTCTGGCTTTACCAGATCCAGTTACTTTTGGGTAAAAGGGCAATAATTTAACGTGGCTAACATGCGTGGTAAAGCCACGATGAACTCTGCTCTGCTCTCAAAGCAACATACGAGAAATTCTTGATGTTTTTTTATTTTAAAAATGAAAATAATATACTTAACAATCAAAATTTATAAAGTCACCCTTATCCATATATTATACTCGGCTGTGTTTATTAAATAGAAATTCTTATTTAAATTATTAATATAGTATGATAGATATTTTATTTTTATTTATTTTTCGAAGATAAATTAGTAGAAAAATATTTTCTAGAAAATTGGATTTAAATATTTATCAATGATAATATGATAAATCATTTTCTTTTTTTTTCTTTTTGATAAATATTCAACTGGGCTGAGTCACAATATTTGAAGATGTAATAATGCGATTGATAAATATTTAAGGGAGAGATGAGATAAGACTGATTTAATTAAAGAAAAAAAAATAAAATTATCGAATTATAGTGCTTGATGATTATTCATTTAGAAAAGATCCATTGTATTTTTCTTGTTTTAGACTTATCAAAATTAATTGTTCATAAAATTTCGATATATTAAATTGAGATTGAATTTCAATCTGAAGCAAAGATAGCTGTGAAAATTATAAGCTCAGATTAGCTGAGTTAATGTAATTGTAAACATAAAAATTTGAGTTTTTTATTTTCATTGAGACCAACAATTGAGAGGTCTGTTGAGTTATTATTACTAATGTATCTAAGGATTTAAGATTAGTCAAGCTGTAAAAAGTAATAGACTAAAGATTTCCTAGATTGTTTTATTATCCATTCATTTAAATATTATTTGGCAAGATCTTAATCCATTATACCAAATATTGTAGCACTCAATATTATAAACTTTAATAGAAAACATTTTTGTATTATTTGTTAAATAAAAATTCTATTATTACAGACCGACATTCCTTGACCTTTGTCTATGTTTGCATGTGTGTGAGTCGAAATTTAATATTCGATCCTCATATTTGATATTCTTCGAATTTTTTTTTCCCTCCTCTCATCTACGACAAAATTTTTAAACTTATATAAAAGTTTAATATGTATTTTTTTTTTCTTTTCATATATTGAAAATCTTTTATTTGTAATTTTTTCCATTTTTTAATCTTAATATTCACGTATACAAAGTAAAAATAAAAAAAAATTTAGAATACATTAGTTGATTATATAAACAATAAATTAAATTCACGTGCCAAGATTATATTTGAATATTCAAAGTCGTTATGTAACATGTATAACATGGAGTCTAACAATAATATTTCCATCTTATATGGACAAAATACTAGAAGTAAAAAAATTCTGTGTCAAGATTCAAAGAGAGATTTTAAATAATAATAATAATAGCTGTGATTCTAATGTCGATTGCTAAAACGATTTAACATTGTTTTACATATTTAATGTTAATAATCAACGATAAACAAAAAAAAAATAAACTGTATACATATATTTATAAATTTAAATTGACAAGAGATAAGAGATATACAATATATTATATTAATATTGAAAATTATCAGAGAATCAGCGATAAAAATAACTTAATGTAATTGAAGAAATGTAACATAAGTATCCATAAAATCTCAAGTTACAAAACACACGTGAAGGGTCAAACAATAAAATGCTTATTAAAAATGCTTATGAACATCATCGTGCTTTGCGTTATGTAACAATCAATAATTACTCATTTTTTTTTTGGAAAAATTGAAAATTAAAAAAGTTGAACAAATGTGGAGAAAAGTTGGAGAAAGGGTGGAGAAATTTTTTCGTCGTTTCTCCGAACCAACTTGGGTGAAGAAACATTCGGGAATATTTCTCCGCGAAAAAAATAATTTTACCGTGGAGAAATTCTTCGGAAATCAACGACGAGGAGAAAATTTTTCCACTCATTTCTCCGCATGGGTCAATTTGAGAAAAATTCGGAGTAATCACGGAGAAATTCAAAAAATTTCAAGAAATATTTTCACCAGGTTCTTTACAAAGATCGAAATCATTTTCTTCTTTAATTATTGGCTTAAAAATTTGTTCAACAACTCTGGATTTAAATTGAGTAAATTTGCAATTTTCATGATCAAGTAATTTGTAATTTTTTTCTTTGCAATATTTTTTGAATGCAAGTTCTAATTTTTCATTTGGGCGACTCACCATTGACACGATGTCGCGTTGGCTAAATATTTTACGGTTTTTCTATTTGCATAACTCACGGCCTCATTGACATTCAAACCACAATTATATCCAAAATACCAAGCAAATGGATGAGTAATTACTATAGTACCAGGTTTTTGGATTACTTTTGTTTAGTGTATTTTATTATTAATTAAAAATTGTTCAGTTAGAACAAGTAATTTGTGACCCATTAAATTAGTGCATTCTGAACCCAGATAACAATTTTTTAATATTCCGAATTGCATTTTTTTTACTGATGAAAATCGGTTCCATGTTTTTTATTAACAATGAACCAAATTTCATCAGCGCCCCACAAATGAATATTAATAGATATCAGCTGTCTATCTTCCACGTGACATGGGAAAGTTGATCCCGCACTTCCAATATACACGTATGGAGTGTGGATACCTGGTACTTTATTTCTTTTTTTTTTATACGGAATTCTGGTTAGCAGAATTTTTAGTTCTATTCTATTCCAGTTTTTAGTTATTGTTAAAAAATTATAGGTAAAACGAAAAAGTTAAATAATAATTGATTATTGTAGTTTGCAATATAATTAAATTGACATAGACAGACAATAGATGTTTTAAATCATTGTTTATATTTATATTGAATTTGTTAAATAATTGCCAATAAGTGAAAATATCCCCTGGTAGAAATAATCTCTCCGGATTTCTCCGAATTTTCTACGCAACTAAGACTTTCGGAGATATTAATCTGGAGTTTTTTCAGATTTACTCTGGATTTTTTTGGAAAAAAATTCCTTTTTTATTTTTCGTATGTAAACTCTTATTTCTGTTTTTTTTAGTGATTTTTCCATTTTTGTTTTGTTGGTTTTTTGAAGCAAAAATTTCGGAAAAAATCTCGAGATATTATGAAAATAGTCTGGAGATTACTCCGTAAATATCTCCGGAAGTCTCAATTACGTAGAAGAGATTTTTTCCACCAGAGTCATTATAAATAATCATTAAAAATATCAATTAATTGAGTTTGTCAATTTAATTATACTAGAAGTTTTATAAATCTTTTACAAAAAATAAAAAAAAAAAATTATCAAGATAAAATTTAATGTTTATTTTAATTTTGTAAATGAATGTGGGTGTGGATGATAGAGCTCGTATATCTATTTAATTAAATTTTCATTGTAAGCATGTATGAAGTGTAGTTATCGGTATTTTGCGAGAGATATGATGAAGAAAGGAATATTCAAAGTGGAAAGAGGGTTTTCACATTTTTCTCACTTGCTTCTTCATTTACCATATCGTATCCGATCACAGGAGGTAAACGAACACATCGAGGGCGAAAAACTGGAAAAACTCATCAAGATTCAAGTTATGTGTGAGATAAAATAAGATGAAATTTTTTTTAATAAAACATACATTTTGATATTTTTATTTTTCATGTTATTATTCGAAATTAATCATAAACAAGTTGCTCTACATTCGAAATTGAATATAAATATTATTGATAATAATTTTAATACTGTTTTTATACAAATAAAAATTTAAATTTTGGCGCTTTGATAAAATTAATATGGCGCCAATGATAACGTTGGAAAAAATCCAGCTAGGTGTCACTAGCAACTGATATCTTTTCTCCCTTTTCTCTTTCTTTTTCTTTCTCTTTTTTTATTTCATCATTCAATCAATTGGTTCATCAGTCAATCACATTGATAATTTTTAAAAATGGCTGCTGCTTGCCGACTCCGACATGCAATTATTATTGGAAAATCATTTTCAAAATCAATTAATTACAATACTAAACTTCGTTATCTGGATCCACGACCAAAATTAACATCTGGTAAGTTGATTGAGACACAAAAAGACTGTCAATCAACTGTATTTAATTTATTTATTTATAACAACAAAGTTAGAGGTTACATTTTAATGATTAAATATAATTTTTAGTGTGGAGCAATAAACATGTGAGATTTACATCATCACAAGCTGCTGCAGTTGAAGATAAGCCTGATCCTGATTATCACAGTATTGTAAAAAATACAGAAAAACCAACAGGTAATTAAACAATAATTATTCAAATATATCATCATCATCAACAAATTGTAATATTATTATTATTATCACTATTAGGACAAAGTTTCAAGCATGAATTTCAATCAGAGACACGAATGTTATTGGATATTGTTGCAAAATCATTGTATTCTGATAAAGAAGTATTTGTTCGTGAGCTAATATCAAATGCAAGTGATGCACTTGAAAAATTACGTTATTTAAGATTAAGTAAAAATTTATCAATTGAAGAAGGTGGTGATCGTGGTTTAGAAATTCATATTGCAACTGATAAACAAAATCGTACATTAACTATTCAAGATACTGGTATTGGAATGACACAAGATGAATTAATATCAAATTTAGGTACAATAGCACGTTCTGGTTCAAAAGCATTTTTAGAAAAATTAAAAGAAAATGATGTAACACAAGATTCAACAAAAATTATTGGACAATTTGGTGTTGGTTTTTATAGTGCATTTATGGTTGCTGATAAAGTTGAAGTATATACAAAATCATATGAATTAAATGCACAAGGTTATCATTGGCAATCTGATGGTTCTGGTAATTATGAAATATCACAAGCTGAAGGTGTACAACCAGGTACTAAAATAATTATGCATTTACGTACTGATTGTCGTGAATTTAGTGATGAAACAATTGTCAATAATATTGTTAAAAAATATAGTAATTTTGTTGGTAGTCCAATATTTGTTAATGGTAAAAGAATTAATATAATACAACCACTTTGGATGCTTGATTCAAAAGATATAACTGCTGAACAACATTCTGAATTTTATCGTTATATATCAAATTCATATGATGCACCAAAATTTATATTACATTATAAAGCTGATGTACCATTATCAATACGTGCATTATTATATTTTCCTGATGATAAACCTGGTTTATTTGAACAAAGTCGTGATACAGCAGCTGGTGTATCATTGTACAGTAGAAAAGTATTGATTAAAAGTAAAGCTGATAATTTATTACCAAAATGGTTACGTTTTGTCAAAGGTGTTGTTGATTCTGAAGATATACCATTAAATTTATCTCGTGAATTGTTACAAAATAGTGCACTTATTACGTAAGTATTATTTATATAATACAAGTTTTTTTTTTAGAAAAAACAAATGAATAATTTTGTCCTTATATTGCAGTAAATTGAGAAACGTTTTAACTGGAAGAATATTAAAGTTTTTAAATGAACGTTCAATAAAACAAGTTAATGATTATAATGAATTTTATAAGGATTATGGATTATTTTTCAAAGAAGGAATTGTTACGAGTCATGAACAATCAGAGAAAGAAGCTATTGCTAAACTTTTACGCTTTGAATCATCAGCAAATCCAGGAGAACTTGTTAGTTTACCAGAATATTGTAAAAGACTTTCAGCTGAACAAAAAGATATTTACTATTTGGCAGCACCAAGGTAAATATAAAACTTTTTATTTGTTGTATTATTTTTAATTAACAATGTAAATATGTTAATTTAATTTTTGTTAATAGTCGTGCACTTGCTGAACAATCACCATACTATGAATCATTTAAAAAACGTAATTATGAAGTACTATTTTGTTATGAGCCATATGATGAACTTGTATTGATGCAACTTGGACGTTATGAAACAAGATTTTTAACATCTGTTGAAAAAGAAATGCGTCAAGATACTCAATCAACAGAAGACAATGCTATTGGTATGTAATATAGAATTAAATTTCAATTGTAAATAATTATTAATTAAATTTTTATTATTTAGATTCTATAAATAAAGAACAAATTGATAAACTTCTTGGCTATATCAAAGGTGTACTTGCTAAAAAAGCATCTGAAGTTAAAACAACAAATCGTCTTGAATCACATCCTTGTGTTATTACTGTCCAAGATATGGCAAGTGCTAGACATTTTATTAGAACACAAAGTAATCAATTAAATGAAGAAACAAGATATACTTTACTTCAGCCACGTTTTGAAATTAATCCAAATCATCCAATTATGAAAAAACTTACTGGTCTTATTGATAAAGAACCAAAATTAGCTGAACTTTTAACACAACAGGTATTTTAAATTTTCGTTATGTAATTTAATCAATAATAATTTAATATTTTTAAATGTAAATTAATTAAAAATAATTTATTTTTTAGCTTTTTACGAGTGCTATGGTTGGTGCTGGTCTTGTTGAAGATCCAAGGATACTATTGACGTCAATGAATGAATTATTAACACTCGCATTGGAAAAATATTAAACCTAAATTGTTACATTTTCTATTTCCATTTAGTTTTAATTATTTTTTTTATTTTTTAATTTCTTTGCAAGTTTTTTTTATCCTCAAAATTGATGTTAATCAGTTTAAAAAACAAAAATGAAACTTAATAAATTCATTGATAACAAATGAAGACTTTAAATATACAATTTTTTAAATGAAAATATTAAAACTTTAAGCATGTTTTAAAAGTAATTAAATAATAAATAGAATAATTTTTTTATTTGTACTGAATTATTGTATACTAACATAATTATTTAATATTGTTGGTAAATAAATTCAGTGAAAAATCAATTTTCAAAGGCTCTTCAAGTTGAGGTGGTGGATATACCATATGTAAATTGACTTAAGGTCAGTGCAGTTATAGTCAATGCCCATATCGATTACAAGGTACTAATATTTGACATAGAGTAATTGTTGACAATGTCATTGACAATTTTTATTTTAGCAGCAACAGGTTCATCGATCAGTTGTCATGAGTTACCACTGTGTTCAATTGAAACATTAGCAGTCTAGTTGTCGATTGGATGTGATATAAGTCAAGCGGACATTTGCTTGAAATAAATATTGTCAAATCAATATTTAATTTCATGTTTTTTTTTGATAATTTTTCATATTTTTAATTAATACAAACAAGTGTGATAAAGTTTTGTTTTATTTTAGTAAAATTTCAAGTATATATTTGAATAATTCTAGTGATTAAAATGTCAATTGAACCTTGTGAAATTGTAATTGACGAAGCAAGTCAAACTGATAATGAAGATAATACAGATTCTTTTCATTTTCCACCAAGAAGTCGTAGAGTAATAGACAATGCTTCATCAGCTATTCAACAAAGTCCAGTGTTTATTAATCAAACAACAACTAGAAAAAAATCACACAAAAATTATTTGGTTAATTTATTAAAATAATTATCAAATTGCAAAATTTAATTTGATTAATAAATAATTTTATAATTTTTTTTTTCATTTGATTTTTTACAGAACAATGTTCATGATTTTCATTCAGCTATGGGACCCATTATTACAATTGGACAATATTTTGGAGTTTTTGCAATTGACGGTATTAAAAATCCAACTCCAGAAACAATGACATTTAAAATTAAATCATTTAGAACAATATATTCATGTGGAGTGTCTTTGAATATTTTAATTTTATTATATTGCATTGTGTTTCACATTATCAGAGAATCTATAAATAAAAATAAAGGTAAGCATCAAATTGATTGATAAATTGAGTGCATTTTTAAATTGTTTTTTAATACGTGTAGAAGTATCATCTTCTCTGATTCCATTTGGTATATTTATTGGATTATCATTTTTGATAAATGTTATATGTATTTGCCGTTCACAAATGTGGATTGATCTTCAGATGAAGTGGAAAAAAGTGGAAGAGACGCTGGACATGTTAGTACATAATTTAACAATAATAAACAATGAATTTGTTGACAATATTTAAAAGATAAATACTTGCAGGTTCTACTTACATACTCCACAATTACGTATAAAATTCCAGATATTTTTTTCTCTTGCTGAAATATTTAAACTCGGAGCTCATGTCATGGCTGTAGTATTTAGTGCTAAAAATGCAAATGGAGTAATTGAACAAATTCAATTAAGAGGAAAGTTTTTGGTTGATGCTTTTTATGGAAGCAATGATATTTCTTTTGGTAAACATAAAAACATTTATTTAATGAAAATAAATTTAGTAAATTTAAATATTATTTGTAACAATGAATTTTCTTGTTTTGAAAAGACAGTTGGCTTGGCATCCTAGGAATTTATTTTCTAATTATTCTCGTCTTTGCCAGTTTCATTAGAATGTTTACAGATCTTTTTATTATTTTTGTAAGTAAATTTTGTACATAATTCAGTTGACTTTTTTATCATGTAAAATATATATTTATGTTTGCTATAATATAATAGCTGGCGATTGGACTTACTGAAAGATACAAAGCTATGAATGAACATGTTTCTGATTTGATTAAATCAAATTGTCAACCAATCAATTGGTCTCGACTCAAAATACATTATGAAATGTTGAGTGATCTTGTCAGAGAAACAGATCGTGTTATTTCACCGCTCATTTTTTTATCCATTGGTAGTAATATTTATTTCATCTGTATTTACCTTTTGGATGGACTAATGTAAGAATTTTATTATCTTATAAATTAATACTTTTTGAATATTGACAATTGTAATAAAATATTTTTTGTTTTTCAGTCCACAACATGATGGCATATTGAATGCAATATATTTTTTTGGAGGATTTGTATTATTAGTTATCAAAACAATTGCAGTTATTCTATTTGCAGCCAGAATCAATGACGAGAGTAAAAAACCAATATTATTTCTTTCAAAATGTCCAGTACAAGGTCCCTCATTTGAAGTAAATTAATTTATTATTTATAATCTATTTATAGATTTTCAAAGCTTTACTCTCCTAATTATAATATTTTTCCTTTTAAAGCCTCAGTGGTTACAACTCCAATTATCAATTGACGAAGTTGCACTCACAGCAATGAATTGTTTTTCCATCACTCGAAAATTCCTGATAACGGTGAGATATAATTTTTATTAGATGTCACATTGCATGCTTCTACAAGCAGTGAAAAAAAATGAATAAAAAACACTTGATAATTTTTATATGTTTACAGGTCACCACAACTGTTATTTCGTATGAGATCGTATTGTTGCAGTTCCAAAAATCAATGAATTAAGTGAAATATTTAACCCTAGTAAAAATCAGTCTTAAGTGCAAGTGATAGCATATAAAATTATCACAGTAAATCGTATTATGACTTGATTTTACTGGGCTATGAAAATATCGTATGTGTGAAGTGGTATCAATGCCTTTTTTTTTGCCAAGTAATTTATATTTATTAGTTCATAAATTAAAAGAAAAAAAAATATTTTTATATTCAATTGTATATAAATTTGAGTAAATTATGTTTAAAAAAAAAAACAATAACTCATTAAACTCATCAAAACAAAATGACAATTACTTAAAATATAATTTATAATATAAAAAATTAAATTTCAATTAGAAAATAATTTATATATAAAAACTAAATTAATTTTTCTGCTAGGCGCTGTATTTATATATTATTAGCTCTATAAAAATGATTGTTTTAGTAGGTCAAGAAGTCAGAGAACGCATTTCTCTAATAGTTTGACATGGACATAAAATTTCATCAAAAAATGATTTTTATGCAGAATATCAATCTTGTCCATGGTTGGATGGAAAATTTTGAATTGATCAACAATTGAATTGCAAGTATCGACAGTTGTCCTGAATGTTTAATAGATATTGTCAGAACAAAATCGATTTTCAAATTTTTTAATAATTTGTTATTTTTAATTGTTTAAACAAGTAATTTGTTTGATAAAAAAAATTCTGAATTAGTCAAAAAAAAACAATTTGGAGTGTACATTAAAAAATTAAATGATCAAGATGTCAAGTGAACCGTTTGAAATTGTAATCCACGAAATTGAGAATGATGGAAATTCAAATACTTTTCATTTCCCACCACGAAGTCGTCGGGTAGTAGATGATACTTCATGGATCGTTCAACAAAGTGCATCGTCTGTTAATCAAACATCAACCAAAAAAAAATTACACAAAAATTATTTGGTTCTTTTATTAAAATAATTATTAAATATTAGAATTTAATTTGAGTATAATGAATAATTTTTTGTTTGTTTTTTCATTTGGTTTCACAGAACAATGCTCATAGTTTTCATTCAGCTATCGGGCCCATTATTACAATTGGACAGTATTTTGGAATTTTTGCAATGGACGGTGTCAACAATCCAATTCCAGAAATGATGACCTTCAAAATGAAATCCTGGAGGACAATTTATTCATGTGTAGTATCGTTGAATATTTTAATTGTACTATATTGCGTTGTGTTTCACATTATCGATCAAAAAAAAGGTAATTATCGGCTAATTAATGTTGGATTGCTTTTTAATTTTTTTTCAATTAATTACAGAAATAAAGTTATGTACGTTATTACCATTTGCTATTTACATGGGCTTAACAATTTTGATAAATGTTGTATGTATCTTTCGTTCACAAATGTGGATCAATCTCCAGATAAAGTGGAAAAAAGTGGAAGAGTCGCTGGACATGTTAGTATATACCTAATTCGAAAATAATAAATGATATTCTCATTTTATCTTGTTTTTGTTTAAAATATGTAAAAAATAAACACTTGCAGGTTTTATTTACAATCACCGCGCCTTTATTTCAAATTCAAAATAATTTTCGCTGTCACTGAATTTCTAGATGTCGGAAATCATATCACAAGTGTCATATTCAGAGCTGACAATGAAAATGGAGTAACAAATTATTTAAAATCAAGAGGAAAATTTCTAACTGAAGCTTTTTTAGGAAGCAATACCCTTTTTTTAGGTAAAAAAAATTAAATCTTAAAAGTAAAACAACGTATTTTATATGTTAATCATCGTTATTAAATCAAATATTAAAACACCAAATATTTATTGAATTATTCCCATCATTGCTGCTTTCATTAAAAGCTTTACAAACGTTATTATTATTTTTGTAAGTAAATTTTGTATACATAATTCAGTTGACTTGTTTATAATGTAAAAATATATATTTATGTTTGCTATAATATAATGACAGTTGGCGATTGGACTCACTGAAATGTACAAAGCTATGAATGAACATGTTTCTGATTTGATTAAATCAAATTGTCAACCAATCAATTGGTCTCGACTCAAAATACATTATGAAATGTTGAGTGATCTTGTCAGAGAAACAGATCGTGTTATTTCACCGCTCATTTTATTATCCATTGGCAGTAATATTTATTTCATCTGCATGTACCTTTTAGGTGGATTAATGTAAGATTTTTATTATCCTATAAATTAATACTTTTCGAATATTGAAAATTGTAATAAAATATTATTTGTTTTTCAGTCCAGAACATGATGGAATATTGAATGCCATACACTTTTTTGGATGGTTTGGATTATTAGTTATTAAAACAGTTGCAGTTATTCTATTTGCAGCCAGAATCAATGACGAGAGTAAAAAACCAATATTATTACTTTCAAAATGTCCAGTACAAGGTCCTTCATTTGAAGTAAATTAATATTTTAAACATTTATTATTTAAAAATTTTTTAAATTTCATTTCATCCTTATAATTATAATAATATTTTTCCTTTTAAAGCCTCAGTGGTTACAACTTCAATTATCGATTGACGAAGTCGCACTCACAGCAATGAAATTTTTTTCAATCACTCAAAAATTTCTGATAACGGTATTGTATAATTTTTACTAGACGTATATACACAATTCATGTTTGCTCAAGCTGTAATAAAAATTGAATAAATAAAGCATGAATTACTCTATAATAATTCTTATGTTCACAGGTAACTACAACTATTATTTCGTACGTGATAGTATTGTTGCAGTTTCATAAATAAATAAATTAAATTATTGATTTCATAAAAAAATTGAAATATTTGAATCTTTGTATTGACTAATTTTTTTGCCTGGTGTTTTGTTGTGAAGTTCATGTTAGTATTTATTTATTTATTTATTTATTTATTTATTTATTTATTTATTTGTTTGCAGAAACATGACAAAATAATAATTAAATTAATAATTTTATAATTTACAAAAATGTTCCATATATATGTATATGTTCTATAATATGGATATTATTTTTTTCTTTTTGTTGAGCTTGCATATACTAAAGTTTAGGTAAACAAAATGTCAAATCGAGATTTAATTTCGTCACAGGATTAAACCCTCGTCGATGTTTTATTTTTTGTGTAGTGTTTTTATGTAATTTAATGTATAGTTTATGTAGTTCAATGATATCAAAATTATTTTTAAATAAGTGCATTAAATACAATCAAACATTTAATCCCAATAAAAATAAACAATATTGTTCCTACAACATTACGTACAATAAAGCAAGGTTTTTTAAATAATAATTTATCATCTATGATGAACAAATTAAAGCTGTTTCTTGTTTTATTTACATGAAAATTACTTTAGGTATATTTTTAATTGGGAAAATAAATTAATATGATAACTCAAATAATTTTGAATTATTTGAATCAACCATTGTTATTTAATTCTACTTTTCAGGCATAACAAAGACAGTCACTAATCCACCCAAATGGTGGTGCTTAAAATTAAGCTCTTATATAAATGATTTATTCTTGAGGTCAGAACTCAACGCATATCCAATTTGTGAAATGAAACCATTGTTGACAATTGCATCGACAATTTCATTTGCAGAAAAAAAGGTTATATGGTTTTTTTTTGAGTTACCACTGTGGCATTGAAATATTGTCAGTCAAGTGATGGCATTTAATAGACAGGTTTCACAGGTCAAATTTAGTTTGAATTGACTATTTTTATTACAAATTACATTTATTCTAAAAATCAAATTTGGATACATTCAAAAAAATTAAAAGATAGAAGAGATACTCTGAAATTGTTCACGAAATTGAGAATGAAAAAAATCAAAACTCTCACGAAGTTGGAGTCAAAAAAAAATCACTTCATGGTGGTTTGTATCAATGATTCTCCCAAAATCTGTGTTAAATTTAAAAAATAATTTGTCATTGGATTTTTCTTTTTATTGAATAACATGTAAGTATTGTTTAATATTCACATTATGAATTCATTTGGACAACTCATTGTGGTTTCTAAAACCAATGGAAATCAAGATTTGATTTTTTAACGTTCATTTTTTGCAACAATCCAATTCCAGAAATGATGACCTCAAAATGAAATCGTGGAGGACAATTTATTCAAGTAGTATCGTTGAAATTATTTTACTATTAATGTAATTTTTCAAAATGGTAATCATTATAGGAATGATTTAGGTTTGTGTTATCATTTTTTTTTTTATTAAACGTTTTCATTTCATTTTTTCAATGGCCATTGCATTCTTGATACAAGTTACATTTATTCGCTCATCAAACCGAATAAGACGAGAAAAATGGAAAAATTAAATTAGAGACCTCATCAAAAACAAATATCAGTATGAATGAATCAAATGAAATGTCAAAGCTTGTGAAAAAACACTTGCAGGTTCTTGATTTCTCCACAACGTGTGTTAATCAACTTTTTTCGTCCAAAATACATTATGAAATGTTGAGAACATGTCGGCTATCACATTCAGAGTTCAATATCATGGACAACGCTGATTTTTATCAAACTGAGAGTAAAAATTTTATTTTACGCATTTTTTTGGATGAATTTTATCCGGTAAAAATTGAATCTAATCAATAAATTTAACATACTTTTTGTATATTGACAATTGTAATTAATATTTTTGTTTTATTTCAATTATCATGAAGATTTTTTTTGGAGACAATTGTATTGCTATCAAACAATTTTATTTTATCATGTTTTAACCCAACACGAGAAAACCAACATATTTTCAAAATGTACAGTATATGTCCCTTAATTTTAACGAATAAACGATTTTGAATGATATTAATTTTCTTATAATTTTACATACAATAATTATTCTTCTGTTTTGAGACTCTTGAGATATAAACTATGAATTATCGGATTACTAAATTTGTACCAGCAAATGAAATTTTTTTATACTCACCAAAATTCATTATGAATGTATTGGTGAATTTTATGAACGTATGCAAAAATAATATTTCATATTTATTAATTTCAAAACAAACATTATACTTTATAACCTATGTTTAGGACTGTATGGAAATTATAATTATATGTATTTCTTACAATGGAAAATAATAATATATTTTTTGGAGTTTCAACAAATTATTGTAAAAGTATAATCAATTTAAAAAGAAAAGAATTAATGATTATCAAAATCCAAATTATGAGAGTTTATTCATTTTTGACATTAATAATATTATATAAAATTTTAATTTTATACATATAAGTATATATAATATATGTTTTATTTACAGTTTTTATATCTTTTCAAATTCAAGTTGCAATGATATGAAAATACATATACTTTTTAACGTGGGAGATTTGAAATAATGCTTCTATATAAATAATGAAAAATTCAGTATAATAAATATGTATGTCAATAATTTTTATGTTCACAGGTAACTACAACTATTATTTCGTACGAGGTATTATTGTTGCAGTTTCATAAATAAATACATTAAATTATTGATTTGATAAAAATATTGCAATGTTTTAAACTTGTATTGAATTTATTTTCACGTAGTGTTTTGTAAAGTTCATATAAGTATATGGAAGTTTTGGAAAAAAAAAATGCTGAATTGAGATTAATTTCTACATGGATCAAAAGATTTTCAATGTTTTTAACTTCCATCGATGTTTTACTTTTTGTGTGTTGTATTTCGTGCAAGTAATTTTAGAGTTTGTGAAATAAGAATAAAAAAATTGCACATAAATTTACTATAACTTATAATCATTATCTGTATAATATATTTGAAACAACGATATTCCTTATATATTCCTTCAACTTTGCATAAAAATATCTTGACTTTCGTACAATAAAACATGTGTAATTTTTTTTATAATAAATTTACCATTCATACATATACCTACATATTCTAAAAACCGCAATAAAATCTACTAATTCTTGTTTTCAAAAAAATAACTCATTCACTCGATCACCGAAACGGACTAAAAATTATACTTTAAATATGATTGCAATTAAAAAGTATACTAGAAAAAAACCAGAAACTTAAAAAAAAAATAACGAAGTTCCCCCGCTAAAATAGTTCTGAATTTCATTAAATTATTTAAATTAAGTATTATTATTTTATTTTATTTTCCAAGGGACAAAGCGAGTCAGTGATAATCAATTTTTTGCTAGGTGCTGTATTTTATTACTTTGCATATGAAAATGATATGTTATTTATGACTTGAGGTTAAAACTCAACTCATATCTCAATCTAACAATAGTGGAAATGACAATTGTTGACAATTGCATTGACAATTTTCATTTCGCAAAAAGAGGTATATATATTGATTTTTTTTCTTTGTCCTTAGTTACCACTGTGGTCAATCGACACATTGTCAGTCAAGTAATGGCATTCAAGTAGACGCTTGCTCAGAGTAGATTCATTGAAAAAACAAAATTTGGTTTCGAAATTTTTAAATAATTTTTAATACTTATTATTAATTATTTAAACTGTTTGAACAAGTGTTATAGAAATTTAATTTGTACTTTGATCGAAATTTTACTGAATTAACTATAAGAAAAAATACATTTTGAGTATACGTTAAAGAAAATTAAATGACCAAGATGTCAAGTGAACCGTTTGAAATTGTAATCCACGAAATTGAGAATGAAGAAAATTCAAATACTTTTCATTTTCCACAACGAACTCGTACAGTAGTCAATGATACTTCATGGATCATTCAGCCAAGTGCATTGTCTGTTAATCAGATATCAACTAGAAATAAATTGCACAGAAACTATTCGGTTATTTTATTAAAATAATTATTAAATATTAGAATTTAATTTGAGTATAATGAATAATTTTTTGTTTGTTTTTTCATTTGATTTTCACAGAACAATGCTCATAGTTTTCATTCAGCTATCGGGCCCATTATTACAATTGGACAGTATTTTGGAATTTTTGCAATGGACGGTGTCAACAATCCAAATCCAGAAATGATGACCTTCAAAATGAAATCGTGGAGGACAATTTATTCTTGTGCAGTATCGTTGAATATTTTAATTGTACTATATGGCATTGTGTTTCACATTATCAAGGCATCCATTAATCAAAATAAAGGTAAGCATCAATCATCATATTGATATATTGAGTAACTTTTGAATTTTTTCTATTTGAATAATCGTCGTTTTTTGACTGATTTTCTTTTATTTGATTTTCATTCTTGATATGCATTTTTTTGCTCTTCACAAATGTGGATAGACCTGCAGAAAAGTGGAAAAGTAGAAGAAATGCTGGACGTTCGTATAGTAAATAATTAAAAATAAAAATGAAAATTCTTATTTGTTTTAATTTTAAAAATCATTTGAAGGTTTTATCAACAATCTCCACAACTGCGTGTCAAATTTAAAATAATTTTTGCTGTCACTGGTTTTGTTGATCTCGGAGAACATATCATGGTTGTCATATTCAGAGCTATCATTGGAAATGGAATAATGAATTATTTGAAATTCAGAGGAAAATTCCGATTTTAGCAATGTCATTTTTAGGAAAAAAAAATTGAATCTATAATAATAGTAAAATAACGTATTTTACATGTTAATCATTATTATCAACTATTATTTATTATATAACAATGAATATTTTCTTTTTTTAAAAAAGACAGTTATTGGCTTGGCATCCTCGGAATTTATGCCCTAATTATTCCCATCATTGCTGTTTTCATTAAAAGCTTTACAAGTTACGTTATTTATGTAATTTTTGTAATAAAAGTTGGTTCATAATTCATGTCATTTGATTAATATTATTAATGTAAATATAATGATTACATTTTAAAATGATGACAGGGACGATTGACTCAAAAAATACAGAGCTGTGAATGAACATGTTTCTGATTTGATTAATTCAAATTGTCAATCAATCGATTGGTCTCGACTCAAACTACATTATGGAGTGTTGAGTGATCTTGTCAGAGAAACAGATCGTCTTATTTCACCGCTCATTTTTTTATTCATTGGTAGTCATATTTATTTCATCTGTATTTACCTTTTAGATGGACTAATGTAAGAATTTTATTATTGTATAAATTAATACTTTTCAAACATTGACAATTGTGTGTTTTGCAGCCCAAAACAAGACGGAATATTGAATGCTATACACTTCTTTGGAGCGTTTGGATTATTGGTTATTAAAACAATTGCAGTTATTTTATTTGTAGCCAGAATTAATGACGAGAGTGAAAAACCCATATTACTACTTTCAAAATGTCCAGTACAAGGTCCTTCATTCGAAGTAAATTAATATTTTTAACGTTTGTTAAATTTTCCTTAATTTCTATAATAATAATATTTTTCCTTTTAAAGCCTCAGTGGTTACAACTTCAATTATCGATTGACGAAGTTGCACTCACAGCAATGAAATTTTTTCAATTTGAAAATTTCTGATAACGGTATTGTGAATATTATTTTCAATGACCTATGTAACAAATAATATCTGCTTTACATATATGGAAAAAAATTGAAACAGAATGGAATATATATAAATAATATGTTCTACAGGTAATAATAACTTATTATTTGCATAGGTATTATTGTTGTTTCATAAATAAATAATTAAATTGATTTGACAAAATTAATTGAATTGTTTAAACTGTATTTGAATTATTTTAATGCAATGTTTTTGAAAAATTCATATAAATATATATTTAAAAAAACGAATTTGAGGTTAATTTTTACATTATAAAAGGTTTTCAATTTTTAATTCACTGATTTTACTTTTTTGCTGTATTTCCATAATTTTCGAGGTTGAAATTTTTAATTAAAAAAAATTTAACATAATTTTTGGATTTGTAATTTATAATCAATAAATATATTTTGAACTCTGATATTCCTTAAATTTCTTGAATTAAATGTGTAATTTTGAATAAATCATCATTCACATATTCTTAAAACCAATGGAATCTAATTTAAATTTAAAAATAAATCTTTCATCTGTCACTGAATGTCAATAATTTATAATTTGAAGGTGATTTTGTAAATTTAAAAAGTAAATTTAGAAAAATTGTAAAACTTTCATAAAAATTAAAATTAAATTTATGAAATTTATATCCAATGCTTTATTTTTTCTGTTTCATCAAATTAAAATGAAATTTTATTATGCGTCAATATTTTTTAAAACTTGAAACTTTAGAAAAATAATTGAAGTTTCATGACCAAATTAAATCCTCAGGGTTTTGTTTTCAATTTCACTCAAATTTAATGATCCTTTATGTGTTGTCAAATTTTGTGAAAAAAAAATAGAAAACTTAGAAAAATTGAATTAAGTTATTAAAATAGAACTAAAATTAATTATTAAATTACTTAAATATTATTATTTATTTATCAAGTAATGTGCTTAATAAATGATAATCTAATTTTTCTAGTGCTGTATTTTATTACTGTATCAGGAAAATGATTATATTTTATGTAATTTATAACAAACAACTAATTATATCTCTAACTTTGTGGCTCTGATTATGAAAATTATTTAAATCGTATTATTATTTTCATTTCCCAAAAAGAAAGATATATATTGATTTTGTCCGATCACTTGGTGGCTCACATTTGTTCATCATGAGACGCAGAGACTCGAAGAAACCAAATTGGTCTTCAATTTAAAGAATACCGATTTATGGATTTATTTTGAAAGTTTCGAAAAGGAATGAATTTTGAATTTTAGATTTAAATTTTTTTTCTGTAATGAATCGTATTAAGAAAATGTTTTGCAGTAATACTTTAAAGACAATGAATTCCAAGACAAGTGAACATATTTAAAGCCTTAATCCACTGAATGAAAATTAAAGTTACAACATTTATTTTCCAAACTGAATTTTTGTATCTGATGTTTTGATAATTAGTATTTATTCGTGAAAAGGAAAATCTATTAATGAAGAGATCAAAAAAAAATCAAATTTGTTTATGGAATATTCTAATTTTAAAAATACTTATTAAATTTTAAAATTTAAAGTTTCAACTTTGAACATTAATTTTTTTTTGATTTTTCAATTATTTTAAAACAATCTCAAAATTATTCATTTATAATTTTGTAGTGATTGAATTTTGCAATTTATTAAACAATCCATATCCAAAATGATGAATTAAAATGAATTCCTGGAGGATATTTATTTTTTTATATCGTTGAATATTTTAATTTGTATATTTGCATTGTTAAATATTATCAATTAATTATTTAATTCAAAATGAAAGGTAATCAATTAATTACTATATTCATATATTTAATAACTTTTAATTTCTTTTAATGATTATTCGTTGTTTTAACTGGATTTTACGGTTTTACGAGATTTTCATTCTGAGCATGTTAGATTTTTTGATTTCGGCAAATGAGATCGACCCTGCAGAGTGAAAAGTCGAAGTTTACTCTGACATGTTAGTATATAAAAGAATTTGGATTAGTAAAATAAAATTTGTTTGCTTATTTTATAACTTTTAAAAACAAAAATGATTAGGTTATTTTACTTCACAATCTCTTATAACTGTATCAAATTCTAACAATTTTTTGTTTACCTGGTTTTGTTGATCCTTGAGAAACATATTCAGAGTTATCTATATTCCAGATTTACCTATTGAAATGGAATCAATCGACACATGGAAACGAGAAAACATTTAGTTTAAAGACGCAGCTCAAGTAGATTCATTGATAAAAAAATTGAATTTAAAAATATTGTAAATAATTTTTAATACATTAAATTATTATTATACTGAATGAATTATTTTTAAAAAGATATTGAATTTATGCCCTATATTCCCTGAATTATTTGTTGTTATTAAAAAGGTTATTATTATTTTTATGGAATTTGAATTGTTTTATTAAAACATGGAAATTGAATGATGGCTTATAACAAATGATAGTTGGCGATGGACTACTGAAAAATACAGAGTTTGTGAATGAAATTATGTTTCATTTCCATTCAACCAAATTGTTTCAATCTAACAATTTATCTCGAATTAAAATTTATGATGTTGAGGATCTTATCAGAAATGAATCGTCTTTATTTCACGTAATTTTTGGTCATTGATAGCCAATGATTATTTCATCCATGAATTTTTAGATTGAATTTAACAAAAATTTATTATTTTATAAATATAATTTCTAAATATGAATAACGTGAGTTATAAGTCCAAAATGATGTATTTAATTATTTGAATGTCACAACAATTTCATAGTGTTTGATTATTTAATATTAAAACAATGGTAAAGTTTTGATTTTGTACTTAATGACGAAGGAAACCATATGGCATTAAATGTCCAGCATGTCCTTCAGCAATATTTGAACGTTTGTTCCAATTTAATCTTATGATTGAACAATGGTTTTTTAAATTTTTCATTTAATTATCAAGGATTATTTGATTTGAAGTTGCATTCAATTGATTTTTCAATTCAATTGGAAAATTTTGATGAACTGTTATTGTCCTTTACAAATGTGGAATCGCATGCATAAAATAATGTGCTTTATTGAATGGAATGATTGCAGAAATAGGTGAAAAATTAGAGAAATTTATTGTTTATATATGTTTTCATGAAAAAATAACTTGGATAAAAATAAAATTTTTTGTTTTTCAAAATTTTACTGCGTGTGAAAATTGAAAATATATTCAATCATTGTTTTGTTTTTCTTTTGACATATCATGAGTGTCAATTTTCTAACTTTATTAATAAAATTAAATTCAGATAAAATTACTAGCAAACAATTTTAAAAAATGTCGATTCCTTTGGAAAAAATTGAATCTATAATAATAGTAAAATACGTAAGACATTTTATTATTTTACTATTATTTATATAACAATATATTTTCTTAAAAAAAACAGTTATTGCTTTCATCCCAATTTACTATTCTAATGATTATTTATTATTTTAAAGGTGTGGTTACAAGTCCAATTATTCGATTTATTTTTTGCATACTTACAGCAATGAAATTTTTTTATATCAACTCGAGAATTTTCATGCATTTTTCAATCAAAAACATTAATGCATGCTTCTACGAGTATAATAAATATGTATGTCAATAATTTTTATGTTCACAGGTGACTACAACTATTATTTCGTACGAGGTATTATTGTTGCAGTTTCATAAATAAATAAATTAAATTATTGATTTGATAAAAATATTATAATGTTTTAAACTTGTATTGAATTTATTTTTGCGTGGTGTTTTGTGAAGTTTATGTTAGTATATGGACTTTCCGTCGATATTTCACTTTTTGTGTGTTGTATTTCATGTAAGTAATTTTATGAATTTTATGTAAGCTTATCAAAGTTTGTAAAATAAATATTAAAAATTCAAATTTTTAATTTAATTGCATATAAATTTAGCGACTGTTATAATTATTATCTGTATAATATCTAAAAATAAATAAAAATAGAAAAATTCAATTTCTAATTCAATCGTCAATAAATATGGTTTTTTTTTTATGTTAATTTACCATTCAAACAAGTGAATTCTACTTTTTGTTTTATTTAAAAAACAATCACAGATTGAGCACGATTATCGAAACAGAATGAAAATTATACTTTGAATATAATTGCAATCAAAAAAGTGATCATACACAACAACTAAAATAGTTCTGAATTTTATTAAATTATTTAAATTGAGTATTATTATTTTATTTCCCAAGGAACAAAGAGAGTCAGTGAAAATCAATTTTTTGCTAGGCGCAGTATTTTATTACTTTGCATATGAAAATGATATGTTATTTATGACTTGAGGTTAGAACTCAACTCATATCTCAATCTAACAATAGTGTTTGACATGAAACAATTGTTGACAATTTTCATTTCGCAAAAAAGAGGTATATATTGATTTTTTTTCTTTGTCCTTAGTTACCAGTGTGTTCAATCGACACATTGTCAGTCAAGTGATGGCATTCAAGTAGACACTTGCTCAGAGTAGATTCATTGAAAAAACAAAATTTGGTTTCGACATTTTTAAATAATTTTTAATACTTATTATTAATTATTTAAACTGTTTGAACGAGTGTTATAGAAATTTTATTTGTACTTTGATAGAAATTTTACTTAATTAACTATAAGAAAAAAAAATTTTAAGTATACGTTAGAGAAAATTAAATGACCAAGATGTCAAGTGAACCGTTTGAAATTGTAATCCACGAAACTGAGAATGATGGAAATTCAAATACTTTGCATTTTCCACAAAGAACTCGTACAGTAGTCAATGATACTTCATGGATCATTCAGCCAAGTGCATTGTCTGTTAAACAGACATTACCTAGAAAAAAAACACAGAAAAACTGTTTGGTTATTTTATTAAAATAATTATTAAATATCAAAATTTAATTTGAGTAATAAATAATTTGTTTATTTATTCATTCAGCTATCGGGCCCATTATTACAATTGGACAGTATTTTGGAATTTTTGCAATGGACGGTGTCAACAATCCAACTCCAGAAATGATGACCTTTAAAATGAAATCCTTGAGGACAATTTATTCATGTGGAATATCGTTGAATATTTTGATTTTATTATATTGCAATGTGCTTCAAATTTTCAATGAAAAAAAAGGTAATCATCAACCAACTTATATTGAGAATATTTAATTTTTTTTTCGAATAATTGCAGCAATTTCATCATCTTTTATTTCATTCGGTATTTCCATTGGATTTTCATTCTTGATACAAGTTACATTTATTTGCTCATCACGAATGTGGATAGACCTTCAAAAAAAGTGGAAAAAAGTAGAAGAGACTCTAGAGATGTTCGTAAATAATATAATGAGACTCTTGCTATGTTTGGCTTTTAAAAAAATCATTTGCAGGTTTTCAAAAATTCTCACACAAATCAAAAAAATCCAAAATTAATTTTACAAGTCACTGGTTTTTTGAACTGGAGAATCATACTGAGGCCAGCAATATTCAGAAATTGGTTAATAAAATATGGACAACTCATTGTCTTTTCTCAAACATTGAGGAGTAATGACACATACAACTGGTAAATTTTCTCATAACCTGTATAAATGTCGTAAATTCGTATTGAATTATATAATTATTAAATATTATTTGTATTATAATTGATGAATTTTGTTTTTCTGATAAGACAATTGGCTAGCCATTTTGGGAATTTATGCTTTCGGTTGTTTTGCCATTGTTTCTTTCATTAGAACGTTTGCGAATATTTTCATAATTTTTGTAAGTATTGATACAATATATACAGTTGGTTCTTTTAACTCAACGAAAAGAGCCATTTCAATAAATATTAATGTAAATCTTATATTTGCCATATCAAAAATGATAACAGGTGGCGATTGGACTTACTGAAAGATACAAAGCTATGAATGAACATGTTTCTGATTTGATTAAATCAAATTGTCAACCAATCAATTGGTCTTGTTTCAAAATACATTATGAAATGTTGAGTGATCTTGTCAGAGAAACAGATCGTGTTATTTCACCGCTCATTCTTTTATTCATTGGTAGTAATATTTATTTCATCTGTATTTACCTTTTGGGTGGACTAATGTAAGAATTTTATTATCTTATAAATTAATACTTTTCAAACATTGACAATTGTGTGTTTTGCAGCCCAAAACAAGACGGAATATTGAATGCCATACACTTTTTTGGAGCGTTTGGATTTTTGGTTATTAAAACAATTGCAGTTATTCTATTTGCAGCCAGAATTAACGACGAGAGTAAAAAACCAATTTTATTACTTTCAAAGTGTCCAGTACAAGGTCCTTTATTCGAAGTAAATTCATATTTTTAACGTTTGTTAAATTTTCTTTAATTTCTATAATAATAATATTCTTCCTTTTAAAGCCTCAGTGGTTACAACTTCAATTATCGATTGACGAAGTTGCACTCACAGCAATGAATTTTTTTTCAATCACTCGAAAATTTCTGATAACGGTATTGTGTAATTTTTATTAAACGCGTCGACATGAACCTACGTAAAAAAATAATATCGCTTTACATATTAATTTAAACAGATAATATATGAAACAGGTATAGAATATATATAAAATATTATTTATATATGTTTACCTTAAAAATAATAATAAACTTTTGATGAAAAATAGAATTTTTTTTGTTTTTTCTTGAAAATTTTTGTTTTGCGATTTTGAAAAATTGCGAAAATATAATTAATCAAGCTCTTAATTTTTCTCTTTTTGACATATATATTCTTCAATTTATTTCAAAATCAACGTCATATAAATATATATTTAAACAATTCCAAAAAAGTCAGAGGTTGAAAATTTTAATGTAAAAATAAGGAAAATTAAGAATTTTATTGATTTTACTTTTTCAGTGTTAAATAGATTTTCCGAAAGAGAAAACACTATATTTTTCATCAAAAACTTAGAATGGTTTATTATCATTTTTCAGGTGTGCATATATAAATAATAAATATACTCTATTTTATTTTTTCCATATCTTTTCTAGCTGTCGAAATTGATATGTAAATAAGATATAATTTTTCTACGTGGTGCATCCTTGAACAAGCTGTAAAAAAACAAAAATAAATAAAACATAAAACACTCGTCAATAATTCTTATGTTTACAGGTGACTACAACTATTATTTCGTACGAGGTATTATTGTTGCAGTTTCATAAATAAATAAAATAAAATTATTAAATTGATAAAAATATTGCAATGTTTTAAACTTGTATTGAATTTTTTTTTTGCGTGGTATTTTGTGAAATTCATGTAAGTATATGGAAATTTTGGAAAAAAAAAAAATGCCGAATTGAGATGTTTCAAACTTCCGTCGATGTTTCACTTTTTGTGTGTTGTATTTCATGTAAGTAATTTTATTAATTTTATGTAAATTTGTCAAAGTTTGTGAATAAAAATAAAAAAAAAATTTCTAATTTAATTGTGAATAAATATCGTTTTTTTTTATAATAAAATTTACCATACCAAAAACCAATGAATTTTACTTTTTGTTTTCTTCAAGAAACAATAACTCATTAAACTCGATCATCGAAACGGAATAAAAATTATACTTTGAATATGATTGCAATTAAAAAGTAATCATACATAAAAACTAAAATAGTTCTGAATTTTATTGAATTATTTAAAAATTAAGAATTATTGATTATACTTTTACAATTTTTTTATAATTTTAAATAATAGATTTTCCGAAAGAAAAAACACTATATTTTTCATCAAAAACTTAAAATGGTTTATTATCATTTTCTAGGTGAACATATATAAATAATAAATATATTTTATTTTATTTTTTCATATTTTTTCTAGCTGTCGAAATTGATATGTAAATAAGATATAATTTTTCTACGTGGTGCATCCTTGAACAAGCTGTAAAAAAAAAAAAGTAAATAAAACATAAAACCCTTATTTATAATTCTTATGTTCACAGGTGACTACAACTATTATTTTGTACGAGGTATTATTGTTGCAGTTTCATAAATAAATAAATTAAATTATTGATTTGATAAAAATATTGCAATCTTTGAAACTTATATTGAATTTTTTTTTTGCGTCGTATTTTGTGAAATTCATGTAAGTATATGGAAATTTTGGAAAAAAAAAAAATGCCGAATTGAGATGTTTCAAACTTCCGTCGATGTTTCACTTTTTGTGTGTTGTATTTCATGTAAGTGATTTTATGAATTTTATGTAAGCTTGTCAAAGTTTGTGAACAAAAATAAATAAATAAAATCTTATTTAATTGTGAATAAATATCGTTTTTTTATAATAATTTACCATACCCAAAACCAATAAATTCTACTTTCAGTTTTCTTCAAGAAACAACAACTCGTTAAACTCGATCATCGAAACGGAATAAAAATTATACTTTGAATATGATTGCAATGAAAAAGTAATTATACACAACAACTAAAATAGTTCTGAATTTCATTGAATTATTTAAATTGAGTATTATTATTTTATTTTATTTTCCAAGGGACAAAGCGAGTCAGTGATAATCAATTTTTTGCTAGGTGCTGTATTTTATTACTTTGCATATGAAAATGATATGTTATTTATGACTTGAGGTTAAAACTCAACTCATATCTCAATCTAACAATAGTGTTCGACATGAAACAATTGTTGACAATTGCATTGACAATTTTCATTTCGCAAAAAGAGGTATATATATTGATTTTTTTTCTTTGTCCTTAGTTACCACTGTGGTCAATCGACACATTGTCAGTCAAGTGATGGCATTCAAGTAGACACTTGCTCAGAGTAGATTCATTGAAAAAACAAAATTTGGTTTCGAAATTTTTAAATAATTTTTGATACTTATTATTAATTATTTAAACTGTTTGAACAAGTGTTATAGAAATTTAATTTGTACTTTCATCGAAATTTTACTGAAATTAACTATAAGAAAAAAAACATTTTGAGTAAACATTGATTTAAACATTAAGATGTCAAGTGAACCGTTTGAAATTGTAATCCACGAAACTGAGAATGATGGAATTTCAAATACTTTTCATTTTCCACAACGAACTCGTACAGTAGTCAATGATACTTCATGGATCATTCAGCCAAGTGCATTGTCTGTTAATCAGACATCAGCTAGAAATAAATTGCACAGAAACTATTCGGTTATTTTATTAAAATAACTGATAATAATTATTAAATATCAAAATTTGATTTGAGTATAATGAATAATTTTTTGTTTGTTTTTTCATTTGGTTTTCACAGAACAATGCTCATAGTTTTCATTCAGCTATCGGGCCCATTATTACAATTGGACAGTATTTTGGAATTTTTGCAATGGACGGTGTCAACAATCCAAATCCAGAAATGATGACCTTCAAAATGAAATCGTGGAGGACAATTTATTCTTGTGCAGTATCGTTGAATATTTTAATTGTACTATATGGCATTGTGTTTCACATTATCAAGGCATCCATTAATCAAAATAAAGGTAAGCATCAATCATCATATTGATATATTGAGTAACTTTTGAATTTTTCTTTATGACTGCAGAGGTATCGTCGCCTTTGACTGATTTTGGCATTTTTATTGGATTTTCATTCTTGATGCATGTTACATTTTTTTGCTCTTCACAAATGTGGATAGACCTGCAGAAAAAGTGGAAAAAAGTAGAAGAAATGCTGGACATGTTCGTATATAAAATAATTTAGATTAAAAGATAAAAATTCTTGTTTTGTTTATTAATAAATTTAAAAAAAAAAAAATCATTTGAAGGTTTTATCAACAATCTCCACAACTGCGTGTCAAATTTAAAATAATTTTTGCTGTCACTGGTTTTGTTGATCTCGGAGAACATATCATGGTTGTCATATTCAGAGCTGACATTGGAAATGGAATAATAAATTATTTCAAATTCAGAGGAAAATTACTAGCTGAACCATTTTTAGGAAGCAATGTCGATTCCTTTGGTAAAAAAAATTGAATCTTAAAATAGTAAAATAACGTATTTTACATGTTAATCATTATTATCAACTATTATTTGTAACAATGAATATTTTCTTTTTTTAAAAAAGACAATTATTGGCTTGGCATCCTCGGAATTTATGCCCAAATTATTCCCATCATTGCTTTTTTTATTAAAAGCTTTACAAACGTTATTATTATTTTTGTAAGTAAATTTTGTATACATAATTCAGTTGACTTGTTTATCATGTAAAAATATATAGTTATATGCTTGCTATAATATAATGACAGTTGGCAATTGGACTCACTGAAATGTACAAAGCTGTGAATGAACATGTTTCTGATTTGATTAAATCAAATTGTCAACCAATCAATTGGTCTCGACTCAAAATACATTATGAAATGTTGAGTGATCTTGTCAGAGAAACAGATCGTGTTATTTCACCGCTCATTTTATTATCCATTGGTAGTCATATTTATTTCATCTGTATTTACCTTTTGGGTGGACTAATGTAAGAATTTTATTATTTTATAAATTAATACTTTTCAAACATTGACAATTGTGTGTTTTGCAGCCCAAAACAAGACGGAATATTGAATGCCATACATTTTTTTGGAGGATTTGTAATATTGGTTATCAAAACAATTGCAGTTATTTTATTTGTAGCCAGAATTAATGACGAGAGTAAAAAACCCATATTACTACTTTCAAAATGTTCAGTACAAGGTCCAAAATTTGAAGTAAATTAATATTTTTAACATTCATTATTTATAAATTTTTTAAATTTTATTTCATACTAATGATGATAATATATTTTTTATTTTAAAGCCCCAGTGGTTACAAGTCCAATTATCGATTGACAAAGTTGCACTTACAGCAATGAAATTTTTTTATATCACTCGAAAATTCCTGATAACGGTAAGATATGGTTTTCAATGACGGAGACATTAATGCATGCTTCTACGAGTAGTGAAAAAAATACAGTATAATAAATATGTATGTCAATAATTTTTATGTTCACAGGTGACTACAACTATTATTTCGTACGAGGTATTATTGTTGCAGTTTCATAAATGAATTAATTCAATTATTGTATTAACAAAAATATTACAATGTTTTAAACTTGTATTAAATTTATTTTTGCGTGGTGTTTTGTGAAGTTTATGTTAGTATATGGACTTACCGTCGATGTTTCACTTTTTGTGTGTTGTATTTCATGTAAGTAATTTTATGAATTTTATGTAAGCTTATCAAAGTTTGTAAATTAAAAATAAAAAAATTAAATTTCTAATTCAATCGTCAATAAATATGGTTTTTTTTTTATGTTAATTTACCATTCAAACCAGTGAATTCTACTTTTTGTTGTCTTCAAAAAACAATAACAGATTGAGCACGATTATCGAAACAGAATAAAAATCATACTTTGAATATAATTGCAATTAAAAAAGTGAACATACATGACAACTAAAATAGTTCTGAATTTTATTGAATTATTTGAATTAAGTATATTATTATTTTTTTTTATTTCCCCAGGAACAAAGCGAGTCACTGAAAATCAATTTTTGTTAGGTTCTGTATTTCATTACTTATAAAATATAAAATATAAATCCTTACTTGTAAAAATAAGGAAAATTAAGAATTTTATTGATTATACTTTTACAATTTTTTTTTAATTTCAAATAATAGATTTTCCGAAAGAAAAAACACTATATTTTTCATCAAAAACTTAAAATGGTTTATTATCATTTTCTAGGTGAACATATATAAATAATAAATATATTTTATTTTATTTTTTCATATTTTTTCTAGCTGTCGAAATTGATATGTAAACAAGATATAATTTTTCTACGTGGTGCATCCTTGAACAAGCTGTAAAAAACAAAAATAAATAAAACATAAAACACTCGTCAATAACTCTTATGTTTACAGGTGACTACAACTATTATTTCGTACGAGGTATTATTGTTGCAGTTTCATAAATAAATAAAATAAAATTATTAAATTGATAAAAATATTGCAATGTTTTAAACTTGTATTGAATTTTTTTTTTGCGTGGTATTTTGTGAAATTCATGTAAGTATATGGAAGTTTTGGAAAAAAAAAAAATGCCGAATTGAGATGTTTCAAACTTCCGTCGATGTTTCACTTTTTGTGTGTTGTATTTCATGTAAATAATTTTATGAATTTTATGTAAGCTTGTCAAAGTTTGTGAATAAAAATAAAAAAAAAAAAAATTTCTAATTTAACTGTGAATAAATATCGTTTTTTTTATAATAATTTACCATACCAAAAACCAACGAATTCTGCTTTTTGTTTTGTTGAAAAAACAATAACTCATTAAACTCAATCATCGAAACAGAATAAAAATTATAGTTTGAATATAATTGCAATTAAAAAAGTAATCATAAATAACAACTAAAATAGTTCTGAATTTCATTGAATTATTTGAATTAAGTATTATTATTTTATTTTATTTTCCAAGGAACAAAGGGAGTCACTGAAAATCAATTTTTTGCTAGGTGCTGTATTTCATTACTTTGCATATGAAAATGATATGTTATTTATGACTTGAGGTCGAAACTCAACGCATATCTCAATCTAACAATAGTGTTAGACATGAAACCATTGTTGACAATTGCATCGACAATTTTCATTTCGCAGAAAAATAGGTATATATTGATCTTTTTTTTTTTGTCCTTAGTTACCACTGTGTTCAATCGACACATTGTCAGTCAAGTGATGGCATTCAAGTAGACACTTGCTCAGAGTAGATTCATTAAAAAGACAAAAATTAGTTTCGAAATTTTTAAATAATTTTTGATACTTATTATTGATTATTTAAACTGTTTGAACAAGTGTTATAGAAACTCAATCTGTTTGATAAACATTTTACTGAGTTAATTAAGAAAATAAAATATTGTATATATATACATTAAAGAAAATTAAATGATTAAGATGTCAAGTGAACCAGTTGAAATTGTAATCCACGAAATTGAGAATGATGTAAATTCAAATACTTTGCATTTTCCACCACAAAATTCACGGCTGGTAGATGATACTTCATGGGTCATTCAACCAAGTACATTGTTCGCTAATCGGACATCAAATAAATTGCACAGAAACTATTCGGTTATTTTATTAAAATAACTGATAATAATTATTGAATATCAAAATTCGATTTGAGTAAAGAATAATTTTTTTTTTTTTTTTTTTTCATTTGGTTTTCACAGAACAACGCTCATAGTTTTCATTCAGCTATCGGACCCATTATCACAATTGGACAGTATTTTGGAATTTTTGCAATGGACGGTGTCAAGAATCCAACTCCAGAAATGATGACCTTCAAAATGAAATCGTGGAGGACAATTTATTCATGTGTAGTATCGTTGAATATTTTAATTCTACTATATTGCATTGTGTTTTACCTTATCAAGGCATCAATTAATCAAAATAAAGGTATATAAGCATTAATCATCATATTGATATATTGAGTAACTTTTAAATTTTTCTTAATTACTGCAGAGGTATCGTTATCCTCAATTGGATTTGGTATGTTTATTGGATTTTCATTCTTGATAAATGTAACATTTACTTGCTCTTCACAAATGTGGATAAACCTGCAAAAAAAGTGGAACAAAGTAGAAAAGTCGCTGGACATGTTCGTAAATAATAAAATAATCTAAAAATAATAATTCTTGTTTTGCAGTTTATTAATAAGCTTTTAAATGAATTATTTGAAGGTTTTATCAACAATCTCCACAACTGCGTATCAAATTCAAAATAATTTTTGCTGTCATTGAATTTTTCGAACTCGGAAATCATTTCTTAGGTGTCATACTCAGAGGTAGGAGTGCAAATGATTTTATAGATTATATGAAATTCTACGGAAAACTTTTAGCTGAAGCATTTTTAGGGAGCAACGTTCTTCTTTTAGGTAATTAAACTTCGACAGTATAAAACAACGTATTTTATATATGCTAATCATCGTTATTAACTATTATTAGTAACAATAAATATTTTCTTTTTTTAAAAAGACAGTTATTGGCTTGGCATCCTGGGAATTTATGTCCTAATTATTCCCATCATTGCTGCTTTCATTAAAAGCTTTACAAACGTTATTATTATTTTTGTAAGTAAATTTTGTACATAATTCAGTTGACTTGTTTATTATGTAAAAATATATATTTATGTTTGCTATAATATAATGATAGTTGGCGATTGGACTTACTGAAATGTACAAAGCTGTGAATGAACATGTTTCTGATTTGATTAATTCAAATTGTCAATCAATCGATTGGTCTCGACTCAAACTACATTATGGAATGTTGAGTGATCTTGTCAGAGAAACAGATCGTGTTATTTCACCGCTCATTGTTTTATCTATTGGTAGCAATATTTATTACATCTGTATTTCTCTTTTAGATGGACTAATGTATGAATTTTATTATCTTATAAATTAATACTTTTTGAATATTGACAATTGTAATAAAATATTTTTTGTTTTTCAGTCCACAACATGATGGCATAGTGAATGCAATATATTTTTTTGGAGAGTTTGTATTATTGGTTATCAAAACAATTGCAGTTATTCTATTTGCAGCTAGAATCAATGACGAGAGTAAAAAACCAATATTATTTCTTTCAAAATGTCCAGTACAAGGTCCTTTATTTGAAGTAAATTAATTTATTATTTATAATCTATTTATAGATTTTCAAAGCTTTACTCTCCTAATTATAATATTTTTCCTTTTAAAGCCTCAGTGGTTACAACTTCAATTATTGATTAACGAAGTTGCACTCACAGCAATGAATTTTTTTTCAATCACTCGAAAATTCCTGATAACGGTAAGATATCATCATTAATAAACGTCACAATGCATGTTTCTATACGAGTAAAAAAAAAGTAAATATAAAACAAAACACTTTTCAATAATTCTTATGCTTACAGGTGACTACAACTATTATTTCGTACGAGGTATTATTGTTGCAGTTTCATAAATAAATTAATTAAATTACTGATTTGATAAAAATGTTGAAATTATTCAAACTTGTATATTGAATTTATTTTTGCGTTGTGTTTTGTGAAGTTCATACAAGTATATGGAATTTTCGGAAAAAAAAATGCCGAATTTCAATATAAACTTCCGTCGATGTTTCACTTTTCATGTGTTGTATTTCATGCAAGTAATTTCGTGAATGTTATGTAAGTTTGTAAAAAAACATAAAAGTTTGTATAATAAAAATTTAAAAAATTAAATTTCCAATTTAATTGCATATAAATTTGTTTATTGTTTCAATCATTATCTATATATTAACTTTGAAACAATAATATTCCTACAACATTGCATAAAAATATTCTGACTTTCGTACAATAAAGCATGTGGTTCTTTCAATAATAATTTACCATTACATCTTATTTTATTTTTATAAATCCAAATTGAAATTAAATGACAAAAATTATTCCTATTCTCTTTTTTGGGATGCGCTGTATTTCATGCGTAAAAACAATATTGCGTTGAAACTTGTAGACAAGATAAAAAAAAAATACTTCATTTATTCAAATACCTTTTTATTCAATTTTTAACTATGCTTATTTTATTTTTATATTTTTTTTAACCAAAAAAAATTCATACTGAATAAAAGTGACAATAAACCAATCGATATTTCAAACAATAAAAAAAAAAACAAACAAATAATAATAAATTTTCATTAATATTTTCTTATTAAGTAACAATAAAACAAGTAAAATTACAAATAAACTATTTTAATCTATTATTTCATAAACGATTACAATCGTAATTTTATATATACACATTTTGTGTTAATCAATTAACTTTATTTTTTTATTAATTATTTTCTTTTAATATTGTATATTATATAATATAGCTACAAGTAAGTATATTTATTTTTCATTAAACCTTTTTTCGTTATTAATATAAATAATAACATAATCCTGGTATTTACAAATTATTAATTATATTTATTTGTATATTTTTATTAAAAAAAAAAAAAAATTTATTCTTGCAAAAACAATGTCCATGATACGTTGGATAAACACACGTTCATATTATCAAATGATATTTTATTTTGGATTAAGCAACAAAATATTGATTACTTTTATCACCTTCATTGGAAACATGATATAAATCTATTATTATTTTATATATAAACTATATATCACAATTACTGAATAATTACAATTGCAGATTTTTCTATTTCATTTTTTTTTTCTTTACATGTTTAATGAGTGGCATAAAAATTTTTTAATGATAATTATAATTCACACTATTATTTTCTTATTTATCATAAATGATTTTTGAACAAAAAAAAATATTACAATCACGTGTATCTATCACTGTATATACTTTATTTATTTTATACATTTTAAAAATTTTTTTTAAACAATACTGATGTATCAATTGATATAAATTTTTCCTGGTATAATTAAGCCAGCATTGTAATTGTTATTATCCATAATTTAAAAAACACTTTTTTATTAAAAGAGTATTATTTATTAAAAAATCAAGATGATGGATGAAGTATGACAATCAATTGCAACACGCCCATATTTTTAATGACACAAAATTTGAATATTTTTTAGTCTTGTTTATCGAAGATAGTAACAGCGAATCGTTGTCATCATCATCATGAAAAAATTAATGGTGAAATGATTTTTTGTTATATTTAAAAAGAGGAAAAACTAAATTACATTTTAATAATATTTATTTAATTTAAATAACAACAAATTGAATATATATTTTTCATTGTTTTTGTTAAACAAATTCAACGTATTTATTTGTCCATTTTTGTGTTTTGTTTTTTTTTAAATACAACAAATGTATCAAGTATGTAATTTATATACATCAATGGAAATTATTTTTTATATATTTTTCATGATGAAGAATTTTTTAATTAACAATTTAACGATTCACTGTAATGACGTTGGTCCCCTAATGCTCATTAAGTTGTTTATTATCATAAATAATTCAAAGAAAAAAATACCAGTAAATTTGTAATTAAATAAAATACTTGTTTTACATGTCAATTTAGCTTTAGATGATAATTATTTTTATGTTTTTATTTTATTTGTAGTATTATTTAATTAATTTTTTTTTGATTTGTATATAATACAAGAATTATTAGAGCACCTGTCTCAAATATTCTAAGATGTATTTTTCATATTTTTAAGATTATTTATTCGTGGCCCCAATATTAACCAAGATTATATCATTTCATCAAAATTCACATATATATTTTGTGGCTCACAAATATTGTATACTGTCATAAATAAGTTGTTCCATCAACTTGAAAAAATTTCTACAAAATCATTTATTATTTATAGATTTATTATGAATTACTATATTATTTATTTCAAACAATTATTTAATTGTTTTGTTTAATTATAAATTTGTTCTATTTGGGTAAAAAAACAAAAAAAATAATAATTGTAATCAAGGATTGATTTTGTGTGATCCATATTTTTTTTTTTATTGAGGATCCATTTATGGAATGTTCAATTATTGGGAAGATTTAGTTATGCTATTTTTTTTTTTTTTTTTTTTTTTTTTTGTATTTTTAAATTAACATTGATCTGGTCATAATACAATTTTAAAACTATTTTATTATTTTAATAATCAACAGAGTATAAATTTCCTAACGTATTTATTTTCCAACGTATCATGGAAATATTGTGACTTTTTTTTAATGAGAGCAGAGTATAGAGAGAATCGTTGAGAAAAAAAAAAAATTAAATAAATTTTAAAGCTTTAACGTACATTGTTAAAAGCATGCAATGTATTTACTTATTTTTAATAATTTTTTTATGTTTACAACCGATTGTTGTACGCAGCATTAAATAACGCATAAACTGCGAATTAGGAAATGTTTATTTTCTTTTTAAAATTCATTTAAATTTGTGCCGAAAAAAAAAAAAAAAAACAGAGGTATATATATTTTTTTTTTTTCTTGTAATTTTAATTAAGCGATACAACGCATTCAAGTGATTTCGCAATAAATTTACATAGTTTTTCGAATGCGCTTTATCGCAATAGAAAAAAAAAAAAAAAAAATGTTTTTTTTAATTTCTTTTTTTTTTTTTTCTATAACAAAATTTGGTGTTAATTCACCATTTAATACATGAACGATATCATTTTTTTTTTTCTAGCGTAACATTAAAATTAGATTGTTTTATTTTTCATTTTATTTTTATATTTTGTTCAAGATAATTGATCTTTTTATAATTAAATTTCTTCTACAATCAATATTGTATGTAAAGTTGATTAATTTTATTTAGTCATGATTGAATATTTTTTTTTTTTTTTCTAAATTTAATTATAATATATAGAGCATAGTAAACATTACTATTTTCAGCAACTTGTAGCCAAAAAAAATGTTTATTCTCGGCGAATAATAATTATCTTTGAATCAATAGATTTTTTTTTCTATCTCAAATGTTTATTTTTCTTTAATTTATAATTGACTTTATCTTAATCAATAATTTTTTTTTTTTGTTTATATAATCATGTACTTTGTATACATGTCAATTGAATATTTCTATAATAATAATTATTATTATTTAAATGGTACACAAAGCTTCATCTATATTTTTTTTTTTTGTATTTTCCTTTTCGTTTTTTTTTTATATAAAATTTAACGGTATCAAATTATTATAATAGTATTTTTTTTATTTTTCATTGATTCATATAAGTAACGCCATTTTCATTTATTCAGTTATTATTTTTAAATATGTTTCTACCTACAGTGAAACTATGGCTACAGTCATAAAGTTGTAAAACAAAAAAAAAACAAAAATAAAAAAAATTGAGTACACGTCAAAGTTGTGTGGCGTCGACGTAGGCACTCTTCAATGCACCAGAGATTAAAATAAAAGAAAGCAAAATCGTACGTACATTAATTTTAACAATAAATTATTTGGAATATTATTATTTTCATAATAATTAATTATGTAGTCGTTTGTGCTTTCTAATTATTTTTTAAATTCTTTTTTCTCTCTGTCATCATAAACTGTTTGATCATAAAAATGATCAACAATAATAAAAACAAACAAACAAACAAATAGTAATAAAATAATAAAATTGACTAAGATGTGATTGCCTAATATATAACAGCCTGCTTAAAAATTCACGATTAGTTTAACTAACAATTGAAAGCCACATTAAAGTGAATCAAGAAAACCCGCCGTTGTATCAAGTGAATTTAATATATCTTGGGCATTGAAATTTGATGAATCACCAGTGGGAAGATTGTCAAGAAATTCAAGACTAAAATCAGTTGCTGCTGATACTGATTGATCAGTTGTTGTGGAAGCTGGTTGATTATGTTGTTGAGGTAAATTTCTAACACCTGGACTACCACCTCCATACTGTTGATGTGGATGTAATGGTGATCCTTAAATAAAACAAATTTATAATATTAATATTTCATCAATATATTACTTTTAAAAATTGTATATTATTTAATAAATTAAATACCTGTTCCAGCATTTGTAACTGAACTAACTGATGAAGTTTGTGACATTTGCATTTGCATGGACATTTGATTATTGCCTTGTTGCATTGCAAGATTTTGTTGTTGATGTTGTTGTGATAATAATTGTTGCATTTGTGAAGTATTTGTCATATTATTACCAGGCATACCACCACTTTGTGAACGAATTAATTGATGTTGCATTTGTGCTGCATTCATTTGCATTCCTCCATTTCCACCCATACCAAAACCACCTGAAATATTATAATTTTATCATTAAATAAACAATGTAATTTATTAAAATAAATAATAATATTTTACCTTGATGTGATTGTTGATTAAATTGCGGTCGCATGTGTCCTTGAAAGCCTTGCTGTTGTTGTTGCTGTTGTTGTTGTTGTTGTTGCATAATAGCAAGATGTCGCCATTCTTGTTGTACACCACCACGCCCAGTAATACTATTTCCAATAACATCAGATGGTCCAACACTAACATTTGGCGGCCGTTGATTATTTGTTCTCGGATAACCTGGTCCTAATCTTTGATGCATTTGATGCATTCCACCAATTGCTGCCATTCCACCAGCTCCACCACTACCAACACCACCATTACCAACACCAGCACCTCCAACACCAGGGCCTACACCACCCATATACATATTTCCACCAGCAGAATGTAATGCCTGCTGTTGTTGTTGCTGTTGTTGTTGTTGTTGTTGTTGTTGAGGTGCCATTTGTGGTCTCATCATTGGACCTATTTAATAATAATAATAATAGAAATTTATATAAATCTTTATTTGATAAAACTATATAAATTTTTTAAATATTATATTTACCAGAAGGTGGCATAGCTTGTTGTGCAACTCTTCTAATTGGTCCTGTATTTGAAAATCTCGTTTGTTGTCCCATTCCAATACCAGCATGCATCATTTGTGCTTGTGCTGCTGCTTTGTATTCTGGTGGTGGTGGTCTAACACCAGCCATACTTGCTGTCATGTGTTGCTGATGTTGCATTGCCTATTTTAAATAAAAAAGACAAACAAATTAATAAATATATATTATTTATATTATTATTTATTAATAATACTTTTAAAAACAAATAAACAAACCTGTGCACGAAGTAAATGTTGTTGTTGCTGTTGTTGTTGTTGTTGATGAATTAATTTAGCATGTTGATGTTGATCAACTTGTCCTGGTGGTACTTGTTGTTGTTGTGGATGACCACGACCAGTTGGTGGACCAGTACCTGGTTGTGGTATACCACCACCAGCTGCAGCACGTTGTCTTAAACTTTGTTGTGTAAAATTAATTGTTTGTGATTGTGATACAGAACAATATGTATCAGTTTGACCAGTTGGTCCTGTTTGATTTTGGCTTTGTTGTTGATTAAAATACATTCCCTGTTGTGCAGCAACAGATACACCTGATTTTAAATCACCCGTCAATTGCATATGCTGTCCAGCTGATACCTTTACCATACAAAGAAACGAAAAAGAAAAAAAGAAAACTATAATTAAAATATTCATCAGTATGATAAATTAAAATATTATATAATAAACAAAATTTTTGACATTTAAAAATACAAAATAAATCGATTCAACAACAGCCACTGTGTACTGTAGATATCAGCAAATTGTTCACAGTTTGCTGCTGCTGTAGCTGCTGATTTTTATTTTCAACTCGCAGACAAGAATTCAAGATCGTATTATTATCATAAATACGTAGAATAACAACATAAAAACATATATATTTGTGTTTTATAAATGTATGATATGTATATATATATAAAACAAGGCATAGATTGTGAGAGAAACTGACATAGCAGTCACGTTTGGCCGTTTGCACGTCAATTATATACAAGCATGGTGATGATTATATCCTGGCTAATATCATGATGTTGAAATTGTTAATCACTGTAAATTCTGACATATCTTGCATTCTGTTGCATATACAATATAGATTCTATATATATATATAATTAATAACATTATTATTATTGTATTATTCTTTTGTTTAATGTTGGATAGCATGTTTGTCTGTCTGTAATACGCAAAAGTCTTTGGATTTAAATTTTACTGTGAGAGGAGGCCATGTAGCGCAAGACTGCGGCCGCTGACCTCCACTCCCACCATCACTACCATCACCACCATCACCACCACTATCGTCATCATCATCACCACCCTTTTTGTTGTTTTTTTTTTCTATTGTCCATATTGCTGTACCATATTCAAGAGAGAGCAAGTGTTTGAACACTTCAACTACTCAATTAATTTTCCCCAAAAAAAAAATCACTTTTCTTTTCTTTATTTTAAAATCATCATCATCTTATTAATCTTTTGTATACATTTTCTTTTATTTTTTTTGATCCTTCTTGTTAATTATTCGATCATTTTACATGATAAATAAATAAAATAAAAATAAATACATGGTCATGATGATGCTCGCATATAAATCTCAATAATTTTTATAATCATAAATCAATTGTTATACATGAAATATAAAATTTTATTATGACATCATGAATTGACAAATTTTGGTAATATTTTTAACTGTCTAAAAAGTATATACACATGATTTTGAATGCTATATTTTTTGATGATGGGAATAAGACTTGGATAAATGATGATGAGTAGCTGAACAACAAAATATTCTGATGGCTATATCTATCTATATATGAGGTTCTCCTGTATCGATTTCCGATAGCGGCATTTAGTGCTTTTGTATATATATTCTGTCTGCTTCCATACGTGGCTGATACGCAAACGTATACTACTATCCGTGACAACAGCAGGCAACGAGGATACTGTGACTATGTAGGCTACTGCAAATTACGTCCAAAAGCTCAACCCACTATTTTCATATATATACTTTGTAAATGTGTATTGTGCAATGATATAATACTAAATCTACAACAAACTAAATTAGTTATTCAATCAACGACTAGTCGAATGATAAATTTTTACTATATATATTCCAGGGAAAAATAAATATATTATTTTTAAACTGATGTTAATATTGTTGTAATATATCAAAGTGATAGTTGACAATAAGACTGCAGTGTTGGTAAATTTATTAATTAAATTTCTATACAATATTGAATGCATTCATGAATTTTTAAGTGGTTTTTTATTTTTTATAATAATTTTTAAATATTTATTTTGATGACAATAAGTTGGCTTTTTTATATTCATAAAAACGGATTGTTATCCTAACTAGATAGATACATGATTTCATGATGAAAGTGTATAATCAAAGTGGTGTGAGCTAGAGCCGCACCTAGTGCCAGATAGTCACTAACATAGAAGCTGGTAAGTAGATGTGGTGATTACGAATGCCAGACCATCGACCCAGCAAGTCGACAACGAGAAGCATCATACTATCTTGCTCCAGGCTGTGTCATGAAAGAAAGATGTGCAAATTTGCCCTAGTTTTCATATTTAAATAATTTTCAACTGTATTTTTCTTTTTTTTTAAAAAAAACTATATTTTGCTTTTTAAATAATTATATCATTATTTAATTTTAATTTATCAATGTATTATTATTGTTTAAATATTTTTGTACTTCAAGTATTTACACTTACAAAAAAAAAATGAAAAATCTGTATGAGCTTGTACAAGACTCTCGCAAGTTTTAACTTTTAATATTTAATAAATTAAACTGTTAATATATAATTTAATAAATATTTTTCGAGTGCCAAAATAAGTACGAATAGAGTACAAAAAAAAACAGAGTAAAATATCAGCAATAAATAAAGTGTAAAATAAATATAAAGAAACAAATATCTGCAGCTCAATCTAATCTTATCCCATCCATGTCACATGGTATACAAAGTTTGTATATATTTTTGTGTATATACACTGTGCACACCTTTTCTTCGAAATTATTATAAGTTTAACTTGCGTCATGCTCATTGGTAACATCAACAACGCACAAATATGATTTAAAAAAAAAATAATAATAATTTTTAAATACATTGAATAAATAAATATGAAAAAAATATATTTTAAAATGAATAAATAAAATAATACCATGACACACTATTCTTAACAACGACTTCCGGTGACCTGAATTAAGATGGTATTATCTTATCGAGAATAAACACAACTCACTGCGGCTAAGTATTAAAATTATGATAAATAAAAAATAAATAAATAAAACTATATATATTTCCAAAAAATTATTGACTAGTTAAAAATAATAATTAATTTAAATTTCAGCGCAAGAAAAAAAGAGGGAAAAAAAAAAAATTATACGAACAAAAAAACCTTTAGTTTAAAGAGAAAAAAAAATAATTAATAATTATAAAATTTTATAGTTTTAAAATTTATATTTGCCTTGTGTTTATTTGGCCTGAATTAAAAGTATATATATTATAATTTTTACGAGTTCCAGAAGGCGCATATTATAGTTCTACGAACTAGTCAACACACCGTCATCATTGTCGTCGTGGTCGTCGTCGTCATCATCATCGACTATGTGTATTACTCATAGAAATTAACTCATCTGGCACACTACAAGTACACATGCATTCATGTAAATTTAATCAATATAATAATATTATTATACACTTAAGCCATATATAAAATTTATCATTAAAAATTAAAAAAAAATAAAATGATAAAGATTATTAGTTTGATAGAAAATAATTGTTCATATGTATATACGTATTTATAGATAGATAATACAAATATATACGTATAAATTATACAAGTTGAATGGCGCGTTGAGTACACCGGTGTCACGGTCGAGTCTAAAATTAGCACGCGACAACAACCAGGACTGTCGAAGAAAACACACTCGACAAATATATATATATACAATTTAAAAAAATAATTATAATACAATTGTTGTTTATTGTTTAAATATATATATTATTGAGTTGATAAAAAAATTCAAAATGAATGTAATGTTGTTAGTGAGGCGAGAAAATTTCGGTCTAGACTGTACGTGGGCAAACGTCGAGTCGATGTAGGTTACAACGAGGGACATGGGTATTGATTTCATCGCGATATTATGGAATGTGCCTTTTAGATTATTATTCTTAAATACGTGAACAATCAATTTGACATATTAATTATTATTTTATTATAAATATTAATTAACTATTTTTAATATTATTTTTGAAAAAAAAAAAAAAAGGTCAAAATGATATTTAAATATTATTTGAATTTAAATATTTTTTTACATATATGCATTTTGAATAAATGACACACAAGGGTTAGCGTCAATCAGATCAAATAGATGGGAAAAAAAAATATATATATACAAATAAGATAAATATCAATTTTTGTCAAACGCATGTTAATGGGAAAATTATGGATAGTTTAATTCTTTTGAAGGAAAAAAAATAATATATATTGTTAATCTGCGTATAAATATTTATGTAAATATACTTAATATGTTTATTGAGAAAATAAAAAAAAATAAATAATGAATGTATAGGATAAAAGTGTAACCTTTGAACTAAAAATTGGAGGCCACCAAACGCGCCTAACAACGACGACATCGACTTCCGGTCAAAAATAATATATAGAAGGGTGTTTGGACGATCAGAAAATAACAAAAGATATATATATGTATTAATATAATTATCATAAATACGTAAATAACAAAAAAAAGACTATTGGTTGTTGGTATAATCAGGACATTTGCATCTTTGATCACCACAAGTTGGCATATATTATAATATCAGTAGTCTAACCATACGTATGTGACGACATGCCCTCAATTATCATCATTACGTAAAATTTCATTTAATTAAAAATAATAAAATTAAATTTTATTAATATATATTTAAATTACTATAATATTATTATTAATTTTTGTAAATTATAAAAGCTAAATTTATTTTTAATGTCTAAGAAAAATCTATTTTTTTTTTTTGATAAAGACAAGATTGCTCGGTCGAGTATCATACAAAGAAAGTAAAACTGTATATAGTGTATACATGTATATATAAAAAACAACTTGTTGCGCATCGATACTGTGGCAACAACAAAAAAAAATAAAAATAAAAATAAACAACAGCAACGACTATAATAATTTTACTATACAATTCAACAGATGTTTAGATATATTATTTAAATTAAAACAAATATATTTATTGAAAAAATTAAATATAAAAAAACTTACTTGAATTTGATGTCCTGGATTTGATATATGAAGTTGTTGTGCTTGATTAATTTGTAATGTTGATGTACCAGAACCAGATGATGGTCTTGGTGGTGTTGAATTTGTAAATGGACCACCTTGTCCAGGACCATTTTGATTTTGTCCACCAGTTTGTGCATTACCTCTTGGTGGTAATGGATAACCAGGACTACCATGATTTGGCACTGAACCAGGACTACCATAAGGTGAATACTGTTGTTTATAACCACCACCAGTGGGTCCAAGTAAATTTGGTTTTCCACTTGTCTGTTGAGGCCTTTTCATATCAATATTTGAAAATTGTGTTTGTGATGCAAATATATCACTTGTTTGATTTTGTCCAACAAAACCACCACTATTATTATTATTGTTGTTGTTGTTGTTATTATTATTACTATTATTACTATTATTATTGTTACTATTACTATTACTATTATTATTATTTTTATGATAAGCATTTTGACCAGGATTTTGAGCATTTTGATTTTGATTTGTTGTTACATTATTTCCAGGACTACCCAAGTATCCTTCATTATTATTATTATTATTATTACTATTAAATTGTGAAAATTCAGCGTATGGTGAACGTGATGCTGGACCACGTGCAACAGCAGCAGCTGCAACAGCTGCTGAATTAAAACCAAGACCTAATTGTTGACTTTTATGCTGATGTTGTTCAGCCATTTGTTTTAATGTTTGTGCTGCTGGATTCATTTCTGATTTAAAATCAAGACCAGAATAAGGCATACGTGCTGGTGAATATTGTGATGATGTTACAATATTACCAGGACTTGAATTTGATCCAATATTACCATTACTATTATTTGTACCATTACTAGTACCACCATTATTATTATTGGTATTATTATTAATATGATGATGAATATTATCTTTGTCATCTTCAATTTTTATTTGACCATTTATTGGTCCAATATTATTACCAACAACAATTGTATTATTATTTGTACCAACATTATTATTATTTGTATTGTTGCTATTATTATTATTGTTGTTGCTATTATTACTATTGTTGTTATTATTACTATTATTATTATTATTGGTAGTATTTAAACCATTAACAATATTATTATTATTATTATTATTTGAATTGACATTGATATTGGCACTTGTATTAACACCAGATAATGGATCAACATTTTTATCTTCAAAATCAAAATCTTTCATAAATTCTGGATGAAAATCAGATATTTCAGATATTAAATCTTTTAATGCATCTGGTGTTATTATTTGATCACCAGCATCATCACCAATAAAATCTGGAAAACCAGGAAAACCAGCACCATTTGCAGCAACATCTTTTTCAAGTGCAGCAGCACATTGTTCAAGATCAACAAATTCATTATCTGGTTCTTGTTTACATTCAACAAGATTACCAATATCAACACAGCCAATACCTCCACCACCATTTGATACAACATTATTACCTCCACTAGGTACACCAACACCTCCACCAACACCACTACTATTTCCACTTGATTGAGTTCTTGATGATACAGTTGTTGAATTATCCATTGTTTTTGGTGATGATGTTGTATTAACATGATCACTTTTAACTGATGTATTTGTAAGTGCTTTAACAGTAACATTTGTTGATATTTGTTGTGCTTGTGAATTTGCTGCTGATGTTGTAAATTCAAGTTGTTGTACAATTTCAACTGAAAATTTCGTTAATCCTTCATTTGCATTATTTCCATTACCACCATTTCCATTTCCAGGTCCATTATTATTATTATTATTATTGCTGTTGTTGTTGTTATTTATATTATTATTATTGTTGTTGTTATTATTATTATTGTTGTTACCAACTCCAACACCACCAATTGAACCATTGTTTCCAATTTGTGGACCCGATGAATTTGTACCATTGCCAGTTTGATGTTGACCATGTCCAAGATGTGGTACACCACCAACTGGACCAATTGGTCCTTGTTGATGTTGATGTGGTACTTGTGAACATTGTACTTTAACTGGTGGTTCACCAAAACCACCATCAACTGGTCCAGCACCAGTTGGCTCCAAATCCTCGGCAGTTCTTTTTAAAAACTTTTGCTGCTGAAACAAATTTTAAAAATAAAAAATAATATTAATTAATTAATTTATAATAACTAGAATTAGCATAAATTATTTTCGTTTTTTTTTTTTCAACATATTTTTTAATTAAATTAATTAAATATCGACCAGTCATTCACAATAGTAATTACAGAAAAAAAAAAAAAAAAAAGTTAATGAATTACAAATATACATGTATATATTGTTCAGAGTATTGGATCAAAGTTCATTGCCTTATCCAGGTTCCCTTTGAAAGTATATATACCAATTTCCATAATTACAATAACAAATATCAGGACAACAAAATGATTACGCACAAAATATATTTTTAATTAAAACAACGTAAATTTATTTTATAATTAATGAATAAATGAGTAAATTATTTTTGCCACAAAATAAATACAATATCACACACATAAATATAAATATATAACAATAAAAAAATAATAATTTACATTTGTAATATTAATATAAAAGTGAGATGGAATATAATATACAGACGCATAATAGTGTGTGCATATATATGTTGGAAGTACATACTGCATTATCAAACAGCGCAGTGTAGATGACTATGTGTGTATATATAAATATTCTATCATGCAAAATATTTAAGCACATTGGCATAACTCCCATTATCCGTCGAATTGACTATTGAACAAACAATTGAGACTTGCATGTGCTTGTGTGTTAGATATATTGCATTAACTTTAAGAATATAAAATTGTATACATGCTAATAGAAAATTTACAATATATAAAAAAAAAAAATATGTTTTATTATATGATGCATATAAAAGACCTGATTTTTCTCTTAAAAGTGTTGAATTTAAATTGACCCAAACTGTTACCAAAATGATATACATAATTGCTTTTCACGCGGTATATATGGATTTTGTGTGTGCATGGGGAGGGTTATTGGCTGATGTTCAGAGGGAGTGAAAATTGGGAGTTAAAAAAAACAGATAGATAAGTAAAGTTATATGTAAGAGAGTGTAAGAAAGAAGCTTGATAAATTTTGTAGGGTTAAGAGAGATGTATATATATATAGGGCCTGAGGGTTCGACTTCCGTGACACCGTGGTGTGCCGCCAAGGTATCGATTGCCACCCCACACGGTCTGTACGCGCGGGCGTAAGTTTATATATATATGTACATCAGGTAACGGGTAGAGTACTTTATAGATATATATGTATATGTAGCCAAGCGAATGAGCCAAGTATTAAACCGTACTGTTGGCTGTGTCGGTAGTTCACTTTTTCAACTCTTTTGCACAGCTTTTTACCACTGTGTGTGCATTTCTAGACATTGCGGACACTGGCTTTTGGATTTTCAACGAGTCTCTTTCTCTCTCTCTCTCTCTCTATCATCTTGCTTTCTTTTTTTTATTTTCTCATCATGAATTTTACTATGCGCTTCGCTGGTACGGTATGATGATGATGGTTCCCGTCCACCCCGGCGCCACCGGAACAAACTTGACGCGCGCGCCTTTATAACATTTCGCGGCGCCGACTCTCAAATCGATTCAACGGCGCATACATATCTTCTCTCTACCATCTGTCCAACTGCCGATGGATATCTACCAAAAGAATCGATTGTAAGTTGAAAAATAAAAAACCAAAAAAGCTTTTCTTTTTTTTCATGTTAATTGTATATGTATACATATAGATAAAATCTTCATTTCAATATTCAACTATGTACAAAAAAATAATAAACTAAGGATAAAATAACTTAAAAGTTTGTATTAATTTATATGTATATGGCTTCTAATTCTTGATCGATTATACTCAACGGAATTATTACACTTTGATGTTGTTCTATTTAATATTGTTTAGAACAACAAAAGTGTACATCAAAATTACATTCAGATAAAAAAACAACAATAATATAATTCAATGTAATTATATTTACATTGACAAACATAAATAATAACTTGTAAACAAAAAAATGTATGTAATATTTTTTTTTCATCATATCTGTGTCGTGTTATTATGATTATCATGATTATAAGCAATGACTGATATAAAAGTATCCGCAATCTGCCTGGGCCCTTTACCCTCTACATTCATCGAGGCCTCGATTTCGTATGTACTATTATATAAACTAATACGCGCGCGCACACACACTATATATATTTGCAGATTGTATATTCAACATATAATATATATGTATAACAATCTGGTATATATATTTTGATATGTATATATATCTATGTACATTCAACCCTCCGGCCTTTCTATCGATCCGTGGCGAGAGGTTTTACACGCCCTCCCTCGGCTCGCCACCTCGCCAGTAAAATCCTCGCGAGTAAGAGGTAAAAAGAGGTGAGAGTCCCGTGTCGTGTTCTTCAGTAAATTCAACCCCCCTCTCTCTCTCTCTCTTCTATAATCATCCCCCTTAATTTTTACATATAGATAAAACTATTCTGCATCAAATCAACAATCAAAATTAAATAATATATATTTTTAACATAAAATATTTTTTAATTTATGTTTATTTATATGTATATAAAAAATTTTTGTCTTTATTTGAATAAAAATAATATCTATATATGTATTGCAAGTCACGAATAACCATTATTTCCGCACGAGCTTGATACCCGTCACGAGGCTAAATATAATACACTCATACATAAACACACATAAATATATTATCACACATGAGAATATATATGGCAAAATATATAAAGAGTGGAAATACGTCGATGCTAAAGGAGAGATATAAAGAGAAAAGTGTAGGGAGAGAGAAGAGACAGGGAGAGACAGGGAGAGACAGGGAGAGAGGTATTTATTCACCTAAGAAATTATATACACATACAGTAGAATATCTTGAGTGCATATTTATAATTTTAATTTAAAAAAAAAAAAGTATGACTTTTTATTATTAAAACTTTTATTTTTTTTTATTTATAAATATTTGTAAGTATTATATGCAGTAGAGGATTATTAGTACAACGGCTGCTTTAGTTGCAGAAAAATGTTTTAAAGACAAACCGGAAAGTTGTGGCATCGTTGTGTTATCTCGGTGTGGCCAGTTAGAAATTCCGTTAGACGGACGTCCCGATCCATTGTCGTGCATTTGCTCGTTTTTCTTGCAGTGCATACATACACTTGAATGTATGTGTATATTTATAAAATATAAATGAAAAAGAATTGCAAAAAAAAAATATATACAATTCAGCAAAAAATGCAAGTGGGATATACAATTAAAAATATATTATAATAATTTTTTTTTTAAATCAAAACGTACCATCATTTTAATTATCAATGTTGAACAATAATTTTACTCCAAAAATTGAAATTTTTGCCAATTTTTTTCGAGGCCATTATTGATGATTTACTAAATTTTTTTTAATCTTTTTTATTATCACTTTTGTGAATCACTTGATAAAAATTTAAAAAGTACAATTTAATATATTTTTTTTTTGTTTTTTAAAAATCTATACACAAAATACACAAGCACAAATTTAATTTATATTATTTTTTGAGGTATTATTTGTTATTATGATAATTGTTTTTTAAATTTTTATTTAAAACGTGGGATTAATTTGTGCGATTTAAAGTTCGTGAGTAGTTTGCCACCGTGTGACCTTTTTTTTTTTTATTTTTTTCACTGTTTTCCGGTATGTGATTGGAATTTGTTGTTGTTTTTTTAAAATATATATGTTGTTTTTGATAAATTACTGGTTTTATGATTTTTAAAATTTAATTTTTATCTGGTGTGATGGAACAGATATTAGTTAACGAGTTCGATAGCGCCTCATTCTAACATGGGGAATGACCAATGGGCGGCAAGTTGCCCACTCAAGCATCGTTGTATTGGGTGACGAGTCCAGTGTGTTTGACATTCCACTCGATTACAATCCAAGTATCGCACGGAATCCCTTCTCAACTTTGCTATGCGTCAATATTTTCACATGCCAACTTGACTTTATTATTTATCGTGTTAATATATAGACAGACATTTTGCTAGCATCATCATGATGAACCAGTCAATCAACTTGTTAATGAATCATTCATAATTCAATCATTATTTTTACTTTTTTTAAAATTCTTCTTCTTCTTTTTTATCACATTATTATGTATAAATAATTTAGTTTTTTTTTTCTCTTCAAAAATTAATAAATACACTTGACCAACTACTCATCAATTTTCCACTCGTAAATTGTCAACAGGTGGTTTCAAGCAATCTTTTAAATGTCGATGTTACTTTTATCATTTATATTCACAATAATTTTTTTTAATATTATTGTTTTGTTCATTTTTAAATATATCAATTTAATTTACAATCAATAAATCAGTATTTTCAATTAAAAAAGTTTTATATCTTTGATAAATCATAAAATTCAAATTTCACTAATGGAATTATATTTCTACACTTAACAATAATGAAAAAATAAAAAAAAATAAAAAAAACACTGTAAAATCCTTGTTCCCTTTTTTTTTAATGTTTAAATTATCTTACTACACTTGTTTTTTTAAATGAAAAAAAGTTTATCATAATAAAAAACTTAATACATTATTAAATTTCAAAAAAAAAAAATTTTATAAATGTTTTTAAATTAAAAGAAGGAAGAAAAAAAATTGCAAATTATCCGAAAAAAAAATTGATGGAAGAAATTCGAAATGAGCTTTAATTAATAGGATGAACTTGGTGTTCGTCCAGTCGAAGACGAAGCCCACGAGCGATTGACTCCTGCGCGTTGTTCCGAGTTGAGTGAGTCTCACCGTTGTTGTGTGGCACGCGTATAACGACGCGCGAGAGAAGTAACAGTGGGAGGTATGGGAAATGTTGTCCCACTGAGTAGGGGATATAAATATATATATAAAAATATATACAGATAATACGACTGTAAGGAGGAAAGGGAGTCAGAGGGCCATAAAAGAGGGATATAGACGGTTGATGGCGCGTGCCACAATACATTTGCAGGTGGAAAGTGCGCGTGCTCAACAGTCACCTCACAATCTAACCATGTAGACTACTCGATGATGCCAAATACCGATGATGCTGTATGTCGATAGATCTCTTGATGCCAATGTCCTTTTTTTTTTGTATTAATTTATCGGTTTTTTCATATTTTTTTTGTCCTTCATTCACAAGTGATTTCTTTGGAAAAACCACTTCATGATCAACAACAATAACCACTTAATTTTACAATATACCATATACGATTATTATTGTTATTGTATATATATTTTTTTTCCAGTTTGTTATCATTTGTAATATTTCCTGTTGATAATATGTGACTATATTCATTTAAAATTTATAATCAAATTGATTTTTCTTTTTAACTTTGATATATGCAATTAATTGTTTATTATAAATATCACTTGTTTATTAAGTGATCATCACATGAGCTAATGTTGTTTAATATTTTTATTTTGAATAATTATTTTATGACATAAATGTGTAAATTTAATTTATTATTGTTGAATGATATATGAGTTACTAACGGAAGAGCTTTTGTTTGTATTTGCGTGTGTCATTGATTCTTTTGTATATATGAAATTTATAATATTTATGGTTATTATAAAATATATTAAAATAATCAAGTAATATGATCATTGTACTGTTTTTTTTAATGAAAAAATTTTTTGTCTAATTATCATGATATTTTTAATAAATATAAATTAATAAAATTATAAGTTTTCTTTACTTGCATGTCTTATCGGTTGTTGAAATCTTACATCAATGATGACTGTATGTATATATTAAAATATCGATTGTTTTTAAAATAAAAAAATGAAAATTTTCTTATCAATAAATTTATAATTGATAATAATATTACGCGATATTAAAATTGCCGCGGACAGAGTACAAATATATAATATAATAAACTTTTATCAACTGTCACGCGGCACACGTGTTTTCATGCAAGTACATAGCAATGTATTTGAAATACAAAAAAATAACATTTTTTAAATTTAAAAATAAATAAATATAAACATAACGAAGTTAACGCCTCAAAGAGTCGTCAGTCACTGACTTGTTTCTATACTCATTTTTATCATCCAATATAACTCGAGTTGAATTTATACATACTTTGCGCGTCGACTCGTATCAACTCGGTACAATTCGACCTGTCTCGTGTCTCATAATATCATCAAAGCACAACTTACATATAATGCATCACAATAATAAATACGTATGTTTATGCATATACTAATATAAAATAACTGTGGGCGCATGTATTTACAGTAAAAAATGAACAATAAGCTAGTTACCGCATATATCAGTCACCAATCACCGACATACTACTGTTGATTATCATTTCATGACTCAAAAAATATACTACAATATATTCCAAAAATTATAATGAAAATAAAAAAGCATCTAAATTATAATTTAACAATAATATTATTAATAAAAATGAATTTAAATACGTAAGTGACGGAAGCGTCCCACCTACGTAAAAACAAAAAAATTTTCATTGATAATAATTTTGTTTGTTACTTTGACAACAATCATTGATTAAGTTGATAAATCCAGATTGAATTATATATATTTTAATGCTTAAAGGTTTCAAGAGTTCATTTAATTATAATATATACACAGCAAGTTTTAGTTTGTTATTATACATGTTGAAAGAACAAAATGTAATATATACTTTTGTGTGTACGTTGGTATTTTTTTTCATTTATTATATTGGATAAAAGTGTGTGGGTATAATTGCACATGCGGGGGGGAAGGATATTGTCATGTCAAGTTTTGCGCAAACTCAGTACTCAAGTCATTGCGTCATCGGGGTTCATGGTGGTATTGTATACTGGATAAAATACGCGCAAGTAGTACTACCACTACTATAGTCAGCCACTGCCACTGGCCGTCACTGGCACGGCAACGCATCTCTCTATATTATTATATATATATATTTCAACTCTTTACAATACAGTGGCTTAGCTTGTTCTACCTATACAGACATGATCTCAACTTGTGCTTATCCTTACCACTAAAGCCACTACCCAGTGATCCTCAATGACATTCAAAATACATTTTATTATATTTCAAATTTAGTTTTTTATGTATATCATTTTCATCAATTAATTAAGGTTAAATTATTATTGTAATAAATTATTTACAGTCATGCAATGACTAATTGTATATAGAAATTTATTTACCAATTATTGGATGATAAAAAAACTAATCCAGTCAATCATTAAAAATTTTAACAATAAACAAATAGAGCTTTTTTTAATTTCTTGGAAATAAAATAGTTTAAAAAAATTACTCCATTGTTTCTGATAATTTTTAATCATATATAAACATTTTCCCATTCATCAGTATTTCATTTTATCATTAAAAAAAAAACAGCCAAAGAGATTATATCCCGTGTAGGAGAACACAACACGGCCAAGCATCGGCCGATGCTCGGCGAACATCGGCCAATAATCGGCAAACATTAATGGGCCTTTAATGCGCCAAGCCTGGAGCGTTACGGTAATTTAATATCAGCTGCCATTAATGGCCCAATAATGTTCGCCAAGATTGGCCCGATAAATGGCCCATTAATGGCCCGTTAATGGCCCATTGATATACCAAGGGTAAGCCAAGAGTAGACCAACCATCAGCCATTATTGGCTTGCCATTAATGGGCCATTAATGCGCCAAGCCTGGAGCGTTACGGTAATTTAATATCGGCTGCCATGAATGGCCCAATGATGTTCCCCAAGAGTAAACCAAGTATGGCCCATTTATTAATTCCATTGAAAAAAAAAAAAAATATTTTTTTAGATATTTTTATATTTTTTTTTTTTTTTTATTATTTATTATTTAACAATCGGGCTTTTATTATACAAGCTATTAATAATCAATTGAAGAAATTATCATTAAAACACTATTCAGATTTGATTCTACCTGGACTTGAACTCAGGTCTTCTGTGCGACATCCTGAAGCATTACCACTCGGCCACGGTGACTATAACGAAAGTCATAAATAAATTTTTGATTTGAATCAAATCAACAAAAGACCAACTCTTGGCCGCCCGAGAGTCAGCCGAAGCTTGGCAGTGATGGCAACCATGCGTTGGCCATTTGGATTAAAAGATTGGCCGATGAATGGCAGACAAGCAACGGCCATTAATGTATGAGCCAAAGATTGGCCGATGAATGGCAAACAAGCAACGGCCATTAAAGTCTACCGAGACTTGGCCAATGAATGGCAACCAAGCAATGGCCATTAAAAGTACCAAGACTTGGCCGATGATCGGCTACCAAGCAATGGCCATTAATGTATCAGCCAGAGGTTGGCCAATGATTGGCAAACAAGCAGCGTATTAAAAGTCTACCAAGACTAGGCCGATGATCGGCAACAAGCAATGGCCATTGTATCAGCCAGAGATCGGCCAATGATTGGCAAACAAGCAATGGCCATTAAAGTCTACCAAGACTAGGCCAATGATTGGCAAACAAGCAATGGCCATTAAAGTCTACCAAGACTAGGCCGATGATCGGCAACCAAGCAATGGCCATTAATGTATCAGCCAGAGATTGGCCAATGATTGGCAAACAAGCAATGGCCATTAAAAGTCTACCAAGACTTGGCCGATGATCGGCAACCAAGCAATGGCCATTGATGTATCAGCCAGAGATCGGCCAATGATTGGCAACCAAGCAACGGCCATTGAACGTCCATCAAGGCTTGGCCGATGATCGGCAACCAACGAATGGCCGTTAATGTATCAGCCAGGCTTGGCCCATGTATTGTTGCCAATTATCGGCCATTTAAGAATCAGCCAAGGCTCGGCCGATGCATGGTTGGCAATCATTGGCCATCTAAGAGTCAGCCAAGGCTCGGCCATGAATCGGAACCATGAATTGGCAGTACAAGAATGGGCCAGTTGTTTGCCAATGATGAACCATGAATGGCCCATGCCTGGCTACCAATCATTGGGTGCCATTGATGGGCCAATGCATGGCCGTGTTGTGAGTCTTGGCGATTCCTACACGGGATATTATCGAATAATAAAAGAATTTTTTAAAAAGCGATAATAGTATTGAGGGTGAGTAGTACGAGGGTCCCGACAAAATGCGTCAATATGCAATTTACAAATAAGTAGAAGCAAGAGGATTCTTAACAGTGTATATATATATTTAAAACCACCCCCGTGAAAATTAACAACGCATGCGCTTAAATGCACAAAGAGTGAGTATATTTACGATTTGACTTGTCTGACTTTCAGCTATAAAATGCGACTGGTAAATAATACTTGAGGGGAAATTAACCCCTTCTACATAAACTACTATGTAAGAATATTGTATTATGAAAATTTTAGTAGAAGGGAAATATATATTTCTCCTCAGCTAACATTCACCAGTATAAACCCCCCACACTGAAAACCACCCTGTCAAACCCACCTGACTTTGAGTTTATTGCTGAGAATTTAATACCCTGATCAAAGTCACACACATCATATAAATGAGCTTTTTATAAACTTGTTTAATTAATTCATTTAATTATACATTAATTTTAAACATACACTCTTCTATTTATAAATAAATATATAAATTCTAAACTCAAATTTAATATAAAATTAAATTAAATATATTTTTATGTTTAATTGTATTTTTTTTTTTTAAATATTACTTAATATTGAGCACCACTGAACCGCGTCGCATTCCCCTTGTGCAGTCATTGGCGTAGTCTGTGTATTTTTGTGTTTATTTCTTAAACATATGTGAATAAATATTTGCAACATTTATTATTATGAAATTTACACTATTATTATATAGCATTAAAAAAAAAAAAAAATTACCCAGTAAAATTTAAAATTCTTTATAAACGCGAAATAATTAAAATAAAAAATTATCAAATTAATATGGTTTAGCTTTTTAATTGACATTATTATTATAAAATAATTTTAACAAATTAAAATTAATGAAAATAGGGTTAAATATTTAAAAAAAGATTAAATTTTTGTTTTAGTGGTTAATATGTACGTGATGATAAAAATACAATATGAATCTTTACAAAATAGTAATATTAGAGTCGTTGGTCTCTTTGGTTAAAGTAGTAGTAATGTTGGGTGGTTGGGTGGGTGGATGGGTTGACGATATAATGGTGTCTTCACACCATATATACAAAATTCTCGCGCGCGCGTCATTTATATCCCCCACTATTGGAGCAACACTATCCTGACCAACCGGCTGTTTACTGTTTGGCCTCCCGGGATATCGATCCCAGTGGCGTAAGAACCACACATATATATATATATATTTACACACTAAATACATACATATACACAATGCTGGTTGTTACGCGGTGAGTAGAGACAACGTGGATTATATTGGCAGTACAGAAAGACGAAAAAAAAAAATAATAAAATGTGTAAGAGAAAAAGAGAAAATATATATATATAGAAAATGAAGTTGAGGGTAGTTGAATTTTGGAGAAAGGGAAAAGAGGCGTCACTGACTCGCGCGTCGATGCTCACCCCAACGACCCCAATAGCTTTGCACTCGAGTAAATAAACTTCTTGTATACAGGGGAGTATAAATTCACCATCTACCTTCACCATTATCCTACAAGCTAGAAATAATCTTCCGGCTATTATCTTATATAATATGTATACACACATTTATACTAACAATCACGACACTTTTTTTTTTTTTTTGATTTGATTATTTTGTTTATTATTAATCATGTCAAAAAAAATTATTTAAATAAAGGTTAGTAGAGTAAAAACTTTCACCTGTAAATTGAAATTAATTATTTATTTTTTTTTCAATCTTTACTCGTGATGATCATCTTTAAAAAAGAAAAATTAATTTCAATGAAATTTTTCATTACACAATATATTTTTTTAAATTTGCATATTTTAAAAAAAAAAATTTCATTTAGAGAGAAAGGAAAATAACAAAATTTTATAGCGGAAGATGTTAAAGTTTCCGGAAGATTTCACAATCCATATATAGATCTTACGAAATTTTCAACAAGTTATATTTTGTTATGCAAAAAGAAATTTTATTGAGAAAACAATGGAGTGTTATTTAAATAGTGTAAAATTACAAAATGTATATATATTTTATATTTATGTTGTAAATAATAAATATAAATATACAAAATACATTGTTAAAAAATATAAGAGTTATTATTAATAAATAACATAGAGGATATTATACTGCAAATGAGAGAGCAAAGATGAGACAGGTTTTATAAATGTGCATATATCTTTGGTAAAATAATGTTGAATTTTATAAAATATTCAACGACTGGACCACATTTACTACCATATCTATATGGCCATGTTGTTTTCCAGCATGATGAAAATGCATTCATCTACTATGCAACATTTTATGAGCCTTGACTCTGACTGAATATATATATTCTCATTTTGTCTGATGTATTTTTATTATAGTCTCTTTTGTCGTTACTCATATTATTATATTTTCTTTCCATTTTGAAAATTGAAAAGTTTTTAAAAATACTATTCAAAAAAAGTATATATCCATGTACTTTGGCGCCAGACAAATAAAAAGAAGGTCGATTTATTGTTGCGCCTATTATATATGCGACACAAGATTACGCAAATATTTTTGCTATACATACAACTGGTTAAAGTGTATAACAAAAACCTTGGTTAAAACCTACAAATTACTTAGTAAAATTGTGCAATATATATAAAAGAAAAAAAAATATTAAATATATGTATGTTGTTAGTTGCGAGGACGTCCACAAGTCCATATGTGATAAAAAAGAGAGAGAGAGAAATAAAATAATATTTATATCGATCAATTTTTATTTGATATATACTTTTATAATTATTTTTTTGGAAAAAATTAAATCTGCTTTGATATAATCAACAGTTTAATGTTAAATAAAAATAAATAATAATTGAGGATAGTGTAATCAAACGGAAGCAGCTGATTAGATAAATAAAAATTTGCTAAAAAGACAATAGATCAAAATTTATAAATAGACTGGTTAACTTGTTGCCTATAAATTGTCTATAAATATATTTTAAAATATTGAAAAATGAGTATATAAAATTGTGAATAATCAAAAATGAATATATCACGTTACATATTGTGTAAAAAAAAAAAAAAATTGCTTTCCTGTGTATAGAGAACGAGTGTCGTTGTTGTTATAAAGTAGAGGGGCATAAAATTACCCCCACCTGTAACGGATCTTCATCATCATCCCCACTAGTATGATTGTCATCAACCCTTCTTTTTCGGTCACGCGCACAGTGCCGTAGAAATCCAAGTGGGAGAGAAAGTCGCATTGAAATTTTTAGTGTGGGTGATACACATTTGAATTGATTAACCTTCTCCAACCAACCCCCTTTTTTTTTTACTAATCTATGCATATTTAAAGGTAAAATGGACCCATGTTTTTCGTGTTTTGTTTTATAATTTTTAATTATTTAAGTGCTTGTATATATTATTATTAAACTTGTGTTATTTAATATATTATTTATGAAAATATATTATAGTGCGTTTTTGCCTTGAATGTTTTTTTTTCTGCATGTTTTTCGGAGTAATCGATAGAAATTTTTTGACTTTTATTTCGATAAAATTAATTAAAGTTAATCGAAATTCATCGGGGATAATTATAACACAATATTTTCATTTTAAAAAGTCAATAAATCAAGATTTTTTAAAGATTTACTTGTTATAAATTTGTCACTTGATAAAACGACCTTATGAAGTCTTAAAATCTCAATTTTTTAGTACAAAAAAATAGAATATTGATCAATTATCAAAAAAAAAGGCAAAATAATTAATTTTTATCATTTTAATTAAACAATTATATAATAAATATAATTAAATTATAATAATTGTTTAAAAAAACGGTTTTTTAATTTAAAAAATACAAAATTTTTATATACAAACTCAGTGGTGTCATCTCACGGAAATCTTTAGATCTTTCTGGTTTATTTCGATAATCGTATCGAGTGTGTGTTTCGATCGTTGTGGCGTCAGGGCGTTTCGCTAAGCGTAGTAGTAGACTCGATTTACTTCACCTTGTCTCACCTAACTTGATGAGCGCATATATACACAAATGCTTTTACCCCTACCATTGGTCACTATACATATAGTAAGCCGCAAGAGAGATCGTCGCCTTCTTTTTAACTCAAAATAAAACCCAGGGCTCGCTTGCATATATATTGTTATTTTTTTTTTTCATTTTTGTTTTACTACTCTCTTTCTACTACTACTACTATTACTATACATGTACTCCTACCTAAATGGCTTTCATTATACTTCACCATAGTGTCCACTCCATAGTCCCTACAAAATTGAACACGTTGAAAAGCTAAAAAAAAAAAAACAAAGATACCCAATTGGCTAAAATGGTGAAAGGAAAAGAGATGATGATCCTTTACAATGTTGCCTTGCATTGCTATGTCTTTCGCTCACGGTCACACCTGCAGTGACGCTCAATTAATTCTATTATGACAAAAAAAAATTAAAAAAAACCTTAAAAAAAAAAGCTAAATAAATAATTATAAATATTTTTTAAATATAACTTGATTTAACTTGATTGAAAAAATCAATAATCCAAAAATAGAAAAAAATAATTGCCTAGTTAAAAATTTGGAGTAAATTTTAGAAATGCATTTGAAATTTTTAGTGAAAGGAGTATATATAGATATAACAAAAAAAAAAAAAAACAACTTATTGGATTCCGAAGATTGAGAATCACGGAGGATACACAGTATCAGAAATGCTCCACCTAAGATATATACATAGTGAACGGTATGGGAGTTGTTGGGTGTACGTTGTTGGTTCCTTTCCATAGAGTTACTTGTTTCTTATTATCATCACATGAACGCGCGCGCGTCTTATGTTGAAAAAAAAAAAATTATAAATAATATATAAATACGCATGCGCAAATTCAACGGTGCTTACTGTGTACGCAAAACTGGCAATATAATGTTGATTAAATGGGTGGTGGGAGTATAGACAACAGGTTGACTCGAGTGTATACGCGAGTCAACTCAAAGCATGGTAAAACCAAGTACATACAACCAAGTAAAGAGAGACAAAGACTCAAGATATATATCGTATATCGATGCTGACGGCTGCTCACTATACATACAGCTTTTTTTTTAACTCTCCCTCTCCCTCCCTCGCTCTCTCATAACTCTCAGTTAAGCCGCGCGCGCCTTTGCGTGGCAAAAGAAAATGTAAAAAAGAAAAATCACCAACATTTTCCAAAGTGCTAGTACTGCTCCCTGCATATAACACACAAATAGAGAGAGAGAGAGAGAAATAAAGAGAGAAAAAAGTTTAAGAGGAAAAGAGGGTTTGCGAAAAAAAAAAAAGGGGAAATATATGGAAAGAAAAAATTACTCTGCGGGGGCGCAACATGGAAGGGAAAGACGTTGCCACGAATTATCATGATTTTTTTTTTTTAAAAACTTGTCGAGTTGTATGCGACTATATACTAGTATATATATAATATACATATAGCTCAAAAAAATTACAGGCGTTTGTACTCGATCTGACAGTTCATGATTTCACGATTTCTCCTCAATCTCATTGGTTCTCATTATGTACTTTTCTCTCATTGCAATTCATTCTTTCACTTCATGACACACGAGTCTATATATTACATACTCGATTTCATTATTTTTCTCAAGTACATATATTTATAAATATAATGACACACTTATATTTATTAAATTTTTGAATATTATTGTTAATCTAACTTGCATGTAAATAAGATGCATTGCTCATATTGTGTCATACATTTTATTGATAAATAAAATTCCTAGGATTAAAATATCATCAAGTACATATTATACAGAATATTATTTTTATAATTTTATGATTAAGAATTGAAGAATTCATATAACGCATATGGAAATTTTTAACTGTTTGACTTTGCGGATACAAGAATCATCATGGAAAAATGAAGATATATGTTGTGGAAAGACAAAAAAAAAAATTAAATTAAAATTACTTGATTATATTAATAGTTTAATACATGTAGATATAAAGTTGGGAGGAGTATGATGTTACTTTTATATAAATATATCTACTCGGATGGGTCATATATGCGAATACAAATATCTGTAGGGTTTCTACAGATACTGGCAGCTTCCGCGGATCATCAAGGTTAATGCCTTCGAGGCCGATACGATCCATTCGCTATTGGATACATGTATATATAAACTAAAAGAACCTTGCATTTCTGAGAAGTACATTCAAGCATAACGGTCCACACGTTATAAGAATGGCTCAGTCAATTATTCATTTAAACCAATTATAATTAATAATTATCATAATCATATATGAAGGTTAATATTTAAATTTAATTTTCAATATTTTTGATTATACAAACATCAATATAGTTTGACCTAAAAACAATCAAATGAGTGATTTAATATTTATGGAATTTTCTTTTTTTGCTACCCTTTGATGAGGGCTTTGTACTGGACATGATGAGTTGACTGGTTTTCAATGAGTTGCGACTTTAAAATGATGGAAAAATATAGTCATGATGGCTTACAAATTTTGACAAGTAAATTAAAAAATATATTTTGTAAATTAATTTGCAAGATGACAAGTTGTAATGGCAAAAAAAATAATCAATAATTATACAAATTTTTTGTTTTAAAATTGACTTTTTTGAAAGGTTATTTTTTTTGTAATAAAACGCAGTTGAAGTTGCTATTTTTGAAGATTAATTTTCATTGTTTATTACACAAGAAAATTTGTATTTTATTCTAGCTATTGCAAAATAAAATTCAAACGGAAAAAGTTGATTTTTATGAACCAAAGACAGTATAGATTAAAAATTATTTTATATTTTAAATGTCACATTTATTCAATGTACAATATTGAATTATTTCTGACATTTTTTAGATAAAGCCCTTCATGTTTAAATTTCATTGTTCTCTTTATGCCTCCCTGCTGATTTCAAGCAAGATCGTCGAACTATAAAGCGATTATTTGTTAAATAACTATCTATATTTTCTTGTATTAAATATACACATGCTGTATTTTGTAACCACTTGGAAACTTTGAAATTATGTAGCAGAAAAAAATAAAAATCTAAGCTTATGGAATTTCGTTTTTTTTCTACCTGTAATATATATTTTGAATTTTCAAAAACCATATACGTTAAAGAGAAAATAAAATGCTGGGAAACAAAAAATATCTGTCATTTTATAATACCTCAATATTGTGAGGTGAAGATTTTCATGAATGCATTCTTCAATCTACAAGGACACTTTCACCCCCAAAAAAAAACGAAATACCTTTAAGATGTCTCAAACCCAGCACAACCCCTGTGGTTTATTGCAGATGGGCTATTTTAGAGTGGGGAAAAAAAACCTGCTTACTGTTTAGCAAAGGTCTTACAAAGTCAAAGAGCAAAACATTTATATTATATCTTACAAAATATTTTAAATATTTAAAATCTTGTTAAATATTTTTTAAAATCAATAATTTCTTTTTCTTTTGTCTCCCTGTAATTATTGTCTATTTTTTCTCAAAAATTTCACTATAAATTACTATATTAATTGCTCTATATTCAAGCCAAAGATTTTAAGACTTTATAACATCTAAATATTGTGAAAATAATTTAGAAAAAATTAACTAAAACTAACAATTTCAAATTTTTTTCATCTGGAAAAATTACAAATAAAAAATCCATTAATTAAATTGAAAATCATTCTTAAAAAATGATCACTTTTTAATGAAAAAAAGCTCTATAATAATAGTACAAACATCTAATTTAAAATAATTGAATATTTTCACGAATCAACAAAATCTTTCCACGCCCTTTTATTTTTTGTATTATATATAGTTATTTTCTTATTTTTTTTTTTTTTTTGTTGATTCAAGTAGCTTGAGAACCTCTGATTATTTTAGGGGTGCGTAAACCCCAAGCATATTATTTCGTTTATATATATATACATGTAAGTTGTATGTGCGACGACAACAACAAAAGTGAACAGAAATCTTGATGGGCCCATATAGATCGACAATTCTTGTCACACATACTTGTGTTTTTATTATGTTAGTCATAGACAACACATCTAAACTAGTATGTATATATATAATACCATTAAAAAAGCACCGTGACGATATATATATACTAACATTTATCGTGTCCCCAACTCAGACACAGCTGTTTCATATTTATCTCACTCTAAAATATACAACACACATAGACAACTCATTCGCATATATATAAATTTGTCTTTTTCTATTTTATTTCTACTAGGGCCTTATGATTTTACTACTGCCGCATCATCACCATACTACCCTCTCTCTTTATTTTTTCTTCATCACCCCCTTAAGTTACTCTCATCTTGCTCCTTATTACTTCTTCTCATCGTCCCTTATAACATTTACAAACTTTGATGGATTCTGAATAACACAAGTCGGAAACTTATATAGCAAGCCTCTTCTTCTTCATCATTCGATTTTAAGATAAATATATTTTAACCCTCACAATGTTACACCATAAAGCTCCATTAATGATTTTTTTTGTTTTTTTTCGTTATTTTTTATTTGTTATACTTATAACATTGACTACATTGTAAAAAAAATTACTTCAATCAAGATGCACACGACTCATCTTTGATGTAATTCAACTTAATAGTCTTATGTACAACATGTTTGTGTGGGCACTCTGCGTAAAGGCTAATTTAACTTTTTATACACTTCACGAAGTAGAAAATTTTTAATTTTACATTAAAAATCTTTTTTAAATCTGTATATAATTATTGACAATTATAAATATATACCAAAAAAAAAATTAGTAATTAATTGAAATAATAATGAATAATAATTTGTCAATATTTATAATATAATAAAAAAAATTAATGATAAGTGTATATGAGTGTATTTGTGTATTGAGAACCCTTGATGCATGTGTAAACGATGTTTGCGGGGCGATTAGTAGCTGTCGGGTGTATACTGTCTGGCTTGCGCACATCAGTTTGTCAGCTGTCGTATGTATATATATGAACAAATGGTGTAGCAATGTGAGATGATGATAGTAAGAGTGGTGATGGTGATGGTGAATATGGTCGCGGTGGTAGCGGTGGTGGTGGTTGAGACGCGTCCGGTGCAAAGCAAAACCAACGACCTTGTCCGCCAGTTTGTCTTCTCGCTCCGCTTTAGCTAATTAAATGTTGTAATGTTATGCTATTCGGCTACATGTATAAATCCCCAACGACAATAAGAAAATCATTGACAAAATCAATTACGAATATTAAAAATAATCATAAATATTATTTTTTTTTATCAATTATAATTTAATATTTTTTTTTTTTCCTTTTATAATTAAATTTTTCAATACAAAAGGGGTCATGCGAGATTCATTGTCGAGTTTATAATGACAATAAAAATGACGTAAATTTGATGATTTTTAATTGTGATATCAGTCCAACAGATTTTACAAAAACAATAAGATAAATTATTGTTAAAAATATGCTTTTTTAAAAAAATCAACAATGTTTATATTAAGTTATTTAGTACATAGTATAAAATTGCTTATTTAGAACGTATATATTTTTTATTTTTAGATATAACTGAAGAGTATATAATGAACTCGTTGCAGACACGATGAAACAGAGGTGAAAGTACGCCCAAGCAGTGTCGCACAACATATACAAATATAAAAAAAGAAATGAAATTTTAGTCGTTAAACATTTTACAATATTTCCTAAGGTGCTATAGTTTCATTCTTAATATTTCAACAAGCTGATTATATACAATATATAAATTCCCAGAAAATTTTATATATTAAATAAATATAAATGCTATATTCGCAGAAATTTTGAGACGGTCTCGATGAATATTATTATTATATTTTCAAATTTTTTTTTTTTTTTCAAGGCAATGAGATTATTGCAACCAATATTGTACACACTGCCACAAATAAGATACCAATTTGACATAGCTTTTGTACTTGAAAAAATATGCGATAAGAAAAAAAAATTTATATTTTCAAATATAATATACTTATTTACATGCATGAATGCATAAATTAAGACAAATTATTATAAAAAAATAATCAGAAAAAATTATTTATTTTTTATTCAATTTTAAAAAAAGAACAATATAAAACAAGTGACATGCAATTATGAAGAGTACATAAATGTATGTAATGTAGTATAGAAAAAAATATAATTCAAGGCGATAATATGTGTCTGTTGTTTCGAGGTATTTAAATTGAATTGTCAATCGGGTGACAGGAAGTAAATATACAGCAATAGACAGTAAATTGTATGTATGCAAAATGAAAATACACATGTATAAAAAAAATATATATATAACGAATGGAATTTTCTGTAAATGACGTAAATAATATATGTATTAATTTTAACTAGCTATGGAAAATTAGTGGTGTTAGATGAAGTCTTGTGTTGCATGCGTACAGACATCAAATTGGAGCTGAAAATATTGCAAAAAGGTGGCGCACCACAACAGCAGCACCATCACCACCAATAATAATATTTTTTTAAAAAATGCTATGAGTCTGCGCTCTTTGCTGTCCTGAAAATTATATATATATACACACATTTTGCTCTTTGTCCGCTCAAACAGCCTCCTGTTCATTGCAATGTGTGTTCATCCATAACAGAGGTTCACAATCTCAACCGATTACCATGCAATATCATAATTTTATTATTTTTATTTTCATTTTTATACAACAACACTTGATTATTTTTGAGCACACTCAAATATCATCTCCCCTTCTTTATCTAACTTTTACCCTTATTTTATTTTTAACAGTGCAACAGTAAGAGACACCCTATGTCATTTTTTTTTTTTTCTTTATTTCAACTCAATTATTGCTGATTCGATTGCACGGTTATTAAATCGACCAACACCAAGAAACCTTTCCACGCATCGTCCTCGACATATTTTTATATTAACTGATTGATATTTTTATAAAATAAATATATTTTTTTTTATTTTTTTTGTTAAAAATAACATTGACAATTTTGTTTATTAGGCGCCACACATTGATGAACCAATTATTTGAATATGACGTCGTCTTTAAAATCCAAAAATAAAATAATGTATAAAGTTTATTTTAATTTAACTATACAAATAAAATACTTGTAATAATGAAAATTTAAAATATTTTTAAAAAAATATATATAATAATAAAATAAACATATATTTATAATGAAAAAAAAAAAAAAGTGCAAAGTAAGTTATTTAATTTGTATAAATTTTTTTTTTCGATTTCACTCTCGCTGTCATTGCCGTTTGACCTCATTGTCAATGACCATCAATTTTTTCATGATATTTTTTTGTTTAACTTGAATATTAATAATAAATTAAAAATAATAAAAATATTATTTAAATTTTTAAACAATAAATTCAAAGAAATTAAATTTTTTTTTTTATAAAATTTACAAATTAAATTAGTTTGAATAATTTACAAGATATTTGACAATGGCATTAGGGATAAATAGATTTGAGAACCGCAGTAATATAGCCAGCTGAGAGAGTAAGAAATATATGAATCCTGTCCTGAGGAGGAGGTGGCAACAGCGCTGCTTGGAGCATCCAAGCTGCTGCTCCAAGCTGTGAGCTCAACGTACAAACAACACAACATCCGTAAACTATATGAATTTTAATACAATATATATTTACACATATACATATTATTATTTATCATAATATGTACAAGATGCTGAGAGCCCGACAACAAAAATTCAGGCACGCGGCAAAACTGCGGGTGTGCCAACGTTATATTGTCGCGCACGCTTCCACCACGTTGCAGGTCCAGAACCACGCGCGACTTTAAATACTTCAACTCAAAATAATTCATTTATATATCATTTTATTATCTAAATTTGTTTTATTTTTATTGTTTTTATTATTAATGATAATATAATTATGATGAAATTAAGAAAAAATAATGATAAAGATGATAAATTGGGTAAAACCAATTTCACTCGCACAAAACATTTAAATTTATATTTAAAATTTTTACAACACAAACATAATAATATCATACATTGTTTTAAAAATACAATGATATTTTTATTTTAAAAAAAAATCTATATACCGGCTTTCTCATATCTTTGAGAAGTTCCAGATAAATATGCGTCATTCGTTTGGAATTTAAACGTGTCTTTGGTCAGATCTTTGAGAGAAAAAAGCACAAAGACCGACACTCACGGTGAAACTTATATAGTTTTATAATTCTCAATGATTTAATCATCATCATTTTTATTTTACTCTTTATTTTTTTCATCATCTACCTTTATAGTTTTTTTTTTTTTTTGACACTTGTACACAAGTGTTGGAAGACATATAAAGTTTGTATGACATGATATGTAAGAGAGTGTGTGTAAATCGGCGGTAAATAATACAAAAGATTATGTGAGTGAGTGAGACAAAGATTGAGATGAAAGTATATTAGATGTTTACAGACTTGCCGAATGCCTGAAGAACGCCATTATACGATGGATGGAATTCACTCTGGTTTGACCACCCAGAAGGTACAGCCGGACATACCACCCGCGTTAAACAAGTCGCCTGTCAAATTATATATGCCTGGATATATTGATGATCAACTTACTAATTCATTATTATATTTTAAAACAATGTATGATTTTTTATAAAATATTTGTACTGTAAAATTAATTTGAGCTTTTATTTTCAACAAGGGTAGAACGATGAGAAATATTACAATGAAAATGTAACATCAAGTTGTAAATTGGAGTACAGTGAACGATTCAAGTAGTTGATTTCAATGCGAACCCTTTTTCAACAAACTATTTATCTATTTATATCAATAGCAATATTTTATTTCATAACTATTATTAATTTTTTAGCTAAGCTATTAAAATTAGAACTAATACAGGATGATGATGATGATGTCAAGGGTTTAAATCTAGATCAAATAATTTTAATAAAACAATTTAACTAATATTGCTGATATAATTTTAAAACTATTTATTTAGATAGTTTTTTTTCTTTTCCAATGAATAAGAAATAAAAAAGATGAAGAAGAAGATGGCTTGATTGAGTTGAATGGCATGTTCTTCTAGCAGGTAAGTTGTAAAAGATATTTGAGTTTATATAGTCTCAGTATATTTCAGGACTGGTTTAGCATGACACCACTGGATAGTATACACCATTGGATAATGAAAAGAAAGAAAAATGAAATATTTTTTTAGTCTGTGAAACGACACAAGGGAAAAAGAAATCAGTGGCGTACTGAATTGGGCCTTTTTTTTCGTTCAAAAACACACAAATTTGCTCCGATATAGTTTTATAAAATTAATATAAAACAAACTACTTAATAATACAAAAAAACATATTCAAATTATGTTGATAATATCAATAAAAGCAATAATTAATATAATATTATTAAACTTACCACATGAATATTTGAAAGTCCAACATTATCATTTTGTTTTTTATCAGTTTTCTTAGGTTGTCGTTTAGTTTTATTGTCATGAAAACGTTTTCTTAATATAAATGTTTCCTGTACATTTTGTTCACATTGACTTTGAAGAGCATGACTAAATTTTGGTACACATTCATTTTGATGTCTACGATAACCACCTATTCTTCTATTTAAACGATCAAGAGATTCTTGTTTTTTGGGGGTGATTGGTTCACCCATACCTGGTGCTTGACCCATTTGTTGTTGTAATTGTTGTATCTGTTGTATCTGTTGTTGTTGTTGATTTAACTGTAATGTTGAATTTAAATGTTCAAAACCTTGATTTATTGGTGAATGATTTGTAACACTACGTACACGATTTATTTGTAATTGTTGTTGTTGATGTTGTTGTATTGATAAACCAATATTATTATTGTTAATATTATTAACACCAACACCACCACCACCTATACCACCAATACCACCACCAACACTACAAATTGTATTATTATTATTAATATTATTGCCTGGACCACTACCCGTGCCAATGCCGGGGGGGCCTTGCGAAGGCTGATGAGGCACAAGCCCCCCGGCCTCCATACAGCCCCCTAAATCCACTGCAGAATAAGCCAGTTCAGTTGTTACTTATCAACAACTAAATTATATTATATCTTTAATAATAACAATGATAATTTTTAAATATAAATTTTTTTCTTCATTAATCAACGTTTTCACACAAGTTTAATATTAATTTCCTGTTGTTGTTTTATGACATTTATTGAAGAACACTTATGTGTCATCCACTTGATGCTTTTAATTTTTTTATATATCATTTCTTGTTATTCACTCTATATAAATATATATGCTACTAAAATATAAACAGTTGATTTTTTGTTTGAAAAATCTTAATGGAACTTTTTTTTTTTTTTCTCTCAAATCTAACAAGTTATGGGGGGAAAACAAGTCCCATGAGATAACTAGTAATGTCAATTTAAAAAATTTTTTTTTTTTTGGAATTTTATTAATAAAAAAATACGGGAAAATTGTAAAATTGGAATAAAAAAATTATGGCACGGGGCACGAGCGGAGCAGTTGAACTAAAAGTTTTTGTATTTTCACGATAAGAGTGCCCCACAGAGCAGCAGCAACAGTCCAACGAGTATTTTACTTGTTGTGTGAGTTGTAGAAATAAAAAATTAAAAAGAGGATAATGTAGAGGAGGAGGAGGAAGAAACTTTAGAGTGGGGCATGAGACCGGCCGCTCACTGCCTTTCGCTGGTTTTCTACCAGTTCAATTCCTCTTACAAAATTTTATACACTCCAAATGTCATTATTTTAAAAGCAATGACATTACTCATGCTTATATATAACTACATTGAAATTTCATAATTATAATATAATTACAAAATGTATCACAATACAACTCACGTTATTTATCTTAAAATGTTGATTAACTTTTTTTAACTTTTCAATTTGGAGTATTTCGCTGATAAAATGTCTTATATTATCAAAAAAAAATTATATAAAAATTTTTTTTTTTCATGTCAACAACAGGTAGTTGTGTCTTGTTTATAAAATAATTTAAAAAATGCATTAAAGACGCCAAAAAAAAAACAAAAATGGAAGCACTTTTTTTTTTTTTTGAAAATTTATAAATAAACAAGCAGCCCCCCTTTTTGATTTATCACTCAAAAAAATAATTTACATATGAATTATAAATTTAAAAACTCCAAATATTAATAAAATAATTTTATAAAATTATAAACTTGTTTAAATTTTTCTCACAAATGATTAACAAATCACTATAAACAAAAAAAAACATCAAAGTTACTTAACATGTCTAACTCCAAAAAATAAATAATATAAATATTTAATTAACTGTCAATAATACTTTAGTATAATAATAATAATATAAAATATAATAATAAATTAAAATTAATAATTAAATATTAATTATGTATTATTATAAATGTTGTTTATATTATTTATATTTATTGGCCATGTCGAGCGCACGGGGCCATTAACAGAACTGCGCGTGGGTAACAAACATCAGAGTGTGTTAGATATATAATACAACATAAGAGAGTAGTCCCCCTGGTTTCAAACATTGAGAGAGCAAAATGCTCACAAATGCTACGGGACTCGAAACCAAGGCATATGTCGTGTTTTAAAACAGTTAAACCATAATAATATGATCCAAAAAAAAAAAATACACCAGCAACAACTTTTATAAGCGCTCTCTTCTGGATAATTTGTTAACTTATTCATTTAAATAAATATATAACGATAATTTAAAATAATAAATGTACATTATTTATAATAATAATAATGATGATAATAATATTGAAATCATGCAAACGCACATACACTTTTGCAGGACAGATGTAAATTCAAGCTGTGCCATCTAGCGGTTATTATGATTCTGTCTCATCTCATTTTAGCTCCAAAATACTCCAATAAAATTTTTTAATTAATTTTTTATATTATTGTATGAAGCTTTTTTTGTGATTTTATTCATCCAGAGTCGAGTCATTGTTAATATTATTTGCTGCAAGTTGACTTAACTGAGGATGAAAAAATCTAGCTGCTCTTTTTTTTATTCGACAATTTGAATATTATGGTAATATTTATATATGAATTTTATTTAAACAATATTTGAATATTTTTATGATACATATCTATCTGTTTTATCATTTAGTCACAATTTTTATTATACAATTTGAGATAAAAATATGTTTATCAACTAGTTATTCGTAATTATTTAAAGAAAAAAAAAAACGCCAATTTTTTTAAGTTTGCCAGTCTTTAAATTTTTTGAGCTCAACTGTTAAACCTTTTTTTTTTTTTTAATGAAATTTTGGCAGTGTAAACTAATAATACAGTCAGCAATTTGAAAATTGTTTAATGTTATTAATCTAATTGTCAATTGATTTTTTTTTTATTACATATTTGCCAATACTTTTTTAGACGTGCATTATCATTCATTATTTTATTCAAACATTATAGACTAGAACGCGCTGAATACATAATTAAAATTAAAGAAATATATAATTTTTTTTTTTCATAATAATAAGTGCAATTTTGTTTATCAATTGTTTATTTTCTTTTTTGTTTTTGAATAAATTTATAAAGGAAAATTGATATTGTTTAGATGGAATTTACTGGGCTATTTTTTTAAAAGTATTTAATTGGTTTTCGAAAATTAAAATGAACACTAGCCTATTTATTAATTATAATAATTAAAATTTATAATAATCAATTGGCCTAATGCTGTACTGTTATGTACAATTTATTATATTTTTTCCATAACAATGGATGGTTTTTTTTAAACTCGTTCTAAAATTACAAGCAAAAAAAAAATGTTAAATTTTCTCTTCTTTTTTTCATATGCGATAAAGGCGTTTCTATAATTCGTGTTTTACAATGTTATCTCTAAAAATAAAATTGACATTAATAGCTTTGTTATTGTTTCGATTTGTTATTTTATTAATCAAATCTATTTTCTTTTTTGTCTGGTATTTTTACCAATAATGAGACTCAATTTAAAACAGTCTCAATTCTACAAATTATCAACTATTTTGTCCAAAATTTGGACGTTATTCGATGCATTATTTATTTAAATATTTATAATTTATTTATTTATATTCACAATGTCAAAAGAATATTATTTAAAATAATTTACATTATTTTTTTCATTTAATAAGATTAACAGATTACAATGTTTAAATGAATTTTTTAATAAAATTTACAATCACATTGATAAATAAAAATTATTAAAATTTATAATAATTATTAACGTTATTTAAATTATAATTTTATTTGAAATTTTCTGTTTATTTTTTCATATATTTCATTGAGTTTAATAGTACGGTTATTATCATTTATTAATTTAAAAAGAAAAACATAAAAAAATAATTATTTACCATGCAGTATTTTAATAATTATATATCAAATTATAATTAATTTTCATTATGGTAAAAAAATAAATTAAATTAATTAATATTAATAAAATAAACTAATGATAATTATTTATTGAGTGCAAATAATTTATCAATACGTATACTGCAAGGCCCTTCAAAAACTCCCAAATTTATTTTTAAAAAAAATCTTTTTTCATCGGGTATTTCGTTAATGTAATTTAAAAAAAAAAATTACTTAAATATCATACGAATTTTATACAAAAAAAAATCTTAAATTCATACTCATTCACTGTACATTATTTAAAATTTTATGAATATTTTTTTTTGTCATATTTTGATTATTACGATTGAAGTTAATAATTCGAGTACTTCATAATCCCCATGATTTTTAAAAACATGTTTATTTACAAATTGCACATGGGATAAAAATTAAAATTTAAATAAAATAAATAGTCAATTATAAAAGACAGCAAAAGCTTATCACTGTCATTTTTATCTAAAAAAATTTTTCTTCATTTTCAAAATAATAATTAACAACAAATATTAATGATGGTATAAAATTTATAATGAATTTTATTTAAATCTAAAAATGGACGAAAACTTAAGTAATAAAAAAAAAAAAAAAAAATTGATATGCCCATTTATAAAATAAATTGCAATTTAAAATAAATAAAATTAATACACTACGTGCATTATATAAGTTTGATTAATTAATTAAAAATTAATTACTTAATAACGAAATAAAAAAAAAAAAAATGAAAATATATGTCAAGGCAGTCACGATTATTATTATTTTTTTTTGTTCATAAAAATAAAGTGTAAATAAACGATGACTAATAAAATTTATAATAATATATCTTAATATTTATGAAAAATATATAACTTTATGAAATGAATAGGTCATTTTAGTTGCTCTCTTGGTATTGCAATGAGGGAAAAATAAAAAAATAAAATAAATAACACTGAATGAATGCACAGATGGTGAAATAAATCTAATTACCTGTTTAATTGTTATACTACTGCTAAATGCAGGTTGAATCTGGATGTTGACTGGCTGATTTACGTGTTTTTTTTGGTTCTTTTGCTGTTAATTCTTGTGATGGTCTTCTTGGACTACCTAATGTAACAAGTGCTGATGCAACTGCTAAACCAGCACTTTGTCCAGCTGGTGTATAAAGTTCATCACCAGTTGGAAGTCTAACAAGTAGAGATAAAACTGCTGCTCTATTACCACAACAAGGTTCTAATGCAATGGGACTTGGTGCATCTTGAAAATCCTTAAATAAATAAAAGCAAATTCACATTAATTTTTGATCATTTTAAAAATAATATATATTTATAATTACCTTTTTTTTTTTATGTCTTGTGTTACCATTAAGTTCTTGTTCATTTTTCAATACTTCATTTGATACATCACGTATATTTATTTCAACAAGTACTTGACTAAATGCACGACTAGCCATTTGTTGCATTTCAACAAATAAACGTTGTCGTCTACGATACATGTCATATTTTTGTTTTATTTTCCATAATATTGCAGCAACCATTAATAATGCAAGGAAGCACCTGTGTGGAGTCATATAATCTCTAGTTTACAAGTTAGTACTGCCTGAGGTTTATAGCAATTAAAAATATGTACTGATGGTACAACATACTTGCTATTATTTATTATTAATTTATTATTATTAAAAAATAGTAACGATTTTACTTACGTAGAAAATGTTATGAAAAACTGCTGTAGATTTAACTTTGAATATTGTGAAAATGATATTTGTATCCATAATGGTGGTTGAAAATCATAAACATATACATAAAATGTTGTATTACTTTCACCAGTTGCAAAATTATAATCAGCTTTACTAAAACGATATTTATATGTTGTACAATTTGCACCAAGTAATAATGGTTGTTCTGGACGATTTGCTTTTCTCATTGTTATATTCATTTTAGCAAGTACTGAGCATGCTATTGAAAATTCAGCATCAACATCTGGTTTTGATGGTGAATTTTTAAAATTAATTGCTCTATAATGACGATCTTCTTTTTTACTAAGATTAAATGTAAATTGATAATCAATAGCCAATTGATCTGTAATATAAAGATAATAATAAAGAATAAATATAAATAAAACAAATAATATACATATATATAAATAAATAAAACTTACAAAAACAAGAACCCCTTGTTGGATCACCTTCATAAAGACTAGATATATCGCAACGTTCACAATGATCACCAATAATTCCTTTAGTTGTACAATAACATTTACCAGTTTCACTAGTACATTCAGTACCTTGATCATTGCAAGAACAAGGTTGACATGTTGCACCATTAAGTGGACTACCATAATAACCAGGCATACATTTATCACAATGTATACCACGTGTTAAATTACCACATGGTTTAATACATTCATTACTATCACCAATACAAGTACTATGTCCATTACATTGACATACTGGACAACTTGTAAAAAACCATTGATTTATTTTACAATAATTATTTTTTAAATTTGTATTTGGTCCTTTTGAACCACCAGACATACATTTACCTTTGCCTGTTTTAGAACCATCATCACACCAACCACAACCAGGATCAGATCTACAATCTAAACATGAATCATAAAAATTACACCATTCTTTACCATTATTTGTATCACGACAACTTGATTCACTTGTTGTCCATTCACGACATTGTCCATATGGAAAACTAACTGGATATGCATTTTTATCAACACATTTATTTTCATTTTGACACCATATACAATCAAATTCTGTACAATTACGACAAGATGTCCAATCAACACATGGTGTATATGTTTTACATGATTCCATTGTCAATGGTTGTGCTTGTATTCCATTATTATTATTATTATTATTATTTAAACTATAATTATTATTGTTGTTGTAATTTTTCATGTTGTAATTTTTCATATTATTATTATTACTATTACTGCTGCTATGATGATGATGATTATAATTGTTATTATTATTATTTAATATAAATGTATCTTTAATTTTCATAAGTGGTTTACATCTGTCATTACCATTTGGCCATGCCCACATACAATGTGGATTACTTGTACATGCATGACATGTATGTAATTGATAACATTCAATACCAGAATATAAATCACATTGTTCTAATGTTGTTATACCAACAATTGGTGGTTCATCACCGCTACCACCACCACGTCTACATATTTCATATGCACAATTTTTACCACACCATGAACAATCATATGAATTTTGTACACATGCTGAACAATCTTTAAATAATTTACATAATTCTTCTGGTGATGTCATACCACGTGGTTGTTGATTATCATCTGGACAACGTATATATGTATATGTTGTATCATAATTATCAATATGTATAATTTTTTTATTATATTCAACACAACGATCTTGTCTTTTATCCCATATACATTTTGTACCAGTTCTTGATATAAGACATTGACTTTGTGTTAATAAATGTTGACAATTACCAGGTGTATATTTAATCATATCAGATAATATTTGTCCATCAAAACCACCATAAATATATATTGATTTTTGAAATACATTTGCACTATGTCCATATCTTGGTAAATCTGACATTTCACGTGGCATTGAATAATAATGCCATGAATCACATGTAACATCATATGCAATTGTATCTGCTGAATAACAACGTGCACCATGTGAATGTATTGTATCATTATGTGTATTACCACCAAATATTAACATTAAACCATCACTAACAAATATACCAGTATGAAAAAAACGTGCTGATGGTGCTGATGTTAATAAACGCCATACATGACTATTTGGATTATATGAATATATACGATTTGTTAATGCTTGTGTACTTTGTGATTCAGATACATAACCACCATAAACATATATTAAATTTGTTAATTTATCATGTGCTGAACTATGTCCATATCCACCTTTTACTGGAAAACCAATTGTATCAATTATTTTCCATTCACGTGTACCAAAATAATATTCTTGTACTGTATTTAAATAACCATATTGTGGTGAATGACCAAATATAACAACCATTTTTTCATTTTTATCATGACTATCATGTATTAAAGTTGCTGTATGTCCAGCAACATTTAATGGTCCACACATTGTCATTGACATTGTTTTATTAGCAGCAATATTATTATTATTATTACAATTACTTTTAACTGTAACATTTTCCCATATTTTTGCTGATATATCAAATGCCCAAATTTCATTAGTAAATGTTGTATTATCTTTAACACCACCATACATAAATATTTTATCACCAAATAATACACATGAATGTGCATAACGTGATAATGGATATGTACCTTCAATATGTGGTGTTTCCCAAACATTACCATTAAAATCATAAACATATATCATTTTTGATTTATGAAAACTTTCACCACCAACAATATATAATGAATCACGCCATACTATTGAACAATGACTTGCTGAACCATCTGGTAAATAATCATCATATGTTATTGTTTCCCAATAACCACGTTCAATTTTTTGACTACAATCTGGTCCTTTAAAACCAGGTAAACAATCACATTGATGTCGTTCTGGATTACATTCACCTTGTTCATGTTGATGTGTACAATTATTTGGACATACTGGTGAATCACATGCTTCACCAGTCCACATACCATCACATGTACATGTACCATCAATACATGCACCATGACCAGAACAATCAGTATGTGAATATCTAAATAAACAAATAAAAAATTCATGTATTATCTTTCATTATGTATTATTATTATTATTAAGATTTAATTACCTGCTTGGACATGCATTAACTTTGTATGATATATTAAAACCACTCATGTTATATGCAACATCAGAATAAAAATGTAGGAAGACAGTACCAGATTTTGCAATGATTTCTGGTACACGACGTATGTGATAACCATCTTTATGCATTAAACCAGTAAATATACCAAGTAATGGTGCTTCAACACTATCACCATCATAAATATATAAATGATCCCAGCCACATTCTGTTGCAAATTCTTCAATATGCATTCGTATTGATGAATTTGGACTACTCTCAATTAGCCATGAACATTTAACATCTGTTGTGTAATTACCAACGCCATCATGAATACTTCCTGATGGTGCTGTAAGTCTATGACATAATAATATTTATCATATTATAATTAAAAGTATAAATTAAATAACCTTGGTGTTATAAAAATTAAATATAATTTAATTTAATTTATGCTATTTAACACTAGGCTTGAGAAAAAAAAAAAAGAAAGATATGTTGTCTTCTTCTTCTTCTTCTTCTTCTTCTTGAAGAGAGGAAAAGAGACAAGTACCGTTATGTACTTCTACTACTACTACTACTGTAAATGATAAATATTGCTTTGATGATAAATATCAACAAAAAAATAAATAAATTAAATAATTTAAATGACATGTAGATATTAATATTCACGATATGTGATTGTAATATATAAAATGATGGGATCAATGACTCCACATGATTTGATATGTTTATTAATGAGCTGATAGCTCAATGTATACATTAAAAAAATTATCATAATGTAAAAATTAAATATATATAATTAGTGTCAAAGTAATGTAGATTTGTGGTTTTTTTTTGTAAACTTACTTGACTTTACCACTGCAGTGTTGACATGCTGAACCTTGCCATCCATCATGACAAATACAGCTACCATTGACACAGTCACCGTTGATACAATTGTCTAGAGTACAACTTATAATTTCTAGACCGGATGTTGTTGATGATGATGATGATGATGAAGATGATGATGCTGCTGTTGTTGTTGTAATAACTCCAAATAAAATTAACAAAACAATCACAGCCCATAACAACGGATAGGTAATAATATACTTGGATATATTATCATAATGTGACAGATATTTTCGACGATATTTTGATTTAAATAGAAATAAAAACATCTGCACAACTTCTGCCATTTTGCTGGGCTTCCATGTCAGAGACAATGGCCAATGGCGAACACGAAAAATTGACTCGTTTTCAATCACTTGGCTTTTTAAGTCGAGAATGATGAAGAATTTAATTGTCAACTATTTTTATTTACTATAAATATAATATTATTATTATATCATATGTTATATGTCACTTTATATTGGATCAATTTTACTTGTTGTATTTTTTATTTTTTCGTTGATGATATTAAACAGTTAGAAAATACAATAAACTACCGTAAAACTACCTGTCAAAAGATTAGTAGAGATATTCTCACACACCAGTCCATAGACTTGTCCAAGTTTATATATATAAAGTCCTCCTCTTTTCACCCACTTTTGCTTAACCCCCCTGAGCCGTCAAAAATCACCGCCATGTTTTTTTTTAAAGCCAATTTATCATATAATTTAAATTAAAAATATTTTTTTATAACAATTTTAGAGTTAAATTTTTACATCTGTTTGTTAGCATTTTGAATTTAATATAAGCATTTTTGTTATTTTGAACAGCTTATAAGTTTTATTTGAATTTTTATTTTCATTAACAGTCGGTAAAGTAGAAAGCATTAAACGCGCGAAAATTTAAAAATGAATTTAACTTGAATATAAAAAACAACACAATGACTTGATTATTATTAAATAAATAAAAGTTATATTGATAAAAAATAATCAAATTAATAATTAAAAATTATATAATATTATTTTTTAAATAAATTATTAGTTTTTTTAATTTAAAAAAAAAAAAAAAAAACAGTGTCCTGCGCGTCACGGGTGATATGATATATATAAAATACGAAACAAACGAAGGCACGGGACCCACTCTTGCAGATGCTCAAATGCATTCAATGTGTAAAGAAATAAAAATATTTTTGTCTATAATTTTAAATTAATTTAAATATTAAAATTTTCTAAATAAAAATTCATAAATGTATAAATATTAATTAATTTTAAAAGTTTTTTAAGACATTTCATTAATTCATCAAGAACAAAGGTGCGTTGATTTTTTTTTTTTTTAATTTATGTTTTGTTTTTTAATGAAAAAAATAATTGCAATATAGATGTATTCAGTTTTTTTTCGTAAATTTGATTTTCTACTTTTTTAAAAAAAATTTTTTCATTTTTTTTCTGTATAGATTTTAAGTTATGATTGGACCATCATCAGGTGTTAATGATGTTAAAAATCATGATGAAAATCCAGTGCGTATTAAAAGAAAAATATTTGAAGAATTGGATATTGATAGTTTTTGTGACGAAGTGTGTCAAAGTGCTAAAAAGTGTAATTCAATGGAATCTCAAATATTAAATATTGACACAGATGATATTGAGTTATCATTGTCATCAGTATCACCATCACAATCACCATTAATACAAGATACAATAAATAATGATTCAGTAACGAGACTAGAAGTTCTTGTTGTTGATGGTACTTGGGATGTATCAAATCTTGCTGGAGCAGATTTTATTGATTTTTTACCAGGCCTTAATCATGAAACAGGAATAACAATTGGTCATAATAATATTGATAATATTGATAATAATTATGGTACAATATTATCATATTGGGAACCAGAAACAACAGAGACAAGTGATTGTACAAATATACTTGATAATCATGAATTATCATCATCAGAATTAACACAACCACAACAACAACAACAACAACATCAACGTTCATCATCAGTTGTTAATTATGAAACACAAATATCAACTGGTAATCAACAAGATGATCAAGAAAATGCTAATCTTTCATGGCTTATTGATTTTAAATTAGATAATTTTATTGAAGCACCAGAAGAAAAAACAATTTTACCATGTACAAGAACAAATAATAATGGTAAATATTTTAATCTTAAATTTTTCATTAATTTAAATTTAAAAAATATCATGTATTATTTCAGTTAATAAAAATCGTAATCAAGCAACAACAACAACAACAACATCAACAACAACATATCATAGTGATAATAGAAAATCATACAACAGTGAAAATAATGAACAAGTTATTAAAACACAATCACAAATAACAACTAGTTATATTCCACCAATTGATAATCGTAATTATTCATCATCAGTACGTTCAGATGGACCAAAAAAACCACCATTTACATATACAGAACTTATTGAACATGCTCTACATGAAAAAGGAGAATTAACAGTGTCTGCAATTTATCAATGGATATCGTAAGTATTAAAAAAAAAAATTGTAATATATAATGTAGGTTTTATTTTTTCATTTATTTTTATTTTTTGAATGATGCATTTATTTTGAAATATGTATAGTATAAAGTTTTTAAGATTTTAAATTTCCATTTGGTGACTGTATATATATTTGGTCGTCACAAAATGAGGGTGCAAAAATATTACCTGGTACTTGATGGTACCACTGCCCCCAATGCACGGTACTACCTGGTACCACCTTCTACCCTCATCTGACTGTTTCAACTTTTGTAGCATTTAACTGAGCTTTCACTTGTTCAATTGTTTAAAATATAATATTTTTTTATTTATAAATAAATAATGTTTTTATTTTTTTTAATTTTAAATAATTTCATTAATCAAAAATATATATTTGCATTAATCAATTAATAATCAATAAATAAAGTAAATTTTTTTGCAATTAATTATCAATAAATTAATTGATTTTTTACAATTGAATTGATAATCAATAATTTAATACTTGATTTTTACTATTTAAATTACATTTATCAAATTTACAGATTAAAAAAATCAAAGCAATAAATTGAAAGGTCAATCAAAAGTAGAATCAAAAAAAAAAAAAAAAATGTCAACACTCTCTAAATGTCCTGTGATTATAAATGATATATATTTTGACATTAAATGTATATTATTATATTGAAATTATAATTGATTTATAAATATATATATATGTAATCACTGGGGCGTGTAAAGAGATAGTTTATTGCGACAAAAAAAAAACCTTCTTCCCCTCAAACATAAACGACTAATGGCATATGAATTTTTTTTTTTTTTGGGGGTGGGTAACACGCCGTGACATCGCACGAGTTAAACCAGGTGAACAGGTAAAGTAAATTACAATTGAGGGGTAGATTTGAATTGTTTTTCAAATTTTTAAGATGACATGATTACAATAAAGACAAAAAAAATAATCACAAATGATTAAAAAATACAAATAAATTAATGTATCCTCTGTTAATTTTGGTGCTGACATGTGCCTGTTACCATTAAGTCATCATCTTTTTTTTTTCCTTGACAGTGAACACTTTCCATATTACAAGAGTAATGATGATCGTTGGAAAAATTCAGTTCGACATAATTTATCGATAAATCCACATTTTCGAAAAGGATCAAAAGCACCACATGGAGCTGGACACTTGTGGGCAATTGCTAATCGTGAAGACATGAGACCACGTCAATTAACAGCAATGCAAAATTTCATTTCCAACTCAACGTTAAAACAGGGAGTTAAAAATTCTAGTGAATTAAATTATACACGAAAAAATAGTACAGAAAATACAACAAGGTTAATATAATTAATAAATAATTAGCTAATAATTAGATAATAATAATTTAAATAATTTATTTGTCTAGACAATGTGTAGCTATTGATGAAGTTGCAGCAGCAACTGCAAGTATTAGTCAATCAACTGATGAAGATATTTTATCATCATCATCATCATCAACACTTGAACACTGTGCTGAACAAATATTAAATGGTATAAAAAGAGAAGTTGAAGTACAGTATCTTGTACCAATGACACAACAAAATAATTCAAATAATGATCATCAATCTCAATCAACTGATCAAACTTCAATTGACAAAGCAACAGGTTTGTATTTAAAAAAAAAAAGCTACATTATTATAATAATAAAAAAATTAAGTTAATAAATTAATGATAATTATTAAAAAAAGAACGTGACTGTTGGAACGTTCTTGCAGATTTTTTAAATCCAGTATCAAAAGAAGTTGTTGCTGAAGAATGTGGTCTTATTGGTGAGGGTTATCTTGTAACTGATTTAAATCCATCAACTTTTGGACTTAGTATGGCTGAATCAGAAATAATAACATCAGAAAATTTATTTGGTGAAGAATTGAGTTTTCAATTTTATGAATTATCATCATCATCACAAATACAATCAGCCTGACATTGTGAAATGAAAAATAATTGTATTCGTATGATATTTTTAGATGATAAAAATATACAAAATTTTCATACAATTGATGATAATAATTCAAGTCCAGATTTTATACTTCCGGATGATATTCCGTTATAAATAATCATGATGATACTGTTTATAATATTGATAGTTGATTCAATTGGCTATAAGTGTGCCTTAACAAAAAAAATTCATTATTTATATATATAATAAATATTAATGAAAATGTTTTATCAAAAAAAAAAAAAAAACTTGTGAGTGTTTGTCGATAGACATGATTTATTACTTGTACTATTCACGATTTGTCTTCTAGTCTTTAATTAATTAATCATGATGATTTTTGTATTAGCAAAGAAAATAAAATATTTACAATTTAAAAAAAAATCAAAACAGCTTAATTATTTTTAGCTTTTAATAATTTTATACTGCTCATACAATATTAAAAAATAATTTTATTCATTTTGTTGTTGTTTTTCTGAGCTTTTAGGTTGTTCTTCTTTTTTTGTTGTAACACTTTTTGATTGTTCCATCAATTGTGCCATAATTTTTTTTGATCTTTCTTCTTTTTTTGCTGCCTTCTTTAATTTTTTATCTTCTTTTTCTTTCATTTCAATCATTTGTTTAAATCTTTCATCACCTATAACATTAAACATCATTTAAATAAAATTTCTAATTTAATTATATAATAAAACTAAGTCAACTTACGAGGATCAATTTTAAATCCAAATTGTCGTCGTACTTCTTCTACAAGACGTTCTTTACGTTCTTTTGCTGCAAGCATTTCTCTTTCTTTTTTATTAATTTTGTCAGTTAAATCTTTTTGCCATTTATCAACCATTGACATATTTTTTGCAATTTCCATTTCTCTATAAAAATAATAGCCAATATTAAAACAATGTTTATTAAATATATAATAGTAATAATAATATACCTTTTTTGTATTTTTTCTTCTGCTTCTTTGTGACGTTGTTCAATGAGTTTCCAACGTTCTTGTACTGACAAAGGATATCCTGTATTTTCATAATCAATTTTATCATCAATTTCTTCTTTTGTTGGCCAAATTGAACCAACTGGTACATCCAATGAATCAATGCCATATCTACCAACAGTTCTTTGCTTAAAACGAACAGTATCATGAATCCATAACATACTTTCTGTATATGGTTTTACACCCATTATTCTATTACGATCTTGTGGTCGTAAATTTGATTTATTTCTTTTTTTTAATAATGCCTCTTGTTCTTCAGGTGTTTTATAATCAAGATATTTTGGAGTCTCATCAGCATCAACATCATCAATTTTATTTACATCTTTTGTTGAATAACATTGCTTTAACAAAAGTCGATAAATTCCAACATTTAATCCAATGCCTTTTTCACTTATTAACACTCTTGAATTCATTGTTAAATATTATTATTAATTATTTTTTTTTTAGACATGTACTATCAACAATAATAATTTGTAATTTTATTGTAATTTGTAACCTTAAAATTTTTATTTTGCAATGTTTACTGGTTAAGGTAGAGTTTCCATTGAAACGACAGTATTTTTCGTCAAATGAAAATTCACTGTCGGTAAACTAGATGTCAATAAAAATGGTATAAATAAATTCATAATAATTATAATAAATATTTAAAATGATTAAATTTACTTTCACATTATTGTTATTATTTGCATCAAGTTATTTCAAGTTAGAATTAATTAGTTTAGTTGGATATATTTATTTATATTGTTATTATTTATCAGAAATCAGCTGAGAGAGAATTGGGCTCCACACAGATAAAATTTAAATTCAAACACACACGTGAGAAGCATGGGTACGACCAATAGAGTTACAGCAAAATTTAACACACTTAATTACAATTAATTAATAATAATAATAATATAATTTGATAATTTATTTTTGAATAAAAATCATTACATGATGCAAGGGTAGCACTGTGCTCATCAAATAACCAGGTGTTTTCTTTATTTCATTTATAAATTATAATTAGCGACTTAATATTTTCTCCGGTATTGATCTGATCATGCCGTTGTATTTTCTCCGATATCAATGAGCCAAAAATGTAGTAATGTCGGAGAAATATTTCCACCATAGAAAATTTATGAAAAAGCGTGATTGACTTTATATTTAAAATTTTATTTTTTATGTTTATTTAATGCTTTGAAATATATATTATCAATAATATTTATTTAGGGAGATGGGGGTAAAATGGACACTTTTTCCTGTCTGAATACATGTAAAATGAGTATTCGTTTTGCCCCCATCGTCCCTATATCAATTTTTTATTTAAGGTTCCATATTATTTAATTATTATTAATTCCATATGAAAATTATCTAAAAAAAATTTTGGTATGAAACAAGTATCCATAATGTCAAGGTGTAACTTCAGCAATGCCGCAACTATCACAATAAGTTCATATTGATTGATCGTCGTCAAATGTTTTAACCCTTTTAAATTTTTTTAGCCCTTTGACCCAAACATAATGAGACTACATTTATTCTGTTTATTGTCAAAAAGATCCTGTAGTAGCTAACAAAAATAAAATTTCTTATACACAATTGCTACTTCAGGATCTTATTGACAATGATCAGAATAAATAGTCTCATAATGTCTGGGTGAACGTTCACATAAAATTCACGTTTATAAAAATTGCTTTGACTCAGGCATAATGAGACTGCAATTATTTCGTACATTGTCAGGAAGATCCTAAAATAGCTAACAAAAATAATTTCTTTTTTTTTTATCATTGTTTAATATCTCAATTAGAAAGTAAATTTCATGTTAAAAATATAATTTTATTTTTTCCATTTCAGTTAGTCCAATTACGTTTTTTAATTTATAAAATAATTATATCTACGTAAGAGAAAAATTTCCTAAAACAATAATAAATAGAGGAAAAGAAAAACATTGAATAAAATAAATAAAAAATGGTTTTATTTTTGTCATAGTGAAATTATAGAATTACATTTTTTTTTTTTTTTTGATGATAATTTATTGCTACTGATATTAATGTTCACAAGATACCCTAGACCAGTGAAATTGTTAGACTTATTGTTTTGCGAGTTTGTTGAGTCTTAAATTTAGTGCTTTTAGACATTTTTAATTCATTGAAAATTCCAAGTAGAAGAGATGTTAAGTTATTATTGCTGATATCAAAAAAATAAAAGTTGAAATATAAATTCTTAAAAGTATCAGAGTAAAGACTTGGCAATTTGTTTAATTTTAATGTTAAATTACAAATTTTGATTGTAAGCTCAAGCGGTTAAAATATCTTAATTCTTTAAAAGTATCATTTGACAATGATGTCAATACACTGCTACTGATAAATATAATATGAACATAAATTATTAAAAAATAAATTAAAACTAGATTATGAATTATTGATTTAAAAAAAAAAACTCTTATTGAGTATACGAGGAAAATATCTCGTTAAACAGCGTATATATATTTAATATTTTTTAAAAATTTTAATATGCAAAGTATACTATTTAAACCTATTATTAATCACTGATAAACCTATTAATAATCAGTCTAATAATTAAATTGTAGAATAATTTTTTACTCACCCCAATTAGACAAGCAATAACTGTACTGGTTGTACATTGAGTCTTTAGGTTTGTCCAATTATTGACTACATAACGTGAGTTTAATTATCATAAATTTAAAATAATAATATACATTAGTTGCCTAATTAATTTAAAAATAATAAATCAATGTTATTTTATTTTAGAATGGTTTCAAAAACTATACCACTGTATTATTAAAAGAGGAATTCCTGTAACTAATAAATAAAAAATTAATTTTAAATTAATTCTTTCATTTAGCTTATTTATTTGCTTTTTTATAAATTCAGAAATTAATTAATTAAACGTAATTATTTTTATTTTTATATTTTTTTTTTTCCTTAATATATATATTTCAAAACGTTAACATTATTCTTTGTAAATTATAATTAGTGATTTAATATTTTCTCCGGTATCGATCTCATGCCGGAGATTCTCCGACATCAATATCATGTCAATGAGCCAAAAATGTATTAATGCCGGAGAAATATTTCCACCACAGAAAATTTAATTGACTTTTTATTTAAAGTTTTATTTTATATATTTATTTAATGCTTCAAAATATATATTATCATTACTTTTTATATATACTCATTTTTCATTTAAGGATTTATCATTCCATATGAAGATTCTCTGAAAAAAAATGTCTGATCCTAATGAGTGGCCTGCAGGTAAAGGTGAGTTGCAAGCCATGTAATTGTTAAGTCTCACGATGTACCTGTAGCAGATCTTGCTTCGTTAGGAGTTGTATGTTTTTGTCAAAGCTTAAAAAGAAAATTTGAATAATATGTAAAAAAATAGTGATAGTTGAAGCTATGATAGAAATTTTTATCTTTTTTTTTGACATAAAGAGACTCGGCTATGTATTCTGCCCATTGTCAAGAAGATCCCGATGTAGCTAACAAAAATAAATTTCTTATACACAGTAGCTACTCCAGGATCTTCTTGACAATGATCAGAATAAATAGTCTCATAATATCTGAGTGAACGTTCACATAGATTGAAAAATTTAAGCCATTACTTGTTCAAGCAATGTTTTCTCTCAATTTCATTGCAAACAATAAATTCACGTTTATAAAAATTGACTCAGGCATAATAAGACTGCAATTATTTCGTCCACTGTCAAAAAAATTCTGAAATAGCTAACAAAAATAATTTTTTTTTTTTTTTATCATTGTTTAATATTTCAATTAGAAAATGAATTTTATGTTAGTTTTTCCATTTCAGGTTTTTTATGGTTGATATTTATAAATTACGTTTTTTAATTAATAAAATAATTATATCTACGTAAGAAAAAAATTTCCTGAAACAATAATAAATAGAGGAAAAAAAAACATTGAATAAAATAAATAAAAAATGATTTTATTTTTGTCACAGTAAAATTTTAGAATTACAATTTTTTTTTTTTTTATGATAATTTATTGCTACTGATATTAATGTTCATCAGTGAAATTGTTGGACTTATTGTTTTGTGAGTTTGTTTAGTTTTAAATTTAGTGCCTTTAGACTTTTTAATTTATTGAATTTAATTCCAGTTAGAAGAGATGTTAAATTGTTATTGCTGATATCCAGAAATAAAAGTTGAAATTAATTATTAAAAGTATCAGAGTAAAGACAATTTGTTTGATTTTAATAATAAATTACAAAATATATTGACTGTATAACGTAAGTTTAATTATCATAAATTTAAAATAATAATATACATTAGTTGCCTAATTAATTTAAAAATAATAAATCAATGTATTATTTTATTTTAGAATGGTTCCAAAAACTATACCACTGTATTATTAAAAGAGGAATTCCTGTAACTAATAAATAAAAAATTAATTTTAAATTAATTCTTTCATTTAGCTTATTTATTTGCTTTTTTATAAATTAATAAATTAATTAATTAAACGTAATTATTTTCATTTTTATATTTTGTTTTTTTTTTTCCTTAATATATATATATTTGAAAACGTTAACATTATTCTTTGTAAATTATAATTAGTGATTTAATATTTTCTCCGGTATCGATCTTATGCCGGAGATTCTCCGACATCAATATCATGTCAATGAGCCAAAAATGTATTAATGCCGGAGAAATATTTCCACCGTAGAAAAGCATAATTGATTTTTTATTTAAAATTTTATTTTATATATCTATTTAATGCTTCAAAATATATGTTATCATTACTTTTTATATATAGTCATTTTTCATTTAAGGATTTATCATTCTATATGAAGATTCTCTGAAAAAAATGTCTGATCCTAATGAGTGGCCTGCAAATGAAGGTAAATTTCTAGCCATGTCATTGCTAAGTCCCACAATGTAGGGTGTATAGAGATTTTTTTTGGAAACAACTTTTTTTTTGTAAAATGTATTCACTAGGTTGAATAAAAGTGGAATAAAAGTGATTAATTAAGCCAAAGTTGATCATATTATTTATGAATAACTTGTGTTTATTTTCTCGGCTTTGACCCAGACATAATGAGACTATATTTATTCTGTTCATTGTCAAGAAGATCCTGATGTAGCTAACAAAAATAAAATTTCTTATATACACAATAGCTACTTCAGGAATAAAGATCTCCTTGACAATGATCAGAATAAATAGTCTCATAATGTCTGGGTGAACGATCACATAAATCGAAATTTTTTCAAAGCCATTACTTGTTAAAACAATGTTTTTTCTCAGTTTCATTTTAAACAATAAATTCACGGTCATATTAAAAAAAAAAAAGTGTTTTTTTTTTTTTAGTTATAATTTTAGTTTTTTCATTTCAGGTTTTTTATCGTTGATATTTATAAATTACGTTTATAAATTAATAAAATAATTATATTCACGTAAGAAAAAAATTTCCTGAAACAATAATAAATAGAGGAAAAAAAAACATTGAATAAAATAAATAAAAAATGGTTTTATTTTTGTCATAGTGAAATTTTAGAATTACATTTTATTTTTTTTTTGATGATAATTTATTGCTACTGATATTGATGTTCACAAGATACCCTAGACCAGTGAAATTGTTAGACTAGAGTTTTGTGAGTTTATTTAGTCTTAAATTTAGTGCATTTAGACTTTTTAATTCATTGAAAATTCCAGATGAAAGAGATGTCAAATTATTATTGCTGATATCAAGAAATAAAAGTTGAAATTAATTCTTAAACGTATCAGAGTAAAGACTTGGCAATTTGTTTATGGTTTTAATGTTAAATTACAAATTTCGATTGTAAGCTCAAAGCGGTTAAAATATCTTAATTCTTTAAAAGTATCATTTGACAATGATGCCAATACACTGCTACTGATACAAAAAGTAAGCTCTATAAAATACAATATATTAACAGCACATTGTGCCTTCATAAACATCTTATAAAAGCACCAAATTTGTGAGCAAAAACATTCACGACAAGCACTTACACTTGCACTAATATCAACAACGTTGTACATTGTGTCTTTCAGTTTGTCCAATTATTGACTGCATAACGTAAGTTTAATTATCATAAATTTAAAATAATAATATACATTAATCACTTAATTAATTCAAAAATAACAAATCAATGTTATTTTATTTCAGAATCGTTCCAAAAACTATACCACTGTATTATTAAAAGAGGAATTCCTGTAACTAATAAATAAAAAATTAATTTTAAATTAATTCTTTCATTTAGCTTATTTATTTGCTTTTTTATAAATTCATAAATTAATTAATTAAACGTAATTATTTTTATTTTTATATTTTATTTTTTTTTTCCTCAAATATATATATTTCAAAACGTTAACATTATTATTCGGTGTTATCGTTTGGTAATCATAAAATTTAACAATTAGAAGTCCTGATTATCAAACCATTGTTCCGTCTTATTTTTTTTTGTATCAAGATTATATTCAAGACATTTTTTCTCAGCAATTCGTTTGCTAAAATAAAATTTAAAAATTAAAAAAAAAATTAATAAAACTGTCTTTGTTATTTTAATTAAAGTAAAGTATACCTATCTTTTTTTTTACAAGATATTATTGGATATTCCAATGCAAAACACTGAGGTCGATAAATATTAAAATATGTGTAACCAATACTTGATGCAATTGGACTGTCAGCTTTTTTTAAGCATTTATAAAAATCATGATCACACAAGCAATTTGATCTAAACATAAATATCATATTAATTAATGATTATTAAATTAAAAAATATAAACCATAATATTATTTAAAGTTAATTGTTATTACCGTGTGACAATTCCATTATTCAAAAGTCTTCCTTTAGATTCTCCTGCATTAATCGTACTAAAACATTGATCATGAGCTGAAATAAAAAATATTATTTAATTTCTTTTACTTGTATTTTGTTTTTTATATTAAATTTAATTTATATAAATATTTATTTACATCGACAACAAGCATCTGTTTTGTCAAATGTACCAAGTGAATCATTTGTTGAAGCAATATTTCCAGATCCACACCATTTAGTTCCTGATGAAGACAAAAAAATTATTAGTATAATTAAAATGCATTCAGCAATAATTACTAAATTAACCTGTTGTTTTTATAATTATTTTTTTTTTACAGTTAATCTCTTTAAAATACCTGGATAAACAGCATGAAATGATGAAAAAAATTTATTGAGTAAATCTCCGATTCCTGTTGTGTTTTTTGAAGCATCATTACCAGTGATATCATTTACAATTCCTTTAATATTACTAACAGCATTTCCAACTCCTTGAAGTCCTTTTTCAACTTCTGTACGATATGTTGGAACTTTTTCATCTCCTTTTATTTCAGAATTTCCAAATATTAAAATAACATAAAATATAACAAGTAAAAATTTTCCAACAAACGAATTCATTGTTTTAGGAGTTTTTTATTTTTTTAAAAAAAAGACTATTTCACAACTGTTATCAATTATATATATGCGTGACAATAAATAAAAATATTATTATTAACTTATTATCTTTTTAAAAAATAATGGCGCAATAATTATTATTGCATGTCATTGGGTTTATAAGTAGCTCTGAATTCAATATCAATCGAGTGATAAAACTTATCGAAAGTAATTTTATTCATGAAGGTAGATGTTAAAATATTTTTTTTTTTAAAAAAAAGGTAAAAAATTGATAAAAATAAAGATGTTAAATATTAATTGTTATGCTGAATAATTTCAGAAAAACAAACTGTCATTTTCCTGAATAAAGCGATAGTTATAATTAAATTTTGAAATTTAAAAAAAAAAAAAAATGTATTTACCATATCAATGTATCAGTTTATTCAAATTTTTCCACACTAATATGTGTAGAAAGAAAAAAAAAATAATTGAAAAAAAATATTTGCATGAATTGAAATTGACAAATATATTTATTTATTATTGATTTATTTTATGATGGTATATAAATTTTTTTTGTTGACTTTTTGTGTAGCTTGTTAAATAGTATTTTATTTAAATTACATATTAATTAAATTAATTACAATTCTTTTGAATGTAGTTAAAAGAAAAAAATATATATATATTTTACTATTGCTGTATTTTTAAAATGAATAAAAATTTATTCAAGTCATTTAATAATAATTATAGTTATTACAGACTATATTAACGAAAAATATTCAATTAATTTTTTTATTTTTATATATAATGTTTATAATAAATACTTATCTTTGTAATTTTATTAAACTAAATTCGGCTAAAATTCAATGAGGATTCGTTGAGCTTTGAAGAAGTGAAGAGTAAAAAACGAGTAAGACATATACGTAAAACCTTAAGAAAAAAAATCACCAAAATTAATCCATTAAATTATAAATAATATCTTACTTTCATATATCGATAAATTTATAAGTGTTCCAGATTTAAATATCACGGGCTTATGTGATTTTGTAATTATAATTTCCAACGAACGTTTATATTTTTTATCAAATTTCCGCCAATTACTTGTTATCAAATGCAAGTGTTTTACTCTACATCATCAACAAAAAAAAAAAAATATAAATTACAATTCATATTAATATAAATAGTCTACAAAAGTATCAATTATTTTTTCATACTTGATTTATTCCAACAGTAAACGTTATACAGCAACGTCATACAGCAATAATTATTATGGCCAATGGTTTTGTATATACAAAAAAAAAAAAGATCCCAGTTACAACAACAAATTATTGTTCTGTTCATTATCAAAATAATTATAAAAATAAACAAATGGACATAATTATCAGGGTAACAATAGATATTAATTACAAGAATAGAAATGCTGTTGATGGTACTGGTCAATCATTTCATCGTGGTAAATCATGCAGATGCTATTTCTCAATCACAGTCACAAATAGTTCATGTTAATATACTCAATTATCATCATCATTATTCATTGCCAATTGGTGGACAACAAACAGTTACAGCTACTTAATATGATCAAAATTATTGTTGTATATTATAAATAAATAGACCCCCTATTTTTTTTTTCAACAGAAATTACATTTTTTATTTAATAATAATAATTACATTTTGAGTAATAAATTTTATGAAAAGAAAATAATTAAATCTTTTACAGTTGGAAAAACGTTAGTGTATTTAAATGTTTAAATTTTGGCACATAATGTGTTTTTAAATTATCCAAAATGATCAAACAAGTGTCTCATCAAACATAATTTAAATTGCAAGACTCATTTTTTATAATATCATATTGAATTGATTCATTGTATGTTTCTTGTTTCAAACTTTTGACAATTGACTTTTTATCTGATTCCAAAAGATTAAATGTATTATTTTCAATGTTGAGCAAAGATAGACGTCTCAAATTAGCAAAAATGTTGGGATCAAATATGCTAAGCTTATTTGATTGTAAACACAATAATTTAAGTTTATTATTTTCATTAAAAATATCAGGTGAAATAACAGTTAAATTATTATTGCTGATATCCAAGTATTTAAGATCAAACAATTTGCTGAAAATAAGAGACTCGAGCCTTGTGAGATTGTTTGATTGTAAATACAAAAATTCAAGTCTTTTGTTTTTATTAAAAACATCAGGAGAAATTTCTTGTATTTTATTATTACTGATATCTAAGAATGTGAGATAAGACAAGCTGTCAAAAGTAGTTGACGGAATACTTGTTAATTCGTTTGATTTTAAATTCAAATAATTTAAAGATGTTAAACTCTTTAAAATGTCAATTGGCAAATATTGTAATTCATTACTACTGACATCAAGGTTCTTGAGATAATATAGTGTCTTGAAAGTATCATTCTCAAGTTTTGTAAGTTTGTTTGATCTCAAATTTAATTTTTCTAATGCAAATAATCCTTTGAAAATATCTTGAGGTAGTGATTGTAAACTATTGTTACTTATATCTAGATATTTAAGATAAATCATCTGGCTGAATGTACGAGACTCAATACTTGTTAAATTATTTGATTGTAAATACAAGCTCTCTAAAGATCTCAATCCTTTGAAAGTATCATTTGACAATGATGTCAATCCATTGCTACTGATGTCAAGGCTCTTGAGATATGATTGGTTCGCAAAAGTATCATTCTCCAGCTTCGTAAGTTTGTTTAATCTCAAACTTAATGTTTCTAGGCTTCTCAATTCATTAAAAATATCTTGTGGAAGTGATTGTAAACTATTATTGCTTATATCTAAATATGTAAGATTAGACAGACCATCAAACGTCATAGACTCAATACTTGTTAAATTATTTGACTGTAAATACAAGCTCTCTAAAGATATTAATTTTTCAAAAATATCATTTGACAATAATGTCAATTCATTGCTACTAATGTCAAGGCTCTTAAGATAAAATTGATTCTCAAAAGTATCATTCTCAATTTTCATAAGTCTATTTAATCTTAAATTTAATGTTTCTAATTTTTTAGATCCATTAAAAATATCTTGTGGGAGTGATTGTAAACTATTATTGCTCATATCTAAATATGTAAGATTAAACAGCTCGTTGAATGTCATAGGCTCAAGTTTTGTCAAATTGTTTGATTGCAAGCTCAAGCTTTCTAAATATCCTAATCTTTTGAATGTATCATTTGGCAGTGATGTTAATTTATTGCTACTTATATCAATAATTCGAATATCTTCCAAGTCAGTAAAAAGACCTTTAGGAAGAAATTCTATATTTTTTTCCTTAACTATTACAGTTACTGGATATGTACAAACTTCATGATTGTAATATACCGAAGTGGGATCATAAAAATATGTTTTGTATGTTGGTCCTGAAACATAATTAAACAGTATATTATATATGAATATTTAGACTTACGACATCTAATCGTTGACATACTTTTTTCTATAAGTTATTAAATTATTAAAGATAAAAAAAAAAAATTGTAACTTACGTTGGTCTTTAGATCTCTTTAGTGTATGTGAAGAAGAAGTTATATCAACTGATGGTCTTTCGCATCGAGACAGAGCTGTAGTAATGGTCATGGTCGCATGAAAAACAATAATATTTTATTAGAAAAATTATAGTATATACTCGTTTTAAAAAAAACTTTATTGTTAATAAAAGTTGAAACAAAAAAACCTGACTTACATGGTGTTGTTTCAGTTGATGTTACTAAAATATCAAGTTTTTCTGAAACACATTCAATTAAAACAATTAAGGTATACCAAAAAAAAAAAATTTATTAATTAAAGTTGAAAAAATAACTTACGATTATTTGTTGATGAGTTGACCGACTGATCAGTTTTGTTCAAAAGAGATAAGGAAGAATTTATTGGTTGAACAAAAGTGTCAATTGTAACAGAAGGAGGATTCAAACGTTTACTACTTGATACTGTCGTTGCAGGTGGTGTTGCTAAAATAGAATTTAATCCCGAAAAACATTAAAATTTACTAGTTAATTAAAACAAAAATTTGGGTTATTAGTTGAAGTTGAAAGAATAAATATAAATTACTTGTTGAAGTTTCATTGGTCTTGTTATTTGTTGGTACAGTGCTGTTCCCTGCAGCTGCTGAATTATCATTTTTCGATTGTTCCATCCACAGGAAACATGCTCCCTGAAATTATTAATTAATATATATTATATATAATACAATTTTATCAACATTGTAATTTAAACTGATATCGAATTAAGTGCCATCAACACATAGCTATAGTATTTTTTTGATCTATAATTTATTAAACTGTTGAAATAAATTGAGCCGTGGAAATATTATTTTATCATTGGACAAATTGTCTTGAAAATTATCTTTATAAATAATCAAAAATATTGTTTGTTTTCATAAATCATAAAAGATAAAATTAGTCGTTAATTATTATTATTCAAAAGCTACAACTTATATAATACAAAAAAAATTATTATAATCTTTTTAAGAGCCAAAAATAGTTCATCATAAATTATATTCAAATCGATCTATTTTTAAAAAAAATTTATTAATTACACAAAAAATTAATTCTCATAAATTATTTCCTATGAATATATTTTTTTTTTCAATTTAAAAAATAAAATATATCGTAAGATTTTTTAATGTGATATCGTCAAATATTTTTATAAAAATAAAATCTATTTACGTGGTGTTAACGCTTGAGGCAATGGTTTTTTTTTTTTTTTTTTTCAAGACGATGCCTTATTATACCTTGTTTTTTGGTGATAAAAAAAATTATCGTCAATGACTTATTGAAAATATGTTCTATGTATCACAAAACATACATGTATGAGTATAAGTTTTAAATTTTATATATAAAAAATAGATTATTGAATGTAAAAACATTATTTTTATTTTTTATTTTAAATTGGTAATCTGTTGAAGTATTGAAATAAACGTGAAAAACATTTTTTTATTAGTAAAAATATTATTTTCCTCAAAACAAATTTTATGAATATATTTTTGTGTTTGTTATCTAAAAAAGATAAGGGCCTCATAGATTTTAAAACGCTGCCTGTTTGAGCCATTGCCTATGACTAAAAAATGCCACGACAACATTAGACAATTTATATAATAAAACTTTTATATAATTTATCAAGTCTATAAATTCATTTATTGAATAAAAAAAAATACAATTATTCTCCAAGTTATGAAAATATTGTTGATGAACAAATATTTGGTATATATATTATTCATATCAAGTTTATGAATTTTTCTTTTTATTTATTGAACGTAAATTATTGAATAGATCTACAATGATTTTCTTTTTATATAATATCAAGTTTATATTCTCATTAGTTAAAAAATTATTTTTATAAATCTACACTATAAAAATAAAATCTACACTATAAAACATATTTTATTTAAAAAAAAAAAAACTGAGCTCACGTTATCAAAGCCACGTTTCTTAAAAAAAATTTTTTTCTAAAATTATCAAATTTATATTAAACAAAAAATCATTATAATCTTTTTAAATGTTAAAAATAGTAAATCATATATATTTCATTAAAATAATTCTGAAAACTCTTATATTGAGTACATGAAAAATATTTAAACAGATGCAGTTTAATATTTTTCTCAAAATTTTAATATACAAATTATATTGCTACTATCAGTTTAATAATTATATTGTAGAATAATTTTTTACTCACCCCAATTAGACAAACAATAACGATTGTACTAACTACCCGAACCGCTATATAGCTGGACTTCTTCATCGTTGAAGTGATCAAACACGACTAGTCAATAGTGGTCGATGACAATGGACAACGAACGAATGAACTTAAGAAAAAAAATACTAATAGGTTTTCGACAGGTGATGGAACTAATTACTAATCCACGTTTGAGTTGAAACAATATATTATTTTCTTTATATCATTGGCGAACAAAGCAGTTTTCTTTTTTCTGCTTATTATAAATTAATGATCCATTATTTTTTTCAAACAAATATTTAAGATATCTTAAGACATTACTTTTTTTTACTAATTAAGAGTAAAATAATAGAAAATAAATCAATTTTTTTATTGTAAGATTTTAGAATAAATTTTTTTTTTTTTTACATTTTGAATAATGAATTTTATGTAAGGAAATTATTATTAAATTTTCAACAGTTTAATAAACGTAAGAATATGTTTTAATGCTTCAATTTTAACAAATAATGTGTTTTTAAATTATCAGATAAATATATAAAAAGAAAGCATATTTAATTTAAAAATACATGAACTTGCAAAACGTCTACAGCTTTATTGCCTCAACTTTTTTTATAAAAACCGCTACCCCATTTTCAGCTATAAAAATTTATGTGATTACATCTAAATAAAATACATAAATTAATTATCATTTAACATAGTTAAATAAGATTAAATTGATAATATACATATTATATCCGATAAAACTCAGCACTTTGTTAACGAAATGGTTTTCTTCATATTTACTAATCGACATTGATTCAATGATACCTAAAAGTATCAAGAAGGATTTTTAATGGCCATTATACGATCAACACTTCAACCTAAATAAATAAAACTTTAATAAACAATTAGTTTACATATTATATATTTACCATAATACATTTAGAAAGAAAAAAAAAATCCATAAAATTTTTTATTTAAACAACATTAAACAAATGAAAAATTTAAAAATAAAACCCGCTTTTTTTAACGACATATATGTATATATTTACACAAAATAAGTACTGTCAAATTAAAAAACAAAATTAATTTAAATTTATAATCAATGATAAATTTGAATAAGTTAAAATATGAATTTTAATTAGTATGATAGTATCTTTGATCAAAAAAAAAGTTAATAAAATATTTTAATTGTTAACTATGATTATTGCTGTTGTCAATTTTTTTTTTTTTTTTTTTTTTCTCTCCCACTCTTTTTCTTTTTCTTTGTTCAACTACTTGGATAAAAAGAGAAAGAGAGAGAGAGAGAGAGAGAGAAAAAAAAAAAGACAAAGGACTTGTGACTTGTAAATCATCACAGTAAGTTGAATCTTAGTAAGAAAATACGCCTACGTAATAAATCACAATAATATTCGCAATATTAATTAGCATGATATTACTAGTGTTAATTAGATAAAAGCAAGTAACAAGATGGCTTAGTCATCAAAAGCTAGGGTTACCATATGGAATGATATATCGGTTTGGCCCCCAATATATATGCGAAATCTTATTAGAACATTTCCTGAGTTGGAAACGAATGTCCTGATCAGTCCTGATAAAGTCCTTTTAATATGTCCTGATTTGTCAAGGTTTTTTTTTTTTTTTTTTCAATTAATCTGATATCCCTGGTGGAAATATTACTCCGCGATTGCTCCGATCGTTTCCTCAGTAACTCCGAATTTTCTCCGAGATCTCTGACGAAGGAAATTTTTTTCGGCCGTTTCTCCAAAAGACTCGGGTGAAAAAATGTTCGAAAAAAATTTCTCCGAGTCAAGAATACTTTTCTCCATTTTTCTCCACGTTAGACTTTTTCGGAAAAAGTTCAAAGTAATTATTTCACGCCAAAAAAAAAAGTTCTCCTCATTTCAATCTCCTCAATCAATTTTGTATTACAGCTCATAATTATGGGGGAGGAAGGTGCTAGGAAAAATGTCTTGATACGAGATTTGGCACATATGATAACCCTATATCAAAAGCTTCTCCCGCAGTAGATGAATGGCTTGACAATCAAGGTTTTCACAGATCAGAAAACAATACAGAAAATAATTCTGAGAGCTTATTTAAGCGTGGTCAAGACTGACTGTGTTAGGTATATGGCAGGGAATCATCAATTATTTGACCAAGTATGCTCATTTATATTTATTTAAAATGTTGTTTCCTATCGTAAAAAAAAAGAAAATATAAAAAAAAATTAAAATCCAGTTACGCCTCATAAAAATTATTGATAAAATTATTAATCATTAGTTATCATAATAATATTATTATCTATTAAGTTATTATACGGTTATTATTTTTCATTTTGATATTTTTTTCCATAAAGCTAAAGTAATTTTCAAAGTGCGTTCATTAAAATTAAAATTAATAATTAAATTTTGTAAAAATGTTTCACGTTTCAACAAAATTCATGTTTTTCAAATAAGTTAATAATTTAAGTTTTGTTTCACAACCCTGGTAGAAATATTTCTTCACCGTTACTCCGGCATGAGTTCGATGGAGTAAATCCAGTCCATCATAAACATGAACCAATTAATTTATTACCTATAAAAATTATTATTCATTTATTTTTTTTTCAAAATAAAAATACACATTAATCAATATTTTCCTCTTTTTTTTTTTTATTTTTTGTTTCATTAAAATTTTAAGTAAATTACAAATAAAACAATAGTCAATACCAATACAAATTTAAAGAAATATGAATGATGGATCAAAAGAACGTGGTATTGATAAAATTTTTGATTGTGGTAAATAAACAACATTTTAATTATTCTGACATGACATCAATGATGGAAAAATTACTCCGGCATGAGATCAATGCTGGATTTTTGTCTTCTTCATTGATCTCATGCCGAAATAATTTTTCCGATACTAATTTCCACCAGGAAATGTTCAGTTGAATATATAAATAAAAGAAAATAATTCAGGAATTTAATTCCATATAAAAAAAAAAATTGAGTTTTTTTATTTATAATCCTAGTTTTATAATTTCAGGTTTTCTATCGTATAAATAAAATTTTAGTAATCCGTTTTTTGTTTTTTTACAATAGGAATAAATTTTTATTGAATTTACATTCTGAATCATTTATTGATAAATAAAAAAAACTGCTGACGTTGTCAGAGCAACGTTTTCAAATATTTAGGTGATGTAACAATTTACGGTAACGCTATTGGCACTGAATACGGAGGAATTTACGGGGACATTTATACAGGTTACGGAAAAACTTACGGTAAACATAGTCACAATTGTGAGTGTAGAACTGATTACATTGTGTGTGAAACCCGTATAAATGTCTCCGTATTTCTCGTGAATTTCCCCGTATCGGTGCCAATAACGATTTCGTTTAATTCATCATCATCATCAATAAATAATGAAAGATATTCCGGACTTTTTGAATTTAAATTAAGAAAAAATTCGAAATCCAATACAAATTAACAAAAGATATATCAAAATCCACTCTATCATCAACATGAATCAATCAACTTATTGTCTATAAAAAGTATTATTCATTTGTTTTTTTGTTCAAATATTCTCCTCTTTTTTTTCTTTATTTTTTGTTTCATTAAAATTTTCAGTATAAATTACAAATAAAACAATAGTCAATACCAATAGAAATTTAAATAAATATGAATGATGGATCAAAAGAACGTGGCATTGATAAAATTTTCGATTGTGGTAAGTAAATATTATTATCACATTATAATTTATATTCTATAAAAATAAAATTATATTATTTCATCAGTCATGTGGGCAGTTGATCAGAGCATAAAACATGTCAACAACGTTTGTCCATCACGTGAAAAATGGACATGGGATAGACTTGTTTCATCAGGATCTAAAAACGATAATAATAATAATAATAACAACAGCAATAAAACAAACAATAACAATAATTATTATAATAAAAATTCAAATGAAAAAAAGCAAGACATAAAAAAGTTTAATCAAAAAAATATTGATGATGAAACAATTGATCTATCAGTTGCTGCCAATGTCAATTGCTGTCATATTAAAATTCAAGTACATAATTTATTTACAAACTTAATTAACTATTTATAAATTTAATTGTTTATCAATGTCAATAAATAATTTTATAATTATTTTCTAAAGGATCCTTGTGCTGCTTGTTGTTGCGAATCAAACTCTCATCTACCATCAACTTGTCCAGATGGACCAAGACGTTTAAAAAAATATCCAAAATGTGGATGTAAATCAAATAATTCAAGTAACATTGAAGCATGCTGTGAAGCTTGTAAAAGTCATCTTCATTCTGTTTAAACAAAATTTTAATTAATTAATTAATTAAAAGTAAATCTAAAAGAAAAAAAATGAAAATAACATGATTTATTATTGTGTCGTAACAATTTAGCCTTGGCCATGGCATCGACGATAGAAATTCGTATTTTAATCGAAAAAAAAAAAAAAAACATTATGCATCATTGTATTGCATGATTAATATTATTACAAGTTAATTAAATTTTATAAAACCAATTTGGTTATTATCACAAATGATTTTTTGTTTGTTTTCTTATTTTTTTTTTTTGGTATTACGTTGAAGGCACGATGACCTTAGTGATAAATGATCAAGTATAAAAACATGTATCCCCTACCTCTCGTAATGATTATTCGAAAGCTAGTGGGGATCTGAATATTCTCTAAAAAAACCTCGTCGTGTCAGACTCGTGTAACCATAATATTCATTATTCACAATTATACATTAAACCGTCGTGTTTTATTCTCAATCATTGTAATAAAATTATTCAATTTATAAATATTGAACACAATTGTAACAATGATTAACAGTGAGTTTATTTTTATAATTTTTTTTTAAATTTAATAATTTTTTAAATGTTGTTTATTATTTATTAAAATATATTATAATCAAATTATTATATACTTTATTTCATACATTTATATATTTTTTTTATAAAAATTTATCAACTCAAAAAATTATCTTAAACTTGCACCTGTTGATACAGAGAAAAAAAATAATTTAATTTATTGATTCATGTGGTCGGTTGGAAGTTAAATAGTGATATTAAAATTGGGTCATAATTTAATCATCAATTTTTATTAAATATTATTTATAATTTATAAATTTAAAATTTAATTCTTATTTATAAATTATTATTGATGATAATAAAAATGTTGAATTTATTTTTTTATTTATTAATTGTTAATATTAAATTTAATAATTATTTTAGGATCAATTGTGATAGGATTGATCATTGTCGTCATCCAGATGATGACTATGATAGAAAGTAAAGATATGAAAAAACGTCAAGCACTTGAAATTGTCTCAACTGGTATCAACCAATTTTCCATGGAACTTTACGAGGTGAGATTATAATTGAAAAAAAAAATTATCATGATTATTAAATGTTATTTATTTTGTTGATAGAGACTCGTGTCAGATGGTAATAAAAATAATATGATATTTTCACCGTTAAGTGTATGGATGGTTTTGTCAATGGCATCACTTGGATCTCAGGGAAAAACAAAATCTCAATTGACAAATGTTCTACATCTAAATGATGACAAAAAAATACAAAATATTGGAGCTAAAACACTTGTTGAAAAACTAAACGTAATTATTATTTAATTTGTCTATTAATTTTTCAATAATTAATAAATTTTTTTTTTGTTTTTAAAAGGCTTTAAATAATGTTGAATTAAAAATTATAAATAAAGTATTTTTGGATAAAAATTTGGAGCTTAAAAAAGATTATAAAAATATAACAAAATCAATTTTTAAATCAACTGTTGATAAAATTGATTTTTCAAATTCAATTAATGCAACAAACATTATCAACAAGTGGATTCAAGAAAATACTAAATCACGTATCCAAGAAATCATTGGTTCTGGTAATTTAAAATTTTCTTTTTAATTATGAACTATTGTATTTTGATTTATATTTGTATTATTTTATCAACAGATGAATTAAGCAAGGATACCAGTTTGATACTGGTAAATGCTGTGTACTTTAAAGGCCAATGGAAAAATAAATTCGACAATTCATCAACTAATTCTGAGCCTTTTTATCTTGATGATGGTGAAATTAAAAATGTATCAATGATGCATACTGAAGGAAATTTTAAAATTGGATATTTACCAGAAGCTGATGCTGAATTTATTGAACTTCCTTATGCAGTAAATAAAAAAAATTACTACTCTAAATTGTCAGTAGAAATAATTAACAATAATTATATTTTGTAAAATTTTTGTAGAGTGATAACAACAGTAATGCCATGAGTATGATCGTGATGATTCCAAAAAATAATACAAATTTAGGACTTATTGAAAGATCTCTGAAAAATATAAAAATATCACGTTTATTATCTGGCAAAATGACTGAAATTTCATTGTCATTGCCAAAATTTACAATTGAATCAAAAGTTAATTTAGTAGCACCACTTATGGACCTGGGTTTAACTGATATGTTTGATGAATCAGCTAATTTTAGTGACATTGTTAATGCACCTGTTAAAGTAAGCAAAGTTGTGCAAAAAGCATTTATTGAAGTTAATGAAGAAGGCAGTGAAGCATCAGCAGCAACTGGTACGTTATTTTATCATCAAGTTTTATTTGCTATGCTTTGATTTTGCTTGCTGCTTTTGTTTTGTCATCAATTGTCTTGCTGCTTTTTCTTTTTTTTTGTCTTGTTTATTTTAAAAAGTACCAAGTGATGATGAACGTTTTGGTGATGCACATGAAGCTGATACAATCAAGGTAAAATAGAAACAAAAAAACAATGTATTTTTTATACAGGATTGGTTGTTGAACTGCTGTCAGCTTTAAGACCAGATGAATTTCGTATTGATCGTCCATTTTACTATGTTATTGTTGATCAATCTGATGATGATATTAATGGTACTGTTGTTTTTCATGGACGTTATACTGATCCCATCTAAAACTCCAATGACAAATAAGGTAAATCCAATAATTACCATAAATATATTTTGTGTTTTTATCAATGTTTTTGTTGCAAAGCTTTTTTGCCATTATCATTTATCATCAAAAAAAAATATTCATCAACATTAAAATAATTTTTAATCACTTAAATAATGTTTCAGAATTTGAAATTGAAAATAGATTTGGACAAGAATACATACCACCGTATGTTATCAAAATAAATCATCCATTTATGATGATTATTATTAAAAAAAAATTACAAATTTTTACAGCAAGAATTTTTGATCCAGCAATTAATACAGAAAAAAAAAATAATTAAAATACAAAAAAATACTGGAGAATAAATCTCTTTATTAAATGGCTCATGTTTTTTTTTCTAAAAGTACAAAAATTTTATTTAAAATTATTGTCTGAAAAATAATAAAAAAAAAAAAAATAATAATAAGAAAGTTTTTCATTTACAAACTAATATCTTGATGATAAAAAAATGTTAAATGATAGTTTACTTTGTAATAACAAAAAGTAAAAAAGAAAAAAAAAATGAATAAACTATTTAATATTTAAATCAAGTAATTATTAATTAATAACGAGTTAATTATATTTTTTTTTTAAGGGGAAGACAATGTTTTGTATTATTATCATCAATTGCACATACTGATTGCAAATTATTATGTTAAATTCAATTATGATTATGCAAATAGATAATAATTATGGCTGACAACTGGCAGCTAAATCAATTGTACTCAAACATCACATAATAAAAAAAAAAAAAAAGGTAAGGAAAATTATGAAATAACACAGTTAGTATCAGTTATTTTTGAGAAAGCACCAGATGTAGCAGATGTCAATGATGTTTTACGATATGGTTTAATTGTTGTTGTTGTATCAAGAAATATATCATCTTCATCATTGGTACTATTAATATCCTGATTACTTTTTCGTTTAAATTTATTATCTCTTTTATCATCTTGACCATAACGTTCAATGTATTCACGACTACTTGGTGGATAACTAACTCTATCAAGTTGTCTATCATAATATTTACGTTCTTCATCAAGAATATCATGTTCACGTGCTCTTCTATATGTTGATAAAAGTTCCTCTCTAAATCCAAGATTACGATCAACACTACTATAAGCTGGCTCATTGTCATGAATATTTAAACTTGGTTTAACAAAACCCATTGGCTGTTGTTGTGATGGTGCAGTTGGTTCATCTTTTTGAGCTTTATTATCAAGAACATATGAATATCTATCATTTATCCATTTATTTGTTTTCATTCGACTTTCACGTTGTACATCAGTTTCATATGTTGATAATGGCTTATTTGAATCAATATAATTATTATTTGTTTGACGTTTATTTATTCTAGCAGTTGCACTATCTCTCCAACGTTGACATTGCATCAATGCACGTTGACGTTGAGAAAATGATGGTTTTACATCATCAACATCATCAACATTATTATTATTAATATTATTATCAATTTTATTATGATATTTTGCTGGTGTTGATGAATCTAATCCATTATCATTATTATATTTTTTTTTTTGTGATGGTAAACGAACACTTAAACGTTTTAAACGTTCATAACTTTCACCTTGACCAGTTAATAAATCATCAGAATCATTCATATCTTTATTGATTTGTAATAATGATGTTAATGTTGGTAAACAATAACGTGATCTTTCTTCTGCATTACGTTCAATATCTAAAAATGTACGTGTTAATATAACAGCTGCTGATGGTTCTTTTTCTTTTTCTTGTTGTTTATTATCATTATCAAATAATTCACGTCTTGCTGTGTTATCTTTATTATCTTTATCTTTATTTTCTTTAGCATTTAAAAATTGTACAGCAGCTTGACGTGCATTTTCAATACGTTCTTCCATTAATTTTTCATTTAATAAAAATTGTTCAGTTTCAAATTTAACAATTTTTTCATCATTTAATGGATTTTGACTTTGTGCTATTCTACGTTCAGCTGATGATTTTGTACGCCAATCATTTAATGCTTTAGCATAATCACTTGTTGTTGTTGTTGTTGTTGTCATTTGTTGTTGTGCTTTGACAAATGGTGATTGTGATACTGGACCTAATTTTGTATGTATACTACCAGGTTTAACTGTGCCTGGTCTTGTTTGAATTGGATTTTGATTAATTAATTCAATATTTGCTGATGGACTTGTGCATGGTATACGACATGGTTTTGGTGGTACAAGATCAAGTTTTGGTGGTCTATTACCTGGTTTTGGTGGTGGTGAAAAACATAATGGACCAGATGGTACTGATGGTAATAAATTTAATGATTGTAAATCATTAGTTGAATCTTTTGATGAACCACTTTTATTTAATACTGTTGCATGTACAACATTCATTAATTGATCAAGACGATTTTCTAAACGTGATTGACGATCAGCATCACGATCTAATAATCTTGATACCATTGTATCTTGTGCAGCAAGTATTTTATTAACAACTTCAGTTTGTGATGTTATTGCATTTAACATAAGTTGTTCTAATTTTTGTGCTTTTTTTTTTCTAAATGGTGCATCTGGTGGTAATTCAACAAATGAATCATCATTTTTAGAACCACTTATTGGCTCATTATCTGATGGACTTTGTGAATCATTTACAAAATCAATTGATAATGTTTCATCATTAAATGTTGCATTATTTGTAACTGTTGTTGCATTAATACAACTTTGAAATAATTCATTATCTTGATCATATGTTTCATTTAAATTATGACTTTTACATTTTTGACGAAAACCATCATTTAAATTTTGTCCAATATCTGGTGAATAACCAGATGATGATGTGCTTTTATATGGTTTATTAAAATTTGTATTTATACCACCACCGCCATAAACACCAACACCACCAACACCACCAACACCTGGGTAATCAACAAAATTACCATACATACCACCAAATTTTTTAGGTTCACTTTTTGTTGTTCCAGTATTTAATGCATACTGTTGTAATTGACCTTGTGTTCTTGCACAATTTGATGATACCAAACGTACTGGTTGTTGATACAATGAATTATACATTTGTGTTTCACGTGGTATAGTTGCATGACCAATATTAACACGATATTCTTGTTGTTGTGGTGGTATACCAATGTATTCTTGACCAAGTTGATTTCTCAACAACATATTTTCTTGTATCAATTGATTTTGTACATTTTGTACATTTTGTACTCCATTTTTTAATGGCATTTCAGAAAAACGATTATTTTCAAGAATATCATAACGATATTGTTGTTGTTGTTGATCTGGCAATGATCTTCTTGATGATTTTGATGATACACGAAGTGTATCTGTATCAGTATTTGTACCAACATCTCTTACTGGTGACATAGAACGACGAGGACGTGCTAAAACAGTTTCATTTGATTCTGATGAATCAGCATAATCACCTTCACGATCTAAAAATTATTTTAAAATTATAATATTAATATTATCATTAAATTAAATTTAAACAAAAAAACAATAATAAATAATTATACATACGTGCTATTTTCCAGCCTTCAGGTGTAACATGAATACGTCTTAGCAATGGCTTAACTGGTTCTTGAAAACCATTACCTTTTACTCGTAAATTAACATTTGTTTTAATTTCTTTTATTGGTGTTTTAGGAATATGCCTTGAATCAACAGTATCAATACCATTATTATGTTGATTATTAATATTTTTATTATTATTGTTGTTATTATTATCATTAATCTCATTTTTTAAATTTCTTTTAGCTTCTAATACACGATTAATTGAATCATAATAACGTTCAACACCACCACGTGTACCATTTCTTTGAGCTTCACGATAACAAAATAATACTTGTTTCATTCTTGATCTACATTGTCTTGCTGTAACTTGATATCCTTTATTTTTCATATATTTTGATATTCTTGTCCATGCTAATGCTGGTTCAGGTTTAATTTGGTCTAATTTTGTTTGTATTTGTTCATCAGCCCATACTGATACAAGTAATGATGTACTTTCTGTAGTCCATTTATATTTTATAATATCTCCAGGTTCATCCATTTTTATTATCTTATTAAATTATTGCTTAACTCCAAAAAACGAAAATTCTATAACAATATAACAATATAATGTTTAATTTAATACTTTCGTTTTAATAGTTAATGTATTTAATGATTATTTATAATTACCTTGATTGCGTTGTTAATGTTGAAATAATAATTATAGTGGGTTATATTTTAAACCCACGATGACCGTTGATTGCTTACATTTCATCTCAAGTTTTATATGGCGTCTGTGCAACAACTTGTTGCATCGTAGTATATAATTTATGTTGTTTTTTTTTTTTTTATATTAATTTTATTTTATTCTCAATGTACGTGTAAGTTGTAACCACATCGGTACCACACATATCTTGGTTAAACATACAGAACCAAATTTCTAACACAATACCCAGCAATGCCAAGTGTACCTTTTTGGTCCTTTTAAACCGGTTTTTTTGTTTATTAAACAATATAAAAATGTGTTTAAAAAATTCTCTCTCTCTCTCTTGCTAAAGTATGCACATGATCAACACGCCCCCAAATACAGCTTCCAGGATTTTACGGAATAAATTAAGAGGCAGCACTTTTCACTTTCTCTCTTGCTCTCTTTTTTTTTTTTTATCCCTCATCATGCAAAAATATACACTTACATAAAATAAATGAACACAATAATTTAATGAATTAATTTTATAATGCAACAATGATAATTGATTGAGTATTATTTTTATTTAATTATCTTTATTTACCACGACTTCGAATGACTGAAAACATTGACAGGAAGGGAAAATAAAGAAAAAAAAAATGCAACAATTATAATCATGATACATTTTTGTTTGTTGGTTGTTCTTTTTTTTTTCTTTTTAAATCTTTGATATAAATTAAAATTAAATTTGATACGTGATTATAATTTTTTTTATTCTTTATCTTATTTATTTTATTTTATTATTTCTAAATCAAAGATTTAAGATTAAAAAAAAAAAACATTACAATCAATTGTTTTTTCTTATGAATTAATTTAGAGATGCAATGTGTGTATTTTTTTTTTTTTTTTAGTATTATATGACAATAATACATGGCAATTGACTAGTGCCAACAATAAAAAAGAAAAAAAAATAATAAAAAACAGAGACAACAGGAGTTGATAAATTAATTCTAACATTACTACCACATGTGCGTTTCTCTAATTTCACTTATGATGTGTCCAGCTTGTGTAAGTGCCTGTAATAATAAAAAACAATTATTAAACTTGAAAATAAAAGCAAAAGCAAAAAAAAACCTACCTTCAACATGTCTGCAGCTTCCTTACGTCTAACAGCAATATGTTCACTTTCATTTAAAAGTGATTCAGCATGATCAGATTTATATAAATGCGTAACAAGTTCACTTTGTAAATTATCTTTAACATAATTAACAAGAAAATGCATAACAGCTTTTGGTACACTGTCTTGAATTGATTTACGAACAATATAAAAATATGATTTAATGAGTCTTTCAATGACATCACAATCACGTTGTTCACGTTCACTTAATTTACGTGTACCTTGAATTGATGGAATTTCTGATAATAAATTAACACCTCTTGTTGTTTGTGAATTTGTTGATTTTGTTATACCATTATTATTTTCATTGCTATTATTATTATTATTATTTTGATAAGGTGATATTGCACCATCACGTTGTCTAACTGGTGAATTATCAGTTGTACTTGATGAATCATTTTTTCCTTGTGGCAGTAAATTGCTTAAAATCCAATGACTTTGTTGATCTTTATTTTGTTGTTCATTTGTTATTGGTATTTCATCTTTATTATTATTCATTAATTTACCATGTGCATCATGATTAACAGATATATTTCCATTGATTGTTGTTGTTGATGATGTTTGTCGTTTACGATTTCTAGCAGTATCATCTTCACATTTTAACATTGATGATACAAATGCAGCATCTTTATGAAAATCAGGATGTTTTGTATTAATATATGCAAGTTCAATTTGTACAAGATTTTCAACCATTGAATTTGTTGTTGGTAATCTACGACGTAATAAATGTGTAACAACATCAACAATTCTTTCATATAATTTTGGAAAACGTAACATTTCTTGATGTACTTCAGTACCACAATGTTGTATAATACCTTGCATTTCTTCATGTACCAATTCAACACAACGTAATGATGGTTCTTCAAGTCTACGTATTTGTCGTTTAACTAATAATTCAAATGATACTTCAGGAACAAATAAAGCTGGTCTTGGTCCAGTTGCATTTCTAATTGCTGTTAAAATATCCATTTTAGCTAAACCAGAAAGTGGATGTATTGAATCTAATGCTCTACCAAATGTTTCATGAAATATATAACAAATACGTGCACCACCACATAATTCAGTTGTTTCAATATTTCTAGCAGTACCTTCAATTGTTGAACAATAACTACTTGCAAATTTTGTTATTATTTGTAATAATGTTTGACTTTTATCTGATACATCATCACCATATGAATTCATTAATGTTTGATATTGTGATACCATAACATTAACACGTGTTTTTAATTCTGGTAAACAATCTCTAATATGATGCATCAATAAACGATTTAATGTTTTAGCAAGATATGGTGTACCATTTCTATTAGCAAGTGTTGGATATTTACGTTGTAAAAATGCTGATTCATCTTTTAATGCTTCATGAATTGTTTTATTATTCATAATATCTTGTTGTGAACGATTAACAACACCAATAATACCAAGTTTAACTGGTATAACACGTCCACATAATATATCAATAGCATCAGTACCAGCATCCATTAAATCCATTTTAGTTACAACAGCAAGTGTTCTACGTCCATCTGGATCAACATCTTTACTAAATTTTAAACTTTCACTTGTTGCCATATCAGTATTTGCTGTACAAACAGCTAATATTATTGAATTTGGATTACATATATATTTTAATACAAGACTACGTATTTGTGCTTCAATATCTTCTGGTTGATCACCAACTGGTACTTTTGTTATACCTGGTAAATCAACAAGTGTTACATTAACAACACTTGATGAATATATTTTTAAATTTATTGGCTCTGGACATATTCCTTTATTTCCACCAGCCATACGTGTTGTTTCATCCTCAATTTCACGACGTATTTCATCAAAATTTTTAAATACACGATTTTTAGCATGTAAAAATACACCCCATTCATCACAATCAAGTGTACCATTTTCAGCACAACGATATTCACGATCATCTTTTGGTGTATATACCAATTGTAATACTAATGGACGTCTTGTTACAATACCAGTACCTCTTGGTAAAAATGATCTACCAACAAGACTCTCAATAACTGATGACTTTCCTGAACTCTACAAATTCAACAAACAAACAAAAAAAAACGATTAAAAATCAATCAATAAATCAATCACATTCAATCACCAAGTGAGTCATTTAATCTTTTTTTTCTTTATTATTTTCATTTCTTTGTCATTGTTATTATTGCTCATATGATTAACTAGTTATTTTTATTTTTTTTTCATGAACTAACCTGAGTGCCTAGGACAACAATTTGTGGTAGTTGTATTACATCAGCTCCAATTGTATTAAAAACATCCTGGAGTTTATTAACAACGGGTATCAAAGCCTCCATTTTGTCTGGAGTAATTATTTGATAAAAATAAGTCTGTAAAAAAATAAAATCAAATAAATTAAGACAAAGGAATTAAAAGATATGAGGAAGAAAAAAAATAAAATAAAAATTACAAGTCAATTGGACAATTATGGAGATTAAAATAAAAATAAATTGTTTATATTGTTTTTTTTTTTTTGATTGACAATGTTTGTTGTTTAAATGTTGATGATGTTATTTATTAATTATTGTTACTTGCCTTTAAATAATGATTCACGTATTTATCTGGGTTATTATGATGACAAATGGAGATATTTGATGTAATAAAGTCAGTGAGTTGCGTTCTCAACCGTTTTCCAATAATCAAAATAATCCTCCATTGTGTTGGGCAGCTGGTGGGGCTGGTGGTGGTGGCTATTTGGGAAACCAAGATGAGCGGCTCACAACGGTGTAAATAGAAACAATTTGTTGGTTTGATATTCATTTGTGGAAAGATGACGTTTATGATAGTTTCTTTTAAATATTATTTGAAAATAATATTTTATAAAATTTTTTGCATTAAAAAAAAATATTTTCTTTTGTTTTTTGTTGACAGTTTTTTATTTAATTAACAAATATTAAAATATTAAAATCAATAATTGTAATTTCATTTCGAAATTTTCTTTTATAATTATAATTCAGAAAATCAATGAAAAAATAATTTAATAATAAATAAATAAAAAGAAAATTTCGAAATAAAATTACAATTATTGATGTTAATTTTATTAGAAATTTCTATTGAATTAATTTGATTTAGTAAAATCGAAAATTAATCGAAAAAACAATATAATTCTAAATTTAATTAACAATTTTATTTTTCATTTAATATTTTTTTTTTTATTCAAATACCTTGAAGTTATATAAATTTTATCATTCAATTTAGATTTTTTAATTTATTGTTAATATTTTTAAAACAGTTTATTACTAATGTAAATTTTAAAAATAAAAATAATATAAATATTCATTTAAAAATCATTTAAAACAATGAACGTTCATCTAAACTTTGAAAATCTGATAGAACTTTAATTGGACTTTGTTCCATTTTTTGTGATTCCCTGCGAATGATATTTTTTTTTGATGATGTCTCTCGACGTACCAGAGGTTTCTTTTCTGGTGCTTTCATTTTCCAAACGACAATTGGTGTCTATAATAACAAAAAATTACAAAATAATTAGTCAACATAATCAAGATAATATACAAAAGATAATTAAACTTACATTTGTATCAGTTCTTGGATACTTTGTTGATGCAATGTATGATGCTTTAACAGTATGTACAACAGCATTCATAAGATTTTTAGATGATTGAATAAGTGAAGTTGCTGAATCTAAACCAGATACAAAAAGTTCACCATTTATACTTTGTACAACATCAGCTTTAACTTTACTTGTTATATTCATTTGATGACAATGAAAATATATTCTTTGTATATAACCCAATAAATCATTTTTAGTTGTACTCTCTGGACAATTTTCAATAATTTGACTTATCAACTCATTTAATTTTGTTCCATTAACTGATATTTTTTTAGCTGCATTTATAATATCCATTGTTGTTTTAAGTGGTCCACAACCTCTTGTAAAATCAATCATTTCCATCATAATAATACACATTTTTTTAGCTAATAATATTATATCATTACCAGAATCATCCCATTTTTCAACTTCTTTATCAAATTTAATTTTTTCATTTTTAAAAAATTCAACTTCTTTTATTATTTTTTCTTTATCTTTATCATTCATTATTTTCATAACATCACGAGCATTTTTAATACAACCAATATTTGGATATTCATCAATTAAATTATTTTCATTTGATTCAGAATTATTTAAATCAATATCATCATCATCATCTAATTTATTCATCAATAATGCACGACGAATTTCATGTACACCATTATAAACAATATTTGATGAATCAATAAATAAATCTTCATCTTTTTTTTTATCATCTTGACTCCTTATTTTATCAGCTGTAATATTATCAAGAGCTAATTTAACTCCTCTTAAAAATTTTGGCATTATTTTATCTTGAAGAACAACAACAGCATCAAGAATTCTTTTTTTATAAATACTTGGTTGATACATTTCTTGTGTAACATGTCCATTAACAACATTAGAAACACGTCGTGAACGATTTAATATTGCATCAGATGATAAAACAAATGCTAAACGATCATTTTTTTGTAATGCAATAACACAATTATTTATATCTTCAAGTATATGAGCCTCAGTGACACCAAGAAAATCATCAATTGTTGTTATATCATCAACAGCATCAATTAATATTTTAACTTGTTTTTCCCATGCTTTATGAAATACCTGCATATTTTCTTTTGCTGGTATTGAATTTGAATGTACAACTAAAATTTTAGCAGCATCAATTACTTTTGGATATAGTTTACTAATTTGTTCAATACAACAATTAACCATTTTAATACCATCAATATTTTCAGACATACAACAAGCAAGATGTCCAACTTCAATTAATTTAACAGCATGTTTTTCAAATGCAATTGATGCATCATTAAATTTATCCTCATCACCATTCTCTGCAGCAATTATCATGTCAAAAAGTGGTACACCAGTATCTAAAAAACTATCAGAAATATTATCAACAACAGCTTTACGTATATTATCACGAAGATCCCAAGTTTTTTTACTAATATCTTCAATAGCATTGTTTAAATTATCAGGTTGTTTTTTATCATTATTTGCATTATTTATATATTCAGTTAAAAGATTTTGTAATGCATTTTTAACAGCTTCACATCCTTCAATCATTTGATTACGTCTATTAATTCTTGTACCTGATGAATCACCAATATAAACAACTTGTGCAACAATATCATCAAGTTGTTCTTGTAAATTTGGTTTATCTTTTTCTAAATATTCATGAGTTGGTGATGATCTCAAGTATGTATTAACATCAAATTTCTCTAATGCATCAACAAGTTGACCTGGTCTATCAACAGGTTTAACATGTTCTTTACTCAGCTTTCCTTCAGCAGCATTTTTAATATTATCAAGAGCTTCATTAAGTTCATCCAAAACATTGTCATATATTTTTTTAGCAACAGCCATATCTGGATGATTAACATATACTTTTGTTGATGACAATAAAAATGGTTGATTTTTTTTAATAACAGCACGTGCACCAGCAATTTTATCACGTAATTCTGGATTTTTAATTTCACATTGACGCATGTTTTTAATTCATGGCTGTTATTTTTTGGCTGCATAATATCAAACCGGCATTCAGCTGGAACCGGCAGCAATGCCGCCAGCAAACATGCATTGCAAGTATAACAGTGGGTTATCACGCTTTCAGCCTGATTTTGATTAACATTCAACATTTTAATGTGGACTTGTACATTTGATTTATTTTAATGTAATTTCATTTGGTTTGGTTTGTAATTTTTATTAAATTTATAAATATATTTATTATTTTTACCTCAGTTTCAATGTGAAATGACCACGTCACTTATTTTTTTTTTTCCAGGGAGTAAAATAAAATTTGACCAAGCACACTGACTCACAGTTTAATAATAAAATAAAATTTTTTATTTGAGATAATATATTTTAACGAAAATTATATTTTATTTGATAAAACTTCATTTGTTTTTGACGATTTTCGTTGGAGTATTTTTATTGGAAATTTTTTTGTTTTATTTTTTTTCCTAATTCTATTAGTCATTGATAAAAGTTATCACACATTGTCACACGTGGTAAAGGTTTACTTTAACAACATAAGACTAATAATTTATGAAAAAAAAAAAAATAAATTTTCAATGTAATAAATATTTACTTGAGCAATTGCAATTAATTTATATTTTTTTTTTTGTTATTTCATTTTAAAAATATATTTCTATTATTTGTTATCCAATTAATATAATAAATAATTCAAAAATATTATTTTTTATTAAACTAAATAAAATTATTAATATTTAAATAATATTATTTGCAACAAATTAACAAAATAATTTCGAGTGCAATGTCGCACAAATTTCTATGCTGTTTTTTCGAAACTCGGTTTTTTAAATAATCATAATAATAAATTCATTACATTATTACATTATTCAACAATACTATTTGTTTATAAATAATATTATTAATTGCAATTAATCCCAACTTAGTTAATAAATTATAAATTAATCAGATGTAATGAGTTAATTGTTTGCAATCGCAATTGCAATAAAAATTTTTGTAATTTAATTGAGATCATTCATGGAATTCTTTAATTAAAAACTAATCAATGAAATAATTTATAATAATTTATAATAATAAATTATAAAAATAATTTATTATTTCTATCATCTGCTAATTATACAAGTCATTTTTTCGCGGGTAAAAATAAAAAACTAGGTTCTAGTGACACTAGGAAATTGGGGAAAATGGCCGCTAGAAAAATGGCTTTTTTTTTTTTGTTTTCATCATAATATAAACAACAATAATAACAAATTCACAATCACTGTATTATAAGTTATAATTTATAACAAATTAATAAACATAAAAACAAATTAATATTTTTTAATTATAAAATTATAAATAAAGAGTGAACAATGCCTCTTCCAGCTGCTTTATTAGCAAGGCTATCAAAAAGGGGTCTTATAAATCCATCAGATACTAAAAATGGTAAGTAACCTTTTATCACTCAACTATCAACAAAAAAAAATACAATTGTTAAACACTAAGAACATACAAATAATAATATATTTATAATTATTTTAGAATCATCAAAAAAAGAGAGTAAAAAACGTGTACATGAAGAAGTCATTGCTGAGGATTATGACACTGGAAAAGATGAAATTAGTGAAATAGATATATCTCAACAATTTATGGTAATGTATTATTATTTAATAATAATTAAATTAGTTAATTAATTAGTTGCTTGATTTTATAGGGACATGAAGGATGCCCAAATAAATATAACATTTATCATGATTGTACAAAAAAATGCAAGGAACTTTGGGGTTCAGGTCATGCTCAACCATCAGAAAAATATTTAAAAATTCAAGCAAAATTATTGCAAAATTATCCATTACCTGAAACATGGAAAGCAGTTTATGATCCTGGATCGTAAGTAAATTTATTATTTATTTTAAATCAATTAAAAGTCTGTTGAATAATTTAATTTATAAATTTTTAGTGGTGTACATTATTACTGGGATTGGTCATCAGATTTAGTATCTTGGTTTCCTCCTGGACATCAAAAATGTCAAATATCACAACCTGCATCTCAACTACGTGAAGAATTAAGTTGTAAGTTATTGATAATTAATATTTTAAAACAAATAATAATAATTTTTATATTTTAATTTAGTAAGAGCAAGTGATCAAGTTGATCAAGATGATAATATATCAAGTGACGAGAGTGGAAGTGATCAAGAATCCATGGAGGTAAATTAAAAATTTTAATACCAATCAATAATCATAAATTAATTAATGTTTTTAATTAACAGGTTGATCAAGTAGAAAAACCAGAACCAAGAAAAGAACTTAAAATAACAGTACGTGAAAAATTTAAAACACCTGATGTTCGAAGACCACCAAGATCAGAAGAATCAAAAACCAAAAAAGACAGAACACTTGATCCAATGGATCCAGCATCATACAGTGATATACCAAGGTAAAAAATAAATAACAATCAACCAAAAAACAACTCTAATATAATCTTAATTTTTATTCTTCTTCAGAGGTAAATGGTCTGATGGTTTATCACGTGATAATGAACCAAAAACAGGTGCAGATACAACAGCAAGTGGTCCACTATATCAAATGCGACCATATCCAAGTCCTGGTGCTGTTTTACGATCAAATAAAACAACAAAACCAGATGAAGAAACACCAATTAAATCAATTGTATCTTTTCCAGAAAAACCAGAATAATATATATTAAAATTAATTAATTAAATTAAAACCAAGAAAGATTTTTAAACAATAAAAAAACATGAAAATTTTATCAATTTTTTTGCTCTTTTATGGTCCTTTAAGTATATAAATTTTAATGAATAAAAAGGTCATTGACAAGCATTGACATCTTGTTCTTATTTATGTCTTTCTTGTCATAATAATAATCATTAAATTTTTTATTCCAGTTGTATTTTTTTTAATGTCATAGTTGTGGTTCATCTTGACGCTGTAATCTGTATAGCGCTTCAATCGTTTGATTATCCCTTCTCTTATTTCTAAATAATAATAAAAAAAAACATTAATGTCGGTTGACGGGTGTCTCTGCACTTGTACACCCGTCGTTCATTTACAACAAGAATTATAAAAAATTACATGTGTGTGTGTTAATCACAGATCACGGCTGTCCACCAAACATCAATAAGAATTTTATCAATATATTTTTACACAAATAATACTACAAAAATTGCAATGAATAATAATAATAATATGTGTGTCATTTTGTATGTGTGTATGTTTTATTCTCAAAACAATTTTAAAAGCTGAGTGTGCAAAATAATAATAATAATAATTTGCAATTGGAGCAAAGGTAAAGAAATAATTAAAAAATATAAATAAATAAATAAACAAAAAAGGAAAGATTATTTTGTTCTATTGATAAATAATATGATGTTTTTAAAATATGGAAAAAAACAAATCGTGAAAGCGCGAAATTAAACGTGAGTATTATTTATAATTAAAAAAAAAAAAAAAAAAAAAAAATTGTTAGAATGGTGGATAAGTGGTACATATAAAGTTATGTTTTTGTCGTGAGAATTTATTTGTCTATAGTTTAATTTTTTTTATGGGATAATCGCGCTTTTCTCGCCACCCTCCGGCTTTTTTTTTTTTTTCTTTTATCCTTTATTTTCCATGAAAAGACACTGAGATATGTATTTATACCTCTGGGAACCTTTCACATGTTGAGAGAATGATGAAGAATATATAAAAAAAATGTTTGAAAAACGAGTTGAGAAGACATTCATGTCACCGAGTGAGTTTTCACGTTTAACTCATCCAATACTTGACATTTTCTCATTTTTTTTTTCGAAAAAAAAATCTAACGGATTATTTTCTATTTTTTTTTTTTTTTATTGTCACGGATGCGGAATTTTTTACTCAATTACGCCCATTTGATTGTGCTGATAGAAAGTTTACATATTGCTTAATAAATAAAAAATAATAATCAAGTTATTTTTTTATTCTACGTTTAAATTATGAGATTTTTTTCTACACACCTGCCTAAAGTAAAAAATAATTATTATCAAGTGTTATTGATTTTTATTAGTCACCCAAAAGTATCATCATTTTTTGGGGCTTCAAATGATACCTTAAAACAAAATATAATATTTACAATTTGAATTTAATACCTAATGTAAGGCTTGTAATAAAAACAAATAATTTTTATATGTTTACATTGTTTCTATTAATATGTACACAGTGTTAATGTTGGCTTAAATTATTTCTACAGATTACTTCATAGAAATACTGTAATAATGGCAAGCAAAATTGACGATTCATTGTCAATTGACAATGTAACTGATGGTGAGTATTAATTTGATAATAAAAAAAAAATCTAAAATGATGATTAATCATTGCTAAAATTGATAATGATTTGAATGATTTAGCTGGAAGTATGGACAAAGAAATGCTGACAATAAATGGCATTGATAATACAAACAATCATCGTGTACCACCAGCCTATCTTTATACAACAAATTCTGATCAATGTAGTGATTTATCTGATCACAATAGACACAGTAATCATATGAGAAATAATCCAACAAGTGATATACAACTTGGACCATTACCAACAAATTGGGAAAAAGCATATACTGATACTGGTGAAATATATTTTATTGATCATAATACTGGTACATCACATTGGCTTGATCCACGTTTATCAAAATTTCAAAAACGTTCACTTGAAGAATGTCAAGATGATGAATTACCATATGGATGGGAAAAAATTGATGATCAATTATATGGTACATATTTTATTGATCATGTTAATCGTCGTACACAATATGAAAATCCTGTATTACAAGCTAAAAGAGCACAGTGTCATTTAATTGAACGTAAAAGTCCAAATTTTACACGTAATCCAAAAAAATTAAAAGGACAAAGAATACGTACAACATTATTAAAAGGTTCAAGAGGTCTTGGTTTTACAATTGTCGGTGGTGATGATACTGTTGATGAATTTTTACAAATTAAAAGTGTTGCACCAAATGGACCAGCTTGGCTTGATGGAAAATTACAAACAGGTTATTAAATATATATATATATAATTTTATGTTAAATGATTGTATAACTTTGTCTTTTTTTCTATTTGTTATATAGGTGATGTATTGGTATATGTAAATGATACATGTGTATTAGGTTTTACACACAATGAAATGGTTAATGTATTCAAATCAATTGGAAGTGGTGAAACAGTTACATTGGAAATATGTCGTGGTTATTCATTACCATTTGATCCAAATGATCCAAATAATGAAGTTGTTACAACAATTGCTGTATCTCCACCAGGTGAGAATAATGATGTTAATCATATACATGATAATATCAAAAATATAATACCTATTTCAACAGAAACAATGATGACTGATGAACATCCAAATTTATATATGGATCTTGATAGAAATATACAAAATAATAATAGAAGATTTGGCTTTATGGATAATTCATTTTTACCAGTACATTTACATAATAATAATATAAATAATAATGTAAATAATAATAATCATGTTGATAATTTAACAACAACATCTGTTAATTCAATGCCTGATCTTTGTATATCTGATAAAATAAGTACAATTAAAAGACCAAATAGTACTGATATATTATTATCAGATAATACTGATTTTCATGATCATCAACAACAACAAAAAATATTATCATCATCATTAACAACAACAACAACAACATCATCAACATCAATAACAAATAATTTATCAACAACTGAATATTTTAATATATCAATTGTAAAAGGTAGTATGGGTTTTGGTTTTACAATTGCTGATTCATCATATGGACAAAAAGTTAAAAAAATATTAGATAGACAACGTTGTAAAAATTTACTTGAAGGTGATATATTAATTAGTATTAATGATATTAATGTTAAAAATATGTGTCATTTAGAAGTTGTACAAGTACTTAAAGATTATTCAACAAATCAAGAAGCAATGATACATGTACAACGTACAAATAACAATAATAACAACAATAATTCAGCTATAAATAATAATAACAATACAACAAATGATAATAAAAATGATAAACCACAACAACAACAAGATTTTTATCGTAGTAAAACACCAACAGCTGATATTTATAGTACTCAATCTAAAACAATAATACCAAGTAGATCAAAAACACCATTAATTGATACAAGAAATTGTACAAAATCATCAATTGATTGTATTGAAAAATCCGATTGGCAGTTGAGTACAAATGATACAAGTGATAATATGTGTAAATATCAACAAGAATATAATCATGAAATGTATTATAATGATCCATATAAAAATAATATAACAAATATACCAGATAATTTTGGCAGAATGACACTTGATGATAATTCATTGAGAAATCATAAAAAATATGATTCTAAAAATGACATGTATAGTATTGATGATGTACGTTATGAACAACAAATGATTAAACAAGATGATAATATACATAATGATATTTATAAAGATATTTATTCAACTAAAATACAATCACAAGATTATGCAACTTATGGAATGACACAAGAACAAAATATTGATACAAATGAAATTTGGAATAAACAAAAAGAAACAACTAGTTTTGAACATGAACAACCACATTCAAGTTCATTTACAAGGTAATTAAATATTTAAAATAATAAATTATATTTTATTTTGTTATTTATTCATTTTTTTTTTTTCAAATAGATATCATCAATATGGTGCAGAAATGGTTTGTCCAACAATTCCAGATTTTGAATGGATTGAAACACTTGTTACTTTAATGAGACAAAATACTGGATTTGGATTTAGAATTGTTGGTGGTACTGAAGAAAGATCTCAGGTTAGTTGTATTTTATAAATAATATAATAATAAACCATTATTAAAATTGAAATAATAATATAATTGAGCTCAATTAAATAAATGGTTAATTAAAAAAAAAAATTGTAAATTTGATATATAAATGATAAAATGGTCAGCAGGTTTCAGTTGGTCTTATTGTACCAGGAGGAGCTGCTGATATTGATAATAGATTAAATACTGGTGATTTAATAATGTCAGTTGATGGTGAAAGTGTTATGAATTCATCACATCATCATGTTGTACAATTAATGATTGCTGCTGCTCAAAATGGACAAGTTACACTTGGTATACGTAGACGTATTAATGCACAAGATCATCATCATAATAATCATCATCAAGATAATCATTTATCATCATATAATAGACAATTAAATCAAATGAATATACAATATCCATATGATGTAACTGTTACAAGAATGGAAAATGAAGGTTTTGGATTTGTAATAATATCATCAGTTAATAAAGCTGGTTCAACAATTGGTAGAATAATTGAAGGTTCACCTGCTGAAAGATGTGCAAGACTTAATGTTGGTGATCATATACTTGCTGTTAATCATGTTGATATAACAAATGTTTGTCATAAAGATATTGTTAATTTAATTAAAGATTCTGGTTATTCTGTAACATTAACTATTGGTTATCCAATTGATGACTGTAGTAGTACCACGTCAATGTCACAAAAGGTTTGTTTTTTTAAAGTTTATTAATTATTTAATTTTGCTATTAGACAATCTTTTTTTAAATGTTTGAATCTTTGACAGGATGAATCAACTGGTGATGGTGATGGAGGACAATATCATGCTGTTGAATTAACTCGTGGTACTCGAGGATTTGGTTTTAGTATACGTGGTGGTCGTGAATTTGAATATATGCCACTTTTTGTACTTAATATTGCTGATAATGGACCAGCATCAATTGACAATAGACTTCGAGTAAATATTTAATCAAATTATTATTATAAAATCAAATAATACAATTATTTTAACTATTTTTTTTGTTGTTTATTTGTAGATTGGCGATCAAATTATTGAAATTAACGGTATTAATACAAAAAATATGACTCATGCTGAAGCTATTGCTATAATCCGTAATGGTGGACCATCTGTGAGACTTTTAGTTCGACGTGGATGCCAAATGCCAAGGGCGGTAGGTGAACCATCACACCTCTACGATATGAATATATAAAAACCAGTACATAAAAAATAATGAATAACAAACTAACGGAATTTTTTTTATCATTATTTTTTTTACTAACATTTTTTTATGATTGCTCACAAACTTGCTTATTTTTTTTTTTTTTATAAATATATGTATTTTTTTATTTTATAATTCCGGTAAAAATACTAATGAGCATTAGAATTTAGCCGAAATTTTTTTAGCTTTTACTGTGCACAATATACAAAATAAAAATAAATTCAACAAATATTTTTTATATATTTACAAATAAACATTGACTATTTTTATGTGCACAGTGAAAAATTTTAACATTATTTAAATTTTTATGAGCGCAAATACATCAAGCAATTATCCAAAAAATAATTAGAATAATTTACAATATAATTAATCATTTAATGATTTTTGTTTGTTTGTTTTTTAATGATAATTATTATAGTACTTAACAATAATAATTTTTAACAAGTGTGGCCTTGGAGAGTGAACGAATCTCTTGATTAAAAAAAAAATTAACTCATCTATTAATAATAATAATAACTTGAATATATTAATCAAAATAGAATTTATATAAATATAGAAATAAAATTTACTCTTTTTTTTTTTTATTAATGAGACTCGTGAGATATTTAAAAAAATAAATTTTTTAATCAGTTTGTAGCATTTGTATTTAACACGAAAAATAATCATTGATTGTTCAGCTTGTTCAGTGAGATTTTTCTTTTGAAAATTAATAAAATTTGTGCCTTGCACGTGATGAATGAACAATGGTTTTATGTCAATATTTGATAATTGACATTTATTATAGAGTGATTCAATAATCGATGATGACACCAGTGAGAATACACAAAATAATTCGAAACGTAATTCATTAATTTGTTGCTGTAACTCGGAAGAAAAAAAAAATATCAATCATGAAATTGTTTACGATTAAAATTAAAGTATAAAATTAAATAAAGATATTAAAATGTGCCTTGATATAAAATAACAAAAAGCATCGAAATAATATTACGAAAAAAACACGAAATTTCTAAAGTTAAAAATTGATAAATTATATATATTTTTATCATATAAAAAAAATATAATTAAGTTTTTCAGTTAACCAAAGAAGAGATTGTCCTTGTTCATTGCTATTATATCAAGCCAATAACGGAATAAAATTTATAATCAGTTAAATTTTATAATAAAATAAATCAGCTTATGTAAAAACACAATTCCAAGGAGTGGTAGCTAAAAAAAAAAAAATATTTTTATATATCTTTAGATTTAGATTAGCCATTGATTTATAAATCGTGACGATTTTTTTTTTTTTTTTTGAATCTCAATGTTGACTACTTACATCTAAATAACTATTTTTTATATAAATTTAAAATATCACAATTTATAAATTTTTTACTGTGTCATTTCACGAATAATTTTTATCTACAAAAAATTGCGTTTACAAAAATTTGTTTTTTAAAAAAATCTATAAAACATTGTAAATACATTTTTGATAATATTAATTTGTTAAATTAAATTTAACAAATTAACATGTATTTATAATAGTAACATATTTTTATAAAAATTATCTTGCCTATCAGTCTTCCAATTGGATTTGACTTAACGACTGCATTTTTATTGTATTTAAATAATTGTTTTTTTTTTTAATTTAATTTTAGTTTATAAAAAAAAACAGAATAAAATTTATTTTACATTTATTTTTAAAATGTATAATACATCAATTAATAATAATGATGATAATTATAATTATGTGTTGAAAAAATAGTCACATAGATATTGTTAAATGATAATTATCATCATTTTTATAATAAATTTTGTAAATCATAATTGTATACATTTTGTTGAACTATGTAATAAAAATCCTATTATAAAAAGGACACTTGACTGCTTTTTATTCGTGATATCACATATGTGATTGATCGAAATTTTTTTAGCATTTGTTTATAACTAATATTTTATTATTTTCTCTCTCATACTAATACGTTGCTACGGGTTGTTGCATGGTTGTTATATTTGTTCATTTTCGAAAATTAATTTATTTGAGTTGTGTCGTTCCTAGATCAAAAGTCATATTACAGCTCTTCATTAAGTTTATCAAAAACCTCATCGTATTTATTAATATTACTCAGTTAAAATAATATATAGATTTAAATATTGTATAAAGTATAAATATTTATATAAATGAGTAAACAAGTTGAAAAAGTTAGTGTGTGGTTGCTACGTACGATTGCTAATCATATTTTTTCATCAAAAGTAATAATACAATTGACTTTATAAAAAGCTGCAATATGACTTTAATATAATTTGATTGAACAACAACACAACTAGAAGATTTAATAATTGTTTATAATTAGATCAAATGATATTTTTATTCATTAGATTGATAATTAATACTTCAAATAAATATAGTAATTCATGGAAATGACAGATAAGAAAAGTACTTCACGTGATGAATAAAAATTATAATTCTATGTATTGAAATATAATAAAATTTGAAATAAAAATTATTATTCTTTGTATTGAATAAAAAAATTAACATTCAAATGATAAAGTCTGCCAATTTTCGTCTACCATTATATTTTCTTTGAGATTGTTTGAATTATTTTTTGGAAAATATAATAATAAATTATTTTTTTGAACCTAATCTATTGTATTATTTATATAATTGCTTCTTCTTTAATCAAAAAAATAAGCATCACAATTTGTCATTAATTACAATTAAAATTTTATTTACCAGTTTTTGTACTGTCAATTATGTGATAATAAAAATTATACAATCATTAAATAATAAAGAAAGTGTGTGTCAAAATGTTGAAACTATTGATCAATTTCATACTCGAGATATGTGTTGTGTTACATGAAATTACATAAAAAAAACTTCAGTGTAAACACCCAACTTCATGATATACTTCAAATAAATAATACGAAAAAATATGATTTATACAAAAAAAAAAAAAACATGCAAACACACATTTGGTCTCGTTAAAAGAAAAAAAAAACAACACATTTAATTGTCAAGTAATTCATAAAAATTGAATTTATTTATTAATTTTATAGTCAATAACTTTTAATAAAAATTTTAAGAAATAATAAGAAGCTAAATTATTTAAAAATATTTACGCCTCTTGTCTCGATCATCTCTTCGTTGATCTCTGTCATCTTTACGTTTTGATGAGTTAGAAGATGATGGTGTTGTAGCTGATGTAGCTGATGTTGTTGATGTTGAATCACCTGCACGTTTGGCATTTTGTAAAAATCGATCCAAACCAAATGGATCCGGATCAATTTCTTCGACTGGCTCCTCTTCGCCTTTTTCAAACTGAACTGGACCAGTTCTTACAACAGAACGATCAGTACCACTGAATTCTTTATCAGGAACAAATTTATTTGTTTTAACTAATCTTTCTAAATCTTCACCATAATTATCTTTATCAATATTTTTACTAGGACGATATATTTGTGATCCAATTGTATTTGGACGCCAAGGTTTATCATAAACTGTATACTCATCATCATGCCCAAAACCAGAATCCATACCCTTTGAAATATTAAATAATCTTTGATCAAATGCATCTCCAGTATTTGATATATTTTGAGCAGGCATTCCCAAAGCAACTTGTTCACTAATATCTCTTTCACGCTGTTTCTGAAGTCTTGATTTTTTATCAGGTGCAGCACGAGCAATATTTCTATCTCTAGCTCTGTCTTTGTGTCTTTCTTGTCTGAGCTGATCTCTTTCACGTGACTCTTCAGCTTTATCAAGAGCAGCAGATGATTTTAAACCAGCTCTTTCATCTCTAGCTTTTTGTGCCAATTGTTTCAAGTAATCTTCTTTTTTTTCTTTATCCTTTTGAGCTATTTTTTTTTCAAACTGTGCTCTCGCTTCAACAGCCTCTCTTGCTTTTCTATCAGCAATATATAATGATTCAGCTAGTTTAGCAAAATTTTCATTAATATGAACTTGTTGAAGACCACGACCATCAGCAGCTAAACGTTTATCCAATGGTATTGTGTAACCTTTTGCATTTTTCCAGTTGCTAATGCATGGTGGAATTTTCCATTCTTTTTGTTCTTTAACAGTGACTTTACGTGTTGGTGAACGTAGCACTGGTGCTGGTGGTGATGGTGGTCCACGTGGTATTTTTTTATTAATGCTAAATTTAGGTGGTTCAATTGGATCTATCTGTGCTTCTACCATTCTTATAACACGTTGTTTAGCACCAGAATTATATGATTCACCTTGTTGAGATGGTGTATAACGTATATATTGTGCTGGATTTAATTTTTCAGCACAACGTACTGGCATTGCTGCTTTTATTTTAGATGATGTTATTTTTTCCAATGCTTTTCTTGTACGTTCAGTTATATCTGCTATTTCTTCTTCAGATGGACGTTGAAGACTTGGATCATTTTCATTCGTTATTTCTGATGGTAACAAATCACTTAATTTACTATAAACAATTTTGTCTTTCGAATGTCCTTGACGAGCAAGAAGATCATATTTAACTTTGCCATTTGCATCTAATTGTACTGCCAATGCATTGCTAGAAGAGTCTTTTCCTTTGAGACCCATACCAAGAGGATGTTGAGCAACATGAATCTCAGGAAATGCACCACCATCTTCAAAATCATCATCAGTACGAGGTGTCCAACCTTTTCTTTGACCATATGGTGGAGCAGATATAATTGCTTTAACTAATGCTGATGCTGGTCGTTGACGAAGTTTTAATTCACGAGCCTCATCATCTCTATCCCATATCACTTGACTTGGTGCAGGTAGTAAGCTGTAACAATAATTAAATATCCATAATTTAAGTATCATTATCAATTATATCAATAAATTAATAAACTAAATATTAATAAACTTTATTTACCTTGTCAACGTCATTTTATAATCCAAAGGTGATACTTTAAATTATTTAACCAACATCCAACGTTTGGAAACGTTTGCACTGAAATGTACGTGAACGTCGAACGATGTGAACTGATGTGAACTCTCGGTGCTCTCGGGTCATGTGTTACACGTGTTACAGGTAGGTGCATGGTGATTGGTGCATAGTGAGTGATGGTGATTGGTGAGCACTGGCCTTGTCCAATTGTAAACATCAAATACATGTGTGCGTGTGTATGTATATCAATGTATATGATGTATATTTTTACCATGTCACATGTGTTGGTATTTAACATGACATTTGACAATAACACTCTACAAGTTAGGTTATAAAATTAATTTTTAACAATTTTTAATAACAATTTGGATGGTTCAATTAACAAAAATAATAAGAATGTCTGAAATTGCAAAAAATATAAAACTTGTTGAAGAAAAAATATTAAAAGCATGCTCCAAACGATCACCAGTAAGAAAAATTAAAAATACTTGTTAATTATTGTTTGTTGTTTATGATAATAATTAATAATAATTATTTATATTTTAAAGGAATTTGAAAATATAAAACCTCGTTTAGTTGCAGTGTCTAAAATAAAACCTGCAAGTTTAATTATTGATGCATATGAAGCTGGACAAAAGTATTTTGGTGAAAATTATGTCAATGAATTGGTTGATAAATCAAATCATCCTGATATTTTAACAAGAGACATACGTTGGCATTTTATTGGTCATTTACAAAGAAATAAAGTTAACAAGGTATTATCAGTGCCAAATTTATTTATGATTGAAACAGTTGATAATGATAAATTAGCAACAGCAATTAATTCAAGCTGGCAAAAATATAGAAAACAAGATGATCATAAAATTAATGTCATGGTTCAAGTCAACACAAGCAATGAACCAGGTAAAATTTGTTTTATTTATTGAAAGTGATTTTACCCACTAAATTACTTGATGATTTTTTGTATATTTATATAGAAAAAAGTGGTTGTAAAATTGAAGAAACATCTGCTCTTGTTAAACACATACTAGAAAATTGTAAAAATTTAAAATTTTCTGGATTAATGACTATTGGAGCTTATGGATATGATCCATCAAATGGACCAAATCCAGATTTTTTGTCGTTAAAAAAATGTCGAGAAATTGTATCAAATGAACTTAGCCTTGACATAAATAACATTGAATTATCAATGGGAATGTCAACAGATTATGAACATGCTGTAAGTATCATCATAAAAATTATTATTTTCCAATTAATAATCTATAATTATTTACAGATTGAATTGGGCAGTACAAATGTTCGTGTTGGAAGTGCAATATTCGGTGAAAGACCACCAAAAACTCTGTAAATTAAAAAAAAATAATACAAATAAAAATTAACCCTTCTTGAATTAGCTAATATTTATTATTTCTGTCTAAAAAAAAAATTTATTTTCAACACAATTTGAATTTCCCCGCGTTTACAAAATGGCTGTAATGGCGTAAAAACAGCGGCAAAATTTAAAAAATTATAGCGTTTGCATAAAAATAAAAAAAATGGCTGAGTCTCTCCCCCACTGTTTTTATTTCCAAGAATACCACCAATGCCATCTTTAAACTTTGTTGCATTCAATGACGTCAGTAGTTGAGCAACTTCACAGAATGATACATTATATCTCTAAAATAACAAAAAAAAAAAGTCTATTAATATTAATAATATTAAAAAATCATTAATCACAATATAAAACAATAAAAAACATCATTATCATAGTCTCCAAAAACTCAGTAGTATAAAACAATCGTCCATAAAGTTTCTAAATATCCAAAAAACTTTAATCTTTTTTTATTTAAATAAAAACAATAAAAATATAATAATAATAAAGTTTAAAGTTGGCTATTCTGACAATTGATTGGTATATTTTTTAACCAGTGTTTTGTGTATGTGTGTCAATTTGTGTTGAAGTTTAATTCTCGCAATCTTACATACCACATATTGTAAATATTTTTTTTATTTACCTTATTAAAAACAACGTGACAAAATTGTCATTAAAACAATAAAAATTAATTTTTTTATGACAATATATTAAGTTTATTTAATTAATAAAAAAAAAAATTTTATAAATAAATAATAGTGTGTGTATATAAAAAAATTCAAGTGTGTGTGTCAAGTGAAAAAAATATGCAGCTCTCTTTTTTCATCTTGGACCATTAAAGATGATTTTTCTTTCTCTCATTCGTTGATTGGGGGCCTTTTTTTTTTTACTACTAGTACTACGCATACAAACACACACATATATGTAGCTTGTAATAATAAGCGGTAGTAAAAAAAAGAAGGAGAGAAAAAGGAATAAAAAAGTTTCAGAAGAAGCACAAGCAGCAAGACCAAATGGAATAAAAAAAAAAGGAAAAATAGGACGGGTTCTTGGTTTAAGCTGTTGCTTCTGCTGATGCTGTTTCTTTTAGCTTGTGCTGTTTATCGTTTTCTTGTGTATTAACTATATATATTTATAATATTGTGTGTAAGATTGTGTAGACTTGGCTGCATTGCGGCCTATAAATTCATGGAATTGCAATGTGAGATATTCTTTAAATATTTATCATCATATTATTCATAAGGGTAAGTTAAATATTTAAATTAAATTTATAATAATATAATAATTTAATTAATTATTTAATTAAAATTTTAAAAATGCTTATGAACAAGTGACTGGTGAAATAAATTGACGCCCAGCGCGTTTATTTGCTTGTGGCGTTTTCACAAATTCCCGGAAAAAATAATTCATCCATTAGGGAGAAATACAAATTCGCCCTCTCTTTTTTATGGTTTTTTTTTTTTTAACAATTTTTAAAATTCAAAATTCCATGTAATTTTAGATATTATTTTTATCATTGTTTTATAATTACAAATATTTTACAGCTTATTCTTGTCGACAGTGTATCAAGACGTCATAAAAAATTTTTTTTTATTTTTTCATATTTGTTACAGATTAAAGTATAAATTATTACTTGAAATAATAATAATAATTATATTGTATATTTTTTTTATTATTATAATTTTAATGTTGGGGGATTTTTCATGTGTTTTTATTATTTATTTTTTACGTGGCTGTAAAATTGCATGCTTGGTTTTTTTTTTACAATACATTTATAGACGCAAAAAAAAAAGTAAGATATTTATCTTCGGGTTTTTCTTTCTCTTTTTCGCTCTTGGTATTTTTAGTTGTATTATTGCATATGTAATATGTATGTATAGAGTAACTCGAATAACAAGTGGATATGTATTTAATTTACGAAAAAAAAAAATAATAAAAAAACACAACACATTGGTAAAAAGGACATGTTTGTGTTGGCGATTCGAAACAACTTTTCGAAACGATTTAAACCTTAATTAATCAGATTTTATTTGGTCTTTTTTTTCTTATCTCTTTCTTTAATTTTGCAGATTTTTTTTTTTTACATTATGCGTGGAATTTGTGCCAGCGTTAATCGAATAACAGCGAAGAAAAAAAAAAAAGATAAAATTGAAGAATTAAAATTTATAAATAAAAAAAAAAACTTGAAATAATAAATCTGATGTTGCTTTTTTTTTTTTTAGTCAGAAATATATAGTATTTAATGCTTACCGACTTTTAAATCATTAACACATACATTTTAAATTTCTTAGAAATATTGATGGTTAAAAAATATTTTTTGTCACTTTAATTCCCATTTAAGTTTTATTGACTGTAAAAAAATCATGAATAATATATTTTTTAAAAACACGTTTTTTATTTTAAACGTATCTTAGGTATGTTTGATTATTAAATAATTTTTATTGATAAAAAAAATTATAACAATTCATGTATTAATTTATGATTGAGTTTATCGAAATGGTAAATATTTTCTTGGTATTTATGTATTTTTTTCGAAGGGAAAAATCATGATAATTTTTAGTTTTTTGCTTGGGAATTTATTTGAAAAATTGCATATGAATTATTCATTTGTACTTATCCAAGTAAAGCATCTTCATGATGTATTATTTCATTTTTTTATTTTCGTTTTACTATACTTAAATATATACCAATGTTTTTTTTTTTCTTTACGGTTTATGTTTATAAATTTTTTTTTTATTGTTCAATATGCAAAGAGTGTACTGCTAGTTCAAAAATACTTTAAACCAAGTGATGTACCACTTGAATATTTAATAAAAAACCAACAAAATAATTTCTATATATTTTTTTTTCTTTCATTTTGTTAAATTTTAAATTTAACAGGTAGACAAAACGAGCATCAAATAACAACCATTGTTCATACTCAAACAATGTATTAAAAAAAAAAAAAAAAACTATTTTTTTCTATTTAAAAACAAAATGAAAAGGCTATTTTTAATAAATATTAATATTCAAAAAACATAACGTGTTTATTTTAAATAAATAAAACTGTGATTTCGAAATAAAAAAAAATATAAAAAAATAATAATTCTTTGAAAAGAGTTGACACAATGTTATATCGAGATATTTATTTTAATATTTTTTTTTTCGATAAGTTGACCAATGAAAATACTGTTATTTGTTTTTATTAAATCCCCTCCATAAATCTCAAGAGTTGATACTCATTAGCTCATTAAAAATTCCACTTTAGTCTCAACGAAAACATCATCGGCAATCTTTGACTTTCTTTTACTCTCCACTCCGTAAAAACCAAAAGAAACAAAAAAAAAAAATAAAAAATAATGCTAATTAAATTGTAATAAATTATAATTAATTTTTTTTATTATTTAACAATAATAATAGCATTATCATCAAGTGATTTATAAAAAAATTATTGCTTTATGTTTCAGTGATAGATAAAAAAACAGAGAAAATAAAATGGAGTCAATGATGTGTTCTGATAATTCATCATCAGTCAAGGACACAATGCCATCAAGTTGGCAATCAAATGATCTCAAATCAAACAATGAAATTAAAAAAAATAAACATCGAAAAGTATCATTAAACTTAAATCATGATAATGCCAATAAATCGAAATTAAATAATCACTCGAAATACTCTGAATTAAAGAATAATATTCATCACAACAATGACAAGTATCATGTAGCTAAAAAAAATAAAATTAACAATATAAATTTTATTAAAAAAAATAGTAATAATCATACAAAAATGAGTAATCATATTTTAAATATTAAAAAATACTTGACATGTTGGCAATTTGTTGTGATTTTTTTTATTGGTCTTTTAATAAATGCAACAGCTGAAAATTGTTCTACGGGTATCAACACACCTGGATGTAAGTAAAAAAAATAAAATATATTTATTAATTTTTAATTTACAATATATTATTTTGTTCATTTTTAAAAATTATTATCAGACTATATTTAAAAACTGTTCAATAGAAAGATATAAATTATTTTTAAAAAAACATTTAAAAATGATAATATCGATAAAGTATTTGTATTTTTATATATCGATTATCAGAAAAAGACAAAAAAAAAATATATTCATTAGCTTTCCGAGAAATCCGATATTATATTTTTTTATAAAAAACTAAAATGATAATATAACATTTTTATTTCCAATGAATATTATTTAATTAATATTTCGATAAATCAGAATAAAATTTCATAATTGCTCATTATTAAAATATAAAATGCATGAATTATAAACTTGCATAAAACGAGGGTAGATAATAAAATTAAAAAATGAAATTATTAATAATATTTTTTATGGATTTTTTTGTTCAACAGATACTTATCCATTTGGTGATATACTTATGAAGTATGGAGATGATTTACAAATAACTTGTGTGTTGAATGTCACAATAAATAGTACAGCAAATTCGAAATATTTATTTTTCTCTCGAAATGGTGAAGAACTTGATCCGGCATTTACTAGAATAATAAATGACTCAGCAATTGAATTGACTGTTAAAAAACCACCACGTTCAAAGGACATGTATTACTGCAATTTACGTAAACCATCATCAAGTGGTCACACATTTCTTTGTCTAAATCAAGTTACTGTTGGTGGTAAGTTAATCAATAATATTTCTAATAAAACTATAATTATCCTAAAATATAAATCATAAAAATATTATTTTTAATTTATTCATTGAAAGAAAATCATTGAGTTTTAAATTACATTATTATTTTAATTATAATTATTAATAATCATAGAAAATAATAATAAAATTAAATTGAGATAAAATGTTTTTTTTTTTGTTAAATCATTCAGGAAGTTATTGATAAACAGTTTATATATTTATCATATCAAGGGCTTCAAGTGTTAATGTTTATCAAATGATCATTGTGAATGAATGAATGAATCAACACACTATAAAAAAAAAAATAAACAAAATAATAATATAAACCGACAAATGATACTCTTGATGAATAACAAATTTTTATTTATTTTTTTATTACTCTTTGATGATTTTATTTTTGATAATTATTCTACGAATTGTAATATGATAGTTTTATTTTTTTTTCTATAATAAATATGTCGAGGTTTTTTTTTCAAATTGAAACATTTTGTTTTATAGATTTTCCAGGAGAACCAGAAACTTTTGATTGTGTATCACCAAATTGGGAAAAATTAATATGCCACTGGAAACCAAAACAAAATTATATTAATACACAATATTCATTGGCATTTAATGTTGTTGGTAGAGGTGTTAAAGTCTTATTTAAATGTCCAGCTGCTAAAGAAAATATACCATTAGCACCAAACACATGTATTTGGGAAGCTGGTAGTGATCCAATATATCGTCAACCTTATGAATATTATAATTTTTATTTAACTGCAAGAAATATATTTGGAAATGCAACAATACCATATAGATTTGATCATTATGCAAATGTCCTACCAAATAAACCAGATAACCTAACTGTTATTAGTAAAACATCATCTAGTGCTGAAATTTATTGGGCTGTTCCATTTCCATTACAACAATTTCCACCTGGTATTCATCATCGTATTATGTATCAACATCAATGGTCAAAAAATTGGACTGTAAGTATTATATTTTATACAATATTATTTTTTTTTAAATTTAAAAAATAGAAAAAACGGAAATACAAAGATAATTCATTTTTTTTTTATGACAAGTTCAAGGCTTACTTGGTATTTTACTTTAACCACTTGATAATAATATAAATGATAAATGATGCTTTGTAATAATTTATAAATGCCAAGTATTTTATTTTTTTAACTGTCTATAAATTTTATTGAGTAAAAAATTCCAAGTAATTTAATAATTTTGTTGTTTAAAAAAGAAAATACAGATAATTTTCTAAACTTTTTTTCCTCATTGATATGATTCATATAAAATTAATTAAAATATAATTTTTTACATACAACTAGATGATAATGATAATAATAAATTTCTAATAAATGTTTTTTTTTTATTTCTTTGCTTAAAGATAATTGACATCAAGACAAAAACTCGTGAACCTGAAAAACGCTTCAATATAACTTCCATGTATGCAAATACAGTTTATGATGTGAGAGTTGTCATAAAAAGTGCTACAGCTGATCAGACAAAATGGAGTAATTTTTCAAGTATAACATTCCGTACACTTTCAGCATTACCTGGTAAAGGACCACGTGTTGATGTTGGAAGTTTTGAAATTGTTGATGATGGTCCATTAAAAAGAGAAGTATATATTTATTGGCAAACAATACCACAAATATTAGAAAATGGTAATTCATTTAAATATCAAATAGCAAGTATCAAAGAAGATGGTAATATAATAAATGACGAAATAATAAATGAACGACCAATTGAATTAACTCGAACATATGCTAGATTTGATAAATTAAATTTTGGTGAATATCATATTGGTATAAATGCAACAAATCAAATTGGTTCACATCCAACAACAGCATGGATAACAATACCAAGTAAAAAAAATTTACCAATGCCACCAGAATCATTTACAAAAATAGCATTTGACGAAGGTGTTTATGAATTATCATGGAAATTACCAACAAGATCAGATGGTATAATAAATTATACAATATTTTGGTGTGATAATGATCGTGATCGTCCATTTTTATGTGCTGGTTATTTAGATTGGATACATGTTTCAAATACAACAACAATGTACAATATGACTGTACCAAATCCAAATAAAATATATCAATTTGCAATATCATCAAATACTGCTAATTCAAGTAGTGGAATGATATGGGCATCATGTACAGTTATACATAATCGTATTGTTGGTAAAGTTAAATCATTATGGATTGATAGAATTGGATCACATGATATTGAAGTACGTTGGAATTTAGAATGTTCTGATCGTGTTGGTATTATTTTAGGCTATAAAATATATTATTGTCCAATTAAATCACCATTTAAATCAGAATGTAAAGAACCATCTAAAAATATAACAGTATTAAGTTCACAATATGCTATGCGTGGTATTGTTAATAATTTAAAACCATATACAACATATAAATTAACATTATCAATGTTAACAAAATATGGTGAAGGTTTAGAAAGTGAACCATTACATAATACAACACTTGAAGCATCACCAGATATACCAAATAATTTAAAAATAACAAATATAACAAATACAACAATATCATTATCATGGTCAAAACCAGTATCAACAAATGGTGTTTTACATTCATATATGTTATATTATAATGATAATACAATTACACTTGATGAAAAAAATCAAACAGCAAAATTAGTTGATTTATTACCATATAAAAATTATAGTATTAGTATAACAGCATGTACTGTTGCATGTAGTGAAAAATCTCCATCTATATATGGACATACATTAATTGGTGTACCAGGTAAAATTAATCATCAACCAAATATGCGTTATGTTAATGAAACATTATTATTTATTAATTGGAGTAAACCAACATTTCCAAATGGTAATAATGATTATTATGAAGTGTTACATGTAAATACAAATGAAATTATAAATTCAACAATATCTGAATTAAAATTAACATCTAAAATATGTGAAAATCCACGTAATATAGGAAGTCAAAAATATCAAATACGTGCTATTAATATTAATGAATATGGTGAACATTTAATTGGTCCATGGTCTGATATTGGTGAAACTGTATGTTATGGTTATTTACCATCAATTAAATATCATGTTATTTTGAGTATATTATTTATAAGTTTATTTATAATATTTTGTATTATTTGTATTAAATATGCACGAAGATTATGGCAAACATGTCAAGCAATGCAAGATGTTGAAGTTAAATTACCACCAGGTTTACAACGTGAAAAATTATTACAAAAACAAAGTGATCAAAAACATATTAGACATTCATCACCAGATTCAAGTGGTTGTTCAATTGGACATGAATCAGTAACATCATCATTAACATCTGATTTACATGGTTCAACTGATAGTGGTACAGAAGTTGATCCAGTATTAAATGACAGTAAACATAATGAACAACAAACACTTGCATGGGAATCAAATTTACGTCAACGTAATGTTTGTAATAATTCAAAATCAACAATAACTGGTATTAATGATGCTCATCTTAAATGGGATTCATATGTTAAAATACAAAAAAATGATGATAATATTGATGATATACAATCACTTGCACGTTCAACACCAAATTTAAATGATAATTCAAGTGATTTTATGATACCACAACAAGCATGGTCATCAACTGGATATATTAGTATGCCATCATCACAAGATTTAAGTTGTGATAGTAATCCAAGTCCAATACCAAAAGAATTTATAAATTCATCAGCTGCATATAGTGTTGTTGGTTTATTACCAAATGCAACAAGTTCGAAAATTAATTTACATCAAGATGATACTAAAACAAATATGCCATATGTTAGTCTTGCATCATTTGATGATAAAAATAAACAAAAAAATATTGATGATAATATTATACAAGTTTATAATATAGAACAATCATCACCATCATCATCTAAACCATATGTACAAGCTGGTATATTAGATTCAATGAAAAAAATTGATAAACCAACACGTGAATCATTGAAACAATTAACTCCAAGTAAACCAACAGATTCATGTTATAATAAAAACATAACATCACCATTTTTAAATAAAAAAAATATGGATACAAAGCCATATGTTACAATTGGTGATGTTTCTGATATTAAAAAATCTCCAAATACAAAATTTGGTGATAAAAAACAATCAATAACAACAAATTTATCTAAAGTTAATGAGCCATATGTAATGGCATCAAGTATTTATCCAAATTTACAAGATATTATTAATGATCCATCAGCATCATCATCATCGTCAACATTAGCAGCATCATCAACAGATGCTAATGATTATGATGATTTACAAAAAACATTAACTGTTAATTATCCTCCAATATCTTGGGATGATATGGACGATCTTGATCATAGTATCGAGGATAACATTGATAAATCAGTCAATAAAAATACAGCTGGCTATGTTGCTGTTTCTGATCTTCCAAAAAAAAATGAAAATCTTAAAACAAGTGATGGAAAAGCTACTTCTTCATATGTACAACATCATCAATTAAAAAAATAATGCTAATAATATTATTCTATTTATGAATATCATAGCAAAACTCCTGGTGGCATCTTCCATTATCCAGGTAATTTTTATTTTTAAATAAAAAAAACTAAGTGATAGTAATTGTGAACTTATCTGTGACATACACAAAAAAAAAAAAAAAGAAAAACAATTTTTACGTATAAGGTATATAAGCAGATTTATTATTTTTTTTTTTCTCTTGTATGGTTTATAAATTAGTATTAAAAATTAATTATAACTTATGCTATGGCAACAGTGCACAAGTGCTTCTTTTGTGCAATTTTTAAGATTTTTTTTTTCAATTTTTTTTCGCCATCTGGTTGGACACCAGTAAATTGCAGTAATATTTTTGTTTTTTTTTTTTAATGGCGAAAAGAAGAGACAATACATAACGATCAAACTTTTTTTTTTTTTCTTATTAATATATAATTTAAACTATTAATTTTTTTTTGTTGATAAATTTATTGATGTAAAAAAAAGAAATTCGAAAAATATAATATTTGGAGTTTTTTAAAATATTTGATTGCTTAATAAGTTAAAGATAAGTGTACAAAATCATTTTTATTAAAAAAAGAAATATAAAAAAAAACGAAAAAAAAAAAAAGGGAATAGTAATTTAAAGAGATAGGAAGAGAGTTATGATAAGATATTTTTAAAAAAAGGTGTTGATATGTTTAAGAGAGTTTTAGATTTATAAGTTAAAATTAATTATTGCATGATGCATATACTCATGAAGATATGTCAGTGTTTAATAATTAATTCATCAAGCCTGTATGATTATTAATTTATTATTTTATTAATTATTCATTTTGAATATCATTGATTATATTATTAATTATCTTAAAACAAAAAAAAATTGCATATACACAGTTTTTGTTTATATTTTTCAACAATTGTATTCTCACACACACATATTTTATATGTGTGTGTTGTATAGATCTATATGTTGTTTAAAAATTTCGCTATTTTATTTTTATATAAAACATTAAATTTTTATTGATTTTAATTTTTTTTAATTGCATGAAAAAAATTAAAATATATAAAAAATTTCGTACACAAATTTATCACGTTTAAATAAGGACTTTTAATTTGAAAAAAAAAAAAATTCATAACAATGTTTTATTTTAATTAAAAAAGTAACACTAATGATGATTGAAAAATTAATAAAATTTTCAATAAAAAAAATATATTATTATAATAATTAAATAGAGTAACTTCCTTTGCCATTTTATACTGAAATTAAAAAAATTAAAAAAATAAAATAATTACATTAATGTATATATATATGTATGTATGTATGTGTATGCATAATATCCTAAGCTAGTCATTATGAGAATACATCAATCTACATAAAAAGATTTAAAAAAAAAAAATAATAATAGTAAACCGATTACTAGAATTTTATTTACGAAAAATAAAATAAATCATTAACTTCAATTTAAAAATTGAATAAATAATAAAATAATAATAAATTTTAATTAATAATCATGTAATGAATTAATTAGTACTTGTAAAACAGTAGATGATAATTTTTTTTTTTATTAATTTAAATTTGAAACAAAGTGCCGATAAACTTACCAACATCCAAAATCATACGATGTAAAATTAATTATTTCAATACAGACTGACGTGTTATACGAAAAACAACAACAAAAAAAAAATTAAAAATTTTTAAATAATATAAAGCTAATCATGATGACAACAAAAAAACAAAAAAAAACAAAATGTAAAAATAATTAAATGATCAATTAGCAGGATAATTTAATTTGTAGCTAAAAATGAATTTTCGAAATGAGAAAATTTATATAATTATTGTTGAGTTAACATTATCTGTAAATTATTTGAATCGAATTATTAACGAGTGGCTCTGTAGAGAAATTTGGATTGTTGATCCTGCTTTTGGATATGAAAAACGAGCTTACATGTACACTTACATTATCGAAAATTATGTAAAATAAATAAAAAAATATACATTTATAAAAGTATGATTAAATTGTTTAATGTTAATTAAATATGTTATAAGTTTTCGTAGATTAACAAATCAATATATTGAAAGTAACAGAAAAAACAATTGACATAAAAAATTGACAAGCCTTTTTACAATGATGAATTTAAAAGAAAGTAAAACGAAATAAATTGTTAAAGACAAAAAATCATTGTGCTTAAAAATATAAAAAGACTATGAATTTAATTGTGCCTATTATTAATAATTAATAGATCAAAATAGAAAAAAAAAAAAAATACAACATAATTACGTGTGAATTAATAAAATGATAAGTTTTTATAAATTTCGAAAAACACCGGCTTATCGAAAAAAAAAAAATGAATGAAAGAAAAATATCTAAATTCAAAGTATGATAAGTTTTATGGATTTTCCATTGTATATATGCGTATTATCATATATTTTTGTTATATATTTATAAATAATTGCACATGATAGGAAAAAATAAAAAAAAAAATTAAATAAAAAATTTAAATGATTGCTGTATATTTAATAAATATGTGGGATGTATTTTTTAAGTGAAGGTTTTTTTTTTTTATCAACAAGTATCATTGACATCATCATCATCACCATCATCATTATCATCATCGTCATCATGATTTAAAAGTCCTAGATTAAAAAAATAAATAAACAATAATTTTAATTTTTAATTTGTGTCTGGTGCTGGTTGCTGCTGCTCATGTCTGCTTCTCGAAATTTCGATAGTTAATTTCCAAAGTTAGCAACAATTACTACTTGATAATTACCACTTTAATTTGGACATCATAGCTTTACTAACAAAAGGACGTAATCGTCAAAAAACATCGAATCTAAAAGTAGAAAAATTCATTACAGGAAAATCTAATTTTTATGAACTTATTATAGAAAATAAAAAAGCTAATTATAAAACGGCATGCATTCATGGATAGAATATGAAATTTTTTATCAGCAACAGAGAATTAATTTTATTTTTTCCCAGAATAACTAGGATAAATCATTTTTATAACATGAGCTCCAGTATAAAAGGTCAAACTATTATTATTAAAAATATCATGTCATAGTTAAAAAATTTAAAATTTGCTTTCATTTATTTAATCAATTTTTTTATTTATATTAATATACAATATTATATGAATATTTAATTTTTTTTTAAGTGCTGATTCAACATATATAAATTTGTAAATTAATTATTTTTATTTTTCAATAATAAAATGTGCATTTTTTAAAATACAAATTCATTATTACAACACTTATTTTTATAAATTTTTACATCAAATTTTAATGATAAATTATAGGCTGCTGTTGAATGACTGTAATTAATTTTCTTTCAGGTGACATTATTAATTTAGGCCAATGAATAATATTGTTTCGAAAACTCCAATTAATTTTAGTTGTAAAAAATAATAATGTTGTTTGCATTTGCATGTTTTTTTTATTTATTTTACTTGTGTCCTTGAAAGAAAATTATATCACACTTCGACTTGTGTATCTACAAACTCTATGCATTTTAATATTTAATAAAAAATATTTATCCAATTGGTGATAATTGTGAGCGATAATTTTTTGTCCATATATATTAATTTTCAAATCACAACCAAGGCTTTAGCCATATTAAATTCACAAATTTTATTAGTTAACATTCACAATTTAGAAAACAAAAAAAAAAATATATATTTATCATCTTGTTTATTTTGTATTGTATAAGTTTGTTTTATCTGTTTATTTTTATGAACTATTGTGATAAAGTATACAATATTATTTTGTTGTGTCCTTGATAAATATTCATGTGAAATTAAAAATATTTTCTACTAAAAAAATATATGAATATCTTACTATGGCCATGTGTAAATTTAATTTTAAAATGTTAATTCCATTATGTAAACATACTTTGAAGGTCTATTATCTTTTTGTTTCAAACAAATTTTGCGCTTATTTACATGCAAAGTTTTTGTTCTTTTTTACAATACAAGTATAAATTATTTATAACTGTGTTGACATTGTTTAGTTACTTGCCTGAGTAATCAATTATGTACTTTATTTATTATTATTCATTTGAATGTTATTGATTTGTTTAAATTTCTACATTATACATTTATTCGAAAAATCCAGATCTTGTTTGTTTTTTGTTTAAATATAAATTGTCAATTAAATTTTATTCAATTTATTAAAAAATAAAATGCATCACACTGTCGTAATGTTATTGATTTAATTTATTTTCTATTTTTATGAATACGTGTGTTATTTAAAAGTACATTTATTTCAGATTGCTTAATTTTTTTTCGTCTCAAGCACGATTGCACATGGGGTGTTGATCGATCGACAACGCAACCATGTGCGTTAAGCTTTACCTAGTAACTAAAAATCATTAAAAGAATAAAAAAAGATAATTAATAAAGAAAAAAAAAAACAGAGTAGTATAATAGATAAAAAAAATATATATAATAAAACAATTGAAATCAATTTAAATAGAACTTTTTACCGATAGTAATTAGGCTTGAATGGTCCAGCTTTATTGAGGCCCATGTATTTAGCTTGTTCATCAGTGAGTTCAGTTAAATGAGCATCGAATGTAGGCAAATGCAATGATGCAACATATTCATCTAAATAAAAAATATTTTAATTATTATAATACAAATTTTAATTGGCTAAAATTAAATAATGAATAAAAACAAACCCATTTTTTTAGGCAATAAATAAACATCACTCTTGTAACGTCCAGATGGTGCATTAAATAATTCAATAAGTGCAAGTGCTTGTGTTGCAGCAGTTATTGATACAACAAATGATGGAATACTTGAACATGATAAATTAACAAGTCTACCTTCAGCCAATAAAACAATTCTTTTTCCATCAGGCCATATAACATGATCAACTTGTGATCTAACTTTTTCCCATGTTAAATCTGGTGTTCGTAAACTATTCTGTAACACACGAAAAAATAACAAATAAATCAATTGAATACATGAAATTTTTATGTATAAATTTAAACATACAATATCTATTTCTGTATTACTATGTCCCATGTTACAAACAACACATCCATTTTTCATTTTATCCATATGTTCACGTGTCACGACATTTTTATTTCCAGTTGCTGTTACAACAATATCAACATTTCGTATAACTTCATTGAGTTTCATTACACGAAAACCATCCATACTTGAAATAATAAAAATCATTAATTATTATTTTTAATAATGATAAGATTTACTATTATATATTTATATTAACCTTGCTTGAAGTGCACATATTGGATCAATTTCAGTTATGTATACAATACAACCAAGTCCTTTAAGTGCTTGACAACATCCTTTACCAACTTCACCATATCCACAAATAACAACTTGTTTACCACCAAACATAACATCTGTTGATCTTTTTAAACTATCAATAATACTTTCACGACAACTATATAAATTATCAAATTTTGTTTTTGTTACTGAATCATTAACATTCATTGCTGGTACAGTTAATTTACCAGCTTTTGATAATTGATAAAGTCTATGTACACCAGTAACACTCTCTTCAACAATACCTATTATAAATTAAATTAAAATTTATTAAATTTGAATATTTATTTATTAATTTTTTTTGTGTTTACCTTGTATCATTTTAAACATTGTATTATATTTTTTAAGCATAAGATGAGTTGCATCACCACCATCATCAAGTATCATATTTGGTTGCCAATTTTCAGCAGCAATACATTTATCAATACACCACCAAAAATCTTCTTCAGTTTCACCACGCCATGCAAATATTGGATAACCAGCATGTGCCAATGCAGCAGCAACTTCATTTTGAGTTGAATAAATATTACATGCTGCCCATCTTATTTGTGCACCAAGTTCAATCAGTGTTTCAATTAACACTGCTGTTTGTGCATTTATATGTGTACAGCCAACTATTTTTGCATTTTTCAATGGCTTTATTTATCATTAAAGAAAAAAAAAAACAATAATAAAATATTGTAAATTGGATTTTTTTAAATGTTTTATGTTTAATTTAGAAAATACCATATCATCTGCTGCTCGTTTACGTAATGCCATTATACCAGGCATTTCTTGTTCAGCAATTTCAATTTCTCTTCTTCCAAATGCATACTGATTAATATTTCTTACACAAAAATCAGTAAATCCTTTATCTGTTTTTTGTATTTTTTCACGTGGTGATACATCATCTTCTTCTGATGAGCTTCCTGTATAAGATGCTAAAAAGTTGAAAATAATGCCACAAAAAATTTGATGATTAGTTTAAAATGCATGATAAAAAAAAAGCTATGATAGTGAAATGGAATTAGAAAAATTAGCTTATTGAAATTATCATACCAGAACTGTAACTATCATTGCTGCTTGCTGATAATGAACGACTTCTATAACGAGTTGATTTTTTTAAAGCTCCTGATTTCGATTCCTAAAAAAAATTAACAGTAATAATTTTAAAAATATTTATTTACTTTAAATAACTACAAATAATAAAAAAAAAATATTAAAACAAGCTTAATATAAAATTTGTGTAACTATGTGCATTTTATTTTTTATATTTTTATTATTCACAAGGAAAAGTGAGGTAACAATGACAAAACAAGGACATATTTCTTTACAAGATTATTATTTTTTTTAAAAAAAGAGGATTTGTTCTATTTGTGTAAATAATTGGAACATTTATTTATTTATTCTATTTTTATTATTGAAAAAGCTTGATGGATTTTTAAGACAGGATAGGACATGCAACAATGATAAATTTTAAATTGTTTATTTACCTATAAATAAATTATGTGCTGATAAATATAAAACACAGACAAATAAATTATAAATAATAAAAAAATTTTTGGATATCAAAAAAGCGATTCCCAATAAATAAAACGAGCAAAGATATTTATTTTTAAATAATTATTAAAATATTGATTATTTACTTTGTTGTTTACTTCTTTTTTATTTATATTTTTTTTTTTTTTTTCATACACAAATAATCTCTTACTTACTAATTTTGTTCTCGGGCCGTGAAAGGCATTATTTGATGCCTCTAGGCTCTGAAATCACAACAACCAAAAATATTCATAATTTTTAATTAAAAAAAAAATAAAAACAAATCATTTTTTAAATTCACGATACCTTTTTAAATATCCCCACGAAATTCATAAATAAATAAATTATATTTTTATATTTAAAACACGTTTAAAATATACAAAAAAAAAAAATTTCCTTTTTTTTTTCGTGCAAGAAAAAGAAAACTACCAGCTAATTTTTTTTTTTTTTTTTAATCTATGTGCATTAATTAATCGATAATAAAAAAAATAAAAAAAAAAAATTATGCTCTATATTTAAAAAAGCCAATAATAATAATTTGTATTTTTTTTTTTTAAATTATTTCTCTGATAGTAATTGATAATAATTTTCAAGTGTACACATGCATATTTAATTTTTTTGTAATAATAAATAATTCCGATTGATTTTGGAGCTGTGGGTCTCATTGTTAAACATCTTGGTAATAAAAATTAATCAACAAGGGAATTTAATTCAAACACTAATTCATTCCAAGTTGAATTTACAAATTGACTAATGAAAAAAAAAACATTTTCAAGATGTTGGCAATGACAATAACAATGCCGGTTAATAACATCTGTTGTTTGGCATTTTAATTATCATCAATACCCGAATGGCTTACGTAATTGTTTGCATGTGACAGTTGAATATCAAAAAAAAAAAAACAATAAAAAAAAGTGACACAAGGTTTTTTCATCGACGCAAATTTACTCACCAATAAATTGACTAAAAAAATAATAATTAAATTTATAACGTACTTATTTTATGAGCTCATAATAAATAATTTAAAAATTTTATAAATAATGACACTTGTCATTAAAACCTGATAACAATAATATTTATTTTTTTTATTTTTTAAAAACCCACACCAAGAGACCAATAAAAGCTACGAACCAACAACAACGTCAATGACATATATCATTGATTGTCATTTAGAAAAAAATAAAATAAAATAATGGTTTTGATGATAAATAAAATGACTTTATTGTTAATTTAATAAAACCAACCTTTGTTGATGATGCTGGATCAGTAACCGGTGTATCAGTCACATTGTTTGTTGACTCTTTTTGCGATGATAATGTTTGTGGACCATTGCTGTCAGCCATCTTTACAACACGGCGAATTTGCCCGAATGCTACAAAATAATATTGTTCACGACTTGAACATCAGCTGGTTCAGCTTCATGATCAATTGAAGAGAGGGAGAATCACGAGGCATCAGGGCCGTACTCTAACATATTGACTTAATTGATTTGTCAATTAAATTTAATCAAGCTCAATTTAAAAATATTTAAATTAAAAAAAAAAAGGCAAAAGGTTCTATTAGTATAAGCTCAACTCCAAAATTTTTATATATAAAATAATTGTTTTTCTTTTGTTTATTATAATAATAGTAAATGATAAATTTATAAGTTAAAAAATAAATAAATTAATGACTGCATTTAACAGATACTTTAATCTGTTTGTTAAATTAAAATTAATTGACTGTTTCGATGATTTAAAAAAAAAAAAAAATACAAATTTGTTTGTGGTTTGAATTAATAATTGTCTATTCAATTTTAAAAATCATGTTAACAAATACAATTGATAGATAATTATGCAGTTGTTGTTTGTGCTTCCTTTTGTTCTTTTTGCTCTTCGGCAATACGATCTTTCTTGAGTTGACCCATGAAAGATGATTTGTCGGCAGCAGTTTGGAAACGACCATGACCAAATTTGGAACTGGTATCGATGAACTTGAGGTTGATCTTTTCCAATGCTGCACGTTTTGTGTGAACCAAAAGAGACTGTAAAGACAAATAAATTTTATTAATAATTTGTTTTATTTTAATAATTAAATATATTTTTTTTTGTATTAATTTTTCAGTCCTATCATTCAATATCATGGAAATTTATCATAATGAATATTTTTTGGCTCTATTCGAATTTCATCATGTTAATTATTAATTGAGTTGATAAATGATTAAAAAAAAATTTTTAATAAAATTTACCTTGCGAAGAGTAATGACACGTTTTTTTGGTCCCATGCAACATCCCTTGACCATGATGAAGTCGTTGTTAACCTCACCATAATGGGGGAAACCTCCCATTGGTGTGATGGTTTTTTCAGTCAAATCGTACTCAGTTGAGGCATTGTTTTTGATAACCTAATTATTTAAAACAAATAAATAAAACATTAATAAATCTTGTTTAACAACAATAATAATAAATATATTTTTATGATTGATAAATTGTTGGTGGACGGGAGGCTCAACCAAGAAATCATATTCATGTTGAGTACTATGAGTCCAAACATTTTATTGTAGCCACGCTTCATACCCCCAACAAAACCAAAGGATGCTAATCAAACTCCAAACCATTAAGAGTATCGACTCGCGAAGCGGCACAATTAATTTTTAAAATAATAACATGTTAAATTGATAATTACCCTTCCATCTTTGGTGTGGATTCCTTGTCCAATTCTGTAGATTTTTTTGTTAATCTCAGTACGATGATGATAACCTTTTTGACCAGCACGAGCAACAGTGAATGATACTCTGCTTGGATGCCATGCACCAATACAGGCAACCTTTCTGAGACCCTTGTGTGTCTTACGGGGAAGTTTCTTTGTGTGCCAACGTGAAGTAACACCTGGAATAAACATTAAACAACATTTAATAATTTGATTTTAAACAATTAAAATAAAAATATGTTCAAGTTATTTTAATGGACTTCAGGAGGAAGGCAGCATGAGTGATGTCGTCAAATTTAAAAATCAGAAATGCACATCATGCTTTCATCATTTATCCATGATAAATGACTGAAAATTTATATAAATAAATTGTTAATATGATAATACCTTTTGTTCCTTTTCCCTTGGTAACACCAATAACATCAATCATCTCATCTTGAGCGAAGACATTGTTGACTGGAATTGGTTTTTCCAAATGATCACGTGCCCATTGTACTTTATCAGCAATGGTACCACCGTTCAATTGGATTTCCATGATGTTGGCTTTCTTTTGACGTTGTCTCAAAAGTTTCATCTATAACAATTAATAAAATTTAAATTAACATCATCATTTCTTATTAATGGTAACAAATAAAATAATATTTTCAATTGAAAAATATGTTTACCTGAGTGTGTGCAATAACACGAACAACTTTGCAGTATTTGACAATTTTTTTAAGATCTTTTTCAATTGATTTACGTCCCAAATCATCTTGCCATTTTTTTGATGCCTTGGTAAAAGCCTTCTTCTTGCTCTTGTACCTAAATAATTATCAATGAAGAAAAATCCAAGTGGTTAGATGTTGTTTCTCTAGTCATCATAATAATTGACCTCCAAAAATCTGTAACGTGTCAATCTCGTCATTTGAAAAATGAGAGGAGACTGAGCACATTTTTTGGACAAGCCAATTTATAATACGAGTATTTTAACCTCAATTATAAGGCTTCAATTCCAATTAAAAACTCTCATCTACCGAGCGGAGAGCTTTATCATTTTGGTTAGTCAAATTTGTCAAAAATAATTCTTAAATTAACATGCAATTGATTATAATATTTAATTGATGGTCTGTAGACAGTATGGTTTACTCATTGGCATTGTCCAATGGACTACCAAACAAGGTTATGGAATATACTGACTTACTATACACTCCTACCTAGATAGGGGACAGATTTATTATTCGACGCTGTGATAAAACTATCATGGTTCAATATTGAACTAAGTTCTTTATTCACAACACCTGAAAGACCAGTGTTGACGGTTTTTACACCACAACACCTATCGATCAGGATAAACGTCGTTTAATTTATACAATAAATTATTGAATTATTATCAAGATGCTTACCAATTTTTGTAGAAGCGTCTACGACAATCTTCTGACAAATGTTCAGCCCAGACAGTTGTCAAGGCACGAAGACCATGTGGTGTCTCAATGTAACCAACACATCCAACGATCATCATTGGTGGAGTTTCAAGAATGGTTACTGCTTCAACAATTTCCTTCTTGTTGATCTCTGTTTAATTTACAAAAAAATACATGTTAATAAATTTTGTTCAACTAGTGAGTATTATTTTGTGTTTAACAAGACAAATGCTTCATGAATTTAACAGATGGATTAACCAAGATTTTGGAGCAACACAACACGTTTTCCAACATAACCTCAGTTGATATTTGATTTAATATTCAAGATGATGGATAATGGTGATTGCAATTTGTCTTGGAGTCAAAGTAAATGAAGATAATATTTAATTTGATTACTTACTTGAACCTGGACGATCAGCTTCACGTACAACATGGGTCATACCGGCTTTGTAACCAATGAAAGCAGTTAAATGAACTGGTTTTGATGGGTCATCGACTGGGAAAGCCTTTACTTTACCACGATGACGTTGGGATCTTTTTTTTGGGTAGAAACCCATAGAACCATGACGTGGGGCACTAAATTTACGATGAGACTGGAAATTAATGGTTAATTAAAACATTACATTAATTATTGAAAGGTTGTTTAATTAAAATTCACATTTTATTTTCAACAAAAATAATGAGTTTAAATTGATTTTAGTAATTAAATAACTTGATGTATCAATTGATTAATTATTTAAGAATACAAATTGACAATTTATTTCTAATAAATACTTGTGATGCTTATTATTTTTACAGATTATAATTTAATTATTTAGCGAGTCAGTTGAGCAAGGTACTTACCATCTTGAAATCCCCGGAGTAAATGAGAGAGGCACAGGGAAAACAGTGGTTTTATAGCATGCTCAAAATGGCTGATATCAATGTTGCCAACTGTTGCCCACTTATTTTTTTTTCAGAAAAAAGCGCTGCTAGCGGTTAAATAAAAAAGATTATATTATTTATAATAATTTTTTTTTTTTAATTAACAATTAAATACAAATTTAAATAAATAATAATTTTTGTTTATATTAAAAAATTTTTTTTTAATTTTTTGTCCATGATTGATGTTTAATAAATGAATAATAAATAATTAGAATTAAAAATTATTTGACAATGTTAATTGTTTATTGAATATTATTTATTATTTTATTGATAAATAATTTTATTTGTTATATTATTTATACAAATATTAATAATTAAAATAATATTTATTTTTCTATTAATTTATAATAAAATTGTTAACATGATTTAGTTTATAAATGAATAATAAATTTTTGTATTGTTTATATTATTATTTATTAATTGTTTATTGAATATTATTTATTATTTTATTGATAAATAATTTTATTTGTTATATTATTTATAAATTATAACACTCATATTAAAAATTAATAATTTAATATTTCGATTTTTCTATTAATTTATAATCGAAATTGTTATAAGCATTGTTTAGTTTATAAAAAAACAAACTAAATTTTTGTATTGTTTATATTATTATTTATAAACAAATTAATTTATCAATTGTTCATTTATTATTATTTATTTATTAACAAATTTATCAATAGAATATTAATAAATTTATTTTAACCTGAAAAACACGTGACAAATATTTCGAAAAACAAAATTATTAATAATTAATAATATCAATAAACAAATTCCATTTATTTTTTTTTAATTACGAAAAATTATCGTTATTTATTATTAAAAATATATAAAAAAAAAAGAAAATGGCTTTTTACATATTACAATGATTCTTAATAATAAAAAATTAATTTTTTTAAATTCTTAAATTACATTTATTACTACAAGATAATTTCATTTATGATGTCAAAAATATTGTTGTTTTTGTTGACTTAAAAAATAATTACTTCAAAGTAGAAAAAAAAAAAAAAAAAGTATTAACGTAGTTATAAAATTAAAAATAAAATTAAGTTGATTATTTAAATGAGAGGAAAAAAAAATGTATAATGGTCAACATTATCGTTTACGTGAACGAAGACCAGGTCTTGTTGCAACAGATATTTCATCGTCATCATCATCGTCATTCTGAATATCTGCATCATGATCATCGTGATTTGTAAATAATTTTTTTTTTGATCTTGTTTTAGATTTTTCAGTTGATGGACATACTTGTGCTTGTGCTAAACAACGACGTGTAACTCTTTTAGTTTCAGATCCAGATAATTCAACAACAGACATATCACTATTTTGATCATCATTATTATATTTTGCTGGTTTTTTAACTGTTCTTTTTGTACGTCTTGGTGCTATTGATTCATCATCAGATGTATTATCATCTTTTTCACGACGATTTCTTCTTCCACGATCAGCTGATGGTGCTGTAAATACTTTATCATCATCATCAATAATATTATTAATAACATTATTATTATTGTTAATAATATTATTATTTTTTTCACGTAATGTTTTTATGTTATTTTGTAATTTATCTATTTCACAACTTAGTCTTTTAATTTGTGATTGTAAATCAGCAACTAAACGTTCATATTTTTTTCAAATGTTTCCATTTCTAAATCTTGATACTATTTTTTTTTCATTATATGATTTCTTCATTTTACTAAATCTTTTTAGATAATTCTGTTTTGTATTTAATTTTTCATTATACGTCTTTTCACGTTCAGCTGATTTTAAATCTTTTAATAAAATTTTTGATTCTTTTTCTAATCTTTTTGATTCTTGTTCCATACAAATTAATTCTTCATTTTTTAGCTTCAATGTTATTGAATCTTTACAATTTGCTTCTAAACGTTTTATTTCAATTTCATTATCAGCTTCTTTTTTCTTTGCTTCATCTAATTGTACTTTTAATGATGTTATTTTTTTTTCATAATTATCAATTATATGATGTAATGCATCAACATCATTTTTTAAATTTTTAGTTTCTTGTATTTGTTGTTCTAAATTTTCAATTTTTTCTTCTAATAATAATCGATCAGCTGAATTATTCAAGTCTTGAAGTTGTAAAAGTTTATCTTCAAGTTCACTGATTAATGGCAGATGTTCTTTTTCACATACTGCTGATAAATCATTAATTTTTTTATTTAATTCTTCTTCATGTAATTTTGCATTTAATTGCAATTGTTCAACTTCAATATTCATTTCTTTTATTTTATCTTTGAGGAAAGCAATTTGTTCCTCAAGATCTATTTCATTTTGTTTCATTTGTTTTAATTTATTCTCAAGATCAGAATTTACTGCACGTGATGCTGTTAGGTCTTTAGTTAATGTATCAATTTGAAGTTCATTACTCGATAACAAAGCCTTGAGATTGGAAATACTTTCCATTAACTTTTGATTATCTTCACTGATATTTTTAAGACGAGTTGATTCAATTGAATATTGATTATTTAAAGTATCATAACTAATTTGTATTTTATCAAAATCTTTTCTAAGTTGTTCATATTCTTCATCATCAACATTTTGTGATGATTGAATAGACTTGTCATGATGACTAATATCAAGTTTAACATTTGAAAAACTTGTTTGACACTCGTTATTAATATTATCAGATTTATCATTATTAAAATTATTTTTCTTTAAATCATCAAGATCTTTTGTTACTTTTGTTAAACAATCTTTTGTACTTAACATATCATTCTTCAATGATTCAACTTCAATTGATTTTGCATTTAATTTTTCATATAATGCAACATTTTCAGCTTCAAAATTTGTTAATTTTTCTTCAAGTTGAGCTATTATTTGTTGTTGATCAACTGGTGATGATGGTGGTGATGATGATGATGATGGTTGTTCTTGATTATCAATAAATACTGTTCGATTATTATTACCTAAAGATGATGGTGATAAAATTTCTTGTTTAATTTTAATATTACTAATGTCATTTGTATTATTTTGAGTTAAATTAAATGATAAATTACTTTGTTTTTGTAATTCTTTAATTTTTTCATATTGAAGATTTAATTTTCTTTCAAGTACAATATTTTCTTTACATTTTTTATCATATAATGCTTCAATATCATTTGACATATTTTGTAATTCACCAATTTTTTCATTTGATAAAAGTACAATTGATTCTAATTCACTTATTTTTATATCTTTTTGATGACCATCATTTGTTATATTAATATAATCATTTTTAGCTTCATTTAATATTTGTTTTAAATATTTATTTTTATCTTGAAGTTGTTCTAATTGTTTTTTTAATTCATTAATATAAGAATTTGTTTCTGAATTATTAACATTATCCTTTTGAAATGATTCAATTAATAATTTTGAATTTTCTAAATCTTTTTTAATAATACCAAGTTCATATGATAATGTATTTTTTTCAACTTCAATTTGATCTTTTTCTTTACGTAAATCTTTATTTGCTGTTTTCATAGCAATTAATTTTTCATTTAATCTTTCATTATCAATTTTTAATTCATTAATTATTATGTTATCTTTTTTATTATTATTATTGGCATCTTCATCATCATTATCATCATCAGTTTCACTGTCATCATCATCATCATCTTGTTCATTATTATCAAGATCAATTGTTCTTTTACGTTTTCTACTTTTTAATGCATTTATTTTTTGTTTATAATATTCTTCAACTTGATTAACAGACCATTCAATTGCATCTTCTTGTTGTTGTTCAGCTTCTTTTATTCTATTCATATAATTTGCTTCTAATTTAGCCATCATTGCTGAATGTAAATTAGCCATTTCTTCACGTATATTCATATCTTTTTGTAAAAATGAAGCTTTTAATGATGATATTTCTTTTTTTAACTTATTATTTTCATCCATAAGATACTCATAATCTTCTTGTGTTATTGATATGTCATTATCATCATCATCATTATTGTCATCATCTTCATCTTCTTCTTCATCATTATCATCATATTCAGATGCTGATTCAGCAATACTTAACAGTTCAGTTTTATCATCCCAATCAGTTGTTGTTTTTTGTGTTTGTTCAACAACCAATGAAAATCTTGATGTATTTTTTTTACGTTTAATTTTTTTAGGTTCAATAACAATTTTTTTAGCAATTGCAGCTAAATTTAATACATTTTGAGTTTCAATATATAAATTTGGTATTGGATTAATATTAACAACTAATGCCATATATTCTTTACCTGATAATGCATTTTGAAATAATCTTGTTAATTTTGAATCACGAAATGGACCAGTATGTTCATTTCTTTGTTTAATACATTGTCCATCATATATTGATTTAAGACAACGTCCAAATACCATTAAACTTGTATTAATATTTTGTGCTTCTTTTAATCTATCACCAACATTAAGAGTTTTTTTAAGTCTTTCAGAACCAGCTAAATCACAAAATGAAAATTGACTTATTTCAACAGTATCTGGACTATTTTCAATATAATATTTTAATACTGTTATTTTAAATATACAATGTGATCTTGAACTACGTGCATTTAATGCTGTTGCAGCAACTTTTAAATTATATTGTCCAGCCATTAATACTTGATATGCTTCTGATCCAGAATTAACACATATTTGTTTAAGTCCTTTAATAAATGGACGTCCATGATGATCTGTTGCTAATTTTAATGGTGGACGACGTTTTTGACAATCATTTGATAATAAATCATATATTGTTTCATTATATATTTCAGTAAATGATACCCATACAATATATTGTGCATCTGTTGATTGACTTGTACGTACTGGTGATTCTTCTTCAAGTTTTTTTTGCATTTCTTTATATGCATTAATATATTGTATTTTATCTGGTATATTAAATGACAATAATTTTTGTTTAAATTCAAGTTCTTGTAGTCTTTCAATTGATGATAAATTAACAACATCACAATTATACATTGGTTTGTAGCATGGTGTTAATCTTGGATTAATATTTGCAAATACATATTCAAGACTTCGAGGTATTATTCCAGGACGTGCTGATGTTCCTTGAAGTGTATAAGATTTACCAGAATTTGTTGTACCTGTTTAAAAAATATATATATATGTTAATCAAATAAATATTAATAAAATTATTTAATAAATTGTAAATTACCATATGTCATTGCTGTACAATTTTGTCCAGATAAAAATTTAATTAACATTGGTTTCATAGCCTGTTCAAATATTGCCAATTGTGTTGTTTCTGGTCCAAATGTTTCAGTGAATGTAAATTTTCTAGTAACAGTATCAACTGAATTTTTTTTCATTGACACTGATGTATTATCAAAACATGGTAGCTTAGTTAATAATGTTGTTTGATTTATTATTTTATATGCATCTTCAAGTTCTTTTGTTATTTTTAATTTACTTGGAAATGGTTTCATACGTAAATATACTTTGACAGTTTGTGATGATAATGTTTCAGCATCTAATGATGCAACTGAATCATGACAAATTGATTCTTCACTTTCATATACTGATAACAAATTTATTTTTGATTCTTTTGATATTATTGGACGATGTCCATATGCCAAAATGCTTGGATCTCTGCCATATAAATATGACATGTTTTCTCGTGACATGATGGAACCATCAGATGGTCTTATTGGATCCATCAATGTCTCCTCCTAAATTAAACATATTCATAATAATTATTAACTCATTTTTAATACTCTAAATGCATTTTTATGTTATTATTGTTATTATTATTTGTTATTTGCTTTATTGTCATCAAAGGATAATTTTATTTATGTTAATTTTATATCAAATAAATGCTAGCTTACCTTGGAGGCATCCTCCTTTGTTTCATTCATAATTAGTTAATTATATTTATCAATATTTATGGATACTTTTTAAATAAATTATTCACAACTTTTAGACAGGACGCACATTTAACTTTGCATTCCCTCGCAAATCGGCAAATGTATTATCTTTTTTTTTTCAGCAGTGTTTTTAAGCTGTTGACTGATCAATTGACGGTTTGGTTTAAACTTTAATCATTGCTCTGATTCGTCTTTCTAAAACGTGTACAGGCATGTTTCTACCAATCATAATATTTTTTTTTAATTTATCATTAATTAAATTTTATATTTATCAGTCTTTTAAGAATCAAAATTATTTAATTTTTTAAGAATTTATTGATTGATTATTTATATTTGTTTATTTATTTTTTTAAATATTTAAAGGGCTGTTAATTGTTGTTATGACTCAAGTGGTCAATTATTAAAAGATTGAAAAAAAAATATTTTTATACATAACAAATTAAAGAAAACAATTAATAACAATGTCAAATTAATTGAGTAAATTATATTTTTTAATTAGATTTTAATTTGGCGAAGGGAAATTGTTGATATTATTTATTTATTTTGGATTATTTATTGTTATTTATTTGAATTATTAAAACGCCATTTTGATTTATCATAAGCATAACAAATATACACACACACACATGTACACTTGTCAATTAAAAAAACGCGAGAGAGAAAGAGAGAGAGTTGAGAGAGAGAAAAGTTTTTACATCAACACACAATCGAGGGGGTTGTCTTAACCTTTATTCCCGGTTTACAAAAGTTTGCTCCAGCTTGCTCCAGCTTGCTCCAATAATCTTAATTTGTTTGTTTAATAAAAAACAATAACAAAGAGCATATATTTCTATAAACAATTGTTTAATTTGGAGTAAAATTATACAAAAATTACAATAACAGTGACAATAATTTGACCGGTAAGATAAAAACAAAACAAAAAAAAAAAAAAAAAACGTTAAAAAACACTTTGTTGTATTTATTAAAAATCATTGCTTGTTTTTATTTATAATAATTATAGATATATAATTAAAAATGGGAGATAATCAATTTGTTGGCTGTATGGTATCAATAAAATGTGTAGAACAGCTGGGAAGTTATCAAGGACAAATTATTGATTTCAATCGTGAAACAGTAACAATATCAAAAGCATTTAAAAATGGCATTCCACATTCATCTCCCCAGGTTACAATAAAGTATGTATAAATATGTTTATATATTAAATAAATTATGTATAAATAATATTAATATAATTTAATTTTTAACAGTGCAAAAGATATAATTAATTTGGAGATGATTGCAACTGAAGAAACAGTAACAAAAGAATCAAAAATGCCAAGTAAAGTTACTGTTAAAAGACCAATTGCAAAACGTGCAAATCGTTCAGTATCTGAATGTATACCAACAGCTGTATTATCAGCAGCACATGCATCAACATCATCATCATCAGCAACAAAAAAAGTGAGTGAATTAATACATCAAGAATTATCAACATCATCATCGTCATCATCAAATGGTAATAAATTAATAAATGATAATATTAATAATACAAAACAAAATCAACGTAAATTAACACAACGACAAAAATGGATTGAACGTGATGAACAAGCATTTGGTACACCAATTGATCAATCATTAAATCAAGATTTTGATTTTGAAAAAAATTTAGCATTATTTAATAAAGAAGCTGTATGGGAAGAAATAAATAATTCATCAAAACCAGATGTTATTAAACAATCAGAAATAAATAAAGGTAAATATCGTCATGATGAAAATATAATAATATCAAAACCAACAACATTAAGACAAATAATTGTACCAATATGTGATGATAAAGAATATGTTACTGATGATGGTTTAATTATACCAAGTATACCATTAGAATTACATAGAAAATTAATTGGTACTGCTGATAGATTAGGAATAAGTTGGGAAAGAAGAGTTGAGCTATTAGGTAGAGCTGGTGCTGAAATAATATTACAACTTCTTGGTGGTGCACATAGATTAAATCCAAAAAATGCACATCAATGGCCAACAGTTGTTGCATTATGTGGACCACATCGTTCTGGTGCTGCTGGTGTTAATTGTGCACGTCAATTATCAACTCATGGAATTAAAACAGTTGTTTATGTTGAAAATTCAGAAAATATAAATTTATTACAAGAGCTGTCATTGTATAAAATGACTGGTAATAAAGTTGAAACAAATATTGATAAATTAGCATCATGTGTTGATTTAATTATTGTTGCATTGTGTGAAGAAGATTCACCAAGAAAAATATCACCAGTTGCAAAATGGGTTCAAAATAATAGAGCACCAGTTATATCAATTGATCCACCATCAATTGGTACACCTGGTATATTATCAAAAATAAGTTTATTAGGTGTATTACCATTATCACATGATTCTAGTAATGGTAGACTATATCTTTGTAATTTGGCATTACCAAATAAAATTTTTTCTGATGTTGGTATAACTTATCGATCACCATTTGGACCAAAATTTGTAATTCCATTACATTCTGATGATTCTTAGATAAATTATTTACAACATGTTAATTAAAATATTGGTGATATTTCAAAAATCAGTGTTCAAAATGAAATTTTAATATAAATGACTGCTTATTGTTAATTGTACATCTTGGATTGAACGAGTAACTCAAATTGTTACTAAAAGTCAAATTTTTGTTACTAATTAAATTGAATTCAATATTTTTTTTTAACAACATAACGAAATTTTTTTTTTTTTTGTCTAACTGATATTCAATTATTGTTGCAAAAAATTTACTTTTTTTTTTTTTTTTTTTAAATATTTTATTTAATATAATAATTTGATGATTTCATTAATTGACTGTAAATTTTATAATTAATTTTTTCATAAAATTAAAGAAAGAAAAAGAAATACAATTGAAAAAAAAAATAAATAAAATATTAAATTAAATTTATTTATGATAAAAAATAATGTTTATTAATTTTTTTTTATTAACCATCTTTTTTTATGAGTTAATCATCAATATGAAAGTCAAGGATGACGAGATAAATATTAAAACGAAATAATCACGTGTAACAAATAAACATTTGTGTCTTAAAAATAATCATGAAGTAATGATTATAAATTAAAATATAGTAATTCATTTGAAAAAAAAAAACAAGTTTTTGATGTTTTATTTTGTTTTTTAAATGTCATCATTATTGCTAATTGAGTTTTTAAACGATCTGTTGTTGAAGAATTAAATTTACAAAATATTAGTATATATTTATTTATCTACCGAAAATGAATTATTTCTTTTGTAATTTTATTTTCATCAAATAGCTTGTCATGTGACGTATCTGACTATCAAGTGTTTAATGATTATATAAATATATAAATTGAGTATTGACAATCAGTTTGTTGTAATTGATGAAATATTCATTAACATAATTAATTAATTAAATAGTGATATGCCTGGTACATTGACTTATCCAATGTATGTAGGTGTTGAGAGACCAACTCCAAGGAGAAGATCTAGCTGGAGTTATAGAAGACGATCAAGTGCAACACAAGTACCACCAATTAGACCAGAACGAGTATCTCTTGCTGAACCTTTTGTAAATATTATTCAATAATTATTATTCAAAATAATAAACATCAATTGATAGAAATAAATAAATGCAACTTAATTTTTTGCTTTTTTTTTTTGAGCATAAAAGAAATAAATTAAATAATTTATTTATATAATGTTTGTTTTCTTATTTTTATTTTAAAAACAATAATATTAGTATTTTAAATAAATAAAAAAAAAAAAACGAAGACCCTAAAAGGCTAAAAGAAGAGCCAAATTTAAATAACGAGGGATTTTGTTTATTTACTTTATTTTCGAAATTAATTGTCAGTTATTAATAACGCTTTTCGACATATACACAGTTTGTTTTGATGACTTGTAATTGCGGATTAGACATAGTTCTAAATATCGCGATTCATATTGTTTTATACCAGGTGTTACTGGAAAGCCTAACTGCAATACTTTTTTTCTTTTTTCTGCAATTTCTGCTGCTTTTTTTATAAAATCAAGAGTTACAGCTGATTCTACAATGAAAAAGATCTTCATGTTGGGTGAATTTTCAAGAATTTCCGTGACTGAAACATCAGTAATTTTATTGCTGAATGGTAATTCTAAACCTTCTAAATTTTTAAGTAATTTAATTGAAGAATCAGTGACGTCACTATGGCCGTGAAGAAGAAGAGATTTTAAATTATTCATCTTCGAAATAGCTACTATACCAGCATCCGTTATCCGTTGGGCCGAAAACAGCACTCTTTCTAAATGCTCCATGCAATTGACTATAGTATATATAGAATCATTAGTAACTTGATATTCTATTAAATCTAAATCCTTAATATTTGTATACAGTTCTGTGCGGTACTCAATGTTTTCAAGGTAATAATTATCGTAACTTATGACTAATACTCCAAGTTGTTCTAGATGCATGGATATATTCCTATCAATTTGTATATCATTAATTTCAAATGATTTCAAAGCCTTTAATTTAGGAATAACCTGCGAAAAAAAAAAAAACTAAATTAATAGAGTATATGTAAAGAATAAAAATAATATTTTTCTGAATTTTTTTTTATTGTAATAAGATATGAAGTTTAACTTACACGAGTGAATGTTTTTGGGATTTTCAAGCTTTGACGAAGTTTTTCTTTGTCCCAATTTGACAGAGTCAGCTCAGTTAATGTACCAGCAATGCTTTTCAATGAATTGATTAAATTAACAGGAATATATTGAGTATTATTAATATATTGAAATATAATTTTTAATACTTTCAGTTTAGATAAACGTGAAAACGCATCAACTAATAATTCATGTTCAATATTATACTTGAATCTTATCCGAAGTTTTACGAGATTATAACAAGATTCATTAATAACTGGCACTATATTACAATATCATGGGCTGTCAAATCTAATTCTGTTAAATAACGACCACATTTAGTAAGCAGGAAACTTAAAAAATTGAATTGTCCATCGATTGTTGGATATTCTTTCAAATAACTTGGACACTCATTATATTCCCAATGAGTTAGTTCAAGTTTGTTTACATTCGACCAAGAATAATCGAGAGCTTTTTTCCATTTCTTGCATACTAAAAAAACACAAATTCATTGTCATTACAATATATAATTTAAAAAAAAATCAACCAATTGATATGTTATATAATTATCTTACCCAAAGCAATTTTTGGTCTTTCACATGCTGGCAGATACATGAATATTTCAACCAGGCAATCATCATTAATAAAGTCAATCGACGTAGCTTCATCATCATAAGCATGATAGTATTCCTAAAAAAAATAATTAATGTATATTATTTAACGTGTAATCTTCAAGTATAATGACTACAGTTGTTTTGTATACAAACCTCGTTATCCTTTATGGTAAAACCACGTGTTGACATTTGGCTTTTAGCCTTACAATTTTTCCCACATGTTTTCTTACGCTCATGTAATTTTTTACATTTACGTAATCTTCTGTAATGACTCATTATGTTTGTATTGACTATACAACGAAGTTTTCGTTTAAAGTTTATTATTTTAATTATTATTTATATTAAATTAAAATATCAATATTTTTGAGCTTTCTGATTTTTACCAAACATAACTTTATGATCACGTTTTAGACATAACGACTAGAGTCACTGTTCATGTACATAAACTGGTTTTGAATAGATAAATATAATCTATACAGTCGTGCTACTGAATGACTTCCAATGACTTCCATCGACTTCTCTTCTCCCAATGCAAGAAGACTAGAGAAGAAATAGCAAAAAAACGAAAAAAAGTATTGGAGTTAGGCCTTCCAGAAACACCTGGTATAAAACAATATGAATCGCGATATTTAGAACTAAGTTTAATCCGCGATTTCGATTCGCCAAAAGTAACAGCAAAAAGAATTGTCTATATGTCGAGTAGTGTTATTGATATGTAACTAAAAATTAATTTTTAAAATAAAATAAATCCGTTTTTTTTTTTTATTTAAAATAATAATATTGTTGTTGTATTAAAAGTGAAATAAAAAAAAAAAAAATAATTGGACTTGCATTTATTTATTTATGTTTATTATTTTAAATAATAATTATTGAATAATATTTACAAAAGGTTCAGCAAGAGATACTCGTTCTGGTCTAATTGGTGGTACTTGTGTTGCACTTGATCGTCTTCTATAACTCCAGCTAGATCTTCTTCTTGGAGTTGGTCTCTCAACACTTACATACATTGGATAAGTCAATGTACCAGGCATATCACTATTTAATTAATTAATTATGTAAATGAATATTTCATCAATTACAACAAATTGATTGTCAATATTCAATTCATATATTTATATAATTATCAAACATTCGAACGTAAGACAAGTCACAGGACGACTGTAAAGTGTACGACTAGAGTGAGGCTGGCAGAAGAAGCTCACGACAATTCCATGTTTAATGTTTTATGTATTTAAAAAAAAAAAAAAATATGTCATCATTATTCATCACGTTTAATTGATTGACTAAATCAATATAAATTCTTATCTCAGTACACTCGACCTTGTAAATCAATGGCGCTATTTTCACATTGCTGCTAATTGAGATTTTTTTATTCTTTTGAGTCATGTTACACGATGATGATATTGACTGCAAATTTATCTGACTTTTGTCATGTATCTCTCTATTTTTATTTGCCTCTTTTACTCTCTTATCTCATATGGAATATTAAAAAAGACAAAAAAAATAATTTCATCACACTCAAATCATTGAATATCGAGTGAGAGATATTTCATCATAATTTTTTTAATTCTTCATCAAACTTGTTCCAAGTGTGTTGAATATTTAAACCATCTGTTAGTGAAATATAAAATTTACAAAATATTAGTATTTATTTATTTATATATCGAAAATTAATTATTTCTTTTGTTAATTTTATTTTTATCAAATACCTGGTTCAGTGTCATGTGACGTGTCTTACTTTCAAGTTTCAAGTGTTTAATGATTATATAAATATATAAATTGAGTATTGACAATCAGTTTGTTGTAACTGATGAAATATTCATTAACATAATTAATTAATTACATAGTGATATGCCTGGTACATTGACTTATCCAATGTATGTAGGTGTTGAGAGACCAACTCCAAGAAGAAGATCTAGCTGGAGTTATAGAAGACGATCAAGTGCAACACAAGTACCACCAATTAGACCAGAACGAGTATCTCTTGCTGAACCTTTTGTAAATATTATTCAATAATTATTATTTAAAATAATAAACATCAATTGATACAAATAAATAAATGCAACTTGTTTTTCGATTTTTTTCTATAGCATAAAAAATTCGATTAATATATTTATAAATTAATTAAATAAATAATTTATATACCTAATGCTTGTTTTTTTTATTGTTATTTTAATAACAATAATATTATTATTTTAAATAAAAAACGAAGACCCTAAAAGTACATTTATTATTATTAGGTTTCTTAATCCACAATCTATGTAAATTTTTCTTGACACTTTGCACTATTTGAAATGCCTTGCAACACACAAAAATAATTATAATAAATTTATAAAATAAACATTTATTTTCATTATATATTAAAAAACTTTAAAAAACATTATTTTAATATTCATTACACACATATACACACATACCACAATGTCCAGCTGATCAGACAAAAAGAAATCATTTATGATTAAAAATATTGGAGTATAAAAAAATTCATCATTGTACATTAATAACAAAATATATATTTACAAAATTGTGGATAATATTATATCATTTTAAAAACAATTTATTTATTTTATATTTTTATGTTGTTGAGTCAATCAGTCAAGAGAGTTTTGTCAGCCATCTTGTGATTTGTGAAGTTTCTCTCTCTCTCTGTCTTTCAATCTGTCTCTCTTTTTATAGAGAGCCAATAAAAGGGCAAAGTTTGAATAACAAGAAATTTTAATTATTTATTTTATTTTTTAAATTAATTGTTAGTTACTTATTTGTTGAAAAATACACAATTTTTTTTGAAATATCTGATCGGATGGTTAGAATAAGGTTTAAATAACGCGATTCAAATTGTTTTATACCAGGTGTGAATGGAAGGCCTAACTGCAATGTTATTTTTCGTTTTGTTGTTATTTCTACAGCTTTTTTGATAAATTCAAAAGTTACAGCTGATTCCATAATGTAAAACTTATACATCTTTGGTGAATTTTTAAGAATTTTCGTGACTGAAACATCAGTAATTTTATTGCTGTATGGTAAATGTAAAATTTCTAATTTTTTAAGCATTTGAATCGAAGAATCGGTTACGTCACAACGGCCGAGAAAAAAAATAGTTTTTAAATTATTCATCTTTGAAATAGCAACTATACCAGCATCGGTTACCCGTCCACACTTCATGCTCAATGATTCTAAATTCATGCAATTGGCTACAGTATATAAAAAATCATCTGTAACGTTGTATTCATTAAAATCCAATTCCTTAATATTTTTATCTAGTTTTGTGAGGCCATTGGGACGGTAAAGAGAAAAATAATCGTAACTTAAGACTATTATTCCAAAATGATCTAGATGCATAAATATATTACTATCAATTCGAACACCATCAGTTTCAATTGATTTCAAAGCTTTTAGTCTAGGAAGAACCTGCGAAAAAAAAAAAAAAAAAGTTAAATTAATAATGGATGTAGATGTAAAGAATAAAAATAATATTTTTGTGACTTTTTTTTTGTAATAGATCGAAATTTAACTTACACGAGTGAATGTTTTTGGGATTCTCAAGCTTCTAGAAAATCCTTTTTTGTCCCAATTTGATAGAGTCAGTTCAGTCAATGTACCAGCAATGCTTTTCAATGAATTGATTAAATTAACAGGAATATATTTATTATTATTAATATGTTGAAATATAATTTTTAATACTTTCAGTTTAGATAAACGTGAGAAGGCATTAACTAATAATTTATGTTCAATATTATACTTGAATCTTAACCGAAGTTTTACAAGATTTGGACAAGATTCATTAATAACTGGCACTATATTACAATTATCATGGGCTGTCAAATCTAATTCTGTTAAATAACGACCACATTTAGTAAGCAGGAAACTTAAAAAATTGAATTGTCCATCGATTGTTGGATATTCTTTCAAATAACTTGGACACTCATTATATTCCCAATGAGTTAGTTCAAGTTTGTTTACATTCGACCAAGAATAATCAAGAGCTTTTTTCCATTTCTTGCATACTAAAAAAACACAAATTCATTGTCATTACAATATATATAACATTCAACCAGGCAATCATCATTAACAAAGTCAATCGACGTAGCTTCATCATCATAATCATGATAGTATTTCTAAAAAAAAATAATCAATGTTTATTAATTATAAATGTTTAATTTACAAGTATGGTGACTACAGTTGTTTTGTATACAAACCTCGTTATCCTTTTTAGCAAAACCACGTGTTGACATTTGACTTTTGATCTTAGTTTTTTTCACACACGTTTTTTTACACTTTTTTAATTTTTTACATTTACGTAATTTTCCGTAATGACTCATTATACTTGATCAAATTAAAATTTGGTATTTTCAGTATTTATCAAATTTTGGTTTAATACAGTTTCATATATTTTTTTATTTTAAATATTTGATATCATTAACATAAACATTTGATATCAAATTATCAAAAAAAAAAAATATCTGTTTTTCTTGACTTGTGTAAAAGGGGCTTTAATGCGCATACAATATGCGTAGTTAACTTTTTATCATCAAAAGGTATCCCCTCTCTCTCTCTCTCTCTTTAATCCCCATTAAAAAAAATATATACACAGCGAGAGAGAAAGAGAGAAGAGAGAGACCTTTAATTGTCCTCGTCAAAGTGACGTTGTGGTAGTAGGGATAAACATAAAATCATAAAATAGGTTCTTGAGACTTGAATGGGCACACAAAAAAAATTTGTGATTTAATAATTATTGTGTGTTATTATAATATTCGTAGTTATAAACAATATATTTTAATATTAATGGCAGACGATAATGTGTATGGATATAATCCAACAACCGGTGTTGACGATCAAAGTGTACGTAGATATTTTACATATATTTTTTATTTTTGACAAGTACGGGTTGATTTTTATTATTCATCATAAAATTATAAATATTTTTTTACATGTCATAACAATAATGCAAATTAATTAATTAATCAATTGTTGTTAAATTAATGACATTTTTTTTTTCAATAATATTCTAATGTTATTAATGTAACTTGGTAGCTTTTTTATTTTATTAATTCTCATTTTTTTTTTTCTTCTTTTTTTCCTTTCTTCATGACGTCAAAGATTGTTGTACTTGATATTAAAAAGCAACGACTATTTTAACATCATAAGATGTGTCACACGAGGCAACATGGTTAAACTACGTTCTAGATATATTTATTTTTAATTTCGTATCAGTTGTTGAAATTTTTTTATTATTATTACTCATGATTAGATGGGATAATGTCAATAAATTTCCTGCTGATAAACAATTTTTTTATTCGTGTTATTGTCAGAGTTTAATATTTATTTTTTTGTGTTGTTGATGAGATGTGTATTTATATTTTTTAAACTTGTTAATAATTGTGTGTTTATAAATGTTTTTAGAATGATGAAACAAAAAGGCTGAGACTAAAAGTTATTGCTGGACATCAACTAGCTAAAAAGGATATATTTGGTGCAAGTGATCCTTATGTTAGAATTGATTTGCTACCAATTGATGGTGATGATACAGTTGATTCTGTACTTACCAAAACTAAAAAAAAGACTTTAAATCCATCATGGGATGAAGAATTTATATTCAGGGTATGTATGCTATAATAAATTGATAAAAAAAAAGAGCAATAAAATTAATGCTGTTATTTTAATTAAGGTTAAACCAAGTGAACATAAATTGGTACTCCAAGTTTTCGATGAGAATAGATTGACAAGAGATGATTTTTTGGGAATGGTAGAATTAACTCTTGCAAATTTACCCAAAGAACAAACTGGCAGAACATTACCAGCAAAACAATATATTCTTCGTCCTCGTAGGTAAGTTTAAATGAAAAAAAAAAAAACATAAAATTAATTATAAAAAACAATTTAAAATTATATTATCAATATATTTTTTATTCAAGTCATTCCAATCAACGATTCATTCCAATTCCACACAATTCCAAAGTAAAAGGAACACTGGAAGTTTATCATGCTTATATAACAGACTCAACATCATCAACAACAGCTGTTAACGGTGATGATTCAGTAACAGATTCAAGTAGTTGGGAGCTAGTTGATCAACCAAGTCCTACCTCAAATAACAGCCCTGTTGCACAATCAACAGAGGTAACATCTTGACGTTTTTTTCTGAATGACTATCTTTATTTTTCTTTGGTTTATATAATTGATTGTTTTAATTTTAGCCATCAACAACAAATGGTGCACTTCCAACAGGCTGGGAAGAACGTCAAGATGCCAATGGAAGAACGTATTTTGTAAATCATATAGCTAGATTTACCCAATGGGAACGACCAACATTGTAAGTTGTTTTTTCTTTTAAATTTAAATACTTGTGTTGTTAATAATTTATTTGACTTGTAGACTTAATGGAGCACCAACTGGTGGTGTCACTCAAGAACAACGAATATTAGATACAGCAACAACTGAATTTCAACGAAGATTTCATATTAGTGTTGATGACAATGAGAGTAGAAATTCACACAGAACATCAGCAATTAGCCAGGTAATAATAAAATAATATTTAATAAAAAAAAAAATGCTTTAGCAAATTTTAAATATGCATGCCCAATGCAATTATGTGTGATGACAATTATTGATCAATGTCAAGGCACACGTATAAACACGTTGATCAATAAAAAACAAAACATTTATTCAAACTTTTGCAATGTGTTGTAACAAATATCTTTTGAATATTTAAATTTTAATGAACGTCAATTCATAGCATGTTATAAACTTGAATATAATGTAGAATAAAAGCAAAAAAACAATTGATGCATGTGTGTGTGTGTAAGGATCGGGAATTAAATGAAGAAGATGATGATCATGAAGATAATAACAATGAAGAGTGGTTAAGAAATACGGGTGTTGGGGATGTATCATCTGATTCTGGTCAATCAACTGATCAACATGGTTATACTGCTGAGATTGACGATCAGGTACTGGTACCGCTTGAATCCTCATTTTAATATTTAAATTGCATGATAGATTAATAGCTGATTTACCAAGTAAATGACATTGAAATTTTTCATTATTGTTTTTTAAATATTTATGTTTACAGAGTGATGATAATGTTGATAGTCCAGCTGGTTCAAGAAGAATTTCTGAACAGGTAAATAAGCATTATACAATGTATAATTAATTGTTTATTGTATTATGTATATTTTTTTATAATTTTATAGCCACCAGCTCATACTGAAACACCAATTCCAAATGGTGAAGGACTACCACCAAATTGGAGTATGCAATTAGCACCAAATGGAAGAATGTTTTTTATTGATCATAATGAAAGAGCAACAACATGGGTTGATCCAAGAACAGGAAGACCAAGTCCAATGCCTAATCACAATGTGCCTTCGGCTACTCCAAGAAGTGATTTAGATCAACTTGGTCCACTTCCAGAGGGATGGGAAGAACGTGTACATAGTGATGGACGTATATTTTTCATTGATCACAGTAAGTTTTATCATTAAGCATATTTTTTCTTGTCAACTGTTGAATAACAATGTATTTTTATTTTAAAGATACAAGAACAACACAGTGGGAAGATCCACGTATGTCTAATCCACAAATTGCTGGACCAGTATGTATTTTTTTAAATCTTTGTTTTATTAATTTACATGAATTTTAAATAATTGATTATTTATTTTTTCTCAATTAGGCTGTACCATATTCACGTGATTATAAATTAAAATATGAATATTTAAAATCACAACTAAGAAAACCAGTAAGTAATGAAAATAAATTTTTGTTAAAAAATAATTATAATAATTTTTGTTGAATAATTTTAATTACAGAGCAGTGTACCAAATAAATTTGAGATAAAAGTTGGAAGAAATAATATTTTGGAAGACTCTTATCGTATTATAAGTTCAGTTAATAGAGTTGAAATATTAAAAACAAAACTTTGGGTTGAATTTGAAGGTGAAGTTGGTCTTGATTATGGTGGATTAGCACGTGAATGGTTTTTTTTATTATCAAAAGAAATGTTTAATCCTTATTATGGCCTATTTGAATATTCAGCAATGTAAGTAATTAATTAATAATTATTAAATATATAATTAATTAAATTATATTTATTATTTAGGGATAATTATACATTACAAATTAATCCATTTTCGGGTGTTTGTAATGAGGAACATTTGAATTATTTTAAATTCATTGGACGTATTGCTGGTATGGCTGTGTATCATGGTAAATTATTAGATGCATTTTTCATTAGACCATTTTATAAAATGATGTTATCAAAAACAATTGATTTAAAAGACATGGAAAGTGTTGATTCTGAATATTATAATTCATTATTATGGATTAAAGAAAATGATCCAACTGAATTAGAATTAACATTTTGTGTTGATGAAGAAAGTTTTGGTCATACATCACAAAGAGAATTAAAACCAAATGGTGCAAATATACCAGTTACTGATGATAATAAAGATGAATATATTAGTTCAGTAATACAATGGAGATTTGTATCACGTGTACAAGAACAAATGAATTCATTTCTTGATGGTTTTAATGCACTAGTACCATTAACACATGTTAAAATATTTGATGAAAATGAATTAGAGCTATTAATGTGTGGTATACAACATATTGATGTTAAAGATTGGAAAAAAAATACATTATATAAAGGTGATTATCATGCAAATCATATAACAGTACAATGGTTTTGGCGTGTTGTGTTATCATTTAATAATGAAATGCGTGCAAGATTATTACAATTTGTAACTGGTACATCACGTGTACCAATGAATGGATTTAAAGAACTTTATGGTAGTAATGGACCACAATTATTTACAATTGAAAGATGGGGTACACTTGATAATTATCCACGTGCACATACTTGGTAAGTTTTCATAGCTATTTTTATATTTATATCTACTTTTTCATTTGATATTATTCAAATTATGCTTGACTTTAAATTGTAGAAATTCATGTAGTTTTATAATTATTTATTTTGTTTTTTTTTTCGTTTTAGTTTTAATAGAATTGATCTACCACCATACGACAGCTATCAACAATTACGAGATAAACTTGTTAAAGCTATTGAAGGTTCTCAAGGTTTTGCTGGTGTTGATTAGCGTGAAATACCATTTTTTATGACTATATCTGTAATATAATGTATATATGCATGTAGATATACATATATACAAAATTCAGTACGAACCGTCTTTAACAAAATAATAATACACAGTTTGCTAGCATCTTTTTTTTTTTTCTTTGTTTATTTTAATTTACAATTTTATTAATTAATTTTCGAAATTTAAAATATAAATTTATTTGTGACACGAAAAATCTTGTACATATTTTTGACTTGAGATATTTTTTTAAATGTTTCAATATTGATTAATTCAAAAACAAAAATATAACCAAATCATTCAAACAAAAAAAATAAGAAAGAAAAAAAAAATACATCCAGGAACTCATCGCCGTAGAGTATCACGTTATTAAATTTATTTTATATTTGAAAAATTATTATTATTATTATATAAAAAACAAAATTAACTAATAAATAATGATTAAAAATTGCTACTTTGATAATTGATCGTTTTTATCAATTTAATTGCAAAGATTTCGTCAAAGAAAATAAAATATTGTTGAAATTTTTTTGCTAAACAATATTAATTTTATTTTTTTTTGTTTATAAATTATAATAAATGATTATAATTTTCATTGTTAATTGCAGCTAAAGAGTATTTTGTTAATGATTACAAACAGTGGTAGCAATTATTGATCAATATAAATGTTATGTAAATTAAATATGATAAAAATATAATAAGTTAAAGAAAATAATATAATTAATCATGTTTTAGCATAAAATATATATTTTTGAAATGATTAATGATATTTAGGGTTTATCGGGTGAATCAATATTAAAAAAAAAACCAATACAGTAAATTTTTTTACAAATAATTATCACCGAAATTGTGCTTTTTTTATTTCTCAATTTATATTTCACTAAACGGCGTTTTGAATAATTATATCAGTGCAATATTTAACGATTTTTATTGAACATAATAATTTTTTTTAATATTCGAAAATAATTTTACAATTTGATAATAATAATTACCATTTTTATTGGAATATTAAATGATAAAATTACAAAAAAAAAACATACACTGTCCCGTCCAGTTTTGTGAAATTAAATTAATTAAAATACTGAGAGATAATATTAAAAATTTACAAGTTTATTAAAAATCAAAGTGAGAATAAATTTGTATTTCTAAATAGAAAAAAAAATAATCAATGATAAATGTTTACACAAAGACAAATTGAGCAAAAAAATAAAAAAGACATTCGAAAAATTTCGTCAACGATTTAGAGAAATTTATCTAATTGACAAATGTTTATTTAAAATAAATAATAAAAACAAAACATAAATTTACAATTAATGTCGCCAAAAAGCCTCAATTTTTAAATACCTGTCTATTTATCATACCTTTAATAATCAAAAGACGTGAAATATCCAAAAAAATGTCAAAATTTTGAAGTATAAAGTTGAATAATTTGCTGGATAAAAAATAAAAATTAGGCGCTGCAGTTTTTATTATTATATTATTATTATACCATGTATCGAAAAGCGCCTAATTTTTTATTTTATCCAGCAAATATTCAACTCTCAAAAATTTTGACTGGATATTTACGTCTTTGATTATTAAAAGATAAATAGACAGGTATTAAAATGAGGCTTTCGACATTAATTGTAAATTTATGTTTTGTTTTATTTCACTATTTTGTTTTAAATTAATAATAAATTATATTTGTAATTCGTCTACTTTAAATTGACCGTGAATACCATAATAAATAATAAATAATAATCGAATACTAATTTTCTGGAATATAATAATTTAAACGTGTATGTATACTATATATGTACGCTTTAAATAAAAGGAAAAACAAATTCTGCTATACCATCAATGATAAATAACTAATACATGCGGCTGCATTTTTACACAATAAATATGCAAAAAAAATCAGGAGTAGGGACGCGGGGTATGCAACGTATCGAATTAGACATTTCAGCTTGAAAATTTATTTTTTAGTAAGATTTAATACCTGGCTTTTACTGACTCTTATATCTTTTTTATTATTTGTTGGAAAAAATCGAGAGTAGGCTCATTGGAAAGAGAGGCATCGATATATATAATGAAACTGTTTTTATTTTTTTTTTTTAACAAATAATTAGAACGACATTTGATAAATTAAAAACGACGACGTCACGGACCACTGAATTAAAATACTTATACCCGGTAAAGAGTCTCGCTTTTTAAAAATTGAGGCGAGACTCTACCGAGTCTCTTGATAAATGCGTTCGATATTTAAAAATATAAATAAATTAATGATCGCTGGTTTGTGTTTCTGTATTCATCCCTCGAACAGCGATATGGAAATTAAATATAAATAAATTTTTAAATACTAAACTCTTGTGTCTTCAGTAAAATACGTATTTTGTAAAAAAAAAAATTATATACCATTAACATATACATTCCTTCCTGTTTGAATAGTTTTACTTTGTGAAATAATCAAGCTTATCATGGGCAAACAAGAAAGCGATATAAAATGCATATTACTGTAATTACATCCTTAAAAATTTTATCAACAAAAATAAAAGATCTTTTCTTTAACTTTTTTTTTTTTTATCGCTGAGTTGTTTTTCTTTAATTAAATTGTTATTATTATTATTATTAAACGTGCAAGAATATAATGTAATTTGACGATTTTTAAATAGCCTATTTGTCGAGATGACAATGTGTAATTATAATCAAAATAAAAACAGCAAATATTTATAGATTTTTTTAAGTTTAAGAAAAAATACGATTATAAACGAAAAAAAAAAAAATAAAAACAATAATCAATGATAAAAATTAATAAATAAATTTACAAATAATAAAATGATAAATTATTTATATAAAAAAATAAAAATAATGTTACATCGAATAATATAATTATCTTTTTTTTTTTGCTGAGGTAAAAATATTTTGAGGAAAAATTTAAAAAATTTGTTTTTTTTTTTTTGTAAATAATTATTAAATTTTTATTAATTGATTGAATTGTTTAAAATAAATTTTCTTTCAATTAAATGATTCATATTTTGCGTGTAAAATAGAATTTATAAAGATTTTTTTTTCAAATAAATTGGAGCGATAAATTTTGTTGTACCATTTTCTTATGTAAATATATAAATTTAAGAATAATAAAGAGCATATAAAATAAATAAGTATCGATTTGAAAATAATATAATATTACTATTAAACACGATTATTATGAAACATGGTTAAAATTAATTTTTTTATTTAGTAAAATATGCTTTTTTTCCTTAGTCATTTTAGATTCGTTACGGAAAAAAATATCAGTTTGAGAATAATAGATAATCAGTCATTCAGATTTTTTAATACGTTTTTCCGACAGTGAATAATTTTATGATTTATTAGAGGATAATAATTGAAATTGTAATAATTTTACTGGTAATTTGAGAGAGCTAACTCATTTCGAAATGACTAAAAACCCTGTCAATATAACGGAAAGTAATTTATATATTTTATTTTATGTTGAAATTTGATAATTTTTTATTAATAATTAGACCGTCGTTGACGTCGTGTGGACCTGTTGGGGAACTATTGTGAATAGTACTATTTATTCACTACAAGGATGGAACCATTTGAATACATAACAGTTGGCTTAGCAAGTACGATCCTAATTTGTTGTGTCATTGGTGTAAGTACAAATTAATCTATACAATTAAATTATTATTAAACTGAATATTGTTTAATTAAAATTATAAATAAATTATTTTTTATTTTCTTAATAAGATATTGATGAAAATAATTATTTCAATAAATTTTAATAGATTTATAATTTTTTACTATTCAGAAAATAATAATGTTTTTTTTTTTTTTTTCGTTCAATATAAATTTTATAAATTTAAATTAAATTTACAATACAAACGAAAGGGCTATTCATACTTGAAATTACTCCAAAGGAAATGTATCAGTGGATTGAAAAAATTGTTTGCTATTTAATTCATAAAATTATGACATTCAAAATAATTTAAAAATTGAATAATTAAAAAAAAAATATGGAGTAAATTTTAAAATATTTTATAATAATTTCAGGGAATATGGCTGCTGGTAGACCACACGGAAACAATGGTTTAAAAGCTGGAAACATGCTTGAACAGAACAAGAATGAGACCAAAGCTGATCCAACCAAGATTCCTATCAATAATGCTGAAAATAGTACAACAAATTCTGTTTCTAATCACCAAACAACTCAAAGTAAGTTACATATTTTATTTCAACTTTAATTAATAAGCAAATATTTTTTTTAAAAAACATTATTATGATGTAATTGTTACGATCAAATGTGTTTCAGTTCCAACTACTTTGATTAGTCCTTCAAATTCTCCACTTGTGCATGATATAAAGTCTAATAATAATAATGACAACAATGCCAAAGCTGGCCCAATTAATCAACCAGCAACTCAAAGTAAATTACATATTTTATTTTGACTCAAATTAATAAGCTATCAATGTTTTTTCTTGAAAAACTATAATTGTTGTGATTAAATATGTTTCAGCTCCAATAACATACAAAACATACTTTTGTAATAAAGGATCTGTCTATTACAATCAAATTGTTTGTGATGATCCATCAAACCAACAAATCGATATAAGCAACAGAGCATTAACGTCTTTGCCAATTGATATTTTTAATGGATTGGAAGATTCAACAGAATTGTATTTACAATCAAACAATTTGACAAGTCTTGAGCCGAGTATTTTTCACAGTTCAATTTCTCTTGAATTATTAGATATCAGCAACAATAGTTTAGAATCATTTTCAACAAAAATTTTTAACAAATTACAATATTTAGAGTATTTGTATTTACAATCAAACAAGCTGGCAAGTCTTGAGTCTATAATATTTTTGACGATTTGGGCTATCTCAAATTATTAGATATCAGCAATAATAAATTAACAAATCTTTCAAGTGGTATTTTCAATAGAAATAAAAAACTTGAATTTTTATGTTTACAATCAAATGAGATTGGTCAACTTGAGCCTAAAATTTTCACCAATTTAAAACAGCTAAATTTGCTCAACATTGAAAGTAATAAATTGAATCTTACGGAAGTTTATAAAAAATCAATTTTGCAAAGTTTGAAACAACAAAACTATGAAGAATCTGTACAATATAATATTATAAGAAACGATAATTGCAAACAACCATAATTTTAATGACAATTTTTTTTTTATCTCTGATAAACTAAAGAATGAATAAATCAGTTATTCAAATTTAGTCTTAATTAGTTTGATAAATTTTAATCAGTTTTTTTATTTAAGCTTAATTATTTTCTTTGCATAACTTTGTAATATATATTATAAAGTTATTATTTAAAATTACAAAATCAAAAAATCAGATTGTTAAATAATAAAGATAAATATTAACAAACAATTTTTAAACAGTAAATTATTAAAAAATGCGCGCCAATTATTTTGTGTGTCTCTCTCACACACACACACACACAGTTCAGCAGGAAATTCAAAAATAATTATTTTTTAACAACTCTATTGAAAATTGAAATTTTTGACAATAGCTCCAAGCTATTACTTTGCCTTGGAGTAATTAGCAAATATAAAAATTATATTATTTTTTTTTTTTATACCGTAAAAATTGATCGTAAATAATTTTTTCGTTATAAAGAACACACCGCTACCTTTTATTAGCAAATATATAAATTACTCCAAGATTTAGATCAACTTAGTCCACTTCAAGAGGGATAGGAAGAACGTGCACATAGTGATGGACGTATATTTTTCATTGATCACAGTAAGTTTTATCATTATGCATATTTTTTCTTGTCAACTGTTGAATAACAATGTATTTTTTATTTTAAAGATACAAGAACAACACAGTGGGAAGATCCACGTATGTCTAATCCACAAATTGCTGGACCAGTATGTATTTTTTCTATCTTTGTTTTATTAATTTACATGAATTTTAAATAATTGATTATTTATTTTTTCTCAATTAGGCTGTACCATATTCACGTGATTATAAATTAAAATATGAATATTGAAAATCACAACTAAGAAAACCAGTAAGTAATCAAAATAAATTTTTGTTAAAAAATAATTATAATAATTTTTGTTGTATAATTTAAATTACAGAGCAGTGTACCAAATAAATTTAAGATAGAAGTTGGAAGAAAGTGAGAATAAATTTGTATTTCTAAAAAGAAAAAAAAATATCAATGATAAATGTTTACACAAAGGTAAATTGAAAAATAAAGTAAAAAAGACATTCGAAAAATTTCGTCAACGGTTTTACAATATTTATTTTAAATAAATAATGGATGCGTTCGATATTCAAAAAAAAAAATATAAATAAATTAATGATTGCTGGTTTGTGTTTCTGTATTTGATTCAATCTCTCGACCAGTGAAATGGAAATTAAATATAAATAAATTTTTAAATACTAAACTCTTGTGTCTTCAGTAAAATACGTACTTTGTAAAAAAAAAAAAAAAATTAAATACCATTAACATATGTGGCGTTCTTGCCAAACAGGGTTTGCAAGCTGATATAAACGATTTCATCATTTTTGATATGTTGTAGATTTTGGCCTTAAAAAAAAACACATATTTTTTTTTTTTTTTTCTTCAATTTTTGCGCACCGTAAAATTTCATGATGTCTCATAACGCATTTCACGAATTTTTATCACAGATTCGAGGACGCAAAACAAGTATTTAAGCCCTTCCACTAGAAATTGGGCACTCAATGGGAAGTATTTTTTGATTTTTTAAAATTTCAATTTTTGAAAAAATTTTTCGTAATTTTTATTTTTTTTAGATGTAGAACGAAAAGAAAACAGAAATTTATACTTATAAATTTTCAATTTCTTTTAGTTTTCCGAAAACCACAAACAATTCGAGTAAAAACAAACTATATGGTTTTTCACAAAAACTAAAAAGAAATGGAACACTTCATAAAAGTAAATTTCGTTTGCTTTTTCGTTCATCTAAAAAAATAAAATTACGAAAAAATTTTTTCAAAAATTGAAATTTTAAAATCAAAAAAATACTTCCCATTGAGTGCCACTCTAGTGAAGGGCTTAAAATACGTTTTGCGTCCTCGATCTGTGATAAAAATTCAGCAAAAAAAAGGCGCTTTATGAGATATCATGAAATTTGACGGTGGTGCCCAAAATTGAAGAAAAATACGGGTCTTTTTTAACCATCTAAACTATCAAATAAACGAAATCGCGAAATCAAGCAAAACAATTAAATACCATTAACATATACATTCCTTCCTGTTTGAATAGTTTTATTTTGTGAAATAATCAAGCTTATCATGGGCAAACAAGAAAGCGATATAAAAAGTATATTACTGTAATTACATCCTTAAAAATTTTATCAACAAAAATAAAAGAACTTTTCTTTAACGTTTTTTTTTTTTATCGCTGAGTTGTTTTTCTTTAATTAAATTGTTATTATTATTATTAAACGTGCAAGAATATAATGTAATTTGACGATTTTTAAATAGCCTATTTGTCAAGATGACAATGTGTAATTATAATCAAAATAAAAACAGCAAATATTTATAGATTTTTTTAAGTTTAAGAAAAAATACGATTATAAACGAAAAAAAAAAATAAAAACAATAATCAATGATAAAAATTAATAAATAAATTTACAAATAATAAAATGATAAATTATTTATATAAAAAAATAAAAATAATGTTACATCGAATAATATAATTATCTTTTTTTTTTTGCTGAGGTAAAAATATTTTGAGGAAAAATTTAAAAAATTTGTTTTTTTCTTTTGTAAATAATTATCAAATTTTTATTAATTGATTGAATTATTTTAAATAAATTTTCTTTCAATTAAATGATTCATATTTTGTGTGTAAAATAGAGTTGAAAAAATTTTTTTTTCAAATAAATTGGAGCGATAAATTTTGTTGTACCATTTTCTTATGTAAATATATATTTAAGAATAATAAAGAACATATAAAATGAATGAGTATCGATTTGAAATAAATATAATATTACTGTCAACCGTGGTTAAAATTAATTTTTTTATTTATTAAAATATGTAGTCTTTTTTTTCTCAGTAATTTTAGATTCGTTTAAAAAAAAATTATCAATTGGAGCAAAATAGATAAACTGACATTCAGATTCTAAATATCAAGTTTGTTTTTTTTGATATGTCCTTCCGACAGTAAATACTTTTATCACTTGTTGGAGAATAATAATTAAAATTGAAATAATTATACTGGTAATTTCAGATAGCTGACTTCTTTTAAAATGACAAAAAACCTTGCTGCCAGCAACCAATTTAACTGAAAGTAATTTATATATTTTATTTTAGCTTTAATTAATTAACAAGTATTTTAATTTTAAAAAAACGTATGTTACAAATTATTAACAATGTATGTTATAAATTATAACTCATAATTGTTTAAATATGTTTTAACAGCATCATAGAAATATATTTCGAATCGAAATTCTGTCTATTCTAATAGAAAAATTTCTAATGATTTCTCAACTCTAATAACTGACATGAGCAACGAAAAATTAAGGCATCTTTGTTCTGTACTATTTTTTCAAGTAAATATCAAATTCCAGAATAACATAAAACACATTTAATTAATAAATATAAATTAAAAAACAAATATTATATCACTGTGTCGTTATCTCGACCTCCAAACTCTTTGAAAACTTAGATAGTTTATTTTTATATTATAATAAAATTATAGAATATGATTTAATCTTATCTTTTATTCGTTGACAGAAATTTTTTTTAGAAAAATAGAACTTTATTTTTGATATATATATAGCTTATTATAATTATTTTTTTAAAATGATGATCATAATATTTTAATAGATACATATATCAGTTGGACCAGAAGAGATAAACAGACATTCAGCTATCTGGGTTTTTTTTTTTTTTACACGTGTGTCCGTTAGTATAAATAGCTTCATCACTTGTTAAAATTTCTCATAATTAAACTATCGTTAACGTCGTGTGGACCACTATTGTCAATCATATATATACTATTGAAATCACTGCAAGGATGAAGAAATCTGACTACATAAAAATTGGCGTAGCAAATACGATCGTAATTTGTTGTATCATTGGTGTAAGTACAAATTAATCTATATACAATTAAATTATTATTAAACAGAATATTTTTTAATTAAAATTATTAATAAATTATTTTTTATTTTCTCAATAAGATATTGATGAAAATAATTATTTTAATAAATTTTATATCCATGATTTATAATTTTTTACGATTCAGAAAATAATAGTGTTTTTTTTTTTTCGTTCAATATAAAATTTATAAATTTAAATTAAATTTACGATACAAACGAAAGGGCTATTCATACTTGAAATTACTCCGAAGAAAATGTGTCATTAAATTGAAAAAATTGTTTGCTATTTAATTTATAAAATTATAAAATTAAAAATTATTTAAAAATTGATTAATTAAAAAAAAAAAAAAAAATGAATTAAATTTTAAAATATTTTATAATAATTTCAGGGAGTATGGATGCTGGTGGTAGACCAAACAAGAAACGATGGTTTAAAAGCTGGAAACATGCCTGAACAAAACAAGCATGGGACCAAAGCTGATAATGCTGCAAATAGTACAACAAATCCTGTTTCTAATAAACGAATAAGTCAAAGTAAGTCACATATTTTATTTCAACTTTAATGAATAAACAATTTAAAAAAAAAACATTACTATATGATGTAATTTTTATGATTAAATGTGTTTTATAGTTCAAAATGCCATGACTAGTCTTTTGAATTCTTCACTTATGAAAGCTAATAATCCTGCTACCGAGCAACCATCAACTCAACGTAAGTTACATATTTTGTCTTTGACTTTAATTAATAAACTATCAATGTTTTTTCTTGAATAAGACTATAATTGTTGTGATTAAATATGTTTCAGCTCCAATAACATACAAAACATACTTTTGTAATAAAGGATCTGTCTATGACAATCAAATTGTTTGTGATGATCCATCAAACCAACAAATCGATATAAGCAACAGAGCATTAACGTCTTTGCCAATTGATATTTTTAATGGATTGGAAAGTGCAACAGAATTGTATTTACAATCAAACAATTTGACAAGTCTTGAGTCTAATATTTTTGACCGTTTAATTAATCTTGAATTATTAGATATCAGGAACAATAGTTTAGAATCATTGCCAACAACAATTTTTTATGAATTAAGACGTTTAAAGTATTTGTATTTACAATCAAACAAGCTGGCAAGTCTTGATCCGAATATTTTTAATAAAAAGTCTTTTCTCCAGTTGTTAGATATCAGCAACAATAATTTAACGTCTTTGCCAATTAATATTTTTAATGGATTGGAAGATTTAACAGAATTGTATTTACAATCAAACAAATTGACAAGTCTTGACCAGAATATTTTTAATAGCTCGTCTCATCTCAAGTTGTTAGATATCAGCAACAATAGTTTAGAATCATTGCCAACAACAATTTTTTATAAATTAAGACATTTAGAGAAGTTGTATTTACAATCAAACAAATTGACAAGTCTTGACCCGAATATTTTTAATAGCTCGTCTCAACTCATGTTGTTAGATATCAGCAACAATAGTTTAAAATCACTTCCAAAAAAAATTTTTAATGAATTAATATCTTTAAAGAATTTGTATTTACAATCAAACAAATTGACAACTCTTGAGCCGAATATTTCTGTCAGTTTGATTAATCTCAAATTATTAGATATCAGCAATAATAAATTAACAAATCTTTCAAGTAATATAAATTCTACAAATATTATTTTCGAAAAAAATAAACAACTTCAATTTTTATGCTTACAATCGAATGAGATCAGTGAACTTGAGCCTGAAATTTTTACCGGTCTGAAAAAGCTTGATTTGCTCAACATTGAATATAATAAATTTAATATTACGGAAGTTTATAAAAAATCAATTTTGCAAAGTCTGAAACAACAAAACTATCGAGAATCTAAACAATATAATATTATAAGAAACGACACTTGCAAACAACCATAATTTTGTTGACAATTTTTTTTTTTCGTCTCTGATAAACTGGAGACATAATATCATGTATACTAAAGTTAAATCAGTTTCTTAATTTAATCGTAATTTAATCCATAATTAAAAAATCAAAATATCAGATTGTTTTAAATAAATACAGATAAATGAAGAAAAACCAACAGGAAAGTTCCGCGAAAGTTTTCATGTAATCTATGAACAAAATAGAAATATAATTGAGCTAAAACTGTCGCTACACTATCTTGCTGGTTTCTCTTTTTTTTTGAAACACAAATTGAAAAATTTAATACAAATTAAATAATTATAATTTTTCATTAAAATCAGACATATCATATATTAACCACTTATCACATATTAAATTCGCATCGTAAATTAGTTATTATAAATTAGATAAACTTGGTTCAAATTATATTTTATGAAAACACATGTAAAGTCGGAGGGTGCTCAAAAATTTTTACCATATATTTAATAAAAAGATATAATTTTTTTGGTTTTTTCTCGATATTTTTAATCTTGAAGTTAGCAGTCTTCCAGTGGAAAAAGAATACACCAGTAATATTATTTAATTTTTTTTTTTTTCAAAATCTAAGAAAAATCTGATAAATTATTTTCACTTCATCAAAAACGATATTCCTCTTTACTCCGAGTTTCTTCAATTTTTCTTTGAAATTTTATTCTGGCAAAAGACGGAGAAATTCGGAGTATAGCGAAGTAAATTGGATTAATACGTAGAAAATTGAAGAAAAACGAAAAAATATCGGAGAAAAATGGAGGTATTGGTATAGTGGCCTTGCTGTATTATCAATTATCTAATTAAATGTTTCTTGAATATCAGCTGCTGAAAGTATACTTCTTCTATAGAGCCAGTCCAAGCAGCTTTTGATAAAGCTAAATAAATATCTGATCTTGCCAATTTTTTTATCCAAGGTTCTCTTTTCAGTTCCAAACGTTCTAATATAGCCTATACATATATATATTTATAATATATAAAAAACTTATAATATATTTAAAAAAATACTATTAAAACATTCAATTTTAGAAAAATTATTGAATAATTAACGGCTTAAAATTATAAAAACAATTTGATTTTTTACAATATGTAATAATATTGATTAAAATATGATTTTAATTATTTATTATTACATATTTTAAAAAATCAAGTTGTTTTTATCTGACTAAAGTGAAAATGACAGTGTGCAAATGTTATATTTGTGTGTATTCTTGAACGTGTACGCACTCGGTGGTTCGACAACAACATAATCCTGGTCGTCAAGTACCCGAAGGAACAAGACCCTCTTTCTATTGACGAAGAATTACTAGTTATTTATATTTTACATCTTTTCAATTAATTATATAAAAATGATAAGGTCACAACAATAAATAAAATTGTCTTATTATGCAATAATTACTACAAGCGAGTCTTGTACTGTTTTATTATCTATTTACCATTATGAAATTTAAATTTCATTTCCCTTTATTTTAAATTTGCCGCTTTTATTTAAAATATACACAAATTTCTACATTACCATAAAAAAATCCAAGTCTTTTTTACCGACTATTTTTTAATCTGCAGTTAACTAGCGCCACCAGTCCACCACCCCAATTATCTTAAATTTTTAAAAAATTAGCTCTAAGAAATCAGGCCCTAAATTAATTAAAAATAAAACAATTAAAAGTTAATTAAATCATAAACATTTTTCAATATAAATAATTATATAAATATTTTACACACGCATGCGTATTAATTGCAATTATTGCAGTTGTTAAAATTCACCACTAGATATCGCGTCGTTCGTTGACATCCGCATAATCAAAAAAAAAAAAAAAAAAAAAAAAAGACAGCTGGGAAGTGTGTAACATCACATTGATTTCGTCGAGACCAATCGTGTCGGAAATTCGTGCGCTTGTCGTTGACTAATCAACAAAATATAATATATACAAAACAAATAATAATTGTCTATTAATTACCAACAATAATCAATGAAATAAAGCATTGTTTAAAGTCATGTTTAAATGGATAAATTAGTGAATAAAGTGACAACCAGTGATGTTAACAATTGTGTGTGTTTGATGTCAAAAAATAGTGGATTAAATATGGTGTTATAAAAGAAAGCATAAAATTAAAAAGTAAAAAAATAGATTATTTTTCAAGTTTATTTATTAATATTAGTTTGTTTATTATTATTTTTATATATAAAATTTTTTTCGCGTCTGGTTATGCAGTGCCTGTGGACACAAGCCCCTATTCAACCCTCATATCACGACATTGACAACAGTGGGAAGCCCTGTATGTTTCAACCGTGGATTTTACTGCATTGCGGTTAGTTTTAATATAAATATTTACATTATATTAATTATAAATAATAATATTAATATCAATTATTCATTTAACTCACATCATCTTTACTTATAATTACGTTTAAATATATTTTTTTCTATTTTTCCTTTGATACAGAACATAACGAAAAATAAATAAAAAAAATATATGACAATGACGACGCGACTCCAGGTTCATTACCCCTTGTCGTGTGAATAAAATATATAGGGCATCATTTATTTATCATCATTATTATTATTATTTTTATATTAAAAAAAAGGCATCTTTACTCCAATTTTTAAAATTTTTTTTTTCTCTTTTTTTTTTTTTTTAATTAACAAGACCAGCTGTCCTAAAATTCTCAAATATAAATTGAAATGTTTTTTTTTTTTCTCTCTTTTACTCCAATTTTTTTTTTTTTTTTTTGTACCCCTTTTTTCTCTGTGTTGGTTCGTCTTTAGAGGCAATGTGTCACCCAGTTGGAGATTTTATTTTTCTCCCACACACAAACACACACACACAATGAATAAAAATTTTATTATTATTATTTTATAGTGAATATTATGAGGGTAAATAATTGAGTCTTATTTATCATTTTATTATTGTTGTAAGAAAAATAATAATTTTATTTAAGTTAATAAAATGATATTTGCGAGTTGGCAAATTAAACTAGGCCCTTATTTTATTATATTTTCTTGAGAATAAGAGAATTGAGTTGGTTGTTGTTTTATTTTTATATATATTTTTTTTTACCCTTTAAAGTGCTTTTATTCATTCATTTCATCAGACGATTTAATACACTGCATCTGTGAACCGCAAAGAACTTTTTCAATTGCGCAATTGATGTCTCATTCTTTGTAATTCATTTTTTTATTTTCATTTCTCTTTCTTTATTTCACTTAATAATTTTATTATTATTATTATTCTTTGTATTTTTTATTACTCGTTTGAATAATTAAGAGTGACTGCTTCAAATAATAATATGTAATTCAGTGGTGATTATTACGGATCGTTGATAATACCATTGTTTGTATTAACAAAACCTTGATAAATATTTTCAACGTAATTTTCGTATAATTAATTATCCAGAGATGAAAATTTTTCTTGAAGATTATAACATTGTTATTAAAAAAGAGAGGAATAATACGTTTGATTGAAAAAATATATTTAAAAAAAAATTGGAGTTGATTGAATTGAGAAAATAATTCAAATGAATGGAGTAATTTATTAGTCGGTTTTTTAATTTTTTTTTTCATTCTTTCTTTTGCGTGTCATTGGCCTCGGTATATGGAGAATAGTATAAAGAAGACTTGAGAATATCGTGGGTTGAATAAAAAAGTTTAAAAAAAAATTTATAGAAGAAACAAACCAGAAAAATAACATTGAATCGAAAAAATGAAAAACATTATAAGACAGGCAATGAATTAGTGAGATGATATTTACGAGCAAACTATCTAGACAACAATTGTTTTGTGTCATGAAATTGAAGTACGTGATTCTTCATTTTACTTGATATATAACGTTTGTGCACACGATAAACTTGATGACATCCTTGAAGTTGTTGTTGTTGTTATCTATCGTTGTTGTATATGCGGTTATACTTTGCAATGGAGATTAATGAAAAGGGACAAGATATTATTATTTTTTTCTTTTTAAATTCACGTGTAAAAATATATATAAAAAATAGAAATAAAAAAAGACAGTGAGTTGGGTTTTTAAGTAGCTAGTAGATTTCTCTGCAATGCGGTAAAATTTCTTTTGCAGAAAAAAATCCTCAACGAAATATTTTTCAATGAATGAACATATGAAAATTTTTGAGGTAAAAAAAATAAAGAATTTATTTTTCATATGTGTAAATAAATATTCAACAATGTCGACAAGGATTTTCTTATCGAGCTTATTCTGTATGATGATAAAAAATTTTTTATTTTTTTGTTGAATAATTTGTAAAAAAGGGAAACCATCTTGTAAGAGAGAAAGAAAGTACAACAAATTTTCTTGGTATGAAATCCACAAAAGCACGTTTACCGTTTTGCCGTGTGGCCCAGCAATTTTCCTGTCGAGTGAACGAATTTATTTTTCATCCTGTCTGGCAATTCAACAGAACGACGAGCCTCCAGATGGAATGAACCAAATGTCTGTGTTGTCTGAGAAATAAAATAATAAAAGACATGAAAAAAATAAAATTTAAAAAAAAAAAATAAATTCTCATATCGATGAGTCATTTGCTGTGACGCATTTGTAAAAGCTTTTGGATAATTTTATATATGAAAAATATCAAAAATATATATTTTTGTTTGTTTGAAAAATATATATTTTATTTGTTTTTTCAGTTGTTAAAGGGTTCATAGTGTTAGAGAGAGGAGAATCAGTCGCGACAATGGCGAGACAAAAAATTAATCATCTCGCTCTTCTTCATCATCTTGTTGACTCTCTTTCACTTGCTCCACACATTTTTATAATAAAATAAATAATATTTTTTAATTCCACATATATTCAAGTTTCATTTAATGATTCTTTCATATTTTTAATTTTTAACCAACTTGATTGATTGGGGTTCAACATGCGTTCTTTCAAAAATCATATTCACCTGTCCTAATTTTTTTTATTTAAAATTTTAATTCAACTTTTTTTTTATTTTCTACTCATTTGTTATGCATATACTTTTGAATACATATAGATACATCTACTGTAATATGAGTTTTTTAAAAAAGTTATATCTAGGTATATCCAAAGAGCTGATGTCTCTTGACAACCTTTCATCTTTTGTCCACTTTTTATATTTTTTTTTTTTCCTTTCATTTCTTTTTTTTTTGTATTCCTCTGAGGCTTTTCATCTGATGTAAATATATGTGTGTGTGTGTGTACCTTGTGAATACCTGTTTTATTTTGTGACGGTCTTTCAGGAAAATTATCAAATCGTTTCACGCGTATATACTTAACAATTCCACGGATAGACCCTGACCAAACAGACAAACACCATAATTGACCACTGTAAATTTGACCCCCTTTTTTTTTATTTTTAATACAACACGAAGTTTCGTGTTTCAAACTTATTTTACAACTAGTTTACTCTGTTTTTTTTTTATATATTTATTTATTTTTCATACTATTATTTCATGCACTTATTTTTATTGAAAATTAAATCATGCTTCTCTGCTTTTTTTAATCAGCACAGTATTATTCATATTTTTTTTTTACATATAAAAAATTGGATGGATAGAAAAAGAAAATAATAAAACCATGGCTACTATCCAAATTCAAAATATACAATTTTTTTAAATAATATATAAATGTACATGTTCTATAGTGTGTGAGTATTTGAAAGAAATTTTTTTTTTTTTTTGAATTTATAGTTTGCTAGTCTGTCCAAATAATAAAACAATCAAGTACTGTAATTTTTGTATTTTAATTTAAAAAAATGAATTTATTATTTTGAATAATCATAAAAATAAAAAACATGTAAAATTTTTATATGGAAAGTTTATTATTTTATTTTTTTCAAATTTATAAATTCAAGTTTTTTTTAAATGAAAAATTATATACAAAATATATATTGAAACATATTTTTAATATTTTTTTTTTCAAACCAAAAGTGCCTTTATGGGTCCAGCAGTTTTCGACAGATTTATTGTGTTATATAAAACATGACAACTGTGTGTGTGTGTGTGTGTGTACACCGCAATGCGGGTTAGTCAAAAGTATTTTTAATATTAATTCGTCAACAAGACATTTAATAAATTTTCTATAATTTTTTTTTTTTTTGGTTTCACCTCTACGGTGAGTTTTTTTTTTGTTTAAAATTATTTTACATTTCTCGTTGGATAAAAGTATAAATATTTTTTCCAATTTACGTGATATTTTATTATTTTTTTTAACAAGTAAACTAAAAAATTTTACGATAGAAATAAGAGTTTGATTGGATCAGAGAGAATTTCAATTGTATTTTTCTCTCGATTTTCTCAATTTACCATTACGAATATATAATGGATACGAGATTTTTTTTAACTCTTTTTTTTTTATTCTATTTCATTCAACTTCTTGTTCTCTTCTCTCATACCAAATCGACCGATTCAACAGAGTTAAAGTTGTTTTTTTTTTTATCTCAAAACTACGATGTGTGACTATATATATATTTTAAAAAAAAAGAGGTCGTTTTTTTTATTTTATACTCTTTGCGCATTTTCTCTCGTTTGCCTCCCAATGGTCTTTTCTATATCCGTTTCCGTTACTACTCGTAAATAACATTCAAACATTCGACATCGAAATTCCCGACTCACTATACCCTTTTTTACGAGTACTACCTTATAGAACTGTACTGTCTAAACTAAAAAATATACTCACACGTATGTGCATGTATAAATATAGGGATATAGTATAAATATGGCTATAAAGAAATAAAAAAATAAATGTTCTTTATATAAAAAAAGAATGAAGAAATGTGTGTACACGGATTGCTAAAAAAAAATTGGCAATATATTTTAACGATATTGTATAATATGCATGTTTAAAGTGAGACTTATAGATTTGAATTTTAAAATCATAATTAACAGTTAAATATAAATTTCATCTTGAATGATTTTTATTTTTTAATTAGATACAGAGATAGAAAAATTGTTATTTATTTAAAGTCTTGATAAAAAATTTATTGGATATAATAATAATAAAATTTAATAAAAAATATTGTACAATTTTCTGGCAAAAGTGTTACTATTTTTACAGCAAAAAATTTTTAAAATACATGTTGTATTTGACATAGTGCCCACAAAAAATATATTGCTATATGCTACAACAATTTTTCTAGATTTTAAATTTTTATTTTAATATTTAATAATTTTTTTTTTTTGGTGATGTATACAAATTTTACTGGGCTCAATAATTTTTTTTTTTTACTAAATTTTACATTTTTTGCTTAAAAATTTTTATAGCGTTTTTATAAATATTTTTTTCAGTGCCACAATATTTGTTGTGGTTCTCAATAAATTTTGTCATGTAGCACTATAAATTTTATTGTATACACAACAAAAACTATAATACCAATTAAACCAAAGCTTCAGGTAAATCTCAACAAATATTATCGTGTTTCAATTGGTCCACTACTTTGTTTAACACTCAAAATTTTATTTACTTTGCTAAAAAATTTTGTTCATGTTTTTAACTCTGTGCTTTTAAACATTACATAATTTATTTTGCCAATATTGCACTAGTAGCTTTTGCAAAACAACAACAATATAATTTCAATTTTTAGATTTGTCAGTTAATTACCCACTATATATTCTTTGAATATATTTTGATATAATATATGACAACGTTATTCTAACAAGAACAACTGTCACAATAATAAAAGTTCTTTGAAAATTTATTAAATTAATAATTACTAGTAACTATTATATAATACAGTTTGAGTAAGTCTCAACATCTGGACATTACAATAATCACAAGTCGTATAAAAAAATTCACCCTTTTGTTAACTCCCTTGTTTCATATATTTATTATTTTTTTTTTTTAATTGTTTTTCCTCATACTTTTTATATCAAAACTTTTGTATATCCCATGCGCCTCATTTTTCATATACAAAATTCGATAAAATCGATAAGTCATGCTTGCAAAATTGATAACTCATGAAAAATTACCTTTTTTTATTTTTTTGTATTATATTTACAACAGCGTATTTTCTTTTTAAACAAAAAAAAATTATTTTATTTTACACAAAATTTTATCTTGTCTATACACCTATTTTGCGAAAAATTTAAAATTTATTATTTTATTTTTTTAAATTTATTTTACATTTGTTTATTCATATAAATTTTTTTTTTTTTTTTTTTAAATACACTCTCTTTTACTCATCTCTTTTGTGCTCGGATACATAGTTAGTATAGAATCTAAATATATGAGTATAAAAAAAAGAAGAAAAAAAAAATTAAAACTTTTAACGTCTCGGGGGGTTTTTTTCGTTTTATTTTTGCAGGGAGTTTTGAATAACCGAATGGGCTTTCAACTCTCTGCTTTACTTACTCGATCGTGAACAACATTCTTCTTTATACATAAAAATAAAAAAAAATAAAATTACAAAATGTTTTGTATATCTTTATATTTTTTAGGACCTTTAAAAAAAAAAATTTTTGAGGTATCAAGTTCTCTTGATATCTGGTGCATCTTACCACAAAACTTTTTACATTAAAAAACTTAAACAACATTATTATATCCATAAAAATAATAAAATAAAATTAATAAATATATTTATAAATTATTGAATTTAATAAACTTATTATTATTATTAAACAAGTTATTTTGATGTATACTAGAGATAAAAATTAATTGAGGGGATGAAAAAAATTGATTGAAATAGAGGGACAAAAAAAAAACGAAAGAAAAAATGTTATTTCATAGATAAATTATGTGTGTGTGTGTGTATTTTGAGGGGGTTTGTTTATCTACAATGAAAGAGAGTTAAGGAAAATGTGGTGTAGATTTTGTATGTGTATTTATCGCTTCCGGAAGTTGTGCGGAGCAGTGCAGAGTGACGTTTACAAACGCCCCAACTGTTATATATATATCTAATCCAGCCCTTCCTTATTTTTTTTTTCTATTTTTCTATATAGTCTTGCACTTTTTTGCTCCCCCATTGAACTTACCGGTTGTGAATGTATTCGAGTTTTAAATTGAAGTGCTTGCGCCTATTTTCGACAAAACTACACACGCGAAAATGCCAATGGCTTTTTCTTTTTATATTAAAAATAAATGAGTATATGTATATAAAACTGCCCTATGAAAGTATAGACGATATGTACAAACTTTCAAGAGTAAAGGTGAAATTTTCTTTCTCAATGTTGCAAGTATATATACTTTTATTTTGTCGTAACACCTTTTCGTTTTACTCCTCTCTCTCTCGTTTTATCTCATTTTTATTTTTATATTTCTATATGCTGCACTTGCCAATGTTCTCATCATCCAGCTTCGTGTTATTTTTATTTTTTTTATTATTTAGTTTTTCATTCATTTAATCTACTCCTTTGACGTTTGAAGTTCCTTTTTTTTTTACTTTTTTTATTCTTCAATTTTATCATGTACCTTTTGCCACTATTTTTATATATAATTAAAGGAGACAAAAATTATATGTATATGAAATTCCGGAACACATTATTTTATCACTCATGTCTGTGCTGGAATTTAATAATAAAAATTCAACTGAATAGCTTTTCATTATCATTAAAATCGTATTCAAAAAAGAAAAATTTGTTTATATTATTCTGCAATAAATACAAAACAATTCAAAGTTTTTTTTTTCATTATTTTTATTATAAAACTCAACGGAAAATATTTTCGTTGTTATTTTGCATACATTTTGTATGTGTATGTGTGTTGGGATGAATTTTAATAAGGTTTTTTATAATATTTTATTAAAATATTTTTATAACGTTATTTAAAAAAATTTCTATACAATTATTTTGTATTTATTATTTTTATAAAATAATATTTAATTGAATTAAATGATGAATATGAAATTTAAAAAAAAAAATGCTCAAATGAATTCTTGGTACGTGTGTGTGTGTTTGTATAAAATTTACACACACAGTAATTTAATTTTACAATCAAAAAGATATTACTCATTGCATTCCTTAATGTTTCGATCGATTTGAAACGATTTGTTTCAATTTTACACGGGACATTGCATGTGTACTGAGTATATTTTTTCTTTGTCTTTATTTATTTTTTACTCGATTTTTAATTCCATTTTGCTGACATGCCATTACAATGTACCAACATTTATGCTTAATATGAAAAAATGTAAATAAAATAAATAACAATAATTAAATAAAATTATTTGAAAATATATATATTCTTATTGGTAGAAAAAAAAAAAAACACAAATATGCTTTGGATTATTAAAGTAATTTTTTTTTATATGCGTGAGTTAAAAAATTTGTATGTGCGTGCAAAATATAAATTGCATAAGGAAAATAACACATTGATATACCTTTTAACCCTTATACGATGTAAATGGCTATGTACATAAAAAATATATATATGTGATGAACCTTAGCGATAACCATGAGCCCATTGCTCTGGCCCCACTTTGTTCACTGATTGTTTTTTTTCATTTTTTTTTTTATTTTTTTATTTCTCTCTTTGGTGTAAGCCCCGTACCACTTTGTTCTCGCATTACTTTTTTTTTTTTATTTATTTTCTACCCTCGTTTTGTTTCCCACGTTAAGCTACCCTCACTATTAAATATTAAAATGCATTGCAAGTGAGAATGAGACAGAGACAATTGAATAGAAATAAAAATATATAATTACAAAAAAAATAGAAAAACAACGAGTTATATTCCAATTGATAACGATGAAGGAAAAAAAATATAAATATATTTCAGTTTTATTTGAAAAAAAAATACTCTAATCTATATATAAATTTTATTTTCGATATATATTTTGACCTCAAACTATTTTTTTCATGGCAATTTTTGTTTTTTCTTTTCGTCGTAATTTCGATTTTTTTTTTCATCAATTTCTATTTTATTTTTGGTGCTCTTGTCTGGTCCAGGAGTACACTTACTTGTTTTCAACGGTGAGATGAAATCTCATCGTCACTTTAACACTGTAATTTCATGTATGTGTATTATTTTTTTCTGCATGTGTGCTTCAATGTCTCGAGTGTCCAAGGCGTCGAACAAAGGAAGATATCTTATGCTGTCGTTCGTTTTTGCCACTCCTACTTCCTCTGTATATAAATTTTTTTTTTTTTTTAATTATAATTTTTATCTTTTTAATTTTGTATATTTTATTCTTTCTCAACCGGTCCATATACAGCAGTAAATTGACTCAAATGAAAGACACTCCTGTTTCCTGCAGCTATATATTTTTTCATAAATTATTTATTTATCGAAGTTGGTTGTATTATGTTTCATAAAATTATTAATTTTCCTTCTTTTTTTAACATCAAAATTTTATTCTCTTTTTATTATCGATGATAGATTTTAATGCAATTAAATTTTCATTACATAATATATAAAAAAAAGAACAAATAAAATTGGTAATTAAAATTTTTCAAATTCGAAATTTATTAAATTTTTTAGTACCATTATTATCGAATTTTTATTAAATATTTAAATCATGTATTATTAATTAAAGCTTGTTGAAAATTATTGGTCTTTTTTTTAATTACAATTGATATATTTATCATTTGTAGTAATTATTTTTAGTTTTATTAAATTTTAGTCTTAAGTGATTAAATAAATTTTTATGGGCTTTTGCGTTGAGTACGTTGATGAAGATGAAAATAAAGGAAAATAAAACGATGTTAAAATTACGAGGACATCTATGAGGGTAACTCGTCTGATGAACAACAACCGTTTTTTTTTTTTTTTTGCCACACCCTCAACCAACACAGCCATAAAATCGTTTACTCGAGTATGACATTGTGCTTGTCGAAATTTTTTTTTCATTTTTTCTTATTCTCTTTGTTTTATATATCCTTGGCATTGACTATATTTATCTTTCTTCGTCATTACTCATATATTCATTTTCTTGTTCTTTGAAATTTTAAGTTAGCATTTATTATTCTCAACCACATGTCTACAGTCCGGATGTAAGATTTTATGAATATAATAAGAAAAATTTCGTTAATATAATTTTGTATTTTATATTTTTTTTTAAATTTAATTTTATATATTTTTTCTTTGAACTCTATTTAATAATTAATATACTTTGTTTAATTTATTTCGTTTTTTTTTTTTTTTTTTTGCTAATTAAAGGGCTTTACACGAGCTAATTGAAGGACAGTTCAAAAGAACTTACTGTACATAAAAATAAACAAGCAAAAAGAAGAAAAAAAAAAATTAAATATAAAAAGATAAAAAAAGTTTACACAGTAGATATCTAGAAACTTAATTTTTCAAGTATTTTTTGACTTTTTTAAAAATACTTTTGGCACAAATTTTTTAGTACTTTAAATTGTTTCTATTTTCTCAATGCGACAAAAATATAAAACAATAAAACAATCTTCATATTGTTATTATTTTTCTATTAAATAATAATTATAGTATAATACAAAGTGCATACAGTTGCACATCTTGCCAATTCAATTACAAATATGTCGACATAACTGTATACATTATTTGCAACATCAACAACAAAATACATGATTTTTTTTTCAACTAAATTGGACAGTAATTTTTGTAAAAAACCAATGGGAAATTAAAACTGATTCAATGTCGGATATGAGTATTAAAAATATTGGAAAAATAAATAATGATATTTATTGAATATTAATTGCAAGGAAATTTCACAGATGATTGCAGCGGAAAAACGAATATAAATATAAATAAAAAATAAAAAATAGGAAAGAGAAAATATATTTTTAAATAAAAATTTTCTTGTTATACTAGTGTGTTTATACAAAATATACATATGTACTTAATCTATATATACATTCAAAAATAAAAAAAAAAAAAGTAAATTTTTTATAATTAAATTCGACAGTTTGCAAAAGAGACTATACTCTGGTGGATGAGTTAGAGCAACTATCTCGGCATTGCTTTTCCTTAAAGTCGGAAGTGACGTAACGAAGTTACCGCCTGTGCCGGAAGCGAATCGGTATTTCATTCGGCAAGCCAGGATGGTAGTTGTGTGTATATATATATTATATAATATATAGGTAGTATAGGCTGTCTAGTATAGCTATCTTTTGTTGGCTGTACTTTCGAGATATCTTCTCCCTAAATCCCTCCACTTTTCTTTTACTATTTCTCTTTTTTTTTTTTGAATATGTATACATGTACACAACAACGCAACTACACTTTGTCTATATGCATGTGTATATATGTGTACTAGTATATATATTTTCTTAAACTTGATATTTCTTTATCTCTTTTACTATTTTATTTATTTATTTTTTCATTTTTGCTTCGTTACGGCCAGCCGAGTAACAATCTCTGTCAGAGATAATCACGTATCTTGAATCTTGCACCGCGTGAAAATACATAAAACCCAGTTGCTTGTTGGTTGTAGACTACTACATAGTACATAGGCTTCTTAATCGATTTTCCGGGATTTTCAAGACTCCGTCAACGACCCCGTTTTTCTCTCATCAATCTTCATTCTTATATATTTCTTTTTTCTCTTATCATTATTATCATTTTTTTTTTTATTTTATTTATTATTTTTTTTCCTTTAATATACTTTTTTTTGACTCTACTTTGTAATTAGTTGGATGGAAAGTCCGATGATGATGATGATGATGAGAAATTAAAAAAAAAATTTTCTATTATTTTTTCTTTCCTGCTTCAAATGTTTTATATAATGTAAACAATTTTATATTTATTTATGTCAAAAAAAGGACAAAAAAAATAATAGAATAGTATAGTTTATAATAAAAATATAGCATGTATTTTTAAAATATATTTTAACGATATATTTTTTTAGGTTTTAATTACGCAAGCTATATTATATTATACTTGTAATAGAATATGTATATTTAAGTGATATTTTAAATATAGAAAATTATTATTATTCATTTGATACATAGCTCTCTAAATGTGAAATAATATTATCACCGTTTATTATTATTATTGTTATGTTATTTTTATTTTTTTATATTGGAATTATGTCGTTGGCTGAGTGCGCGTGGCTTTTTGTATATATATATTTCCATTAGAAAATGATTTATATTCCGTTGGATTGGAGAGACTAGAGCATTCTCATTCTCCGCTTTCCGGAATTTCAAAGAGTTTCTTGGAGTATTGGTGTACCCTCTTTTTTATTTTCTATTTCTTTCTTTTAGATTTTTTTTTTTTATTTTCCCTGCAAACTATATCTACAGCATGCTTCCTTCAGCGGAAATTGTCTCGAGCTCGTGCGCGTTCCCTCGACAATTTTGACCCCCTTTGTATTTTCAGCATTTTTATTTTATTCGTCTCGATGACGAAACCTCTTCATACCCTCTAACCATCCAAATGAGTCAACCAAGTTGCACCCAGTCCGAATGACAATTGTTCCTATTGCAACCAGTCACGCGTTATCCGTTTCGTCTTATATAGATATTTCTCAACTCCTCTCTTTCATCCCCATTCCAAACTTTTTATCCTCCAACAACCAACAAACTCGATAATATTCTGATATCGATTTATTTTTTCTTTTTAAATATTATTATATTATTTTTTTTTATATACATTCAAGTGGCTTTATATAAATTTTCATTTTTCACATTTATAAAAGTATAATAAATACGTATATGGTCAATAAGCATTCTAATGATTTATCTATTTCCAATAATAATAAAAAAAATATCTTCCCATTCAATTCGTATATTTATTTCTACATTATACATTTTTTTGAATCTATCCATTTTAATTCTTGTTTAAACTTGACTATTTCAAATATAAAAAAATACATAAATAAATTTTTAAAAGTACATTAAAATTTTTTTTTTTTAGATTAAAATTTTAATAACATATATATTAGTTAATAATTTAAATATTAATTTTTATTTACCATATTAATATATAAATTTATGTAAATATTCAATGACTGCCGGATGTTTATGACACACATGTATTTCCGATTGCGATTAGTCAGTGAGATACGAGTGCGTTTATGTACATATTTTTGCTGTTTGATATGAGATAAAAAAAAGCCAATGAATAAATAAACAAACAAAATACTATTAACAAAAAAATAACAATAATAATTTACATAATTTCTATAGAGAAAATTTTTATTTAGCTTATTTGAGTATGTGTTTAGTCAAGTAAATATATTTTTGTAAAATAATTTCTTGCCTTTCTTTTGATCCCTCTTTTATCCTGAATGAGCCCCTATTATTTTTTTTTATTTTCATTGTTTCATTACTCCCCTTTGCACCCCTGTAGCTAACTTCTATTTTGCTACTATATATTTTGAACATGCGCGAGATCGATGACGCATTGTTTATGGCTCATTAGATGCTTTGAACTTGCTGAAGACACACGCATCCACTGTCGTTTCCCTAAGCTATTCAATTTTTTTTTTTTTTTTCAAAACCATGCAGTATGCATTGTATTTTTCTTTATCTTGTTGTTGGCATTTCTCTATCTCTCTCATTTTCCTCCCCTTTTTCTCCGGGGGTGTAAAATGGTTTACGTAAATTTTCCCTAGACTAACACAACGTGGTAAATGAAGCTGTAATCGTTTCATCTGTACACGAATATGTGGCATACATAAAATGTTGACATTATATACACAAAATTATTTATAAAATTTTTTTTTTTAAATTAAGCGTTGGAGGATGTAATGCATTAGTAAGCCTGCATTTATTCATTTATTTATTTTGCTTGTTTAAATGCTGTAATAATGCAAATAAATTGAAGAATGAATTTTTTTTTTTTTGTGGTCTGTTGAATTTGCAAACATTAAAAGTCATTATTGTGTATACTTTTTTTATCTTTACAATGAAAATTTATTTAAACTTTAATTTCGAAATTTAATATATCGTATATCGATTTATTCTTTTTTACTGGACTTTTTTTTATCTATATATTTTTTTGATGTGTATTTTATGATACTTTTTTTTTTTTTTATTTACTTATTTATTCTTTGTTGTTGTTTATTTTTTTTTATTTCTGTCCTCACACGCTTTAAAATCTCTCTTCATCACAGACGACAATCTCGTGCACGCATTGTTTCACGATAGAATCGAGATCGCGTATTAAACAAGCAAAAAATACATAATAAAATAAAAAAAATATTGCAAAGAAGTATGGCCAGAATTGTTTGGCTCTATTTTCATGCCGATTTTTTTCTTTTTTTGCAACAATATATATCCGCATTTTTAAAATACTTGTCCACTTGTAATTTTATTTTTTCTTTTATTTAATTATATTTTTTTATTTGTCATTCACACGGGCGAATGAACATCAATGAAAAAGTCAAAAAAAAAAAAAAAGAAAAAAAATTGTTGGCATCAAAAAACGCACACAAACATATTATACACTGAGAGAGAGAAGGCTCATCAACAAAAGTCACACAATAGAGTATTGTACGGTTGAGCAGATATGGTTGGCCGGTCGATTACGAATGTATTTTCCAACGATAATTGGAAATTGATTGGTTGCACGTGAAGTCGAGCCGATATTGGCAGATCCTCATGTATACGCGTTATCACGCGGCACTTTTGCCTCAATAGAAAGAGCTAAAATTCATATATATATATTGTAAAAAGCGTCATAGTGTGAATTATTGTTTGTGTATGTGTGTAAGTGTATTTTGAGAGAAGAGGGATGATGATCGGGTGGTGGTATAGGCAAAGAGGAGGTTTCGCATGGTGAACCACATTCCCGACGTTTTCCAAACCAAGCTTATAGTTCCTCGCTAACATCATCCAGCCTACTACTACTATTACTACTATGTACTACTATTACTACACTACTACTACTACTACTACTATTCACCAACTCGTGTTATTCAACTATTGATCCTCGGCTTATAATGTCGTTTTTTTTTCTTCTTTCTTTTCAGGCCCATTTTGATAAAATAAATTGGTATAAATTTATAGAAAGAAAGTTTCTATGATTAGATGAAAAATTAGTACATTTAAATGCATATAAATTCACTGAAAATAAATGGTGATTAATTTAGTTGATAAAAATACATGAAGAGAATGACAAAGCAATTATTTACAGCTGTTTTTTTTTGTTTATAAAGTTTTTAAAAATCGAGAAAAAAAAACACTAGAATACTTTGTTCAATGACTTGAGAATTAAAAACAACTTGAAGACCTTTTGTGTCGATCAAAAATTTGAAAAATTGATAAAACAATAACGTCTTTCAACGTTTTTTTGAAATAATACTAAATGAAAGTCGTTTTAAAAGTCTTTTCTATAGTGTCACTTGAGCAATATCTTTGCCCATCTTTAAAAATAATCTACAAACAATTGAAAATTTTTCAACACGTCATTGTATGCAAATATAAAATTAAGCTTCTGTTTTTGTCTGTTTTTTTCAGTGTAATTATAAGTTGATACTATTTTTTCATACATAAAAAATGATAATAGTATATCTTGAGAAATAACATCAGGTGCAGTGCACATACAGTCAGTCTATTTTGTAGGACATATATTTCTTTCTTTGCTTTTCTTCACTCTATATCTTCATTTCTTATTTTTTTCATATATATTTTTTTTTCATGCATATATACTCACATGCGTCGCTCGATTTCACTTCATCTGCATTCATAGGATGAGCTGACGTTATTCGGCTATTCACGATCCGTCTTCTTAGCGAGAATTTTCACCGAAGAAAGGGTTTTTCATCTCTCCACAGATTCATTCCCCTCGGGCCTCAAACGTTCCCACACGATTTCAATTTTTTTTTTTTTTCCTTTTTTTATTCTTACTCCTTTTCTGATATACATTTTCTTTTTTTTTTCCCCCTTCCTTCCTTTCTTCTTTTCATCCCAAGTCGTTTTACTCAATTTTTTTTATCCTCATTCTTCTCTCAACTTGATTTTTTTATTATTTTTTTTTCTTTTTGCGACGGTTTTCTTGGAAATAGTTAGCCTTTATGGCGTCTTTTGGGTTTGGGTAAGATAACATTGTTATCTTTAGTGACTAATATTCTCGCCCTTCAGAATTCATGCCTTCGTGTTTAGTCAAGCAGATATATTTCATATATCTATATTACATAGATATTATTATTTGAAGGGTCAAAATTCAAACTGAAAAAAAATAAATATAAAATACATAATAAATTCAAAGAAGCTTCATACAAGCAATGACAACATGTCGTTTTTATTTGACTATTTTGCAAAAATAATATTTCCAACATTCACCCTGATATATATATATTTTTCATCTGGCTTATTTTATGACATTTCAACATATAACATATATATTCTCATTTTACATATTCTAAACCACAAAAATTTACACTTCACTGAACTTGAAAAACTAGCCTCAGTTATGATTTATTCATCAAACATATAACCATTTTGAAATTCAAAAGTTGAAAAATTATTACACCCTTGCTTTTCATAAATCATTATGTTTTATTAATTTTTTTTTTTTTACTTTTCTATTATCAAATAATAAATATAGGGTATATACCCCTAATTTCAAGGGAGTGCATAATATTTACATGCAAGTGTTAAATATGCAAAAAAAAAAAAATAATATAAAGCTTCACCGCATTGCGAATTGATAGTAAAAAACATGGGTGTTATGAATCAAGTAGTACGAGTCAATGTGCAAGTGGACATAACAGTGTATTCGCACATTTTTTTTTTGAGGGGATGGATGATTTTGTTGCTATATATTTTGACTGTCTGATAGTTGATAACAGACGCAAGGCCATTTGGATGATCACATTGAGTGTGTAGATGAAAGTGGTGGAGACTATTTGGTCAAAAAGAGTGAGAGAGTGAAAAAACAAAAAAAAAATGAGGGTTTATGTTGGACAAGGATGGGAAAGTGTGGGGTGCCAACCGGATGCAGTAACACTGAAACAGGGATATGGACTTTCCGTCTGATAAATATATATACATAGTAGCTGAGTAGTCGTATGTGATGCGGTATGTGTATACATAGTGAGAACAAAGTCTGATGGTGAAAATGTAGTTGAAACTCGAGACACAAATGCTTTTGATAGTGCTGTTAGATATATATATTTTACTGAAAATTCTCTACAAATATGCGTCCACGTGGTTATATGTTCAGTAAATTCATATACGCACACTGCAGTTAAATCTATTTGTGTATATGCAACTTTAACAATAAGCCATTACATATTTGTATATGTACTCTAAATAAAATTCTATATATATCTACCAAATATGTTTTCTTTGTTCATTAGTCATGTGTAGTTTTGAATGTAACATCATACATATATATGTGGATATTGTAGTGTACATAGATGGACATATATATATTATATTAAATATATATATTGGAAAAGCCAGGACAATGATCATCCGGTCGAGTTTATCGACTTCTGGGGGGTAATATCTGCTAGTACATGACCAGAGTAAACAATAAGCCAGTCTCTCATGCAATGCGTAACATGTACATATATATATATTTATATTTAGCTAATGTTGTATACTCACGTTTCATCTTCCTCTTCTCACCCACCCACATCTCCTTCATTTATATATAACATCCCTTTAATTTTCGCTTTCTCTATCTCTCAATCTCGCTGTCTCATTTTATCTAACTACCTGTTTGTCATTTGTCTTGCTTGTATTACTGCTATACTACTGCGGCATCGCTTCAGTGTATGCATTAGCGTATATGACATACACAAGGCCTAATTTCATTGCCGCATGTTCGACCATTCGTCTCATGGGTATACTTAATCCACGCGTCAAATGTTTAATCAACACATATATCAAAGTGCCTTGGATTTACCCCGTTATATCAACTATCATATATATTTTTTTCACACTTTTTTTTTTATTATTTTCATTTGTTGTTTATTTTTTTTTTTTTACACATTTTTTTGGTTATTTAATTTATTTTTTTTTACACTGTTTTTGTGATTCTTAATGTTGGGAGTGTGGGCATAAATTTCTTGCTCATGTATATAGGGGCTGAATAAATATATAAGATTGAAAATAAAAAAAAAAATAGAAAGAGGGTATTTTAGTTGACGAAATATTTAAGGGATGATGGAAACAATCTCACTGGGGAATAAGAAAATTGCATCAGATTTTCGGGGGATTATAATTTACTAAATTTGATATCATAATAGTAAAAATTTTATTGAATTTATTGGTGTAGATATTATGATATTGATTGATACATGAATATTTTATTATGTATATCTTTATGTATACATAGAAAAATATTAATGCTTCAATTTTCGTAATTGATAATTCATTTTATAATTATTTATAAAATTGTATTTTTATTTTAATATTTTAATTTTATTACAGATCAACCAAGCAGAAGGCAGTTTGTCGTGAGAAGAGTGTCGACAACAAAAAAAGTGTAACGAGGTGGGAAAAAAAATAAAAAAAAAAATTATATACATATATAAAAAAAAAACAAGTAGGATTTTATACTAGTGCCGGTTGAAAAATTTTTCATTGAGCCTCATTTTTTTTCCTCAGTAGTTTAACTCTAAAAGTTTTTATTTTTTTTTATTTGGGTTTCGATTTTATCTTTCATCCTTATTCAGCAACTGTGTCTCATTCGCCGCAATTTTTTTTTCTCGTTGTATGTCTCTCTCTCTCTCTTGTGGGCCATCTCCCGTTACCACCCAAAAGTTCTTCTTCGTGTGACCGCTAGTCTGCCTCATTCTGCCTCTTTGGTCCACCACTTGCGCAAAAGCCAACTGCGTCATATATTTCCCCACTATTATACAACAACCCCTCTCAACATTATTATTATTTAAACTACCCCGCTTTTATTTTTATCATATAAAATCGCCCTCTTGCGTTTGAATAAACCAACCACCGCAGTCATCATTTGTCCTTGTGCGCGTTAACGCCAGTTATCTTGTCGATTTGTCACGGTCTTACCGGGGTTTCGGCCCGCCGTGGCCATCCGGCGTGAATGTGTATTTGTGAATATGTCTTTATCATCTTAAAAATAAAAAAAAAAACTCATTATTATCTTTAATATCTTTCTTATAATTTATCACATCGATTTATTTTCCCAATTGAACAATATACCAAGGATTTAACAGTGTTTTCAATTCACTTGTGAGTGTCATATTACAAAAGGATAACTTGATTAAAAATTCAAACATAATTAACATAAAAAAAAGGTGAAAATTAAGGATATCAGTAGGTTCATGAACCGGTTAGACATTGTTAAGAGCGACCTCTGGATCATCATGCTCAAATATGTCAACTGATAACTCCTAAATTATCAATAATAAAAAATATATTAATATAATTATTATCATCATCATCAATTAATCATTTACATGTATGATTTTATTGAAATCAACAACGAGACACACGCGTGACAGTTATTTCCGTGTGTATTATTTGTGGGTGTATAATATTACTGTGTATTTTTGCGCATGCGTATATATTTTTTTTTACTTATTCACCCTCTTTTTCTCCCAACTCCCCCACATTTTCTTCGAACCCTCTGTGCGCCGCCATATTTATTTATTCGTTGTTTTTCCTAAAAATTTCTTTCATTGACCGGTGTCTGTGTATACATATATGCATATGTACATGTACATATGCATGTATGTAACACCCTCAAAGTGATAATATTACATAAGCCCATTATTAATTTTTATATTTTATTAATAAATTTTTAATTTTTTAATTTATCTTTTATTGTTATTACAACATTATTAAAAATTGTGATTCAAGTTGAAACACGTGTCTCGTCATGAGGTCGACTATGGTGCAGCTTTTTATCTCATTTTGGGTGATAACGATGATTGGATTCACCATTGGTGCATGGCAAGAAAATGTACGACCGAAGATGTATGTTCAACTTGGTAAGTAAAAAATAAAAATTTAATTAAAATTAAATATTTATAATATATAATTTTATATAAAAGCGACAGACAAGTGCGAAATGTTGTTATGTTAAATTAATGATGTATACACTTGATGGGAGGGTCAAGGCTCTTGGGTATTTTGAGTATCACAAACAACAACAACAACATCAACATCATCAAGGTTATATAATGTAAAAAAAAATTTATGGCGTTGACAGAAAAGTTGAATGATGATGAGTAGAGAATATAAAGTATTAAAATAATATACAAGTGCGAAAGAGAAAGAGGAGGAGCAACCCTTGGTAAATATTTTCATGTCACCATTGAAGAAGTCGCGAATGAGTTGAGTATGTTGGATGAAAACTCGTTTTAAAAACGACCCTTGGGTAGCACCCTTTTTCTGACACACATACACACTTGTCTAATGTATCCATAAATATATCAGAGAGAGAGTGTGTGTGTGTGAAGGTTTAATTGCGTATATACACACACATTGTGTTTGTGTCGTGTTATTATTATATACATTATCATCTCGTTAAGAACGTAACACACGCGGTGTGCACTCTAACAATTTTCGTTTGTACCTGCGTTATGATTATACTCCTTTCATCCATACAGACATTAATATGTATATCCTCTTTCACTATATAAAGTTAGCTTGTATAAATATCACAAAACTTTCAACTACTTTTCATATACTAACTATAATATCTTCTTTATATTATATTTTTATTTTTCATCGTTTTTTTTTTTGTTGGTAATCTGTTGTTGTTGTTGTTGTTGACTTTGATGTTTTTTAAGAAGAAATTTTTTTATTTTTTATGTATGAGATTCATACTTGCAGTTTTTTTTTATATTTTTTTTTGTTTTCATCAACTAAGTGGTGTTACAATTTCATACTCAGTTTGATTAATATAGAAATTTAATTATTTGATTGCATGAAAATTTTATTGAGTCAGTAAACAATAACCCTGGCTACTTTTAGTTATTATTATCAAGTTTATTATATAGTAAAGAACCAAAAGAAGATGGATTTTATTTTTTAAAATTTTTTTATTATTTGAGTTTGTCATTTTGTCTTTCAGTTGATAAAATTCATGCCATCGTGAAAGTGATATCATCATTCGTTTATCATATATATAACATTTGCAATATCGTTAAAATTTTTGACTGTTATGATAGCATAAAAAATGATGGTTGATAAAACAACAAAAAATAACGAGAAAAAAAAAATAAAAAACTAAATTCTTTTCAATTTTTGAAAATACAGTATCAATTGGAATTTTTTTTTTTTTTTATTGACAGTTTGCGTGGCAAGAAAAAAAGAGTAAATTGACAAATAAAATTTTATTTTTATCAGTTTTTCATGGGGTTAAAGAAATACAAAAAAATAAATAAAATTTATAATAATAAAAAAAATATATACACGAAGGTTGATTGATTCGATATATGCGACAAAAGTGCCTCCAGAATTGAGACAGTCCTTTGAGAAATATCACGCTGTAGCATTTTTTTTTTGAACCATTTTTTTTTTGGTATCTTTGTGCGCACAGTGTTTTTTTTTTTTGTGCGTCAAGAGAGAGCAAGGGTGTACTTGAAACAGATTGAGTAGTGCTCTTTCATCGTGGGGTGTTTTTTTTTGTATACGTTAGATTTTTCATTTTTATTTATTTTTTCTGTCACTGTGATATAAAAAACGACGTATGAGTCAAACGAAAACACGAGATAAATGAAAAAAAAAAAGTTTGAAAGAAAAATTAATAACGTAAATTAGAAAATTCGTCGATGATATTTGTATAGAAGTGAAAAATCAAGTAGCAATTATCGAGGTGTATCATGAATTATATATTTATTCACCAACAAAAAGTATCTTTGACCTGTGTATCTAATTCCCTTGACTTTTTTTCTTTTTTCACTTTCATCACCCTCATTTTGTATTTTTCATTTGCGCGATAATTTAGGGTTGCATGAGGGATAAAATTTTCATTCCCTTATAAATACATCTAGTGAGAGTTGAATTGCACGTAGTCATCGTCCCTCTTAAACGTGAAATTGTTCGTATCGAAATTGGTTTATTGCTAAGAGAAATAAAAAAAAAAATCAAAAGAAAAGTTATGAATTATTCAGTAGCCAGGCCTCGTGCCTCAATCAATTTGGATGAGGACTTCCTGTGCAAAGTCGATTTCAACAAAGGGACACGTTCATGTTGTGTCGTACCCCAACGAAAAGCAAACTAAACATGAAAAAAAAAAATGAAATATATAAAACGGTAACTGTCTGTGATTTACATGAGATCATTTTTTATTTTTTTTTTTTTCAAATATTTATATTATTTTTTTCCATCTGAAAAGTCATAACGCAGTTATATGATTCATATTTTTATTTGAAATGTACATGCTCTTAGTCATTTGGGAAATATATATTTTTTTTGTCAAGATGCTGCCACGTGGTGGTGATGGCTGACACAGCCGATGTAGGCAAAAATAAAAAAAAAAGCTCGATGGTAGATGATAAGCGCGTGCGCCTCTTTCTAAAGTACCATTTCTTTTTTTTTTTATTATTTTTACATCCATCGGGTTATTGCACTCCACCGGTTTAACAATGAACATGTCTATATGGCTTCTTCAATTTTTCCCTGTCCACAGAATATCCTAAAATCCAACCGGATACTGTCTTTCTTCTCGTCAGTTAAAGTCGATCCACTGGAAAGTTTGAAACGCTGCAATTCTTGTCTAATCGAGCGTATACATTCAGACAACTCGATCGATACATATTCTTTTTTTTTTTTCATCTACGCATATACATTTTTTTTTATCACTATTTTATTATTATTTTTTTATAAATCACACAGTATTTTCTTGACACCTTTATAACAACTTATTTATACTTAAAATAAAGCTCTTTTTAAAAAATTATTTTTACTTTTATTTAAGCTCTATTTTAACAAAACAAAGAAAAAATAAAATTACCTTTTTTTTTTTATTATCATTATATTTATTTATTGTTTGAAATTTAAAAAAACAATTTTCAAGTTTTATAAAACTTTTCATTTTGACACTTTAACTTTTTATTATATGACACTAAAAAAAAAATATTTATTTAGTTTATTTTTATTAAATATACAAGTGAAAAATAGAGAAAAAAAAAATATCGATTACACTTGTCATTTTACTGGAGGCACTCAGATAGTCAGATAAATATCTATATCAAGTCTCATCCACTTAATCCGTCAACTAGATATATAAAAAATTTTCTTTTTCATTTGAAAAAGTAATTTTTATATATTCATAGAATATTTGTTTGTCACGTTTTTGATATTTCATTTATTTTTCTTAGGTGCGAGAAAAATACCATGACTTAAATTCATCAGTTTTTTTTTTTATTTCTTCTTAACTCTTGGTGGTTGAATTTTTATGATTATTTTCATGTTTAAAAAAGATAGAAAATCGTTGTTACAATGAGACACACACAACGATCGTTGAAACGTGAACGAGTTGGTGTGCCGAAAGAGAATAAAGTAGTTGCAAAGTAAAAAAAAGAGAAGATATATATAAGAAACGATCCAAAGCCGAGGTTATCTTTCTCATTGTCCCATTGTCCAGGATAAAAGCATTCGTCCTTCGTTTTTTCGATATGTAGCTAAAAAAAAAAAACCCAATGAAAATAACATTGCAAAAGTGTGCTTAAAAAAAAATATATAATAATGATAAAAATCCCTTAGTGAAAGCAACTCGTTTTATATATTTTTATTATTATATTTATCTTAAAATTTTTTTATTATTTTCATTGTCTATATTTATTTATTTTTTCTCATCGTCGACGAGACTAAGTCTAGGAGCTTTGGCTGCCAACGGAAATACAGCTCAGCAACAACAAAACTTGGAAAATCTTATAAAAGCTCTTGAATATATACATACATGTCAATATTCTTGTCGCGTTTATGACCAACAACGTGATTTCATTGTTGTCTTGATAATAATATCGATATTTTCATGTTCATCTGTAGATAAAGTATTATAAAATAAAAAAATAAATAGAAACACAAAATAACATGCCTAAAAATTCAATATTACGACACAATAAAAGTTTAATTTTCTGATGTTTAAATAGTCTTCCGGTTTTAAATATATATAACATTTTCAAATGTCTATATACTTTTTATTGTCAAGGTTTATCTACCAGCCACATATCTCCTTTTTTTTAAAATATTTATTCAATCTTCTGTCTTACTCACAAGCTTAATACAAACTTTTGTTTATGATGGTCATGAACGGATATAAACAAACTGCACTATTGAAAGCATATATGCATTAAAATTTGTGTCAATATATACAAGTTTAATATAAAAGGATTCAAATACATGAAGAGAAATTTACAAATACATATATGGAAATATTGACATGTTAACAAAAAGCCCAAGCATTCATTTTGTTTGACCTACCCTTCAATGTATATATCGTTGGGTCAATTGCAAATGGTTACATGATATACCTGACTCAATAATATACACAAATACATATCATATATATTTTATATTGCACTTGTGCATCCACTTGGCTTCATGTCATGTAACTCTATTCAATAGAGATAAGTGAATATTTATTATTTAATATTCAACCAATCGCTATTTATAAATTCAATCTTTTCATTATTTAAAAGATAACAATTAAAATTTTCAATATATATATTTTTGTATTGTGTGTAATAATAAATTGAATTGAAAATAAAAGTTGACAAAGTTTTTATGTATGCATTGCATATAACAAAAAGCTCAGCTATTAAATTTTATATCATCAAATTTTCCAATTATATTCTTCTGTTGTTTATATTTATACTCATGAATTATCAAATATCATATGATTTTTATGAAAAAAAAAAAAATGTATTGTTGTATTTTGAACAATTCAGAATTCAATATAGAACAAATTTTTTTATTTTTTGAGCATTGGTTTATTTTTTTAGCCATTGTTTGTAAATGTAAAGAATCATTAGTAAAATGAGTTTTTTTTTAGAAAAAAATACAAAAATTCTCTAGTTAATTATGGCAAGTATGAGAATTTAAGAATGCCAAGTATGACAATGTCTTTAGAGTTTAGTTATTCAAGAAATAATGAAGAAGTAACGTTAGTGTTTCATGTATGTATACACATGTAAATTTTCCATGAACAACAAAGTTTTGATGTGTATATATTATGCATATTAAATATAGATATTGTACATATAAACTTGAACATATCTCTTGCGAATATATATAAACTTGCATATGATTTTACCGAGAGTATACCAGACACAGGAATTGAAGGTATTTTCTGTTGGTCCATATACATATGTCCCAATGGAATTGAGTACCGAATATCGACTAGATAAATTGTGTTCTTTCCAAGCATCTATGTTATACAAACTGGTATTTTGAATCCAATTGGGAATGCTGGACGTACTTCTAGGCCTCAAGAGTAAGAGACTTTATATTTATTCAAATATATATATGGGAATTTGTACATACGCAGACCATATATTATATACGGTACACGATGAGACATGAGGGACAGAACAACGACAAACGAGAATGACAGAAAAAAAAAAAATAATAAAATATGCCATCTCAAAACTAAAAAAAAAAAAAGCATTGCCGAGAGAGGGATAACCCGGAGAATGGTTTTGTACGTGACAGACGGTGAGACAGACGCGGAAGGACATGCCGCGTAGGTATAAAGACAAAGACGGAAAAAAAAAAATGCAAAAAACGATGTCTCGTTCGTACATGTTCTGCGTTCATGTTGAAGATAAAAAAGAAAGGTATTAAAAAAAATAAAAAAACTATCATACAAAGTTTTCCAGACCACGTGACATGGGTAGATCGCCATATTGAGTATGAACAAAAAGCATGATGATGGTTCTCCGCGCAGAAAAACAGAGAAGAGACTCCTAACGGAAGAAAAGTGAAATAGCATATTGGTGAAGGGCAAAGGGTGAGAGGAAAACGAGGGATAGTGGGAATTGATAATATATACAACACGAATATATACGAAGTTTTACGAACACCACGATGGTTTCTCTCGGTTTTTTTGATGGGTGGTATGGGTGGTAGTTGGTTTCTCTGCAAATTGTACGATCAATACTTACTAACACTTGTATTTTTGTATATATAGCATTGAATAAACTCACTGCTCACTACTATTATATCAATCTACAAAGTTAGAGAGAGAGAGTTAAAAAAGGATAAAATATATAGAGAGAAGGTTGGTGGTGATGGTGAGCCAAGAGAGCACAAAGTTATGCATACACCATTTTTGGGGGTCACCCAATGATCGAGACTTTAAGTACATCGAGTTTATAACTAGAGTGACAGAGAAGTAGCAAGTAGTTAATGGAAGGCTAAGACTTTGTTGAATTTTCAGTTAATTTGATGCTTGGAAAAAAAAGTTTAGCATGATGATGATAATGATGTTTGATAAAGCAAAGTGAGAAGAATTAAAAATACAAAAAATCTTTTATAATATTTTAACTTGAAAATTTAATTATTAATATTATTAACATATACCAAGTTAAACAACTATCAAACTTTAATATACATTTAGTTTGTCTGACTTAAAACTGACTTATTCTACTTGCTACATCAATCTTTAAATCTTTTTTGTTTTTTAGATACATTTTCTGTGTTTATGTTTTTGTTTACCCTTATCTAAAAAAATTTCAAATATATTTTTATTTTCTTTGTTGTATATTCTTTCTTATCTCTTATATATGGTTTATTTTTTATTTCAAAAAATACAGTAATGTTTTTTTATTTTTAAATGAAAGTTTTGGACGCCAAGTTTTTTTTTGGTTGTTGCTGAGTGGCGGGATTTAAAGGACGGCAAATGTGGGGGGTATATGATAGTCAGCAGCTACATGTACATTCATATATTTACTCACATTGAGGAAAATTTTATGTGTACACATGAAAAAGAGAGAGGGATAACAAGAAGAAAAGCCGAGGCGATCCGGCTTTACTGCCGCATCATGCAAATCATACGACCCGATGCAGAAAAGGGCTTCGTTGAATATAACTTTATGATGTATACACATATATTTTTTTATAGAATTTTCGATGCGGTGAGAAAATAAAATGAGAAAGAAAAAGATAGATATAAAGTTTCTGATGCTTGCTGAAAAAAAAGGCGTCGAAAATTGACGCTATTGGTACAGCTTGGATGTTATTGCTTTTGCTTTCTTTTTGCTACGTTAAAACCGATAAATTTTATATTTTTTTCATATATTTGTATTGGTTTTTTTTCGTCTATATATTTAGAAAAAAAAATGCCCATGCGTACTTGTGTGATTTTTGTCTTTTGTCTTTTATTTATTGGCATTGGAGTGTGTGTTCTCAATTGTTCATTCGCCATGTGTGCTGATGGCAACGAAGAGAAAGAGAGTTAAAAATAAAAAGAGATTTTTACCCCTATATCTGAATTGGATTTTGTGGTCCGAGGCTCGTGTTAAAATGCGCCAAGGCCATAAGGGTGCCTTCTGCCAATCGATATCACTCCGATCAGCGGTTGAATATAGAGGCGCTGTTAAAGGGACTCGCGGATTCAACTATAGAGAAAAAAAAATAAAAAGAATTTAGAAAAAAACGGTTGATGAGTCCATGGGGTTTCTTCATTTTCAGTTAATGCCTTCAGGGATCATGAGATTTTACAGTTTATACTTTCATCCAATTTTTCAATTTAAAAAAAAAAAATTTTTTTTAAATTCAAATTTATTTATTTATTTATTATTTTCAATGGAAATTAATACTCTAAAATAAAAAAAATATATTCATGGAAATTTAGATTATATGAGCTTTAAAAAATTATCAAAAAAAGTTGTAAAAAATTAGCAAAAAAAAGTTTAAAAAATATATTAATGAAAAATGTGAATAAATATAGATAAATATTTTTTTTTTTTACTTATATTATTCGTAGATGTATCTGTACAATGGGATATTGAATTAAAAAATTTTTTTTTAAATAGAAAAAATAGGATTTTAAAAAAAAAGTGGTGTATTTTTAAATGCTGATTCATATGTGAAAGCACTGCGTCAAGCGAATGGACATTCTGTCTGGTGCTGCTCATTTTTATTACTTTTTATTTTATTTTATATCACCCTTATCCAGGATTTTCTAGGTATTCAAGTCCAACGTTCTTTTCATGTCTTATCCAACAGTCAAGTGTGAGCAAAATGCACCAAAAATAAAAAAAAAAATGTCATTTTTTTTTTTTATATTTTATTTTAACATTCACGTGTACCACGTAAATTCAGGGATATAAAATAGCTTATGTATATATTTTAAAAAATATGTCAGACACTTGCAGTTAAATTTCACCAAGAAAAAAAACTACAAAATAATATTTACATATTTAAATAAAATTTATACATCGCAATTTTGATTTATTTATTTTTAATTAATTAATTCAATTACAAACAAAAAAAGCTACAATTAGTATCAAAGGAATTTTGACCCTTTTTTATATTTCTAATTATTTTATTGTATTACAAATTTATAAAGGGGTGTTGGTTTAATGTATATATAAATACAATATACATGTATACCATCACAAACCGACCTCAGTACTAACTTTTAGTCCCTTTTTGTTTTTCCCATTTTACCCTTATCACCCATTTCTGGTTACTGAATTTTCCAGTAGCAAATTTAGAACAGTAGTTGTGTTTTCCATATATACATGTACACACACACACCCACACAGCCATATATAGATTCAGGTTTTCTCTTGTACATAAGTATTATGGTGGAACTTTGAAGCCGTCATTGTCATTCCTCCATCGGCTTTTACTCTGGTCGTCTTCTTCTCAGTTATATATATCTTTTCTCTCTTTTTTTTATCATATTTTTTTCTATATACAAAACGCACTTGACTCTTATTACTGTCACTTACTTAAAAAATACCGCCAGTTGCATTAATCATCTCATTGTTTGTAATTTAACTGCATAGTTAACTCTATTTTATCTTCAAACAATTTAACTTTTTTTCACAACTTCATTGGTAATTTAAACTTTTAATGATTATTCCAAAAAAAAGGATATTAAATGGAGCTTAATCTATCCTTTTTTTTTTCAAATAATAAATTCATTTTTTTTATTAAATTAATATTATTATTGTTTGATTGAAAGTAAAGTGTGTATTTTTATTTTTTATTTTTTTTTCTTCATGAATTTGATGATGAGTTCACGTTGTATTGAAATTGCTGAATCGACAAGTTAAGATAAAGTATCTTTTGAAGACACTAGTATAAAATTGTGAGAATTGGAAAATACAATGTATATATAGCGTCGATTGAAGCGAAAAGTTTATTGGCAATATTCGAAATTGCGACTGAAGACGTAAATCGTTTATTTTCTCTTAACTCTTCGTTGTCGTCGTTGTCGTACAAGCTCAAGCTTCTACAAGTGATGAAAGATAGAAGAAGATATATGATAATAAAAAAAAAATAATAATAAAAACAGAAAAAAAAAATCAAGTCAGAACAGGAAGCCAAATCTCCGTTGTACTTCCGACCCGGCTATTAGATTCTAAACGTTATACCAATCATGTCCGGATTTGCTAGAATATTTCTTGGATGTATTTTAGAGAGAGTGTACATTTTTTTTGCCAAGGAAATACGAATTGTACATTTATACAATTTTCTATCGATAAATTAGTATTTAATTATCATTTTAATTATTATCCAATAATACGTTTTTTATTTTTTAAACACAAAATTGAGTTGTAAATTAACCATGAGTTGATTAATTATCCACAGGGAAATTTAATAAATTATATACACCTGTTGACATGTCAACAACTTTCAAAAACACATGTTAATTATTTTTATAATGATTTATATAATGAAATAAATATTATTTCATTTATTTCCTTTTTTTTTAACTTAATTTTTTATTTGTTTTATTTCAAATAAAAAACTTTTCAACATTTATTTTATTTAATAATAAAAATACTTTTAATATACTTCTTTTGATCGTTAAAAATTATATTCAAGTGAATATTTTATTATTAAATATATAATTACAATCATAAATTCAATAATATTCAACAAGTATTTTTTATATTTCTTTAACTTGGATTTTAATTTCATTTAGAAAATTATTTTTAAGTGTATAATTCAAAGTAGTTTAATCCACTACTAAATAAATGTAAATCTTGGTTTTATGATTTTCAAGTTACACTATAAAACCTTCGTCAAATAATTTTATGCGTACTCGAAATGTCATTACTTTAAACTATAAAGCTTATTTATTTTATTTTTTATTTTTTTCTACAGAATAATATATATAAAAAAAAAGAAAAACTTATACATTGAGTCGTCGTATTTAATATTTTTAACTGTTTAATTTTTGAAATAAATTTATAAACCAGAAAAATTGAATAAAATAAAACAATTTATATAATTTTAAGTTGAAAAATTATGTAAATTATTTTATGATATATTTAATTTAGGAAAATATAAATAATGAAAATTAATTTTAATGATAATGAACATGAATATATCAAGAGAGACAATAGATAGTCTAAATGTTTGAGTATAAAATACTTGTGTTAGTACTCTTGGCACGTAATGATGTGTATCACGATGTGAAGTGCACTTGAAACTGCATAAATACCGAGATCAAGCGACATTAATGGTCTTGCATGTCGTAATTTTGTCAAACTGACACACACTATCACTCGTCAATTTTAATATAGAAAGCAACTCTTGTGTTGATGTAACCATCAATAGTACTCATGAATAAAATATATATACATTAACAAAATGTACAACAACTGTCAATCAATCAGTCATATGTTTACTCCCAAATGGCTCGTTATAACTATCAAAATAAATTAAAATTATTTTTTAGAAAATTAATTAAACCAATAGACATGTCAATAGTCCTTATATAAAGAGAACAAACATCATCGGTCTTCTGGACATTTGATTGGTCATTGTTTTTCTCTCACTTACTCTTATATGAATTTCTTTCTGTTTGCCTTTTTCTATTATTTTTTTATTTATTTCGTTAGCAACAAAAAAAAAAAGAGTGAGTGAGACATAGTTTGTTTTTTTGTTGCTAACGAAATGAATCAAATAAACAAAGAGTGATCTTCGAAGGATTAAATCGGTAACATATACGAGCGCTTTATAGATCGCGCGACACATAAAATGTTTATTGTTTATTATTGTTATAAACAAATGCATCAGTAGAAAACACAAAAAAATGTATTTTACTTCTTCAAAATGTCCTTTATTTAATGGATTTTTCAGAAATACTGTGCAACGAATATTTATTGTAAAAAAAATTGTTTCAACTTTTAAAAAATTTTAACTTCATAATTTTCCACTGGTCTTTTTATTTTCAATATTTTTTTTTACAATAAATATTTGTTGCACAGTATTTCTGAAATATCCATTAAATAAAGGACATTTTGAAGAAGTAAAATATATTTTTTTTGTGGTTTTCTACTGATGCATTTTTTTATAACAATAATAAACAATAAACATTTTAGAAATTATGGATACAATGTGCTTGTAATTTTAAATAATTCAGAAGTCTTAAAATCATTTACAAATATTTTAAATATTCGCAAATCCATTAGCTGGTAATTAGAAGCATTGAAATAATATATTTAATAACAATTATAATATTAATTTTAAATTTAATTTCATCATTTGTTTAAAGTCATTTTACTTAATATTTTTAATTAATAATTTGATGAATTATTTATTTAATTTCTAATTCATCTGATAATTTATTTAAATTATTTATTTAATTATGTTATTTCTTTTTCATAATGAAAAAATTTTACAATTAAAATATGAGCTGAAAGTAAATAATTCTAACAATAGAACTTTGTGTAGTATTTATTTTACTTTTACATTTTTCATGTACAATCACAGTGTAAAACAATAGAAAACAAACGACAATGTTTTAAACAATGAGAGAGTTTTTTACATCTATGATTTTTAATTCTTTTTATTTAATTTTATATACATTTTTTTTTTTATATAAAATTAAACTTTAAAAGGATAAATTTAATAATAATTTATTGTTTTATATTTTTTTCTTTTCAACAATAATATAATTTTAATTGTTTGTTTATTATTCTTTAGATATTTTTTTGATAATTTTTGAAGTGATGAACATCTGGTTGTGACAGCTTTAGCTTCGCGACTTGGAGATAAAAAATATAAAAGTTTTTTGTTAAAAAACTCGTTTGAACTATATAGTTAAAAATTTGAAAGTAATTTTCATTTTTTTTTTTGGACTTTTATCTTGAATTTTTTAACGCTAAAATGTCGTGTTTGCTTGTCGAGCGAGCAGCGAAAAGGTTCTGTTGACTTTTTTTCTTTTTTTTTTGACCCTTGCTAGTTTTTATTTTTAAAAAATGTTGGATTTTTTTTGGCGATATGAATATTGATAAAAAGAAAAGTTTTGACTCGAGGGTTGTCGAGTGAATATGCGGGGATAAAGTGAACAGGAATAAAATTGTAGGTATACATAGATGGACACAGTGAAGTACCTCGACTAACGAAGCGTAAAGTATAACGTTGCTCCGGGGCGTGTCTGTTGAACGTCACGAAAACGTAACGATTGAAATGTCCAACTGATTTTTTTTTATTTGCTAAATCTATATAAAAAAAAATAGAATAAACATTTTTATCAATGTGTATAATGATAACGAGAGCTTGTGTGCACATGTGGTTTTATAAAAAAAATAAAAAGTAAATAGAAAAAATAGGATGTGGAAAATTACAAGTAGTATAAACCTTGTTATGTCAGACAAACTCTACAGATTTAAATAAAATAAAAAAAAACAAATGTTAATAATACAAAAAAATTAAAATAATTATAATTATATTAAAAAAAAAAAATGAAAAATATATTTTTCATTTTCTAGAAAATGTTTATAAAAGTGTTTTAATTTTCTTTTTTTTCATTATGAAATTTTAATCTCTCAAAAGTGAATAAAAAATGGAAAAAAAAATTATACAAAATTGAAAATAAATTATTTAATTTTCTCATATGATATTTACTTTTTACCTGAGAATGTTGGATGTACTTGTAATTACTGTTGGATGAAAATTATTATATTTAACTTGATGGAAAGAAAAAAAAAAAAAAAAAAATTAAAATAATAATAAAACGTTATTTATTTTTTGATATATAAAATATTAAAAATGAAAATAAAAAATATTAAATTATAAACCGTAGATTAGTCATCGTGAATTGACATAAAATAATGAGATAATTTGACTTTTTTATTTTTCAATAGATTGGTTTATCGGTTTATTTACTATTTTAATTATTTTTTATTTTTTTATTGTTCTTTTTTAAGCCTCTATTTCTTTTCCTTGCTAGTGTCCATGTGTATAAGTGCGCATTGTTGTCTGCTTAAGCACCGAGTGCTTTAAATCCATTACTAATTTTTTTTATTTTTATCTCTTCTATTTCTATTTTCCCCAGTGTATAGCCTTTAACAATTACACTTTGTCGTTGTAGTGCTTTTACATTTAAACATTTTCTTTCATCCTTAAATCCTATTTTGTCAAAATATATATTTTTTTTTATTTATAAAATTTTGCTTTTCAATTAAACTTACTTGCTATTTGAATAATTTTATCATTTTATTTTTCATATATATATTGTCTTTTGTATAAAAAAAAATGAAAGTAAAACAAAATAATTTTTACCTGTAAAATTGACAACTTTTTTGTTCAAGCATATATTCATAATTTGCAGGTCAGCACCCTCGATAAAATATACATTATAAAATATTCGTTTCATTTTGAAAAAAAAGCTATATAAAATATTTATATATTTATATTTTTTTTCTACAGATATATATTACTTGAAAAGATCAAGAAAGTTTTATACATAATGAATATAAAAATAATAAAAAACTTTCATCTCAACTTGTCAAGGATTATACAAATGTGCAGATGTTCTTTTTCACAGTTTTCACTCATTAATTATGTAAAAAGTCTTGCCAGCAGGGATTTTAAGTATACAATACTCTTTTAACTGTACTGTATGTTAAGAAAAATAAATAACAACTGATACTGCTTCTTGCCTGATACACATAAATCCATCATGTTATTAATAATTAATTTTTTCACTAGCTACATATTGCTGTATATAAAATACATAAGTATATATACAGTAAGTTTGCAAGATGCTACTTTTTTTGTAGTTTTTTCATTTACACTTAAAGAATACCAAGAGATATCTCTAATCTCTTGAGAGAGGAAGTAGCAGACGAGTTAGAAGACAAGTTGTCACGTGAAAAGACGATAGTCAATAGTTTCTCTCACTTTCTCTCTTTCTCCCTGTCTTTCTCTCTCTTGTATTTTTGTTCTATTATTTCTATTTCTATCTCTCTTATCACCCCAATACACCTATAATTCGCTTTTACCATTGGATCAAGAATTCAAGACAGTACGCGTGAACAAATTTGTTTCCAAAAGGTCGATTGAACGGTTGTACTTTATACTAAAACTCAACCCTCCAATGACACCCGGCACATTCAACGTCAATTTTGTAATCTGGCATGTGTCCCCCTCACTTGTCAGATCCCTTGCACTTAGTCATCTGTTTAAACATTAGACACGTCTTGTTATATATATCCCCTAAATGAGAAGAAAAAAAAATAATAAAATGCAAATAAGAAATAAAAAAACAAAATTAACTTTTTTTTTTTTCCTTTTACTTGGAAAATCTAAAAGAATAATATATATTTTACTTAAAATAACAAAAATTGACTACTATTATTACATTCAAAGAGATTTTATTATTATTTTAAAAATAATTTATTAATTTTTATTTTGACGAATACAAAGAGAAAAAAAAATTTAATAAAAAATATTGTACAATTTTCTGGCAAAAGTGTTACTATTTTTACAGCAAAAAATTTTTAAAATACATGTTGTATTTGACATAGTGCCCACAAAAAATATATTGCTATATGCTACAACAATTTTTCTAGATTTTAAATTTTTATTTTAATATTTAATAATTTTTTTTTTTTGGTGATGTATACAAATTTTACTGGGCTCAATAATTTTTTTTTTTACTAAATTTTACATTTTTTGCTTAAAAATTTTTATAGCGTTTTTATAAATATTTTTTTCAGTGCCACAATATTTGTTGTGGTTCTCAATAAATTTTGTCATGTAGCACTATAAATTTTATTGTATACACAACAAAAACTATAATACCAATTAAACTAAAGCTTCAGGTAAATCTCAACAAATATTATCGTGTTTCAATTGGTCCACTACTTTGTTTAACACTCAAAATTTTATTTAGTTTGCTAAAAAATTTTGTTCATGTTTTTAACTCTGTGCTTTTAAACATTACATAATTTATTTTGCCAATATTGCACTAGTATAGCCTTTGGTTATTTTTTAAATATATATTAATAATTAAATTTCTTGAATTACATCTTTTAATTAGTAAGCGTGAGTGTGTGTGTCGCTCGATTGAGGTCTAGACATTTCGGTAACTGCATTGGTGGTACTGCAGAACAAACCCTCTGTTAAATACGAGATGAGAAAAAAAAAAATCAAAAAAGTATGGAGATTGGAGAATAGAGAGCTTTGGGGCAGAGGGATTGAGGGAAATACTGGGGTGCCTCATTAGGAACTCTAACGAGCCGAGTGCAGCCCCTATCAACGTTTACAGCTGAATCATTTGCAATTTTATTTTTACTTTTTTTTTATTCTTTATTTTTCTTACTTTTTTTTTTCTTATCGTCTTCCTCTTTGCTTTATCGTCTTCAACCTTTATTCGATGCACGTCACCTTTGTCAGTTTCATTCAACCAACCTTATATTTTTTTCTCATTTTATATATCTTATTTCTATTCGTCACTTGTGTCCTTTCGACCTCATATACGTACATATATATATCTTGATCCGCAAGTCAAATGCTTGACACAACTTTATTCATCCTATTTTTTTTTTTTATTTCCATTATGATTTTTCTTTTCTTATCTTATACTTTTATATGCTTTAAAAATTCTATTTTTCTTATTTCAATTTTTTTTCAACTTTTGGTTTACAATTTTACGCAAACTATGCATATTTTTTAATATTTTTTTTAATTTTTTTTTTTCAACTAGATTTACTACTTAATATATTTTAATACTTTTAAAAGTTTTTTTTACATAAATATACTTTTTTTAAATGTTGAAAAATAATTAATCATGCAATTTTATTAAAAAGCCAACTTATTATTGAGTTGAAAAAAAACCCAAATAAATTAAAAAGATCATAGCTATTAGACAGCGTGAAACCTGGTGATATCACCGAAGCGTGTGGCATCATCATCACCACAAATTTCAACGTCAATCTTCATGTCTTAATGTCAAATGAGCATTAAATAATTTCTCTCTTTCTCTCATGCACGCAAATGAGAAAACAAGTAAGCAAAGCACCAAATAAATAAACCAAGTGTATCACAAGAAAATACAGGATGTACATTGCACCCAAATGTGTGTCCCTTATAGTTCAAACGTGAATATAATCCAAAGTCATCCAGCTGTAAACTACAGCTATACCAACATCACCCAAACATACCTTATCAAGGTATTTATTTTCTCAGTATTATTTCAAAAAAAAAAAAAAATAATCTACCCTTATTTCCCGTGACACTCTTGTTTGTACATATACATTTTTTCTATTTTTATTTTTATTTCATATACACCAAGTTCTCTTTTCTTTCATTCCATTTTCCATTTTTTTACGTAGGTGGGACGCTTCGCGTCACCTACGTATTGGATTTGTCTACCGAAAATTAAAAAACGCTCTCATTTCTTAAGTAATTGTCAGAGACACTTCGTGTTAGAACCAAAAGAAGCGTATTTTCAATCTCTTTAATTTGTATGTTTTCGATTTTTTCTCAAATAATTATTAAAGTTGCCAGAGCCAAAAATGTTAAAAACCTTATTTTCTTTTTTTTTTGAAATATTAAATAACTTTTTATCTGTAAGCGTGATCGATTTGCACCGACTAATTAAAAGTTTCCTTTTATTTTGATCTTTAAATCGCCGCTATTTTGAAAACGATATCTTTAAAACTCACGGAGTTATTAGAATTCTAATAGAAAAATTTGATGTGGCTGTTTTTTTCCCGATTTACATTGGAACCCAACAAAATCATGTTTTGTGGAGATTCGACGCGCAGTGTTGGCAGCCCTGCTTAGTTCGTCTCACTCACACAGATGAACATATGTTTATGATAAAATTTCGTAGTGTTGTGACTAAACAATATGACATTTTATTTGAAAAAAAAAAAAATTACACTAACTAATAATTGCACATAATCCACCGGAGTATTGAAAATTTTAATTTTCGTTATATATGATTTTTTTTTTTTGAATTTTTCTCTTTTTGTTGTTCTTCCCCTGTTGATTTTTTTTTTTTCTTTCATTTTCACAAACTCAATAACACGCCTATGTATATGCTCAGTGTGGTTCACATGAGAGAGTCGAAATTTCGAAAAGCAAACTAGAGACTATCATCCATTTGTCCCATGGGTAACGTTAAGTTCACCCCAAAGTAGAAAAGTACTACCTACATTTTGTTGAGTTGGGGCTTTAAGATACAGTAGAAACAAATATAATAATAATAATGAAAAGATCTTGATTGCGTTTATGGTTTTAACGTTGCTCGTTATAGAAATCCCAAAAATATATATATACACTCAAATGTACTGACAAAGTAACATACACTAATCTACACCCTTAAATACAATCTACCCTCTCTCTATACATACTTATATACCTCCTTATTTTACAGATGTATTTATTTTATTTTATTTCTAATGTTTCTTTATAGTATTTTTCTTTTTTTTTTATACTCAATCTTTTTGAGCCCTCTGATTTTGCGGTTACCAAGGAACGATTGACTCGGGTCAACGAGAAAAGTAGAGACTCGGCGATTGCTATCGTCCGATCGACGAACAGATGTACTTATTCTTTTTTTTTTTCTTTTATTTCTTCCTTCTTTCTCCGTTATTTTTTTTATCCCACATAGATGACGTTTTTTTTTTTTTGTCTTTTACATTATTCTTTTCTTGATTTTAGCGTTTTTATTTTATTTTATAAAAATGAACATTTTATTTTAGAAGAAATAAAAAAAAAAAAGAAGAATTTTTTTGTGATTTCTTTATTCTGTTGAATTATCAAAATGGCTCGGTGATTATGGCTCAAGTGAAAGGTAATTTTATCAAAGATTCTATTCAATGCACAATTGTCCTGAGTGTTTCCATTTGAAAAATAAAAAAAAAATCATTTAATTTTTTATGTTCTTTTTTTACCTTTATAGATACTAAATTAATTAAATTTTTTTTTCACCCCAATTTTTTCATTGATTGATGGTTTTGTTAATTTTGTTTTTTCATTTTTACATTGAGTGAAAAATTCATTGGAGCATTGCGCTGCCTCCCATGTCCTTTGGGAATAAGAGAAATGACGGTAAAAAAGGGGTATATATAGAATGAATGGAATATGTTGAAACACACACATATATTCTCTTGAGTATATGTGTGTGTACATTTTCAAATAGAGTGTATAAGAGTCGAAGGGGTTGCCACACCCGCCCAACTCGATTAGCCCATCAGAGACTTTATTTCGACGTTTAAATCGACGCCCGAAGGTCAATACTCTCGACTCAGTACTCACTTGACTCTCAACATTTCATAATCATCAATTTGCCCTGTTTTTTTTCCCCGATAATCTCAATTCAATCTGAAAATAATCATTTTCTATTTTTAATATTTTATCCATTTATTATTTTTTAATTTAACCCACATAAAAAAAAGTACTACACATAACTCAATATATATATTTTAAATTAATTTTTAAAATTTTTATCTCCTCGTTTATCAATGAATATATTGATAATCGTTATAAAAATTATACAGCACGTTGATAATGAGAAAAAATTTTTTATGTGGTATTTCTGGTGGCTTTTTTCTCTCGCTTATTCTCTTTGTCTATAAATGTTGCTTTATACATATATATATAGTTAAAGTAGCCTATGATAAAGCTTACACCTCACCGGACCGTTAACGGCCACGAATGCGGCGCGTCTCTCTCGTTGCGCTTGAATAGGCGTTCAGGCATAAAACGCAAATTACATGGCTATTCGCTCGATCGAATTCTCAAAGCGCGCGCACGCATATATATATATGTATATTTACAATGATAATAATAACATGTATGTATATAATACAGAAGCAGTTTGTGAATTGTCTATAGATTGATAGTCATAGGAGAAATGAGAATATTGAGATGAGAGAAATGAGAAAATACAAGGTCTATTCTATTTATCCATTGGTGCAGAATCTCGAGTGACACTTTCATATATGCATATAAATATTATAAATATATATCAATGTGTTTCGATGAGTCTATATTTGTTTAGATGTGAAAAATTTTGTTTCTTTGCCAATTTACCATCTATACTTTTTTTATTATACGAGCACATTGGCGCGCCTGTATCCATAATTTCATCATTACATTACATCATTACATTACATCACAATCATAGATGTAAAAACTCTCTCATTGTTTAAAACATTGTCGTTTGTTTTCTATTGTTTTACACTGTGATTGTACATGAAAAATGTAAAAGTAAAATAAATACTACACAAAGTTCTATTGTTAGAATTATTTACTTTCAGGTCATATTTTAATTGTAAAATTTTTTCATTATGAAAAAGAAATAACATAATTAAATAAATATTAAAAAAAAAAAATTAATAAATTATCAGATGAATTAGAAATTAAATAAATAATTCATCAACTTATTAATTAAAAATATTAAGTAAAATGACTTTAAACAAATGATGAAATTAAATTTAAAATTAATATTATAATTGTTATTAAATAAATTATTTCAATGCTTCTAATTACCAGCTAATAGATTTGCGAATTTATTTAAAATATTTGTAAATGATTTTAAGACTTTTAAATTATTTAAAATTACAAGCACATTGTATCCATAATTTCTAAAATGTTTACTGTTTATTATTGTTCTACAAAAATGCATCAGTAGAAAACCACAAAAAAATATATTTTACTTCTTCAAAATGTCCTTTATGCAATGGACATTTCAGAAATACTGTGCAACAAATATTTATTGTAAAAAAAAATATTAAAAATAAAAAGACCAGTAGAAAATTATGAAGTTAAAATTTTTTAAAAATTGAAACAATTTTTTCTACAATAAATATTCAAAAATTTTAAATTAAAAAAAAAAAGCACAATATACCTTTTGAATTATAAATTTTCTTGTTTAAAATATAGCAAGTTTTTTATACAAGTTATAAATTACATTTGTAATATCATATATCAAATGAATTATAAAATACATATCGTATAAATCAAAATTAAATATTTATTTCAAGTTTATAAATGATAAAATTATACTAAACTTTAAAGTAAATTATATAGAGTTAATATAAATATTAAAATGACAAGAAAAATTGTGTAAAATATGTCAAGTATAAAAGATTTACAGGACAAAATCTGTAGACATAGTGGTCCAATGTCATCAAAACCACATATACGATCATGCGGCTTGTTTATATAATGCAACCACATTGTTCACATGGCTACATAATTCTGTCCCTGTGGAGCTTAAATGCAACATTGAAATATACATCTTTCTATTATATTGTTTGACAAAAGACAAGGCCAAACTGATTTCTATATCCTTAAATTCTGATAGAAATATATCAACCAATTTCCAACATACAAACACACCGATCTCAATATCTTTTATGTGTGACAAAACATTACTACCATCAAATTTGATTTTCCATGAATTCTAGGTTTTGAAATGTATAACTATATTTCATGTGTATGTATGGATGGATGGTTCGTGGAAGAGACAAAATGGATTTGAATTCGTGTTACTAATTGATTGGCACAGTTTGTGTATATGTGTGTTTGTAAATATATGGAATATTTGAGTTTGTATTTTGTAGTTATCTTCAATGCATACATATTCAGTGTACTCAATGATTGGTCGTCTCAACTTATTACCATTGAAATGGGTTCGCGTGTCGTATATATATTTGCGTGACACTATATACAAAACCTCACTTCATGTATCCTTCAAACTCTTGCTTGCTCTTGCTGTGTGTTTCTCATGACCAGACTTTATTTTTATTCTTTTTTTTTTTTTGCAAAACTGTACAACTATTTTCTCCCTCAAAATTACATTATAGATATATAGCTATATAAATTTTGTATGCCTCGTGAATTCATGAAGATATACGTGTAGAAATAGTCGACGACGACGTCGCTGCTACTGATGATACATAATAAACTTTACTGTCATACTTGTGTTACTAATGTACCTGGTACGAGATTTTACTGATTTTTTTTTTTTAATTTTCAATGATGAATATAGATATGTTTATTTATTTCTTTTATTTTTTTCACTATTTTTCTTTCATCTTTGATGGAAAAATAATATACATCATGAAAATATGTAAATGAAAAAATTTTTCTCTATATTTATAAGTGATTCTATACATATTTTTTCAACATTATAATATGGCTATTTTTTTTTCTCTAAATTTTATATAAATAGTAGTTTTTTTTTACTTCTTATTTTTTCATATATAAAGTACTTGGATATTTTTTAAATGTAAATATTATGATAAAATTTAAAATTTGATTTTTAAAATAAATATTGTTTATTTTTTTTATTTTAAAAAATACAAAATTGCAATATTTTTTATTTTAAAAATCAAATTACATGGGTTTTTACTAACGTTTGAATTTTATTTGTAATGGCTTTTATTGTTTTTATTGATTTACATCAACAAAAGAGTATTTTAAAAATAAAAATAAAATTATTGATTGACAATAACTGTAAATTATTGTTTAATAAAAAAGTTATATAATCATTTTATTGATATTAAAAGCTCACAATTGACGTTGGAGAAATTTTTGACATGTTAATTCCAACGATTGCAATAAATGATTAATGTTATACAGATTCAGTCGTACTTGTCGTTATAAAAAATTAATGAAGGCAAATAAAGCTGCAAATATTTGAGATGTTGATTTAAATAGAGCTTGCATCAGTAAAATTTTCAATAGTAGAATTTAGAAAAGCAAATAAAAGCTCTATAAATTATTTAAGTATATTTGTTAAACTTACACACAAATACACTAAAATTCAATATGGTAAATGTAAAATTATTAATATCTTATCCATTTCTATATGCTAATCATAAAAAGCACATAATTTGTATGAAAATAATTAAAATGAAGATGAATTTATTTGGTATTATATGACAATGTTGAATTTAATGATTTAAAAATATATTTTTAATATCTTTGTGTGTATATACTTTGAAAATTTTCAACAAAATTTAAATTACTACATACAAATTGAATGGCAATTGCCATTTGAATTTGTCAAATTACTTTTGGCATACTCTATACATGCTTAATGAGTACGTCGACTAAAATATCTGTATTTTATTACCTGCTATCAAATAACGAGTCACTATTCAAAATAATTCATATTTTTCATTCATTTTTATTATCATCAGTTAAATAATGAATCATGTGAGTGGTATAAAAAATTATTAAGCCGTAATTTCATTGAAAATCAATAGGAAAGAATGACTAATCAACTAATTTGAGGCTTGTGTGTTTACCAAAAGGCAGGGCTGCAAACATACGTTTATATTTTGAGAGCATGCGTCAATATTTCACTTCAACATGTGTCTAAAATTGTCCATGTTATCCTAAATAAGTGTATGATAAAAAATTTCAAACATCTATAAATTTAAAAGCTATGAAAAATAATTAAAAAAAGATTTCTAAATTTGATAATTCAAAAAGTTTTTTTGTTTTTGTATAATTTTTAAGTTGGAAAGAAAAAAAACTTGAGAGTTAAGAATAATACGATTGTCAATGGAGATGAGCTAAAATAAGAAAAAGTAAAATAAGAGTTAAAAAAATAAAAATCAAAAATGAAATAGAATATAGATATGTTTGAGTTGAGGCAAGTGTTTTGTTTTTTTTTTTTTTATTTTTCTTTCTTCCTGCAGGGTCAAAACGGCGAAAGTAAAACTTTTTTCCAACTGAAAGATGCAAAGTTTATTGCTGTATCTGTATATATAGCTTTGATGATATAAATTCTTCAGATGATGAGGAGGGTTGGTTAAAAAGTTTCTGTTAATCCCCACTACTTTGCTTAATGTTAGCCGTGAACCTGTCCACATTTTGCCCGCGAGTCTTTTTTTTTTTTTTGTTTGGTTTTTTCTTTTTCTTTTTGCTATCCTATAATTCTTTGCCAACCCACTCGATTTCATAAAATATTCTGGCTATTCTATAAATAATCCGTATGTCAAATTTCTTTGTCAGTGAAAAAGTTGAAATAAAAAAAAAAGGTAATAAAAAATTTTACCCAAGGATAAGGGATCTCGTTGTATGAAAATAATAAATCCATATGAAAAAATAATAATCAAACACACATGGAGAACTAAAAATAAAAAAGAAAAATAAAAAAATAAAATATAGATGTATACTGACAAAACCAGGAGGTCACGAAATATTATCAATTTTTTATTTCAGCACTTTTAAAATCGATGATTTGGAAGTCATTTAAAATACTATACTAGAAATAATCCCGATTGAATTTTCAATTTTTTTTTTTTTCTATAGTTTTTCAATTTATATCTCAAAATTTGACCTAGATTTAAACTAAATTCACCACAATACTTGAAAAGTACATATTAAAGTTTAAAAATTTTCATATGACATTTGCATATCAAATTCGTATTTCAAAAAAAAAAAAATAAATCTAATATAGAAATTTTTTTATATACAAGAAAATAAAGTTTTTACATTTATTATAATATTTTTGTTAAATTAAAAGCACAATAAAACAAGAAAAAAAAAAAACTTGCAGACAAAAGATGAGACAAATAAAAAAAGCGTGTAGATTTTGAGCTTTTTTATAAACCGTTATTCGTATTTTTTATGTATTCCGTGCTTTCGAGTGACCCGCCGTGAGGCAAAGAGTAAAATTTTGCAGACACCATAGCTGTACAGAATACTTTGTACATATTATGATCCATATAATATTTAATATTGCAATATAAATGTGTGTGCATATTATAATGTTGTGTGAATAGTTAAATATAGTAGATATAGAAAGATAAAAGAAGACTGCCTAGTGCCATGGCTAACCAAGACAAAGGGATAATTCTCGCGTCACAAACCATATTAGCCATTGAGCGCATTTTCGTTTGCGGTAGATGGCGTATGAGGTTGGAAAGGGCATCACTAGATGACGCTCACTTACCCTCTCTTCTACTCACTTGAGCTTTCAGTCTAAATTATATTCTGCAAAAGCTCCTTGTAGTTGGGTTGTTGTTGTTATTGTTGTCAACATCAACATCGTTGGTTGTCGTTCCACATTGACTGTACCACCACCCTGCTGATATTCGTACATATTACAACTTTGCCGGCATATATATATGCATTCTCTCTCTCTTACTTTATATATGAGTTGAGTGCAGCACACAATACCAAAATGGAGAGTATTGTTAAGGCCCTTCAATGCTTCGCATAGCTAGTTTCGTGCAAGCTCGACACTAATTGAACCGCCTGCGGAGAGTCTCCGCATTTCTCTTCTTCTTTTTTCTTCTTTATCATCATTTTATATTCAATTGGTAACTTTTTTGAATAATTTTTACAAATGCCTTGTATGTTGTAACACCTTTTTCTTTCTAATTTAAAGGAAACTTGAAGCAAACCAGTGCAAAATTATATTCTCCTGCAATTTGATTTTCTCTTTTTCTTTTTACAATATATGATCTTCTTTTTCTAGCTCATCACCTTTTTCATATTAATATTATTTCACTTGACAAGCTTTTATACAAATGTCCATAATAAAATTTTCTTTATAAGTGTATATCACTGTACTGGTGAGATTAAATTAAGTTGAATATCAAGCTATTTTAGAATTAGAGTTTATATCTAATCTGGATATTCACGTAATGTGTTTCAAACGCTAAAATATATATATATAAATTTAACAAACTCATGAGGATTTGCGTGTGTTAAAACTTAATTAACTTTTTTATTATTATTATTTCAAGTATTTTATTTATTTATCTAGTTTATTATTTGTATAATTCACTGTTATGTATGTGGTTTAGATTATATTATGAGTGTGATTTTGCACCTTTATATGAATATCATGATTGTCGATATTATTAGCTTATACCTCCACTTCTTGAGGGTTAACTTTTTCAATGTATTATTGTCGTTACGTGCGTGTGATATTCGTCTTACATGACCTACTTAAAACTTTAGAGTATCGTATTTAAAAAACTATAACGGGGTTAACTTTTACATGTATATTTTTATTAAAACAACGTCACGCATTCAATGTTTTACGCAAACTTTATATATAATTTACAACTTGTAATATTTTTTTTTTTTATTAAAAGAAATAAAACAAAATAAAATAAAAAAAAACATAGTACTTTTTAAAGTAATTATTTTGAGTGGTTGAATTTTTTCTTTTCAAGTTTACTTTTATCTTTTTAAGAAGATTTTTTTGAGTAGTTTTTAAAGTGTGTAACATTAGCCACTTGAAATCGTTTTTGATTTTGATTTTTTTTTTCGTTATATATATGCTTATTTTTTTCACGTATACTGAGCACATTTACACTGTATAGAAAGTAGAAAAAAAAAATGAAAAAAAAAAAGAAAGAGAGAAATCATGAGATGCCAGGTGCATTTGCGAAATACTGCACCTGCGGGCTCATATTTTATGCAACCAATGTTGCATGAAGATATATATACAAACCACGTAGAGAGAAAGCACTATCCAAAAACCGGGTGTTGAGTTGCCACGCTCTTTTTGGTAACTCATGTTTTTGAAAGGCCAAAATTTAGTCAACAATGCATGAAATTTTAGCAAGTAGTATTTAAAATTGATAACAGTAAATTTTTAATTTAAACATCATAAATTTTGCTATTTTCTTTGAAAAATATTTAAAATAAATTATAAAAAGTTTTAATTATATCAAGTACATCATCAATAATTTATTTTATAAATAAATTATCAATTAAATACATAAATAAATCAATTTTCCAATTATTAATTTGTCAAAAACTTTTTGCAATTTTAAATTCTTATATTATTTTCAGTGAATTAATCAACGAATAGTCAGCCAAAAATTGATATATGAATTTTTCAATTTCTGATATTAATTATTATATTAGCGTAAAACTTTTTGGGAGGAGGGGGGGGGAAAGATAAAATTTTCATGGAGAAGAGTTTGTCATTAATTCATTAAGAAATTCAAGGTGATATTAAAACGTGAGTGAACGTTGAGTCAATTAGTGTAGAAGGAAAAGTTGGCTTGAAACTTTCAGTTGACTTTCTAGACGAAAAAAAAAAAAAAATCATAGAAAAACAAGAAGAAAAATTGTACAGTAAAGAAAAAGTATTGATGGAATAAAAAAAAAAATAATAATAATAAATAATACTAAGGGATATAAAATTGGAAAAAAAATAATAAAGTGAAAAACGTTTTGAATTCTTTTGGCATCCGTTGTTGAACATGGATAATTTTTTTTTTTTAATATTTTTTTCTTGTCGTTGTTATTATTATTATTTCTTATACTTGTGAAAGATCAATCTTTTGTTGGTTAAAAAAATTTGAACCGGGTGTTTGTTCTGGTTTAGATGGCATCTATATCATAAAGTTATTTATTTTTTTTTTTTGTTTTGCCAAGATGGCTTATTACTTTTTACTTAACGCCCACATCCATAACCGCACAAAACTTATATTGTGACGCGTGTCGTCTGACTACCTAACACGAGCCACAAAATTTATAACAACTTAAACTTTTTCCTTTAACACACACACACCACTTATTTTCATACCACATTGTGTACATTGTGTACAACTTTAACAAGAATGAGTCAGTAAATACACCAAGAAACTAATAAGCGCTGATGAAAATTGTCAGCCATTCAATTTGCCCTTATTATATATAATTTAACTCATTAATAATTACTCTTTTTTTTTTATCATAAAACTTTTATTTACACTGCAGTTGTAAATAAATAAATAAAAAATAAAAATTAAGTGTTAAATTTTTCAAACATTCAAGTTTAAATTGCTCAAAATTATTACATTGAATTAAAATTTTTTTAAAATTATTTAGAATATTTTTATTATCACCTACTTCAATATAATTAAAGACTATTTTTTAATTATTTTATATACTTTGATGTTTAATACCATGCAATTTATTTTCATTTGAAATCCATTTATTCAAATTCAAATAATCAAAAAGAAATAATAATAATAAAAATAGATATTTTTTAATTATAAAAAAGTTTTATATTACTAAAATAAAGGAAATATATTATTGAAAAATACCAACAAAATTGATTGACTATTTTTATATTTTTTTTTTCATGAAATTATTCGATTTTTTTTTAGATTTTTATTTAAATTAAGTTTTATTCATGAAATAAAAATTGTGTAATTTATTTTTTTAATACAAAAAATAAATGAATAATAAAAAGTATATAAATAAAAAATTCATTTTAATATATGAATAATGAAAAACAAATTAATGAAGCAGAGACAAAGGGCGTGTATTCATGTTTATATCATCGATTTATTTGAAAATAGGGTTGTATACATGTTGTGAGATAGGAGTCAATTTATCGTGGTACATGATATAATCGAATATATATTGTGTAGAGTATATATATACGAAAATTTTACGACAATTCAGAAGCCGCAAGGTTTGTTGGTATTCGCGCTATACATATATATATAAAAGCGTTGCACAATTTTTCATGTCAGCCATCAGGCTTGGTCGTTTGAAGGAAAAATAAATATAAAAAAATAAAAATAAATAAAATAGAGAGGGATTGAGTGTATATACTGAAAATGAGGAAATGAAGTTTCTACACAGAAAATATATATAAACTCTTTTTATAAAAGTAAACGTCTTTTACACGGCAGCACATGGCACAGATACTGCTTGGATATGACAAACGACGCTCGAATGATCAAGGGTCGTCTTCAACTTTTACTGTCGCACTTTTTACTGTTGAAATAAAAATAAATAAATACATATAATAATAATAGTGTTGTAAAGAAAAATAAAAATTGGATAAAATATAGTTGAAAAACCTTTTGACTTTGAAAGTTGATACTGGCAAAGAGCAAATAGATATGTAACTTGGTTTTTTTTTTTTTTTTTGTTTTGTTGTATTTTATTTGGGCGTAATAATGAATAAAAAAGATGAAAAAAATATAAATGGAATTTAATTAAATAATGAACGGCTTTAGGTAGTGAGTGTTGAACATGATAAAGTAAAAGACAAGTTTGAATTATTCAAATTATACGTGGAAATAGGCGGTTGAGTCGTGGACTACTTACTGCAAATATACACCACCTGACTTGTTCTCTTATCTTTTTTATTTTTTCCGCTTAACTTTTTTTACTTTTTATATACATCGCTGTAATGTTTATATATAAAATTTTATTTATTATTTTTATTTTTAGATGTACTTTGTATATTTATAAATTATTTTTAAAATAGTTTTAATTTTATTATTTTTTTTCATATAGAATTTTTAAAAAATTATAGATTTAACAATAATATATTAATTAAATTTCTATAAAAAATATGTAGTTTAAATTAAAACATAAATTAATACCAAATATTTGATTTAAAAAACATAAAAAGTTGTTTAAAAAAAAAAACCTTGAGTTATGAAATACTAAAATTATTAAAACGCTGATTTATAATTAATTAATTTCAATAACTTATTAATAATTAACAAATATTTATGAAAAACAAATATATTAATTAAAAAAAAAAATTGAAAATATTTTATATAAAATTTCATAATAATATACAGTCCCTATATTCATATGTAAATATAAAATGAAAATTTATTTTTAATAAAATCACTGTACACGTAAAATATACGAGATATTTTTTCAAGTAAAATATCAATAAGATTAGTCAATAAAATCTTCATTAGCAACTCACAAATATTTTTTTATTCAAAAAATATTTACAAATTGCACACAGCAATATCAAATATGAAAAAAAAAAAATATCGGTAATTACAATTTGCAAAAGGAGTGTACACACGCATTTATATGATTGAAAAATAAAAAATTTTTTTTTTTATTTTAACCTAGATACAAGGTATTCATTTATTTAATTTTTTTTTTTTCCAATAAACGAACCCATTGCTTTTGTATTTCTATTTACAATGCTGTACATTGCTGTGCCAATCTTGATTGAATAATATGCAATCACACTTGAAAATTAAAAAGAATAAAAAAATATAAAAAAAAGTCCAACGAATGTATATAAATATATATTCTATATATAAAATATCATGAATCATGATATTCAAAAATGAAGTTTAAATTCTCATCACTGTAATATTATTCGTTGCATTTTCTCATTTATCATTCAAATAATTATTATTGTTGTAAATGCTATTTGATATATCATTTATGACTTGATTAATTAATTAGTAAAACTCACATAGCATATCGACAATGATTTTCACGGTTTTCAATTTTCACATTAAATTTATTTGACTATACCTGAATAGTCACCCTTCATTTTATTACCCCTTTTTTATTTATCCATAAATATATATTAAATTGTCACAATATTTTTAGATATTATATTTCAAAAAAACATACAACTAATGATTATAATTTATAGAAATATTAATTTGTAATTTACAAAAAATACTATCAATTATTATTAATTATAAACTGATATTATTATGTTATAATTTTAATTAATTATTTAATATACAAGACTTTGAATTTTAATGGTAATTAGGGTTGTTAAAAAATTGTTTTTTTGTTTATTTTTTTGTAAATGGTTATTGTTTAGTTGTTTTTTTTGAATAAATGTTTGAGAAATAAAAAAAAAGTTGAGCCATTTTATTAGTAAGACGATGGTATACTTTGAAAAGGCATTGAAATTGTTGTTGTTGTTGTTGAGTAAAATTATAGAAATTGGAATTAAGAGAAGATATTCGTAGTTTTACTGAAACCTTCGTCAGGAATGTCGTTTCATATCCTTTGGAATTCTAGACAAACTTTGTTTGACAAACTATTCATTTTGAATACGAAATATGAATTTCTAGGTAATTGATATACATATAAATAAAATGTTTAAATTATTTTTCTTTTTTTCATAAATAAAAAATATAAAAAAAGTTATGATAAATAATAATTTAATAATAAACAAATTTAATAAATAGTTTGGAATATTTCCAAATATCATAAAAATCCATTTGTTTTCTGAATGCATTTATATATTTTTTTTTAAAAAAACTCAGTAAACATAAAAATAATTTTCATGTAAAATCCTTTTTTATAAAATAACAAGAATTCACATTATTTCAACCAATTTTTGTTTATTTTTTATTTTTTATTCCGTAAAAAATAATATACAACTAAAATAATAAACAAATTTTATTTTTATTTCAATATTTCAATCAATAAATAAAATTTTAAAACAAAAAAAATTCATTGTAAAATAAAATTGTGAAAATTTTTCTCAATTAATCTCTATTTTTTTTTTTTGAATATTTTTATAAAAACCGTTTATTTCCCTTGATAATAAAAATATTGAAATGAAATAATATGATAATTTTTCTTGTTTAATGTTGAAAAATCATATTTTTTATTCAATATTGAATATAAAGAGTGAAAAAGAATCGTTGGTCATTTTGAAAATATAAAAGATCCAATGAAAAAATGAATGATAGGTGGATCAGTGTCGAGGGACGTGTTTTTCCAAAAGAAAAAAAAGAAAAAAAATATATATGCCCAAGTTGTGGTGATGGTAGAAGAAAAATAAGATAAAAAAAAAAAAAAAATTATAAAAAAAGAAGGTAAAAATAAGGCCAGAGGGTATATGAACAAAAAAAAAAAAGAAAGTCTGACTATTCCTTGAGTCACACTACTGTGATGCGCAAAGAACAAGAAATATAAATAAGAAAAAGTAAAAAAAATATAATAAAAAAATAAGAAAAAAAATACAGAATATCATATAGTTGTAAACATATATATGTTTGTAGATAGATACTGCAGCATCCAGTGTAAAAGGGAGTCAAAGGGAGAGAGAGAAAGAGAGAGAATCCATAGAGCGCAACGAAACGTAACAGCGCCACGTCGCGGCGTGTTATTGATCGAGACAAACCTACCCCCCTAAATTTTCACCCTCTCATTCTCTCTCCCATAATATATATATATTTAATTTTACCATCCCTATTTTGGCTTTGCGCGCGTCTGAACACCCAAGTCCCTCTTGGAATTCTACCGCGAGCACGCCACGCTGCCACACGCCACTCGTAGATGGCCTTCAGGGCAAACTCAACCAAGCATACATACCAATACTATATATATAAATCACCCAACCACCCAACCACCCACATCCACCCCTTTTGCATGGTTTTGCCACTATTTCTCAACTATACAATTCAACATCTCCAACCCTCCTTCGGAATTGTTTCCAATCCAATTTATGAATTGATAATCATAATACAATTCTTGCAACTTGCACATACAAAAATATATATATACACATTCACTGATGAAACATCATGAAACTTGGTTTAGTAAATTTACTTGGATTATCTCAACTATTCTATACACACTACTGATCATATACTAAAATTATTTTATTTTATTTAAATTATTATTTTAATTTGAGATTGTTAATTATCAGTCTAGAATTTCATGAAAATTTGACAGTAAATACATAAAATAATAATATGCATAGTTAAAATTGAATGTCTTAATTTTTATTTTTTAAAAAGTTATAAATTTTTATTAACAGGACATTTGAATTGATGAGAATATAGTTGACTGTTTATCTAAAAAATTAAAGTTCTATTTTATCATTTTTTTTTCTTTATTAAAGTTAAATATTGTTATTTAATTTTTTATATATTTAAGTTATTATAGGTAGTTATTTATTTTAACCAAAGTGTTTAAATTTTCCTACATAGTTAATTGAAGTTATATGTGTATATGTATAAAGTTTAAACGATGGTCTCTTTATCTCTCTTGCATATACACCCCTAAGAAATTACAAACTGACGAGGTAAATGCAAGGCTAAACGATGTAACTTTAACATTAACTATCTAGTATTTTGTGTTTAAGAAATACTATGCTAATAACAAAATGACCTGTAATATTATTATAATTATTTAAACACTGTGTATATTTTGATTGCTCTAAATACTTATTTTCAAAAATTTAATTTAATATTTTTTAATGATAAAACTATATTAGTTTATATCAAGAAAATAAATATTATCTTTTAAAATTATTTTTTTATTTTTTGTTGATAAATTCGAGTATAAAAAAATATATTTTTTTTTAGTTTACATGGTGTTATCGATTTTACGATAAAAATGACACTTAGTACCGCTTTATATGATCAAGTCAAGTCTCGTTTAGTATTATGACCTGATGGCAAACTTTACTGTTGATGATGCCACAAAATAAATATATTAATAAAAAAATTTTATCATTTTTTTTTCTATTTTTTAAAAAGGTATATATTGATTATATATATTTTCTTCATCACAATACTTTTTATATAATATTTGCTAAATAATAAAAATAAAATCTGTTATCAAAAATTTATTATGATTTTTTTTTACGGGTTTTGTTGTTGGAGGATATTATTTTGAAAAACCAATATTAACTTGCAAGTCGTCTGGTTTAAGCTGTAAAGAGCACCAGGCAAGTATTCAATATAGTCAGAATGCATTTGTGTTGTATAATACTTTACTGCAAATGACATTTTGGCTTTGGGTGTACAAAACACAGCTGGCCGCAATTACAGAGACACATTTAAATATTCTCTTTGTATTATTTGCCATGTGGTACAAATATATTTAAATTTTTTTTTTACAAGATAAATTATCATTTCTTAATTTAAAAAATTAATTTTATTATTTATTCTACACTGAAATAATATACTTTTTTTGATGAACGAGATATAAATTTATCATCAGTGATTAATAATTTTCTTTCCAATTTTTTTTTATATTTTTTATAGAGCTTTTGTAAACAATTTAATAAATTTTGTGGTTTTTGTTGTCTTTTTTTATTATTTTTTATTCCATTTAAATCAAAGTGTATAAAAAAAAAAAAAAACAGATAATCGAAATTCGAGAAATTTTGTTTTTCTTTTATTTCTTTGACTTGAATTTGTAATTTATTTATTAATTCTCATGATAATGGCTTTTGAGAACAACAAAATAAGAATAATAAAATTAATTTAAAAATATATTTGTGTGTGTGGGTGTGGGTTGTACCCAAAGTCGTAATCCATTCACAATTCTCCGTCTGACCTTGTCATTCAGCTATTTCGAAAAAATAAAAAAAATCTTACCAGGACAATTTCTTTTTGAACGAATCGTTTTTCGCATCTCAACGAAAGAGATGCAAAGAGTCACTGGTAATTGAAAGTCTCTTTTACCATTTTTTTTATTTTTTTTATCTATCTCTTATCTCCATCATTCTTTTCATTCTTTACATTGCATTTTTATTATTTTTTTAAAATTATTTAACTTGAAAGCCACGAATGGCTTTTTTATTTTTTATTATTTTCTCTTTTTGATTTTTTAATATCATTCATTTTATATATCGTTAAAATAATCCATGTTCAGTCGAACGATAAAATTAAGATAGCTTCGTAATATGTAATTAAAATTTTTCAATTTTAAAATATTCAATATCCTTAATTTGTTCAAGTTAATTTTTTTGATATTTTAAGTTTTAATTCAATGATATTGATATTGAATTATTGATAAAATAATTACCATCTAATATTATATATATTTTTTTAAAAATACTACATCGATAATTTTACAGATATTATTTTTTAAATATTTAATAAAATATTCAATTTTAGTTGATTAAATAAAATATCTTGAAAATTAAATTTTAAAAATCCATTTTTAATACATTTCTTTTTGTCAATTTAATTTTCATTTACAATAAATTATTTTTAATAAAATAAATTTTTATTTGTGTAATATTTTTATATTTATCAGTAATGTCTTTTTTTAGAATATAGACAATACTGGCTATAGCCTCAAGGCTTAGATAAAAAAAAAATTTTTAAATGCCGGGGTTTTTTCGTTTTTTTACCTAGAAAATTATCGTCGATAATAATTTTATTTCTTTATTCTTTGAGAGGTCAATAACCAGATTAAAATTATTAATATATTAAAAAAAAAATAATATATATTTTTTTTGGGGAATAACGTTTTTTACCTGATGCATTATCAGTTTTTTTCTATTTAATTTTATTCAGTGTGACTCCAACGTCGATGGTGATAACATCGTAGAAAAATATTTAAAAAAAAAAACCAACTAGCTATTTGACTTGATAAAAATAACAAGAAAAATAACACGTGTTTAAAATTATTTAATGTAAATTGATTTATTTACGGTGTTTGATCAAATTAAAAAAAAAAAAAGTTAAAAAAAAATTAAGTGAATAATGTTTAGAATTATTTCCGGGGATATTAATTCAGTGAACATGAAAAATAATAAATTTCATAATACTTTATCTTCTAAAAATAATAATAAAAAAATATTATATTTGAAGAATATAATTTTATTGATAATTTTGTTGATTGGACACTCAAGATTGTCAAAATTAAATATTAAAATTATGACATTTGGAACGTTATTGAGTACTGCTAGCTCAAATGACATGGTAAAACGAAATGGTCATGATTCAATAACTGGAACTGAGAAAAAATTTATCATGTTTATAAATCATAATTATCTTCAAATATTACCAAATGGCATTGTCAATGGAACTCATGATAAAACAAAATACACAATTTTACAAAAAAAAGCTGAAAAACAAGGAGCAATTAAATTCATTAGCACTGCAACATGTTTATATCTTTGTATGAATCATTGTGGTTATTTATATGGTTCAATAAATGAAACAAAAAATTGTATTTTTTATGAAAATATTGATGCTAATAATTACAATATTTATGCATCTGTTCGTTGGTCAAAAAATAAAAGTATGCTGCTCTTAGGATTAGACGATAAAGGTAATCCAAAAGTAAATATATTTAAATCAAATAATTATAAAGAAGAAAATGAAAAAAAACTTTCACAAACTCTTCCAGTTAAAGTAGAATCACACATACAAAAAACACTTGATAAACGTTTAAAAAAAAATAATATAAAATGTGATAATACTGGCAATGATTTCTCATCAATACGAAAAATAAATTACAATAAAAATGTTGGTAGAAAATTTTGTCATCAAGCAGCTAATAATAAAACAATAAAGATAAAAAATAATTTATCACACAATAAAAATAAATCATTTGATAAAACTGTTGTACCATCAATTAATAATTCAAATGATAGTTCGATTGATGAAATTAAGATGACCAATGAGTCTAATAAACATGACCATAAAACTACTAATTTGATGGATGATGTTGATCATGAAGAAATGATGAATAATAATTTGAATAATGATGCTGATACACCGATGAATCGTTATCGAAGATTGTCATTTCCTTTTGCCAATGATGATTGGAATAATCAATCATCAATTACAAATTCTTCATTATTTTTGATATTGAAAAATTTATATGATACTTTGGCTAATGGTGAAGCTATCCTTGATCATCTACTTGATGAAGAAGATTATGAAAATGAAGAAGATGATCATGAAAATTATAAAAATGGAGATTTTAATATATCCAATATTGCTGCTCGATTAATACCTGTAACTTAATATTTTATTATTATTAATAATTAATGATTCGTTTCAATTTCAAACAGTATCAATAATTTAACTAGTTATAAATTTTTAAAATTCTATATTGAACCATCATGAAATTATCAACATTAATAACACTTTTTTTTTTTTTTTATTATTATAATTAAATTTTGATAAATATTTATCGTAATTACATTCTATAAATTAATATATATTTCAAGCGATTAATATCATTTGAAATTTATATTTTACTATCATGATAAAATTTTGTATCAATTATTATTATTATTATTTTTTTAAATATAAAATTTAATTTTCATTTATTAATTTAAACTATAAAAGAATGTTTCATTAAATAATAAATCAATAATTATAACATGTAAATTGCAAAGATAATTAAAATATGAAATATAAAATTGAAAAAAAAAATATGTAGGATAATTATGTTGTAATAAATTTACTAAATTTGTAGATGACATGAGGCTCGTCAATTTCAGTATGTTATTGTTGACCCTAGGGAGGGATTCACTGTGCTACATCTAATCGTTCTTGGACGTAAATTTATCTTTGTCCTTTAGTTATCCTGAGGATTATTTAGTGTCTATTTAAGCACGCACTTAGCCACATCTCCCTTGTCCATCTCTCACTGTACACTCAAGCTATATATTTATATTTTTTTCTTAATTTATCCTCTTGATGTTTCCTACAATTTATATATTATATTTCTAGATTATATCTATCATAATAATATACAATCCATTGAGAGCTTTCACACAAAAGCTTCTTGTAAAAATATATCTAATTAATTCATATATTTTTTATATAAATGTGAATACATCAATGAGCCGTATTTATTTGTGAACAGATCAATGTTATAAACTCAAAAAGATCAAAAACCTATTCATCTTTTTATTTTTTTTTTTTTGTATATAAATTTTCGTTTGACCGTAATCTTGAATATATATTTTACAAATATTGAAATCAATACAGGAAAATAAATTTAAAACTCTATGAATTTATAATAATATTATAAATTGAGATAAAAAAAAATATACAAAAGTTTTTTTATTATTATTATTATATCTATTTTAAAAATAAATCCATAAATGCATATATAAATTTATTCATTAGTTTCATAAGGATTATTAAAGTTTCTTTATATGTTTTACAAATATATTTTGATATTCAAGATTCAAGAAATTATGAATATATATATTGAAAACTTCAAACAACCTCAGGGCTTTGAATAATAAACAGCTATATCAATAAATTTATTGCACTCAACAACATCAATCTATATTTGAAAAAAAAATATATTTTATATGCAATTAATAAATGTAATAAAGTTTTTTTTTTTTTAATAAACATCATCGGTCTTCCGAACATTTGATTGGTCTTTGTTTTTTTTACACTTTCTCTCATATGAATTTCTTTCTGTTTGCCTTTTTTTATTATTTTTTTATTTGGTTCGTTAGCAACAAAAAAAAAAAAAGAGTGAGTGAGACATAGTTTGTTTTTTTGTTGCTAACGAAATAAATCAAATAAACAAAGAGTGATCTTCGAAGGATTAAATCGGTAACATATACGAGCGCTTGATAGACCGCGCGACACATAAAATGTTTATTGTTTATTATTGTTATAAACAAATGCATCAGTAGAAATTCACAAAAAAATATATTTTACTTCTTCAAAATGTCCTTTATTTAATGGATTTTTTAGAAATACTGTGCAACGAATATTTATTGTAAAAAAAATTGTTTAAACTTTTAAAAAATTTTAACTTTATAATTTTCCACTGGTCTTTTTATTTTCAATATTTTTTTTAACAATAAATATTTGTTGCACAGTATTCCTGAAATATCCATTAAATAAAGGACATTTTGAAGAAGTAAAATATATTTTTTGTGGTTTTCTACTGATGCATTTTTTTATAACAATAATAAACAATAAATATTTTAGAAATTATGGATACAATGTGCTTGTAATTTTAAATAATTCAGAAGTCTTAAAATCATTTACAAATATTTTAAATAAACTCGCAAATCTATTAGCTGGTAATTAAAAGCATTGAAATAATTTATTTAATAACAATTATAATATTAATTTTAAATTTAATTTCATCATTTGTTTAAAGGACATTTTGAAAAAGTAAAATATATTTTTTTGTGGTTTTCTACTGATACATTTTTTAATAACAATAATAAACATTTTAGAAATTATGGATACAAGCGCGCGTATAATAAAAACACCTGAATTATTGAGTTTTTAATATTCTCAATTTACAAAGTTTATAATTTAATTTTTTTTAATAATAAATAAAAGTTATTTTTAATAAAAAGTTTGTTAATTAATTAATGTGTTATAAACTAGCTGAATATAAATTATCAAATTATTATTTTTATATATTTTTTATAACAGTTAATAATAATTTATAATTATTTGCAATATTGTGATATTAATATTTGACTTAAATTAATATAAATTTGACAGTTAATTTTGTGTTTATGACATGGAAAATTCAATATAAATATGATTAATTTATAAATTGACATTTATTAAAATATATAAAATAATGTATAGATAATTTTTTATATAACAATAAAATTGTGTATAGATAAATATTTATGTACTATTGGAAAACATAAAGAATGTATATCGTAAATGACACCTTGTCCGAGTTATTTCCAAGGATACCTAAGAAATTCTTGACACTTTTACCAACAATGCCAAAGTATTCAGGTCAATATTTTAAACTTTCACCCCTTTTATATTTTCAAGCCAAACCTGTCAATGCATATATTGTTTCTATTCTATTCAAAATATCACATTTCAAAATAATATTAATCGTAACACTGTCATCAAAATGTATATGTCATTCAATGTCCAAAATACTACATCAAAATCGAATTCAAAAAATTTCTAAATATACATTATTGATGGATTATTGACAACTTGTTATACACCTTCATTTATCAATAGTTTAATAGACAAAAAAAAATTTACAAAAGCACAAACTGTCAACTACATTGTCATAAACTTTAATCTAAAATTTCTACAAAAGTTAATTAATATATATTTGAATAATATTCTTCTTTTAAACTCATTATTATTTTATATTTTAACTTTGTTTTTAACTTTCATTTCTTTATCATTTATTCTTTTCTTCTCTTTTATCTATATAGTTTTTTTTTTTATTTTTTTTTATACTTGCATGAAAACAAAGGAGATTGCTTGTTTGCTTTTTCATTCCAGCTCAATGCAAGTATTGAGTAAAAATTTATATTGCTCATTTTTTTATACATCATATTATTTTTTTTTTAACATTTTATTATTATCATTTTTATTCCCTTGATGTGTGCTGACGAAAAAAAAAAAAATGCAAGTGTGTGTGTATAGATGAAAAAAAAAATAAATAAAATATATAGCCTCTGGGAATTTTGTTAAAAACTCTGGTCTCTTGTAATTTGGCCCTCGTGATTTCATCAAACTCAGTGTATAGATAGATAAGCACAGAGGGTTGTTGGATAACAAATAAAAAAAAGAAAAATATAAAAATCGATATTGATGGAAAGTCACGCGTAACAATGAAAATTTCAAGTATCATATTTTCAAGCTTGTTTTAGTATGAAAATTTGTTAATAATTAACAACAACAATAACAACAAAATGTAGTCATGTTATGTACAAAGTAACTTTATATATTATAAAGCCACTGGCTAAATAATTTGTTTATAAATTTTATGTTTATTTATTATATATTCAGGCTTCTTTAAATTTTTTTTTTTTTGCAGCTCTTAAACTCGCTCTTTCTCTCCTCGTCTCTCCTCGTCTCTCCTCGTCTCTCCCTTATTTTAACATACTTATATACCTGTTAAATATATATATTTATTTTATTTATATATACAAAATGTTTTGGGTTGAGGTACGTTGGTATGTACACGACAGAAAACGATATTAAAGTAGGTATATTAAAAGCCTTCGCACAAAAACGTCACGTTTCTAGATACACAACCCACAAGTGCATTATAGTCTTGAATTTAATTCAAGTATAAAAAATATGTTGTACAATTTTGTCGTTCAACCATAGATGTTGTGAATCTTGAAATAAATTTAATTTTTTTTTAACCTTTATACCAACACATTAAACAATAAATAAAAAAAAAGATTATTACATTTATTTTTTACATTTTCAAGTCTTTAAATAATCTTTGAATTAAATATAAAATACAATAAACAAAAATATAATTATAATATTAACCAAGACAGCTTTTATTTATTCTATTATTTTCACAACAATAAATTGTATATTTTTTTTCATAAAAATTTGAAAATAATTAAGTATATTTTCAAGCAAGTAATTAAATAAAACTGAATAACTAAAATTTATTACAATGTAAATATAATTTAAATTAAAAACAACTAAAAGAAAAATCATTTTGAAAAAAAATTAATTACATGTAGATAGCAGTTGTTGAATACATATATAAAATTTTCTCATTAACATATTAACAAACATTGTATAACATCAGTTACATCACAAAAAAAATGCATATTAATTTATTAAATAAATAACTCACTTTAAATAAACACAATGTCATTGTTTAAATTTATTCTCATCAAAAAAATCATAATATCATTCAAAAAAGCTCGAGCTTTATAGATCTATTGTTAATATTAATTAAAATATTATTTTTCAATTTAACATAACTATCTATCACAAATCAATTGTCAATTTTCGAGAGTTTATTTATTGACATACATGAACAATACGAATACTAATGATAAATATAATAATAATTAGTATTAATTGATTATCATTTAATGCAACCTGTTGAGACAAACAATCATCATGCGGGTGTTAAACAATTGAGCGTAACTGTCAAGGTTGAGTAGATGAAATGTAACTTAAACCAAATGGATGGTCCATCTAATCTCCACTGTTCTCTCTAGATAATATATATATATAGATAAATAGAACTAGGTAGCAGTCATCCCTGATATCTTGCGTAACCACGTTCATCTGATTGCAGCAACAATGACAGTATTCTCTTCTTCGTTATCTCTCTCCTCTCTCTGTTCATAAAATAACAGACAGGACGATATACAAGATTGGACATTGGGCCCCGAGGGCAACAGTAGCTTGATGGGTTGGGATTTTAAGGGGGGGTTAAATTGTTCTCTCTAGGATAAGGGCAAAGGGGATATCTGTCTATCCACTCGAATTATCATTATGAAGATGTCACCCTGGAGAATGTGTTACCATCGATTTATCCTGTCCAATGTCTTGTTCTGTATATATACAATCGACAAAATAATACAAACTTTTCTTTTTATTTTCTTTACTATGATAGATTTTTTTTTTTTTAAATTTTATTTTCTTGTTCATTGTGTACACTTGTATACATGATAAAATTTTCAGTTAAAATCGAGTCAATTGCTATGCAAACGTCGCGTAAATAGTGAAAACGTGCTTTTTCGAAAATTCAGCTTTTAAATAAATATTCAATGTTGGTTTACAGGTTTTATATCTATTCTGTACAAACATTTTTTTTTTATCATAGACAAAATTGAGTTTTTTAATTAGTTTTATTTTTTATTATTTTTTTTTAGACTGTATTTTTAGTTTTTAGATTATATTAATGTCTAGACTGTAATAATAATATTCCAATATAATTTTTGACATCCACAAAATAATATTTAAAAAAAAAAATATGAAATATTATATTTTAGTCTTATTGATTATTTAATCTTCAAAGTTCATATTGATTATTGAGGTAGAGTTTTAATAAATAATATATTTTTTGTATTTAAAAATACATAAAATTCTACGAAAAAAAATATTAAATGTGATTTGATTTTAATTGATTTATGATTGTGATTTGTCAAGGTTATAAAATGGATTATTTTTAACACATCATTAGTATAAATTAAGACTGAAATCTGAACTTTTTTAATTAGTTTGTGGTAAGCTGTTGAGTTGGATGTTGAGAAAAGCAACTAAATTATTTATCGATACATTGCGTATATAATATAATTTAAATTAATATATCGAATTTATATTCATATCTGAAAATGACATTAACAATGGTTATCGTGTGTTTCTTTGGTATTATTGCTTTTGTTCATGCTCGACCAACTGGAGAATATTTAGATATTCAGAAATCTATTGACCTCAAAGTAACAAACAATTCAATTAATCAAAACTCGATTTTACCAGTAAGTACTTTAAATTAAAAATACAGGATAATTACGTTAATAAAATTAAATGAGAAATAATATTTTTTTTTTAATTTGTAAATCTACACTTTTAGACAAGAATTACAAGATCTTTAGACACACAAAACGCACATTATGTAACTAAAGAAAATGGTGGAAAACAAGGTCAAATTATCGACAAAGATTATGCAGATCCAATATTTAAAAAAATTGAAGAAGGACTTGCTAATATGTTACTGTTTTCGTTGGTGTCATTAGCTAGTTTTGGATAATTATTTTATAAAATTAAACTGAATATTTAAACAAGAAAAAAATATAAATAAAATTATAAAAACCTTGATCTAATTTTGGTCAATCACGAGGATAAAAAATGAACAAAATTAACTCACTAATAGTTTATCAAATATATTAAATTTTTTTTTAAATTTCTCATCAAATTATTACCACAAAATACATGTCAATTTGTAAAAAAAAAAAAAAAATGTCAATTAAATATTTAAAAAATAAAAATACTAACAAAAATTTACAATAAAATACATTTTTTTTAAATATTAAATTTCAATTGATAAAATTTAAAAATAAAAAAAATCCACTTTATCTATTTTTAAAGCACAAGAAAATGTAGATATAAAGAAAAAAAAAAAAAAGTGTCAACAGACTATTTGAAGTAACTTGATTCTGTAAAGTGATAAATAAATCTCTTGACATTTTACATTAACATTGAGACTTCAATAGACATTCCATTTTCATTCTGATAAAATGCGTGCATAAGTTTTTGATACTATATAAAAAACTTCAATGTGTTTTCGTGAATACACAGCTTACTTGAAAAATAAAATTTAATGTTATCTATGTACAAAGTCTGTTGGTATGTTGGTATTCAACGTTTTATTTTTCAAAGCTCTGGGGACCAAAAAAATACTTTTCTCTCGTTACTACACAACCACCAACAACAACAACAATAATAATAATAATTTTATACTTCAAAGTATCTATATATACAGCCTGCATCTTAGATGAAACTTCAAACTGTCTATTTCCGTTACCATAACTGCCACAATATAACCATCTTTCAGTTACAATCAATATTTTTTTATTTACTTTTTTTAACTGTATACTTTTATTTCCATCAATCTCACGTTCCTTCATCAATTTTCAGAGTAAATAAGAAACGATATCTCTTGAATTGTATCAAGACTTTCTTGATAATAATAATATTTAAAAAAAAAAAAATGAAATAGCAATAGAAAGCTCGATTTGATGAAGCGGAAATTAAAAATATTTATATAGATAATATAGATTTTGTTGTTTATGGTTTCTTGTTGGACACAGTGTTAAAATATATTTATACAAGTCAAATGGCTTTGGGTGTGCTGTTGGCAAGCAACATAGTCTAGTGTTGTTTTACGCTAGACATCACGTGGTCAAGTTTATATATATATTCAAAGTTTAGAACGATTCTAAATTCAACTCCAAACAAAGTTAAATTTACCCTTTTACACCCTCTTAGTTTTACTTTATATATTTTCTTTGTTTTTTTTTTTTTTGGCTTTTTTATTTATCTTGTTTTATTTTAACAAGTTCAATTCAACTTCCTGCTATTATTTTGCCACTACATTGTCTTGTTATGCATCACAAAGTCTTTATTTTATATACCAAAAACAATTTTAACAAATATTGGTCTTCGTGTTTATCGATAGTCCTACGACTTTATAAAGTATATACTTGTGAAATCAATACATTGTTTAATATATATATAAATATTAAATATAAATATAGGTCAAGTACTTTTCAACATTTATAAAACAATTTTTCTTTTCAAATTTAAAATATATTTTTTAGTTTTTTTTTTTCTTTAACGTCACAACCATCAATAACTAGAAAATCAAAGTTTTTTTTTTGTTCGATAGTTTATGTGATTTATAAAAATATATAAAATACATCAAACAGTCAATCGTTTTTGTAAATAATTTTTTAATAAAACATAAAAACTTTTGACATAAAAAAAAAATTGGAAAAATAATTTAATAAATGTTTTTTTTTTACTGTTTGATGTTGTTTTAATTTTTATGTATTTTAGAAATTAATCAAATACACATGGGTCAATATATAAATATGAAATTTCATAGTGTAAAATTTATGGATAATATATTTTACGTTAACCTCCAATCTAATCTTCATACCGTGAAATTGAAATTTACGTTTAATCTCTCTTCTCATGTATACCTCTGATCAACTCCCCATCAAAATCCACAATTGTTCAGTCAAAATTTAATCGAAATATAGAAAAAAATATATAAATAAAATAAAAACTATTTTCATTTACTTTTTTTTTTTTTTTACGTATTGGATTTGTCTACCGAAAATTAAAAAACGCTCTCATTTCTTAAGTAATTGTCAGAGACACTTCGTGTTAGAACCAAAAGAAGCGTATTTTCAATCTCTTTAATTTGTATATTTTCGATTTTTTCTCAATCAATTATTAAAGTTGCCAGAGCCAAAAATGTTAAAAACCTTTTTTTCTTTTTTTTTTTAAATATTAAATAACTTTTTATCTGTAAGCGTGATCGATTTGCACCGACTAATTAAAAGTTTCCTTTTATTTTGATCTTTAAATCGCCGCTATTTTGAAAACGATATCTTTAAAACTCACGGAGTTATTAGAATTCTAATAGAAAAATTTGATGTGGCTGTTTTTTTCCCGATTTACATTGGTACCCAACAAAATCATGTTTTGTGGAGATTCGACGCGCAGGGTTGGCAGCCCTGCTTAGTTCGTCTCACTCACACAGATGAACATATGTTTATGATAAAATTTCGTAGTGTTGTGACTAAACAATATGACATTTTATTTGAAAACAAAAAAAATTACACTAACTAATAATTGCACATAACCCACCGGAGTATTGAAAATTTTAATTTTCGTTATATATGATTTTTAATATGTAAATTTATATAAAAAATAAAAATACATTTTCATTATTTGATATAATAAAAATTCATAAATTCATAAAAATATTGATAAAAAAATAAAGCAAAAAAGGAACAAATGAAATGAAACAAAAAAAAAAGTAAATATAAAAATAAAATAATAAAAAATATATATTGAACAAAAAATAAAAGCAGAAATATAAGAAGAAAATGAAAGTACTGATTGCATTTCTAGAAGAGTTGGTTAATGGAAGAGATGGGGTTGAATGGTGAGGGTGGTAAAGTTACCCTCAGCTATACATTATTAATAAATCCCCTTGATGATCATATACATGTATTAGTATATATTGTAGAAAGCAGATTTGCAATGAAATTTTGCATGCTATGGTAGTATTAGGTTGAATGGTTGGTTGGCTGACTTGGTAGTCCTGATGGTTCATATTGCTTTCGCCTTTCATATACAGCCAAAGTCAATTCACCCTTATTCTAGGTAGTACTATAAAATATATATACACTTATGCACGCGTGCAAAAGTCTACCAATCGAAGTTGGGTTTGTTGAAAGTGTTGGCAAAGCAAACGAGATATAGAAAATAATAAAAATGACTTGAAAAAGACATGCACACAGAGTGTAGAGACGACGACGACGAGGCGACTTTCTATCGATGGAGTGAGTGCTAGACAGAATGGCAGTTTGTTATGGGGGATGGTAGTGAAAAAGGGGGTTAAAGAAGTACTAGTAGTAGTTGAAGAAGAAGAAGAAAAAAAAAACATTAAAAATGAGCAAAACGAAGATGGAAAGAGGAAAGAGGACTGTGTCGCTTCGTTCGATATTTTTCAAATCTACCAAGTACAACATCCTCTTTCCCTCTCTCACTCTCTCTTCATACTTTGCTAAAAACTTTATCAACTGAGATTGCTTCAACCGCGCATCTTGACATGTCTTATATCTAACAACTAATTTTCTTTCTCTCTCTCTCTCTCTTTTTCTCCACCCCCTTTTTGTACCAAGCCATTCTTCTCAACACTGATCATACCTCAACTTAATCTTCTCGTGTATCTAGAAGATCAAGTGATCCTAATCCACCAAACTTCAGTCCTACCAATTTTAACAGACTTTTTTAAAAAGCCATCAATATTATTATCTATACTTATTTTTATATAAGATTACTCTGATGGCAATTGGATTTTTTTAAAAATTTTTTATTTGTTCTGATATTTTTTTTTTAAATTAATAAAAAAAAATATTATATTATCGCATGGCTGAATGATTATTTATGTGTCACATTTATTCTCGATTGATGATGATGATAAAATGAATAAAAAAAATTATATAAAAATAAAATATAAGATAAGAGTTACATCAAGGGAAAAATAAAAAAAAAATTTCTCTTGAAAGGTTTTTTTTTTTCTTTTTATTTTTCGATTGATTATAATGAAATTTTATTTGGGTCACTGGTAATTTAAACTAATGATAATTTATTAAAATAAAAAATAGTTTTTTTTTTTTTTTTTAATAATTGTTTGTGTGTGTGGGTGGGTTGGTGGGTAAGCCCAAGGGGCATATGAATATGGAAAATGTTATAATGCCTGTTTAATTTCCGAGACCAATCGTACGTCAGAATAACTTTTGATTATTAAGGGTGGGAAAATTAACAAATGAAAATCAAACTACATTAAACTACTTGCAATAAATAATTTCTTTAAATATTTAATTTTGATAATTTAAATATACACTTGTGACCTAAATATTTATATTGGCAACAAGAATATTTTTATATCTGATAATTGATTTTTACCCTTTATATATTTATAGAGCTCATTTAAATATTTAATTAAAACTTGGACACTTAATTTTGACCCTTAAAATAAATTTTAATTACGTGTTAATTAATTAACTAATTGATTTTTTATTTTTTATTTGATTCTAGGTGCTGAAGATGTCTTTAGGTTCACTGGCAATGAAACACATACAGATTTTTTCCGGCTTGTACTGAGAGAAGGAAATTATCTTCTTGTTGGTGGAAGGTAAAAAACATCAGACTATATTATATTTTAATTTTACTTAATATTTAAAAAAAAAATTCTATTTTTTTTTTTTTAAATTATAATGTATTAAAAAAACGCGAGAATGCACCGACCATATCAAGTTTTCAAGGATCCTCAAGTTTTCTAACCAAGCATAATGGTCGTTATTCGTCGTCCACTCATCCACATTTCACTGTGTTTGTAATGATCTCGTTAAAACTTTGTAATGCATTTTCTGAATCTTTATACAAGTATCCATACAACAAATATATACAAAATAATTTATTATTCAAAAGTATATATTATAAATTAATTTACTCATTTATATGCATATAAAAAATAATTTTATCGATTCATTACAATTATTGTTTATCATTATTGTATCATACAATGTGGCTTTTAAATAATATACAGCCTCGGGGTGGGTGGTGAGTTGAAGCAGAGTCAACCACTGTGGCACAATCAATACCATCTCTATTTCCGGCATTGACACACACACACACACAGCCAACATGCCACTCAATTTTAAAATATACAATATGCATATTGACAAAATAAAAATAAACTCAAAGTTTATTTACCCTTTTTAAGTTTATTTTTTTTTTTCATATAGTTGGGCTAGTGGCAAAAAAGGATCTAACTGTCAAAAAAACTTTAAATAAAATCCAGAAGAAGCTTACCATCCACCAGCTCGTATTTTTACTATTTTTGCATTAAAAAAAAAAAATTAATATAAATAAAATAAAAACAATTAAAGGATTTATTGTTTTTATATTTTTAAGATTTTATTTTTCACGTATTTGATGGCCAAAAAGGCATAACTCCAGTGGATTTAGATTATGGTTGATTTTATTTTTAAAAAATATTAAAAACACTCGAAATTTGTGTGAAAAAATTTATTGATTGGTTTTTTAATTATTGGTATTTGTTTATTGACATTTGTTTTTTGTATTTTTATTTTGTTATAGAAATTTAGTGCACAATCTTAGTCTAACAGATTTGACTGAACAACAAAGACTGACATGGTATTCATCAGATAAAGATGTTAAAATGTGTGTTGTCAAAGGAAAAGATGAAGAAATTTGTCAAAATTATGTTAGAATATTAGCTAAAACTGGTTCATCAAATTTATTAGTATGTGCAACAAATGCATTTAAACCAATGTGTCGTGATTATGTTGTACACAGTGGTAATTATACAATGTCTAGTGAAAAAGCTGGACAGGCACTTTGTCCATATGATCCACAACAAAATAGTACATTTGTTCATGTTGATAATGAACTTTATACTGGTACTGTTGCTGATTTTTCTGGTATGGATCCAATTATATATCGTGAACCACTTCAAACTGAACAATATGATTCGATGAGTTTAAATGGTAAGAAAATCATTAAAATTATTATAAATGTTTATTAGATATATTTAAATAAATCATTTCATCATTTACAAAAGACCTTATTTTTTTTGGCTTTTAAAAAAAGGCCTAATTTTTTTCGGCCTTTTAAAAATGGCTTTTTTAAAAAAGGCCTTATTTTTTTTTGGCTTCTTAAAAACGGCCTTTAAAAAAAGCCTTTTTTTTGGCCTCTTAAAAATGGCCTTTAAAAAAAGGCCTAATTTTTTTCGGCCTTTTAAAAACGGCTTTTATAAAATGGCCTTTTTTTTAGCTTCTTAGAAATGGCTTTTTTAAAAAAGGCCTTATTTTTTTTGGCGTCTTAAAAACGGCCTTTAAAAAAAGGATTTATTTTTTTTCGGCTTTTTAAAAACGGCTTTTTAAAAAATGGCTTTTTTTTTTGCTTCTTAAAAATGGCTTTTTTAAAAAAGGCCTTATTTTTTGGTCTTAAAATGGCCTTTAAAATTAATTTTTGGCCTTTCCAAAATTAAACTTTTGTTTAAAAATGGCTTTTTAAAAAAAGGCCTTATTTTTTTTTTGGCCTCTGAAAAATTGCAAAAACAGACGACCTTTTTTAAAAGGCCAAAAAAAATAAGGCCTATTTTTAAAGGCCGTTTTTAAGAAGCCAAAAAAAATAAGGCCTTTTTTAAAGACCATTTTTAAGAGGCCAAAAAAAAGGCTTTTTTTAAAAGGCCATTTTTTTAGGCCACTTTTCCGATGTACGAAGTTCAGATTGTCTTTTTTTCTAACTCTATTTCACCATGTAGCCATGGTGTTTTCGGCGATCTAAAATAACAGACGAACTTCCCGAGCCTGATTATATAACAAGTATTTTGTTGTATAATATTTTGAAAATTTATGTAAAATAATAATAATAGATTGTTAAAGTTTTTGAATTTGATATTATTGCTTCTCTTTGTTAACAAATGTCATTTTGAGGCTCTTTATATATTAACCATTTCACTCACAAGCTAAATTTTGTTTTAAAACTTTGTTTCTGACCATATTGTCTATGAGTTTTTCATAGTCATTTAGTGTAACTACACTTTAGACCTTTATCTGACAAAATTCTCGCCTTCATGAACCTTTATAAAATAATCAACTGAAATATTTTGTTAATTCATGTGTTAATAATTATTCTATTGTAACTAAATTTATATAAAAAAGTTTTATTAAAATTATACTTATATATATTTCAGCTCCAAATTTTGTCAGTTCCATGACAAAAGGTGATTTTGTTTATTTTTTCTTCCGTGAAACAGCTGTTGAATACATCAACTGTGGAAAGGTATGAATATGAAAAAAGAAAAAGAAAGAAATTATATATCTTTTTTAATAAATAATTTAAATTAAATATACAATATATATATTTTTTTATCAATTTATGATGGTTTTATTTTTTTTATTTTTCAGGCTGTTTACTCAAGGGTAGCAAGAGTTTGTAAATACGATCGTGGTGGTCCACATCGTTTCCGCAATAGATGGACCTCTTTCTTAAAGTCACGCTTAAATTGTTCCGTCACTGGGGATTTTCCGTTTTATTTCAATGAAATACGTGAGTTGAAAAATCATTGTTATATACATATATATATTGACAATCTGTTTCCAAACGGAATTTATATTTTCACATAACATACAAGTTTATTTCTTATTCTACTACTTGAAATTTTATTTTGTTTATTTTAATATATATTTTTTTCTATTTTATATATAGAATCAACAACTGATTTGATATCTGGTCAGTATGGAACAATGTCTGCTCATTTAATTTATGGTACATTTACAACACCAGTTAATAGTATAAGTGGTTCAGCAGTATGTGCATTTTCATTGCAAGATATATCTGATACATTTGAGGGTAATTTTAAAGAACAAAATTCAATAAATTCAAATTGGTTACCTGTACCAAGTGCCAAAGTACCAGATCCAAGACCTGGACAATGTGTTAATGATTCAAGAACATTACCAGATTTAACATTAAATTTTATTAAATCTCATTCATTGATGGATGAATCTGTGCCAAGTTTCTTTGGCCAGCCAATTGTTATACGAACAAGTTTTCAGTAAGTAATAGTAATTCGAAAAAAAAAAACTCTAATTAATATAAATTTAAAACTTTGTTTTTTATATATAGTTATAGATTTACACAAATAGCTGTTGATCCACAAGTTAAAACACCTGGTGGTAAAACATATGATGTATTATTTATTGGTACTGATAATGGTAAAGTTATAAAAGCAGTTAATGCTGATTCAGCTGATTCACATGAACGTGTTAGTCCAGTTGTTATTGAAGAAATACAAGCATTTCCAGCAACAGTACCAGTACGTGGTATTAAAGTTGTACGTGCATCTGAAGCTGGTGATGGTCTTGAAGATGGACGTCTTGTTGTTATTGCTGATAGTCAAGTACAAGCATTAAGATTACATCGTTGTTATAGTGATAGAATATTATCATGTGGTGAATGTGTTGCATTACAAGATCCATATTGTGCATGGGATAAAGAAGAATCAAAATGTCGTGCACTTGTTGGTCCAGCATCAACTGATGCAACAAGATTTTTTCAAAGTGTTGCTACTGGTGTTCATCCATCATGTCCACCAAGTAAATTAATTAATAAAGATGCTGGTAGTGTTGGTGCAATATCAGCAAATCATAATAAATTTCCACAAGATTCAATGATATCTAAACAAGATAGTCAAGGTGGTGAAATTATTAATATTATGCAAGATGAAGAACAAAATAATTCTGGTAATATTTTATTTTATTAACTATAAAATTATAATTTTTTTTTTTTTTCCTATTTTATAAGTCGTTAAATATATAAATTCACTGACATGGAATAATATAAAAATTTTATTATTCTTATAATATCGAAAATCAATAGATGAAACTAAAGTAAATGAATAATATTTTTTTTTTCTTTTTAACTATAAAGATTATGACTTGAAAGAAATTGAATTATTATATTAAATCAAGAGTTTCGTTTAATAATTTATGTATATATTTTTCTATAATTAAATAATTTTATAGCTTCATTAAAATATAATTATTCAATCTTGAAGAAGCTTCAAAACAACAACACCAACAATTCACATTTCTAAAATAAAAAAGCATCAACTCAGTGAGAATAAAATAAAATAAAAAATAAACTATATTTTATTTTCAAGTGACAATTGTAGTTTAAGTTTTAAAAAAAAAAAAAATATATAAAATCAAGACTAAAAAAGTAAATAAAGTATGTGAAGTAGATTTTAAGTTGTTACGTGACTAATGATTTATTTGAAACAGGTCCTGAAGTATCTGCAGCAGATTCACCAGTACCACAATATTCAGTTGAAACACTAGTGATAGCAGTAGTTGCTGGTGCAATAGCAGCATTATTTGTTGGTTTTATATCTGGTTATTTGTGTGGTAGAAAATGTCGTAAAGATGAAGATGATAATTTACCATATCCAGATACTGAATATGAATATTTTGAACAACGTGCAAATGTTAATAGGTAAATAATAATTTTATTTGTTTTTATTTCTATTTTATTCTAATTGTTTTTTTTTTTTGTTAAATAAATTAAACAGTAGATTAGCACCAGAGCCAAAATTATTACCACAAGAAGAAGTAACATATGCTGAGCCAGTATTAGTACCACAACCACCAAAATTACATTCACCAAAAGGTACAATGAGAAAACCACCACCAACACCAGCTGAAACATTATTTCAATTTCCTGATGGTTATGGTTTTCGTGGTACACGTGATAATTTTGGTACATTAAGATCACATCAAGGTGATGCATATCGTCGTAATGATGGTTTTGCAACAACACGTAGTGTTAAAAAAGTTTATCTCTGAGAAACGAGTGAGGAGGGAGGTGGTGGCCGTCATAGAAGTCTTGGACGGCCAATGAGAAATCGTCACAATACAACACAAGGAAGACAACGTAATGTGACAACACAAGGAGGACAATCAAGTCGTGAAATAAATGGACAAAGACAACTTGATACACCATCACCATCCTCCAGTGTCTCATCAAGTTCACCTTCACCTCCCTCCTCAACACCATCACCACCACCATCACATATACCAATGCAAATTAATGATGGTTCACCACCACCACCAACACCACCATGTAGTTTTATTTATCGTTCATAGTCCTCACCCAAATCTGTTTTTAATCATTTTAATTTTAATTATAATTATAATAATAATAATACTAATCATAATTATAATATTAATAATAATAATAACGATAATAATAATAATAAAATTGTACGATCCATCAGTGCTATTACACGTAACATATAGATCAACAAAATTTATCAGAAAAAGATAAATTTCACTATGTTCAAATGACAATGATCAAGTGAGTTAAAAAAAAAAAATAGAATTTTTTCTTACAATTATTCATTTATTTTTCAATAATAAAGCGTATAGATTTGATTAATTTAATTGATAATTTTACATTATTACAAAGCTTTTGAAAAAATAAAATATTAACTATTAAATTATACAACAAAAATAAATGGCTGCTATTATTATTATTATATTTTTAAACGATTTTTTTTTCTCTAAATATTATTATTACGATTATTATTATTATTATTATTTTTATTATTGAAAATGTAAAAAAAATACCTCCGAAAAATGATGAAAAACAAAATATTTTTATTTTTTTTTCATTTTAAATGTAAATTATTGATATATAATTCTTTTTTTATTTTTTTTTTATATAGGTATATATATTTTTTATTATTACGAGATATTTTTATTTTTATTTGAGGGAAAATATTATTGATCGATTGATTTTATCTGTAACAATTAATGTAGGTAATAATTATTTTTTTTTGTATTGTTTTTTTTTTTAAAAAAAAAAAAAACAATATGTATTATTTTAGAATTAATTGTATTTATTTATTCATTGATATTGCCATATAGTTTGGAGTGTCGTTGAATGAACATGTTAACCATCTCGATAAGATTGTTCAGATACACGTTAGCTTTAATGACCGTATAACCGAAAACAGTAAATAATTATATTAATTTAATTTTTTATTTTATATATTATAATATTTGCTTGAAACTTTTAATCGTACTCTCGACTGAAATTATATAATAAATTTAATTTAACGATTTTTTTTTTTGAATAAGCTAGTAATTTATAAAATTACTGGTAGAAAATTTACAATATTAAATGAAAATTAAATTTTCATTTAATAATTAACAAGAGTTTATTATTTTATTTTTTTATAATTATTGATTTTTTTTTACTTGTCGGAGGTATTGGCCAAAGTATTTTCGTGATAATTTCGAAATGGACACAAGTCAATTAACAGTGAATATTAAATCCACGAATAAAAATTAAAAAACAAATAAACAAAAATATACATGATCAATTTTTGCACACCTTATAAAACGATTTAATCGTCAATTGAACTTTTTTATTTGTTTTACTAGTCGTTTTTTTTTTCATTTTCATTTATTCCTTCCAATTTTTTTCTGTCTATTGTACTTTTGTCAAATCCAATCAACTCGTTACATCTGTATTTAAAAAAAAAAAAACAAAAGTCACCAAATAACAAAAACCATACATGATACAGACTAAAACAAAAAAAATACAATAGAATAACACAAATATCGAAATCTCCACAAAATACTTGTCATTCATACCAAATACACAGAGAACAAGCCTGATTCGCATGTAAAATATATCATGCATTTTGTTTTTGTTCTTTTTTTAAATTTATTTTGAGTATTTTTGTTTTAAGCTTGTTTTTTATTTTCGAAATAAACTAATATTACTACGGTAAATTAAACTGGAATATTAGATAAAACAATAGCTAAGAAATTTCAACGTTTTTTTAATGTATATATTTATAAAATTTGTGAGACTAATTATATTTATGTAAAGAAAAAACTGTTACTGCAATAAACAAGAAGATATAGCTTCTAAAACTGATAGATTTGTGTTAAGCTGTACCAAAGCAAGGTAGAAATTTCGATTTTGCATTGAAGTTGTATGTCTTTGTTCGTTACAGTAACAATTTAAATTTGGCAGTCTTCAATGTGACAATACTGCAGTTAAAATCTACTCATGCTTCAACTAATGACACCATTATTATGGCTACCAAAAGTACCCAGTACTTCATCTATATAATTAACGTGTCCATATTATGCTGATAGTTTTGGAACCGTACTTAGGCACATACAAATTTTATATTAATATATTTCAAAGAAAGCTTGTCATTAAATTTCTTAGTTATTAATCAATCTTATCAACATTAAACCATAAATTTACCGTATGATATAATACTCTAAAAACAAAGTGGAGATTTCGATATTATCAAATAAACCATAAGTTTAAATTAAGCATAAATAAAAAAAACAATTTCCACATAAAAACAGCTAAAGAAAATTAATAAATTTGGTGATGAAAAACATAAATCAATTAATAAAAAATAAAATTACTGTTAAATTAATAATAATAATGATAAATCCGATGTTTTAATTTTGTAATTTTTTATTATAACGCGTGTATATTATTTAAACAATCGCATATTAATACATACGTAATAATAAATTGATAAAAATTAATGAATTGAAATTGAAAAATTAAAATAATGTACGAATGGAAGTAACGAGAAATGAAATAATAAAATTAATTGAATGAAAAATAAAAATAATAGTGAAAAAAAAAAAAAAATAGTGTGTGATGAAAATAATGAGGCACGGGGATTGTATATAAAATATAAAAATAAATACATTATAACACAGTATCACTTGCATCAATTGAGAGTTGTTAAAAGTGAAAATAATTACGTGGATAAAATGTGAAAATAATAATGATAAAATTAATCCATTAAATTGGAAGAGGAAAAAAAAAATAAAAGACCCAATAACGTGCGTAAAAAATCTATCTTAAAGTGCTTCTTATTTCAGTGTGTTTAGAAGTAACGCGTATGTGATATATTCTATATGACGAAATGTTTTCTAGACAGTGAATTAAGAATAATGATGATGAACGAAAAAAAAATTAAAAAAAAACAAAATAATAATATTAATAATTAATTAATAAAATAAACAAAGTTCTCACAAATAAAAAAATAAATTTTAAATTTAATTGACACACCCGACGTCAAGCTCTTTTGTTCACAAAATTATATTATTATTATGATTTTAATATCATTTAAAAGTACACTTGAATGATCATTTATTTTTAAGTGCAATTGAGTATTTTATTCGTCATATTCTTTTAACTATTGAATATTGTTTTTTCGATTATTTTTAATCTTCAAAAAATATATAAATATATATTATTAAAAAGTGAAAAAAAAAATTTATAAATATTAGTAAAACATAGATTCATTAACGAATCACCAAGAGTGCCACATTGGATGTGAATTTTTAATTTGAAAAATATTTAAAAAAAACTTATTCGATTGTTTATCGAATTTGTCAAGTAGTTAGGTAGTTTAAAAGTATTTTTTTTTTCTATTTTGATTTTTATTTTTTGATGTTAAATTAATGTCAAATGGCTAATTGTTTGATAAAATTATTATTTTATTGTATTATATATTAGAAATTTAAATGTGAAAATAATAATTGATCATTGTATATCGAAGTTGAGGGAAAGTTTGATGACACAAATTTGTGAACAATTGAACTTGAACAACGTCATGATTTTTAACACACGTATTATCACATGATTAAATCACAAACATAAAATTTAAAAAAATATACAACACATACACTAAAGTTTTTAACGTCTAATTTGTAAAAGAACAAAACTTCTGAGAGTGTTTTTGTTATTGATTGAAAGGTTTTCCGGATAAAACAAAACAGAGAAAATTATAGAAAAAAAAAAAAACATTTCCCTGAAATACAAAGACTGAAAGACTCCGTTTCTGTTGAGTCTTTGTTTGTTATCGATATCTTTTTTTTTTCTAATACAATTTGACAAGAAACTGAAGAAAAAAAAAATAAAAAAAAAACCATGAAATTAAAACGCCCGAGTATTTTTAATTATATTTATTTATTATTTGTAAAAAAAAAAATTGCGCTTTTATTTTTATTGACTGATAGTACAAATTTTTCATCATGTTAATTACTGTTAAATTCGATATGAAATCATTCGAAGTGAAAAGTTTCGTCGCTAATGTTACATCGAGAAATTGACGCGAGTTAAATGCATGAAAAATTGGTAAAATAATAATAAAAAAAATCGACAAAATGTGAATTAAAATCCAGATTAAATTAATATACAAAGAGATTAAATGAAAAAAGCTTTAGCCATGACAAATTGAAATGTCGAGATTAACGGAGGATATAAAAAAAATATTGATTTACATCGATATAAAAAGGTTTTTTTTGTTTTATTTATTAATTTCCATTGAACGATAAAAATAGATAGATTTTTTTATGATAACTTACTTTGTTACACAAAATCTAAAAAAATCGAAAAAAAAAAAAAGTAAATCATTTTTTAAATTTTGATATGTAAAACGTATCTTCAACAAATAAAATTCAATTTTTTTCTTTATTTCTTTATGTAGATTTTTTTAAATAAATAAACTCAGGCATAATACCAAAGATATTTAATTATAAAAAAATTAAGCATGGTGTTTATGATGATTATCATAAAATTTCGCACAAATTTTTTTTTGTTAAATACAACATTAAACAATTAGAAATTTAAATAAAACTTAGCACAAAAAAATTATAAAAAAGATAAAGAAAGTTACAGCCGACTGCTACACACGTACACACAAACATTGGCACAATAAAAATAATAATTAATTAGAAAAAACAAATAAAAATTAAATAATAAAAAGATCCGTCTTGTAAATGAGATTAAATTAATCATGTTGACTGACACACTGGTTAAATATAAATACTCGTAACAACAGCTAATATATTGCATGATAAATAAAATAAAATAACAGCATGTAAACTATGGATAATTAAAAAAATAATAAAAAACATAAAAAGCCATTGTAAATTTAAAAAAAAATATGTCAATCATTATGATGAAAAATAATTAAAACATGTTGTTATTTTATTTCGAATAAAATTATTTATACACACATTATTTAACATTGTAATTATGACGAGGTGTAGTCGGTTATAAATAATGCATAACAAAAAAAAAATTATGAAAATTATATAAACAAAAAATATAACTAAAGAATATAGATTCAAGCTCTTTTTTTTTTTTTCATTATGAGAGCTGTATTCTAGAAAATAATCGTACTAATGTATGGTGGAAAAAATCGAGGGGAGCATAGACATAAGTAGACGATTAGAAATATTAATAACAAAAAAAAATTTAAAAATTAAAAAAAAAAAAAAAAAAGGTATATAGAACGCTTGAAACGTATATTAATAACGATAATAATATTATAACTTTTTATAAATATATTTTTCCGTCGGAGTCTAGCCTAAGTAGATGAACATACACAGTTAAAATGATTACTTTATATCTCATCCGAGATATATTTAAATTATAATAATAATAATAATTATAAAAAATATTTAAAATAAAATTTAATAAAAAGGAAAAAAAAAAACGAAAAAAAAAATATATAAATATATAAATATATATAATTAAGATCTAGTGTTAATTCATCATTTTAGGCATAGTTTTAACGAGTTAAACGAAGTTGTGTACGAATTGTAAAATTCATTATTGACAATTATTATTATTGATTATTTAAAAAAATAAATAAATACGATTAAAAGATGAGTAAAAATTTTTAGTACCTAATTTTAGAAATAATAATTTAGAAGTTGAATGATATATAAATTGAAAATAAGAAAATTTAATAAAAAAAAAAATGAATAAACACAAAAGAAAGTTTTCTTGCAAAAAATTATATTATTAGATGATAATTTTACAACTTCAATTGAATATTTGTTAATTAAACGAAAGTGTAATAAAATATTAAATTTTAAAAATAATATTTGAAGTTGATATAACGTTCGATTTAATTGCGAAAAAACTTTCTCAAGTGATTGTAAAAAAAGAAAACAATAATTTTCAAAAAAAAAAACCAAAAAAAAAATGATGAAAAAATGATTATTATTATTTTTTTTTTTCGTGGATCATCCGCATTGTTTGTAAAAAAAAAAAAAAAAAATTAAGGGTGCAGATAATTCAATTATAGTAATAATAAATATCTAATTAAAAAAAAAAAAAAAAAACAAAATGATTTTGGAACTTGTAGCATTTATCAACCATAAATCATGAAAATGTATAATGTATTTTGCTTCTTCCTTATACAGTGCCGTTTACGCTATTTTTTACTGTAAAAAAAACCTAAAAGAAAAAATAAAATTTAAATAAATAAGTATATAAGTAAATAAATAAAAAAATCATTAGATTGAGCTGAAAAAAGAAAAAAAAAATATTATTATAAATCAGCCATTTGTAACTATAATTATTATTATTATTATCTTGAATGCGACTCTGGTTATTTCAAAAGAAATAAAAAAAAAAGAAAAAAACACTTGCCAATTGTTTGAATAATAAAAAAAAATTTGAAATAAAAAGAAATGAAAAAAACAAAAAAAAAAAAAAAACGAAATTTCATTTGGTTACAGTTTTTTTTTAAATTACCCTGTGAATATAATTAAATACTTGAATAATAAATGATTATTAAATTAAACAAAATTGTCGTGAGACTGGATTATTTCTTATTTTTTTTTTTTTTTAATTAATTTATTATTCTCATGGGGCTGATTCCATGACCCGCCAGAGTCGTCATTTGGGGCCTTGACTTGCATCGAACACAGTGTTCCAGTAAGTTTCACATTGCTAAAAAAAAAAACGACATTGTGCTCTCTATGTAAAATCATTTGAATAATAAGATCACTAATTTGTTCATTAACAAATTCTAATAATCATAGGTTCGACGAAAAGAAAACAAACAAAAAACAAAAAAAGATAAATCAACATAAAAAAGTTTGTCGTTTATTATTGCCACTAATTATTATAAATAATGACATAAAAAATTATATTATACAGTATACTATTTATAATAAAATGAAGAAAATTTTAAAATTAAAAAAAAAATAAATAAATAATATATATATATATAAAAAAAAAATAAATAATGCGCAAGATCGTAGTGGGCTGTAGGCTAAGTTAGAGACGTGCTCCGTCTATTATTAATTTTTAAAAATCTAAATGAAAAAAAAAAAAAAAAAAAGAACAATTTAATATAAAACAAAATAATAATATCATAATGGAAATGAAATAGTGTTTCACTATGGCTGATGTATAAAAAAAACTATTGTAAAGTAAAAAAAAAAATAGTCATACTGGCAGAAAGCCAAACTTTCAATTACACTTTTTTTAAATTCAAAATTAAATTATTAATATTATTTGAAATATAAAATTTTAATTTACATTCAATACCCAACATTCCAAATTAAAAAAAAATAATAATAATATTTATAATTATTATTATTATTAATAATACAAAAAATAAAAAAAGTAAAAATTTTTAATTACAATTAACACCAGTCCTTTGAACTCGTGATACTGCCTCTACCAGAACATACGCGAAATAAAAATAACATTGACCACATGTAATTTTATAATGAAAATTAATTAAAAATTTAAAATCCACGTCAATTATTGATATAATGATCAAAGCAAAAACGCGGATAATGATTAACGTATTTCTAAAAAAAAAATGACGTAAATAATTTTCGAATAAAATTCATATTTCGAAATAAAAATTGTCCATCATAATTTGACGAAAGAAAAATAATATACATATGCATAAAATTACATGTGGAATGGATATTTAAAAAACCAATAAAAATTTAAATAAACAACCAATAAATTATGTTAAACAAAAACCAAAAAGAAATAAAAGAAAAAAAAGCAAACATTCAAATATTTCGATGATTAAGTATTAATAATTGAATGAAAGAATTTATTTAAAAGATAATTGTGCGATTGAATTGAGTGATATTTAATGATGAAATAAATAATTTAAATAAATGATACCGAATGATTGTAAAAGTCGGAATCACTTAAACCGGCGGACTGCTGTTCATAGTGCCCTGTTATAGCGGGTTCCCTGGGCAGAGTACACTAAGAGAAAAGTATTTTCATAAGCATTTAATTATTATTATTATTATTCAATATAACAATTATTTTTGTCTTTTTTTATTTTACAATCATCAATTACTAGACTGACTAAAAAAATAACAAGGATTAATGAAATAATAATATTTGTAAATGTGTCGTCATAATGAACGATCGATCCGAGCCAATGTTTCCGCAAATAGTAACTTGTATATTAAATTTTTTTATACGACAAGATGACTAATAAAAAATTAAACAAAAAAAAAAATAAATAATAGTCAAATAATAATAATAATAATAAATTTGTAATTGATGATATTTAATTAATTTTTATTTAATTAAAAGTAATGAGAAAAAAAGCAAAAATGATCTATAGAAATTTTTGTAATTAAGGTTTAAAATGTCAACATTCATTTGTATATTATTCCTTGATAATCTCTGGCAAATTTATATGTTGTCAAGAGGAATGTAAAATATATATAATGAAAAGTAAAAAAAAAAAGCTAAATAATAATTTTAATGATAATGTTAAATACTAACGTTTAAACGTAAAAATAATCAAGTTCTCAATTTTCTCTGCCTGCGGAATCCTAATCTATTTTTCAGAATACGCTATTGTGATTATTACTATATTATATAATATTTAAGAAAAAAAAAATAAGACAAGTGAGAAAAAAAAGAAAATAGACAAATATTGTCGAATTTAAAAGGAAAAAAAAATTAATTAAAATGTTGGGGAGTGAAAAACTACCTGCAGCATTGTTTATTCGTTATTTTCAATAATTTTTATTATTTATTATGTTAATATACTGTATTAATAATTATTATCTGCATTATAACATTATATAATATTAGAGAGTGAGGCTGCCACCATTTTAATGAATTAAGTACAATATATACAATTAATTCATTAGACTTTATAAATAAAAAAAAAATATATATATATATAAATAATATTATCGAGAATAAAAAAAATAAATTGAAATACAAAAAATCATAATTCATTGATTAATTTTTTTTTAAAAAACATTTTGACGCTATGTCATATAGAGTATAAATGAGAGAAAATAATGAAAAATGAAATTTAAAAAAAAAAATGATTAATAAAGATTTAAAAAATGCATTGTACGATTGCCTCTTGTCTCGATTTTATTCGGGACCACGCTACTCATCCAGCGTGTTTCTGTACTTATTTATTTTCCACAAAAATATATTTAATTAAAATATATGAAAAAAAAATACAAAAAAATACCATTTTGCATTTTGACAATTGCGTTATTTTATAAAATCAATATAGATTATAGATTGTACGATGAAATATTAAGTTAAAATAAAAATTTGATTAGATAATAAAAATAATTTTAAAAAATATTAGTTATTTTTATTTCTAGAAATTTTTAATTGAATAAATAATTAGTCGATCAATTTTTTGATACGTTGGTGGACTTTTATAAGGCTTCAAAAAAAAAAAAAAAACAATATAATCTAGTGATAAAAAAGGGGTGAAACTCTGTTGAAGAGAAATAGTTTAATTTTTTCAATGAAATTTTAAGGATGTAATTACAGTTATATATATTTTACGTGGGAAGGAAGTACTTTTTAAAATATTAAATTGAAGAAGGAAGTGTCATTGAATCGTCAAGTTTAAATACAAAGTTATTCGAGGTAAATTAAATTAAAAATTTATTATATTTATAATTAGTTTATCATCTTTATTAAATTTTAAAATATTAATCTTGAAATTTTTATTTGAATAGACTTATATTTATAGATTGGCCAGAAAAAAAAATATTCCTCAACAAAATTTCCATGGAATTAGGCTTCTATAATGTATACAATATAATTATTTTTATTCTTTTTTTATTTTTATATTACCCTGCATATTTTACTGCAGTTCATGATTAAAAAAAAAAATTATTTCCAAATGGAGTTTTATTGAAACTATGCGACTATTATTTTAAACAACACCTGAATATTACAATCCTAAATGTTATCCTAAATTCAATTCAATTAATTTTATTTTTTTTTAGATATTAACATTCTTGGATCTTCAATCAGGTGAATAGTGTTGTTCAAGTTTAAGTTGGTTAAAAGTTTTAGATGAGGGCTACAACTCCAGTTGCCAAAATCTTCTTCATACAGACCTATTAAACAAAAAAAAATGTTTTAATAATGCATAGAATAAAAGTACGAAAAAGTGTTTGTATTATATTTACTGTGTATTGTAAGATCACATGAAATTGAAGTAGTAGTATTGACTGTGTATTTATTTGAATTGTTGGAAATGATGGATCCATTCGGATGACTCCACAAGCAATAATCAATTTGATGACCTCCAATTAAATCATTTTTAAATCTTTTCAAGTAATTTGATATTTCACAATGAAGAACTACTTGTTTTATTGTTGTTTCATTTTTTTGTTGACTAGTTTCGTTAATATATTCAATATGAGATCTAACATAAAAATCTGTTGAGGTAAAGAAAAAATATTAAATTTATAAATACAATATAATTTCTGTAGTAATCATTTTGCTGAATAAAAATAATCCTACTTCTGACTTCAACAGAGAAAAAGTATTCAATAATTGTGCTTCCAATGTTGCTTTCATCAAAAGCTAGTTGACATTTCCAAGTTCCATTGTGATCTAATATGTTTGCATTTGTTACGAGCATCGAACAATTACCTGCTTCCAATGCACTCTTGTCAGTTATGTGTGTTACTTGTTGAGTTGAGTCTTGAATTCTACAAAATAAAAGTGGTCTATTGTGGGAACAATTTACCTGCAATTCATGTAAAAAATTAAATTAAAAATACAATATAAAAAGCTTGTTTTGTTATAAATATTAATTTTTATACCAAAAAATCATCTCCATGTTTTACAAAGTGTCTTTTCTTTCCATGCATATCTGGTATTTTATTATATTTTTTTATTGCTTGAAAATTACTTTGCAGAATTATTGTTCGATTGATAGTAAAATTTCCATAATCAATTGAAATCTCTTTTATGACATAATTATTTTCTAATGATCGAGCTATTTCAAATTCACACTCATTGAGATTATCATTCATCTCGTAGTTTTGATTCAAACAAATCGTATTCCTATAAATAATTCAACTATTGTTTAGAAATTTTGTTTTCTCCAAATGGTAAAATGTAAATTACCTTTTGACTCGATGAATTTTCGGTTTAAATTCTTCAATAACAGTTCCATTAGTTGACAAAATCAAACATTTTTTCGGGTTTTTTTGTATATTATATACTGACATACTAGAATTTTCAGTTGTCATATCTACAACAATCTTGACACGAGTTGAATCTATGCAAATAAAAATAAATTATGTATAAAAAAATGTACAATGAATTTAAAATAATTGAATCATCTTTACCCCAAGTTGTGACGGAATAAAATACTGTAAGCTCAGGATATACAGGATCTTTTGATGAAACATTGTGGTAGTATAATTTCCAAGTACCATTGTCAATTATTGACACGTTTTTATATAAACCTTTTCGTTCCAGCAACCCTGTGGACACTGATGACTTCTTTGTGTAATCGGTCTCTATTAAAGTACCATTTGGCATTTCAATAACAACCCCCAATTTGTCTTGAGATATATTTTTCGGTACAATATTTGTTAGCCAGAATGGAAACGTTGATCCTTCAATAGCCAGTATATCATGACAACTTCTACGTGATGCTGCTTTGAATGGACCATCAAATAATTTTTTTGGATACTGAAATGATACTATGAGCGTTTTAAAATTATACATTTTATAAGTTTCATTTTTTCTTTTGAGAATGCAGTCATAATATCCAGGATATTTGGCATTAAAAAAATAACCATAATCGTTTTCGTAATTAATTCGACGATAAAAATTATCATGTGGAAGAGCACTATGATTGTATTCTGGTAATTTTATCTGGAACAAATTATTCATAATTTAAATTCACATAATCAACATGGTTTAGTATAATTTTTTCTCCTTTTTCAAATTATAAAATTACCTTTCCTGTTTGTCCATCTCTAGCATCAAATTGACATGTAAATTTCGATATTGTACTGTTCGTTTCGGCATTTAATCTTTCCATTTTAATGTACGCTGGTCCTCGTATTATCGGCAGTACACGTGTTCTTGGAATTTGAAGTAGAGGATGCTGTTAAAATTAATTGTTACATTATAAAGATTGCACTCTTTAGTTCATCTTGAAATATTTTTTTTTCATATATTTTGTAAATGTTCAAGTGGGATAAATAAAATCACGACTTACTCTTCTATTTATCATACGAATATTAAATGTATCTACTTGTTGAAATGGTTCTTTTGATGATTCATAATACGTTCTAATTTCCCATCTTTCATGCAACGGATGTATCAATTCATATTTTCCAGTATCAAAGTACTGATCTCTCATTTGTTTTATCTTGAATTGACAACTTCTGTTATTTCCAGTAAACACAAATTCATGAAATGTATTTGGATAAATTTCATAAACTGTTTTGTTCGGATAATAAGAATCAGCTTCTGTGGCATTTTCTGGCTTCAGAATATCATGATAATGAATTGCTAAACATTTAATTACTCGTCCAATTACTTTTTTTGGTCTCAGTGTAATTGGATTATCATTGTAACATGAAATGTTGTGAGTAATATTTTCTTCTGATACACATAAAAAACAAAAATATATATTATTATTGTAAACTTTTTCATTTTATTATGATAAATAAATTTAGAAATACCTGTGTCATTCTTATACTCAAAGTGATCATCTGTTGAATGACTGATATTTTCCTGTAAATGAAAATTAGATAAAAATATATATTTAAAAAATAAATTATCTTTTGTAAGTGTAAATAAATATGCCAATACTTTTGGGGGAATTGTTAAGTAAAATTCTTGATATTTATAGCTGTACACGGCTTCTTGATGTTCACCAATATCACTCGTAGTATTAACGATCCAATGTCCATAAAATTCTTTTGGAAAAGGTGAAATTGTGAATGAGCATGATGCATCATAATCCAAAAATTCAAAATACTTCATCACACTCTGATCTTTTTGATTCAATTGACAATTTTTTAGTTCCATTAAAGTGTAACTTGCAATTAGAACTCCATTATCAGAATATTGAGATGCTTTGCAACTGTATAGAAAACCTAGTTTTGTTTCTTTTTCAACTCTTATATCAACTGTGTCATTAATATCGACAAACATTGTAATTTCTTCACCTGCAATTTTTGAAAATGAAATAAATAAAAATTACAAAATATTAACGTACAACGCTAGCAAAATTTTTGGAGCGTGGCCTAAATCCAGCTCCTATGCTTTAACACAGGAAATATTCATGCTTGACAAGTGATTTTCGTATTATAAAAAGAACAGTTGTCATTGATAATTATAAGAGAGAGATAGATAGAATTATATGAGTAAGTGTGTTACATTATCTTTTTTTAAAAAAAAATAAAAACGGGTATCAGAAATTTGAGGCAAATATTTCCTGGCATAGACTAAGTGCGATTGTTCACATCATGGTTCTATGCTAGATTATATTTGCCCCAATCACAGAATGCTAATCAAATCCTCTTTTTGTTTGTAAGATAGTTCAATAAGATAGATAATAAAGGTCTTAATGAGTTTTGAACTCGAGACCATGAGCGCTGTAGGCAGGGCTTGATATTTTTGATTACATGATTTTTTTTTCATTTATCGTTATTATTTTTCAATGTCAATAAATGTAATTTTTTTTTACATTAAAGTACAACGCTAGTAAACTTGATGGAATGAGGATGTTATGAAATTTTGAGATTAGACAAATGAAATATTAACGCATCTTAATGTGCCCTTAGAATTATAGGTATTGGTATTCGTTTTTTTTATATTAATTATTAAAGTCAGCCTGTTTTAGAGAGGTTATACATGGCTTTTATGGGAGCAAGTGTAACAAAATAATTTCGAACATAAATAAATGTGGTGAAACGGAATGACAAATTTCCCAAAAACTACTGGATTATAAAAAAAAAATATCAAGTTTTTTTTTATACCAATATTATTGTGGCAACCCGTATTAGATTTTCTGTAATTATAAAAACTATCCACAAAAAAATAGATAATTTCATCAGGTTTTTCACTGTTTATCACCATCAGTCGAACAACATAATGAACACAATTCAGTGTTTTTTTTAAAAATACGATTATAAAATTTTTTTTTATGGAAAAATGATTTGTTATGGTATAAAATAATTATACTGATCAAAATATACCTATATAAATAATGATTGATTTCATACAAAAAAAACTAGTTGAAAATATTTTTTTTAATTTTTTTTGGGTTGTCACTTTATTATTTAAAAAGAAAAAATAAGTTTTCATCAGTACGTTTGAATAAAAAAACAAAAATTAATATAAATTATATACTAGATGATTGAGTAATTATTTTTAGATGAATTTTTTTTTTTCAGTCAATGAGTCTTCAATTTTTTTTATATTCATTATATTCATTATATCTGTTATTTATAAAATGTTCAACGCAATGAAACTAAAAAATAAAACATAAAATTATATAATTTAATTGTTTTTCTCTAAAAATACATTTTATTTCAATGATTCTATTTGGAAATAAAATTTATTATTAATAACATTTAAAGTATTTCTCCGTTTCAATAACTCGATCCGTAAAATAATTTATTCGGTATTATAATTTAATATTCGTCGCGGCATATAAATAATTACATCAATTTCCATAATTGTATTGTGAAAATATATTATCTCTATTTGTTTATATAATATGATAAATAAATAAACATACCATATGCGTATTTGTGCAACAAGTTGAGAACCACGATGAATAAAAACCACTTCATGTTGTTGGCTGCTCAGGTGAGACTGTTGAACTGATCATAAATTTTATAATTTTTCTGGACACACCAACAAGACCAAGCTCACTTCTCTATTCTCAAATACTTACACATTGTCATTACTGATAACACTAGTGGTTTAAAAATAAAATCTTGTCAGGTCAAATTGTTTTTATGTTTTCTTAATTTTTAAAACCAATCCTATTATTATCGACAATTCTGAAAACTTTTTCTAATCGTTATCAGAACATTAGGAGAAAAATAAACTTTTTTATTTTTAGTTTTATTTATTTTATTTCTAACTTAAAAATAATATTCAACGTCAATAAATAAGTACAATGAAATTTTTATTTTAATTTCAGCAACTTAATTTTTGCATTGTTTGAGTACATTAACATATTCATTGATTGACCATCAACAAAAAAAAAAAAATAAATAAACAACAAAATAGAGTGTCAGTAGAAAATTAAATCGAGAAAAAAAAATTAATAATCTTACAAAATTATTTAAAAAAATGTTTGATTCGAGAAATTTTTTTTCATTATAATTATTTTAATATCAAACATATATGTTTGGCTCTGCGAGTGTTCTTGCAGACAATATTCGTGAAGCTTGGGCATTTTGTTGGTTGGATGGTAACGATGATGTTCGTTGTCTTGGCTGACTTGATGATCTTGCTTGACGGTGCTGACTTGCTGATCTTGCTCGACCTCGTTGGCTCGCTGCTCTTCGTCTTCTTCTTGACTGTCTTAGTTTCTCTCTTTTTCTTTTTTCTAATAATTCTTTCAATTTTTTTATGTTGAAATACAAACAAGAGCATAAAACAACAAGTAAACAAATAATTAAAACTAGAAAAAATATATGAACTCCAATTTCTTTTTTTGGAGGATGGTATACTTCATTGGGCAATTCAATGTCCTGACAAATTGGTTGATCAACACTGTCAGTAATGTTAACGCAACATCTCCATTTTCCATAATCTGATTCATCTTCATATTCTTTCCAATCTTAAATTGACAATATAAATATAAACATTAGTACAAATTGCATTTAATCATCATATACAATACAAGTATACTTACAATTAAATCGAAGTTCACATACAGAGTTGTTTTTTCGAAGAACATAATGTATTTCATCAGGATCATCAATTGCAAAATTGTTATTATTACTATTGATTTTCATCCATTTACAACTAATCATATCTGCTTCAACTGTTGGAGATATTCGACAATCAAGACCAGGACCAGTTGATGCAATTTGATCTTTGGAACTGTACAAAGTAATGTCACGTTTAATCTCTGTAGTAATTGTATAATCTAAAAAGAGACAAATTACCAGTATTTTTATAAAAATATTATTTATTATTTATTGGATAATAAAAAAATTGTGTACTTTTGAGTAATAACATTTCCGAATGTTTAGAAAATTGAATTGTATAACGTAAGCTTAAGTTGGTTGCAAGTTTCAGATGAGGGCTACAACTCCAGTTACCAAAATCTTCTTTATACAGGGCTGTGAATGAATAACAACAATTGATTCAATTAATTATCCATGAATTATTATAATATTATAAGAATTAATTATAATATATATGAAGAAAATATTACAGTGTATTTGAAGATCACAAGAACATGAGGTAGTAGTTTTGATTGTGTATTTATTTGAGTCTTCAGAAATGATGGATCCATTTGGATGATACCACAAACAATAATTAATTTTATCATTTCCCATTAAAGAACTCTCGTATCTTTTTGGGAAGTTTGATATTTCACAATGAAATACTACTTGTTTTATAATTGTTTTATTTATCATTGTTACATTTTCGTAGATATATGTTACATCATCTGATTTCATGTGATAATCTGTCAGAAAAAAAAATATATATCAAATCAAACCTTTTCAATTTTCATCAACAGTATATAATTACCTCTGACTTCTAGGTAAAAATTATATTCAAGAAAAGTGCTTCCTACAGTGCTTTCGTTGAAAGCTAGTTGACATCTCCAAGCACCATGATGTTCAAATATATTTGCATTTTTAATAAACAACGAACAATTACTTTTCTCTAATGCAAATTTATCAGTTACTTGTGTAACTTCTTTAGTTGGAGCTTGAATCCTACAAAATTCAAGTGATCTATTGTGCGAACAATTTATCTGAAAATTATTTTTAAAACAAAACATTTCATATTAAGCTTTGATTGTTGGTTTAAAAAGTATATACAAAAATTAAAAAGTACATACTAAAAATTCTCTGTCATATTCTACAAAATAATCAAATTTTTTTTGAACTTTTTGAATATTTCCAATATTTTCTTGCAACATTATCGTTCGATTGATTGTAAAATTTCCATAATCCATCGAAAGTACATTCATCCCATAATTATTTTCTAATGATTTATCAATTTTAAATTCACATTCACTAAGATTATCAATATTTTCAAATGTAAAATAGTTTTTATTGTTGTCAGATGATCTAAAAATAAAATGTATTAATTTCTTAAAAACTCAATTTTTCTAAAAATAAAAAATTATATATACTTATTAATTTCGTGGACTATTGGTTTGGATTCGTAGATAACTTTGCCATTCATTGACAAGAAAAAACATTTTTTTGGATTTTTCTGTATGTTGTACAATAAGACACGATGGTTTTCTGTAGTTGTATCCACAATAACGTGTACACGATTTGAATCTATTTCAAATAATAAAAACAGTGAATTTAGATTATCAAAAAATATTATTTTCATAATAAATTTATTATTGAAAAAAGTTTGGTCATCTTTTATTCTTACCCCAAGTTGTGATAGAGTATAAAATTTCTATGAAAATACCGTCGAAGGTAGAACATCTGACTTTCCAATCACCATTGTCAATAATCGTTAGATTTTTTTTCCCAAATACATTTGACTGTAGTGATGACCATAACGATCGCTGAGTAGATTTAAATGTACCATTTGGAAATTCAAGAAAACAGTATTTTGAACATTCTCCTTTTGTAAACACTGATCCTTCAACAGCTAATATATCAAAATACATGAAATCATGATCAATTGAACAATCAAAAGATTGTAAAGGTGGAATCAATGAATGTCCAATTATTTTATTCTCAAATGTTGACGTGTTAAATAAGAAATACAACATATCACTTACAAAATGTGAATTTTTCATTATTCCCTGCTGGCAATAATAGTTTCCAAAGTATTTCAAATTCACGTATTCATACTGATCAGAAGATAAATTATTATCTTTTGAATCGACAAAGTTAAGAAATGAATTGTCTTTTTTTGTACTACTTATATTGTAAACGTCAGCTATTATCTAAAAATTAATCATTATTAATCATAATAGTAAAAAATTGATTGTCTTTGAATCTCTTACTTTTTTTGTTTTTGGATCGATAGCAAAAAATTCACATTCAAATGTTAAATTATTTGTAAATAATCGGTATTTGAAACTGAAATAAGTGCCTTGCTGAATGTTTAATTTTTTATTTAATGGTTGGCTATATGGCTGTTGAAATAAATCGTAGTTTAATATTTTTATTATTATAATAATAATTAAATAGATATTAATATTTTAATTTTGATAAATATATTATAGTCTTTTACCGCTATGTTATAAATATGAAATTCGTCAAATGCAATTGATAGTATGTCTGTTGGCTGTTCTGCTTCACGAAAATAATAAGTTTTAATTATCCATTTGTCACAATCGTCATCAATATATTTTACTTTGAAAATTTTCAATTGACAATTTCTCTCGTTTTTAGTAAAAATAAACTTGTCACTTGGATTTAAATGAATTTCACGTTTTTTTAGGCCAAACATTTCACGTAATTCATCGTATACATCATCATTTAATTCATCAATAAATTTATCATCATTTTCTTGATAATAACTTAAATAAATTTCATCGATTACCAATTTACTATAAGGGCCTGAACAGGCATAATGAAGTATGTGACATCTTTTAACTTCTCCATATACTTTCTTCGGTCTCAGTGAGATTGAATTATTTTCGACACTCATTAAAATTGAAAAAGAGGACATTTTTCTAAATAAATACTCGGAGTTTAATCTTTCTTTATTTGTAAAATCAACATTATTCAGATGCTAAAACAAAATTAATGAAATATATTTTTTTCAATATGTGTTTTCTTATAAATATTTTATATAGAATAAATAATTACCTTTTGTGGTGGTGGTGGTGGTGATATAAAAAATTCTTGCAATTGAGTTTGTTGCTCGTCATTTTTATCTGTATAAGTAGTATTAACAATCCAATATCCATAAAAACGACTCTCAAAAGGTGATAATGAAAATGAACATGATTTATAGTAATCCATTATTTCAAAATATTTTCTAACATCATTATTATATGTCATGCTCCAATTACCATTTTCGATAAATACGTAAGTTTCTTGAGGCCGTTTGTTTACATCATACAATCGTGTTTGACAGAACTTTATCGTACTTCTAAATATACTGTCAACTTTGAAATCAACTGTGTCATTTACTTTGGCAAAAATTGTCCTTGGATCGACTGTAAATTTTTTTTGTTTACATATTTTTTTATTTTTTTATACCAGAAATTAACCACAGTTTAATGATTTTATATTTAATAATAATAATTTTATTTTTAATAATATATTTATATAGAATATTGATGACTCTAATGACTAAAATAAATTTTATAGTTTTTGAAAAATAAAATTAGTGCGTTATAATAATTCACGTCGTTAATTAAATTGAAAAAATAGCTTTTAATATATATTTTTTTTTAAAGTTACGCTTGTTATCTGTTATCAAAAAATTCAATAATTTATTTTTATGATATTTTATTTCTTAATTAGTTTTAATTTTTCTATTTAATTCAATTATCTACAAATTAAATCATTGAAGTCTTTTTATTTTTGTCATCACTGATGACTTATAAACAATATAATATTCTTAATTGAAAAATAATGTTCTTTCTAATTTTGATTATTTATTATTATTTTTGTAATTAAAAAAAACATATGAATAATTATTTTATTAAATAATTCAACATACCATTCGTATAATCACCAACTGCATATTGATGCAACACATTGACCACTGCAAAGAACAAAAACCACTTCATCGTGATGATGTGGTTCCTCAAAAAAGACTAAAAGTTTTTCATATTAATTTTCAAACAGAACATAGATTATTTTAATATATTTTCAAACACTAACACCTTGTCATCACTGATAACAATATTTCTTTAAAAATAAAAAGTTGTCATGTATTGTTTTTTTTTTTTATTTTATCAAATTTGTTTTTCATATTTTATTTTTTAATTTCAAAAGCATATTATTATCGAAAATTCTGAAAACTTTTTCTAATCGTTATCAGAAAATTAGGAGACAAATAAAAAATTTTATTTTTAGTTATATTTATTTAATGTTTTACTCGAAAAATAATATTCATTGTCAATAAATGAGTACATTAATATTTGTATTTTTAAAATTTTAATCTCATCAATTTTTATGATGATTGAGAACTACAATTGAACATTTATTTCAGTTTTTAAACAAAAAAATAATAAACAAATCGAAATATTAATACAAAATTAAAACTAAAAAGAAATGATAATCTTAAAAAATTATCTGAAAAGATATCTAATCACATATTAGTCTGTTTACAAAAACATTTTTCAGTTGCTGCCAATATCAAAAAAAAAAAAAAACAAGTCACCAAATTAGACAATGAGAAAATTTCATGAGATAATTCCAAGCTTGGTTTTTTTATATAATAAAATATAAACAAATACTTTCTGGTTTTTTTTTCATTTATTTTTATTCACCCTTAGCACATAATATTTAATCATAATTAAAAACTAATAAAATCCTATCATATAAAAAAGTACAAATATTTACAAAATCCATAAAAAAAAAAGAAAAAAAACATATTTTATTTCTTAAAAAATTGTTGGACATTTTGTTTGATTATTATTTAATTATTATTCAAAATTTTTTTGGATTTGTTATATATGATTCGTAATGTTGTTTTAATGAATTTTAAATTCGTTACATATCATCACCGAGAGTATAAATGACTAGATATTGGGATGAACGACCGAATATATTTGAGCGTTCAATACGAGTATAATGAGCCAGGTAAATGCAAATTTTTATTAAACCAAAAAATAGTAAAATAAAATAAAAAAAATATATATGAATATCATTTTGATGTGTGAAAGTATTCATATATTCAATGACATTTAATGGAAATCTAAAAATATGAATACCCATTATTATTTAATCCATAGAAAAATTGTTTCTCTACATTGAAAATACGTTGTAAAATTTTATCTTTCACATTGTTTGACATTATCATACTGCATACACTTTTACTACCACTATTTGTTATTATTAATTATATTTATTTTATTTCTATATTTACGTATGATATTATCGGCAATATTTATAAATTATTCATGATAAATTTTCATTTAACAAATGTTTACTGATATTTAAAAAAAAAAACATTTTTCTTAATTTCGAAATGAATATTTCACTCAATCGTTGAGTATACTGAGTTTATCATTAATTTATGCTAATGGTTTTGTGGATTTTAGAAGCATTGAATTATTTATTTTCGTACTTTGGCAGCCGATCGATTAAATCATGTGCATTATTACATTTTTAATTCACTCGTTGTGTTTTTTTATCAATTTTTATTTCTTTATATTTCGATTTGTAAAATATTTTCATACGTTTTTCTATTAATAATAATTATCATACAATTGATAATTAATATTCACATTATTTCAATTAGAATTTACAAAATTATTGAATGGTTTTTTTATCGATTAAATTATGTTTATTGGTTCTGTTTAAAATCGATAATTTTGGAAGTTTTTTTCGCTTATTAAAATCAGTAGGAAGAACGATATTTTTTATCTAAATTAAAATGGTTCAATCAATTATATATTTATATTAAATTGTAAATATATTTTTTTTAATTTCGAAACAAAAACTAGGTTTTATCATTGCCGGTATATACAAGTACATTTTTTATTTTTTTTTTTATAAATCTCTTGGGAGAGATCAATCACTCTTGTCTTTCTATTTTCGAATACGCGAATTTTTTAAATCGTTATATAGCTAGAAAAAAATAATATATAACCATGAGATATTTTAATTTACTTTTTGTTATTTAAATTATGATATGGACTGTACTTTGATACTTTGTGATATTTAGTATACTGTATAATAAATTTTCAAAAATTTATTTCGTTGTTTGTTGATTGAACTTATATCTAATAAACTACCTTGTTATAAATCTACATCAATTAAATAAAATAAATATATGTTTACATGTTTATATTTAAAAAAGTCTTGGCTCTTTTTATTTTTTAAATATTTGATGAGAGCATTCACGATAATAATTACTAATAATACGCAAACATTTTTAACAGACAGAGGCAGTGTCATTTAGCTGTTGCGATGATGTATCAAGTAATTGATGATTTAATCAAAGTAAAATATAAAATAAAAAAAAGAAAAACAATAAATCACCTTACATAGAACTATCTGCTACAATTTCACCTATCTTCATGACAATTTCATCAAATGTTGGCCTTTCACGTGGATCATTTGACCAGCATTTATCTTGTAATTGTTGTAATTGAGATGGTGCTGCTTTGTGTGCTTTCCAATTTAATGTATGTGTTTTTAAATTTGATAATACTGTATCGTCATTTAATTTAATAAATGGCAATTCAGCATGATTAAATATTTCCCAAATAAGACATGAAAATGAATAAACATCACTTTTTGTTGAATATTCATCTTCATAAACAGCCTCATATGGTAACCATCTTAATGGTATAACTTGATTACGATGTTTTGTATATTCCATTTGATATGGTTCTTTAGTCATACATGATAATGATATTTTAAGTGTTAAATTACTTGATATTAAACAATTTCTTGCTGCAATATCTTTATGTACTAATCTATTATCAGCAAGATGTTTTAAACCATTTGCAGCATTATTTGATAATGTTAATATTTGAGCAATTGATAATTGTGGTGGTGTACGTTTAACATCAATATTATCATCTTTTTTAGATGCTATTAAAAATTGTTTTAAATCACCCCAATCAGTAAATTCAATAATCATATAATCTGGTTCAATTTCACGACATAAACCAATTAATTTAACAATATTTTCATGATTTAATTTATTAAGTAAATCCAAATGTCTTTTAAATTCTTGTAATATTAATTCATCTTTTGTTATTAATAAACTTTTAACCATAACAAGTTGTTCTTTTTCATCATTTATTTGATATTTTGTTGAATATATTTCACCAAATTCACCACGTCCAAGTGGTTTTAATTCTTTTAAATTTTTACGTGATACTAATATTTTATCATAACTATTTTTTGATTTTTTACTATGATTACTACTTTGACTTTGTGCTGTATCACCACCATCACTACGATGTGAATACATTAAATTTCATTTAAACAAACTCACATATGATACATCAACATAATATAAACAATCATCTCATAAAAAATGAAAATAAATTTTTTGAAATAAATTTCATTCAATTTTTTAAATAATTATATTTATTTAAATTATTATTATTATTTAAATAATATATTTTCGGGTATTTTATGGTTTTTTAAAAATATTATTGTTTATAATTTATTTTATTATTGTTTATAAAAATTATTAATTGATAATTTGAATTGAAAAAAATAAAAATTAAATTTTTTTTTTTTGTTTTTTTTTTTGTCAATAAAAGCTCCATTTATTTAAATAATAATAATTATTATCATTTGAAAATATATTTTCAGGTATTTTATAGTTTTTAAACATATTATCATTTATAATTTATTTTATTATTGTTTATAATAATTTTTTTTGAAAAATCAATGTCAATGAAAAAAATTATATATATAATTAAAAAAAACATTCATTTTTGTAAATAAATTTCATTCAATTTTTTAAATAATTATATTTATTTAAATTATTATTATTATTATTTAAATAATATATTTTCGGGAATTTTATAGTTTTTTAAAAATATTATCATTTATAATTTATTTTATTATTGTTTGTAACAATTAGTAATTTTAATTGAAAAAATTAAATTTTTTTTTTTTTTTGTCAATAAAAGCTCCATTTATTTAAAAAATAACTATTATTATTATTTAAAAATATATTTTCAAGTATTTTATAATTGTTTATAATAATTTTGATTAAAAAAATTACATTTTTTTTTGAAAAATCAATGTCAATGAAAAAAAAATAAATATAAATAAAAAAAATATTCATTTTCGAGTTTTTTCATTAATTTTGTATGCATTCAATCGTAAATGAGAGATGAAAAAAAAATATATAAATAACTTGAAAGAAAAACCACCGAAAATGAGACTCGCAAGGAAAAAAAAAAAAAAAAAAAAAATTTGTAAGTACATGTTAGTGCTCTCAGTGTTAATATGTGTGAGTAAACACCAAGTACGTTGGTGATGAAAAAAAATAGCAAAAAGAAAATCAATAAATAATGAAAATTTATTAATCAAAAATTTTTAATTTGCATAGGGGAATGAAAGAATATTAAATAACGTGTGCACAGTAGTTTTTTTTTTAAATTTTTTTTATTTTCTTGGAGCAGATAAAAAGGGAGGATGATAAAAAGAGGGGTTTGTCGAAAAAAAAATAATATAAAAGAAGGAAAAATAATACGAATTTGAACTGTATATATATATTTTTTAATTTATATTTTCCTCTGTTTGTTATTGAAACCATTTTACTGTAACAAACATCAACTTCAGTATCAAGAAATTTTTTTTTCCTACAAAGATTTGAGTGCAAAAGCACGATGATTGTATTTCATCATTGTCCTTTTTATCTTTTCAATTTTATTTCTATTCAATATTTTTTTTTATAAAAATATATATTTTTTCAAGTCTAATAAACTTTATTTTATCTTGCATTATTTGTCCAACAACAAACACAACAATTCACATTGTTAAAAAATCATTTGTATTATATTTTTTCTTCTATTAAAATTTTTTTTCAACAATTTATTTAAACTGCCATCAAAAGAATTAGTTAAATCCTTTAAAAGCCCTGATTTTTTATTCAATTTATTATTATTTTTTGATCAAACAGATGAAATAATAAATAGCATTAAAAAAAAATTCAAATAATAAAAAAAAAAATAAAAAAACTACTGAATTTTTTTAATTTAAATAAATTCATAACTAAAATAAAAATTCCATGAATATGAAATTATATATTAAATTATCAACCGGATATATGTTTGAGTTGATATAAAAAAAAAAAAAATAAAAAAATTCATCGGACTGTGACAATGTAATGAGACCGATTTTCCTGCAATTTTTGCAAGGGTGATAATACGACATTGCCAAGTAGAAAAATAAAAAAAGTAACTTCCTCATTTATATATGCTCACCCTTGTGTCATCTTATACATATTTGTACATAGCTTTTACATGCATTCATATATATCAAACACATATATAGCCCATCGTGTCTGTCTCGAGTCACAAGTTGTTCTCAAGGGTGACTTGTATATTATGCGAGTCTAGAAGTGAAGATTCCGTGACGTTTGACTGTCTGCTTTTTGCATATACATCTTCATATAACCCCATACACATATGTCCTTAATTTTACATTAAAAAAAAATAATAAAATGCATTATTAATTAACTAACAATACATTTTATTAAATTTTTTTTAAAATCACAATTTCGATAAGAAAAAAATTCGATTTTTCTTTACGAAAGATTTTTCGATTTTTTTTTTTTTTTTGTAAAATAAAGTTTAAAGGGGTAGTTTGAATACAGTATTATTTTGAATTTTTTATTGTTGCTATTTTATGATTTTTTTTGTATTGTTATTTTGTTTTTTTTTTTGTAAATGGAGTTTTTTTTTTTTTTTTTTTCGATTTTTAACAACCATCAAATGGAGAAAATAATTTTTTAGAAAAAGTAAAAAAAAAAAAACTACATGTAGTTGAAAAAAAAGAGAATATATGTATTTTTTTTTTTTTTTTTTTTTTTTTGTCTTTAGTTTTATTTGCTTTCACTCCTTTTTTCCTCTTTGGATACTTGGAGGGTAGTTTGAGGGAGTTTCTCGCACACGCCATCGTTGCTATGGTAACATATATATATAGAGTATGCGCGAAAGTTGATAGACACTTGGGGGGATAAAGGGGCAATAAAAAAAATAGAAAAAAAAAAAGAAAAAACCAAGAACCACGGTCGATGCGAACGCACCATAAAGTTTTATGGCCCTCTAGAAAACTCCAGGGGCCAGACGTGCACACCCGCGTGATACTACTCTTTGTATATATAAAATAAATTTTTTTTTTTATTTTCTATATAAAAAAAGTATATGATTGATTGATTTTTTAAAAGGTATTAGTTTTTTTATAAAATAGAAAAAATTTATTTCAAAATTAACACTAGAATGAAAAATATATATTTTTTTTTTTTCTAATTATAGAAAATTCATAAAGTTGTTTGATAAAAATTGATTATCACAATTTTTTTTCGAATTTTTATTATATTTTTATTATTCGATAAAAAAAAGGATATTTCTTTTTTTTTTTTTTTTGATTATTTTGCCACAGGGATATACAGGTTTGATATGAATAAAAAAAAAAAATAGTCGACACGGAAATTCGTTTATTTTTCAAATCATTTGGGAGTTGAAAATAAATTGAATAAAATTGACAGAGTTGTGAGTAGATATATAAAAAAGGTGATAACAATGAGTATGAAATTTTATAAAAATTTTATTAATACTAAAATTTTTTTTTATACTATCAAAATATACATAGTATGTAAAAAAAAAATAATGAAGTTTCATATTTTTCGAGTTTACATTTATTTTTTATATGGTAATTTAATATTTAGCTCAAATATGAAAATTTAACGATTGAAAAAATGTCGGGAAAGTACTATTAAAATTAATTTTGAATAAAAATATTGATTAAAGTTAAAAAAAAAAAATGTTAACTCAGCATTTAGCAAAAAATTAAATTAAAAAAAAACTGATGATTTAATATTTTTATCATTACAACAGCTATTTTTTATTAAACAAAAAATAAATGTAAAAAATTTTCCTATTATAAAATAAAGTACACTTGACCGCTATTTGTTCGTGATGTGATTGGTCAAAAATTTTTAGTATTTGTTTATAACTAATATTTTATTATTTTGTTTCTCATAATAACACGTTGTTACGTGTTGTTGTTCGGTTGCTACGTTTGTTTATTTTCGGCAATTAATTTATTTGGATTGTGTCGTTCCTAGATCAAAAGTTATATTGAAGCTTTTTATTAAGATCTATATATTCACATTTAATAGAAAAGTATAATTTTATTTATGAATACAAATAACACATATATAACTTAATATTTGAATAAAAAAAAAATTAGTGTGGTTACTACATTTATCAAGAACGTCATCATATTTATTAATATTACTTAATAAAAATAATATATTGATATTCAAATATTGTATAAAATATAAATATTTATCTAAATAAGTCAACATAAGTAGAACAAGTTAGTAAGTGGTTGTTCCACGTGATTGCTAATTATATTTTTTCATCAAATATAATAATGCTGTTTTAATAAAAAGCTGTAATATGAATTCGATACTTTGATCGAGCAACGACGCAACTGAAATGATTTAATGATTGTTTGAAATTTAATGAAATGATATTTCTGTTCATTACGATAATTAATATTGATTATAAAATTTGTTATAAAAAATTATTCACAAAATGGATAATGTAAAGCATAAATGATAATCGGTCAGTATGAACTATCAGGCAAGCTCGTGGTTAAGAGAGTCAGGGCATCGTTTTGCGGTGCTTGTAGTCTTGGGTTCAAACCCGGTGTTACGATTTGAATGCGGTTTTCTATCACTCGAATGCCATTGAATTTTGCGTAATGTCTTTGATCAATTATATTAGTCTGCGTAAAGTCTTTGATCAATTATAATCTTTTCTACTATCTCGTTCGCATAAGTGTTTCATTTCAAGGATGAAGAACCTGGCGTATGGAACAAATATCTCCTTGGCAAAGAACGAGTAATGATAGCCTCTTTCCTGGTTCTCTGCTCGGAAATATTTGTCCCAGACGCCAAAATATCCTTTTGCAATTTCCAATTTAATAATTTTAATGACTTAGTTTTTTTTTTCAATATTAACAACAGTTTTGTTGTCAAGTATTCCTCCAAAGAGTAGTCTAAAAAATATAACAAACATAGTAACGCACATATAATCATAACGACACAATGAGTATCATCAAATGTCAAAAATTTATGATAAATAAATATTCTATTTATTAATTTATTCCATTTATTAAATTTTATCCTTATTTTCATTTGACTTTTTTAATATTTACATTCCAAATATTGTATTGAATGTTTATTCATTTGATTTATTTATTCGATTGATTATTATATATTATTAACAAGATAATTATTACATTTCTTGGATAAAATTTAGTAGTATACTAGTAGTTTAAAATTTATAACAAATGCTAATTAATTATTTAAAAATTTTTAAACATTGTATTTATTTATAAAACAATGTATGAAACATAACAAAAATATGATTTATTTAAATCGAAATTCGTCATTTATTTTATTGTAATTTTACTGTCTTTTTTTTTATTTACATTAAAAAGGGAATAAATATTGGAAAAAGTATATTAGATATGATAAAAAAATATCAAATTATTTGTAGTTTGCTCGATCATCAGTTGAGATATTAATTGTATGACTGACAAGATAAAATTACTGATCATTCTCGACAGATATATAAAACCTGACTCGAACAAATATTTATCCACAAAGACACACATCGGTCACTTGTCAAGAGTCTTTATCCAAAAAAAAAAATAAACTAAATAAACATTAAAAATTAAAATGTAAATAAAAAAAAATATATAAATAAATAAAGCATGAATGATTCAAAGAATCACTGCACATTACGATCGCAATTAACATCAAAGACATCCTCAAAATGTTTACACACATGAACCAATATACACTAATACATCCATGAAAATATACGAAGTTTAAAATACCAGACTTGGCCATTAAAAAAAACATAAAAATACTTCAATTATTTTAATTGCAAATGCACAGTTGTTGCAAGCTTCCAGCACATAACAAAATTAAAATATGATTGAAAATAAAAATTACATACGTATACATATGTAAATAAAGAGAAAAAAATTGAAAAAAAAAATTTGAGCTTTGTCGAAATAAAAAAATAATTATATTTTATACACATGTGTTATGTTATTATTATTATTTTCAGTCAATTTTTATTATTATATAGCTAAAGTAGAAAAAGCTCTTGTTAAAAAGAAAAAAAAAATTTGTGTAATGCACACCTTGAATTAAAATAATTATTACTTCAAGCCATTCAAGCTGATTCTTGAGTTTAATATTTTTTTGAAATTCATTATTATTTTTTTGCACACTTTAATAAACATTAGCAAAAAATGTTACAAGTTTCATTACTGTAATTAGTTTTTCATCTAATAATTTGTTTCGTTTTTTTCTTTGATAATTTAAATTAAATTTCTTCTCGTATTTTCTTGTGAAATTTAATTTATATTCATTTTTTTAAATATTATTATAATATTGCTAATATATTGTTGTTATTATTATTATTTTCTTGACTTTATTTTTTCAAGTTTTTGTATTTTAGACATGAAATGTCTCTTCCCAGGTGATTCGAGACTCCTGGCACGTTTGCAATATACTCCCTCGTCAACTTTGTCTCACCCTGATGGCTTCGATGCTTCTATTTCTGGCCGTGTCGTGAATTAGATAATTCGAGGATAGGGAAAGAAAAAAAAAAAAGGAGTTGGGTGGATTTGAAACCAAGAGGGAGAATGTAGTGAAAAAGAAGAAAAAATAAATAAAAATATAAAAAAGAAGGGGTCACAGCCGGCATCAGTTTCGTTGACCGAATGGCGAATCCTGGGAATTCTTGTTTCGTTTTTTTTTTTTTTATATTCTATCTCTTTTATAAAACCAGTATAAAGCTCATGATATAAATATAAAATATGTTTTTTTTTTATTTATTTTTGTATATAGAAACCAACCCTTAGTTTGTATACAGCCCATCATTAGAAATAAGAATAAAAGAAAAATATAAAAATAAATATAAAAAATAAGGGGGATGAGATATATAATACCCAAAGTTAAAACCAACTTGAATATAAATTTCATTTCGTTCTATGTATTCACTATTATTATTATTTTATTATTCTTAATTTCAAGTAATGAACTTTGGTATACAAAAAAATCTACACGGTTTGAATTACCAACCCCTTATGTATATGTGCTGAAATATCTTTCATTGTTTTGCATTTATTTACGATAAATTATTTTTTTTTTTTTTTACTTGAATGTACGATGGTTTTAACAATAATGTTACATGAAGTTATTGCAAAAGTATGTGCATATTTTATTTGGAAAATTTTTGCCCCTGCATTTCTGAGTGATCATAATTTTTTCGACTAGATTTTTTTTCAATGGGTTTCGAAATACCTCTTATGGCCTTTTATGTTCCTAATACAAATCAGTATTTTTAGAATACATTTCTAAAAACTTTGGAAATTACATTTTTTTTCTGTATTTTTGGACACAAGAACAAAGTAAACTTAAGATAAAGTTTTTTTGTAAGAAGAGCTGTAAAATTTACATACTATTTTATTTCTTAAAAAAAAATTTGTTTTTACATTGATAAATTATTAATATAAAAATAAATTAAACATAAATGTAATGTAAAAATAAATTAAAAATCTAAATTAACTTAATATGATTTATAAATATAATTATTATAGTTATAATGTCTATTTTATCTATTTTTTTAACGTAAAACTGTGATGAGTTTTTTTACGAATTATTTACATTTTTGTCATGGAAATTGTCCTAATTTTTTCTGTATTATTCGCGTTGTTCTTGCGCCCAAATTTATACGAAAAAAACTGTAATATCCACAGGATATTTTCCTCCGTGATTAATTTTAATTTAAAAAATATTGTATGAAAATTATTACAGCAATTTTCATTTATATAAAAATTACAATGCGACGGTTGCAAAAATAAAAAATTGTAAAATAATTTTGATGAAAAAAAATCAAGTCATTTATTGTCGTCAAGTAAAGTACACATGTTAAATAAATATTTCGTTTGGTTTCAGAAATTAATATTCTCAATTTAATTTTGCATTGTTATCACTCAAATCTATTATTCTTCCAATCAATGGTTTTTTTAAATTTCCACTCGAGGATAATTTATTCTTTCTCTATACAAAAAAATTATCTTTATCAGTATATAATTGCCCTCAACTCTAAAAGATAATAATAGAATAGAAAAAAAAGAACACATATGTAATTAAATGTTCTAAAAAATTAAAACCCCTTGTTATTATTTTCGTTATTTTCCACGATAACTAGTAATAATAATGTAGCACTTTATGTAAAACAAAAAAAAATGTGTTTATATCAATAAAAGAAATATGAAATTTGTTATAGGGTATATATATTATAATTTTTTTTTCCTTTTGCCAACGAGTAGATTGTCTTATCTTTGTTAAAAGTAATCCTGGTGATTAAAGGCATTTTCATGGTAGACCGGCGTCAGCAGTATTTCACTTGAGAAAAAAAAAAAAAAAAAATCACTCACATCCATTCGCATATATCCTCACTATGTCATATATGGGCTCTAGCACTCAAATATATAGCATCGAAAAAGAAGGAAAGAAAATAAATAAAGAATGTTTCAAAGCACCTTCTAATTTTCTCCATTATCATCATTAACCAAAGACAAAAGAATTTGTGATACTCGTATAAATTCATATATATCAAACGAATTGAAACAAGGGATAATATATTTAACAGCTCGCTAGGGTGTTGAATTTTTTAATATAATAAGATCTAAAATAAAAAAATAAATATGAATATTATCAAACGAAACGTGGGAATTTCGGTGATTTATTTGATGAGTGACTATTAAAATATTTCGTAACAATAACGCCGATCGATCCACTTGATTTTTTTGAATTTTCATTTCAAGGACTCTTGAAATCTCAATGTCGTCTGATGAATTTTTTTTTAAATTACATCAATATCATATATCAATTTTCAAAAACTTGTTCAATTTATATTAATGAGTTTTTTTTAATCTTTAAACTTTAAATCAAGCCAATATAATTACAAACTATTACAGGACAAATCTATTTTTATTTTTTTCAAATATTTGAAATTGGAAAACAACAAAACGATTAAAAGTTTTATCACGCTCATGTACGATGGTCGTTCGATCGTGATAGAAAAATAAAAAATAAATAAAAATGAGAAAGAAAAATCGTCGTTTAGGGTTGGATATTTTCACCTTCGGGTTTATCGTCTATCGAGGTCACGTAAAAATAAAAAAAATAAAAACAAAGGAAATATCCTCTTCTTTAGCAAATTTTTACTTTTCTATTTTTCCGTTTAAAAACTAAAAAAAAAAAATGAAACACTTTTCTCTTCTTTATGGATATAAAAAACAACTTTTTATCGAAATTTTCTTTTTTTTTTTTTTTTCATATTTATTCTTCAATGTTCAGGAAAAAATATGGGAAAAAGCGATTAGCTTTATATTTCAATTGTGTTTATTTTTGTCGAGCTTGAATTCTTAAAAATGTACCAGCACAATGTAGTCACATCACAATGTCATTTTTTTTTTTTTTTACGTTTTTACTCGATGTGAAATTTCCATTTTGTTTAAACCTTTTTTTTTTTTTTTATATCGTTAAAAGTGTTTGTATTTTTTTAAAAACATTTATCTTTTGTAAATTTTTACTGTTTTTATATACCTGTGATGGAAAAATGTGCAGAGTGACAACCATCAGGTGGTATATATATGATTTTAATTATCCGACACAAAAAAAAAAAAAGAAATTAAAAATAAAAAAAAAAAAAGTATATGCAGACTGCAGCCAGAGGGTGTAGACGCACAAATCCAGGAGATTTTAAAGTCCCTCTTTTTAACACTTCGGCTTTTCAGGTTCAACAACTTCCGTTCTATTGTCAGTATTATATACATATAAACGCGAATACACGTTACATTTTGAGCGTGAAAGAAAACGGAAGTGAAGAAAAAAAAAACTCTTTTTTTTTTATTTTTTAAATTTATATAAGAAGAGACTATTACGAAACTAAAAGAGAACACTTTTTTTTTTTTTTTGTTATAGCTTTTTTATTTGAAAGGAATATCTTTACCGAGATTTTATTTTTTATTCAGCATATAATTTATAAATAATAATAATAAATGAATTTATTTTTATGTTAAAAAAAATATATGCAATTTTATATTTTGTTAATACTTACATTGTACATTAATTTTAGCTGGTGAACTTTCAATGCTATTTCCACTTTGTTCATGATAAGCAAGACAAACAAAATTACCACTGTCAAGTACTCTATTGACTCTTGTTATGTAAAGATCACTTCCAACTTGATGACGACGTGGACTTGGTGCAAGATTTTGACCATCAAGTTTCCATGAATATTTAACACCTTTATTTGGTTGTGTTTCACATCGTAAACGTACTGGTGAACCTTCAATAACAGTATGATCTTCTGGATTTACAGAAAAAAATAATTCAACTCCTTGACTTCGAGCAATTTCAACTGAAAAAAATATAAACAAATAAAAATAAACATTAATATTAACAAATATATTATATTTTTACATTTTTCATTTTAATTAGAAAATAAAAAAATTTAAATTAATTAATATGCGTAATTATGTATTCATATAATATTTTAGAGAACATCATAATTTATTCAATGAACATCTCTGTGAATATTTTTACTCTTTACACCTTGAATTTATTTATTTTTCATTTCATTTTTAAATTTTAATATCAAAGAAAAAATGAAAAACACGTAAATACGCGATGAGAAATAATAAAACGAGAAAGAAGAAATATTTTATAATTTATTTACAGATGTTTTTTGGTATGTGTAAAAATTTATTTAAGGAGGTTATGCAGCTATCACTCTTTTTTTTTAAATATAATGAGAATGTTCTGAAATTTTGTACACAAGTAGATCTTTTCATTTTGAAAACAACGGTATAATTATTTTTTTATGTTGATTGGTTTAATTTTTTGTAATTAATTATTGAAAATAATATTTAACATTGGCTCTTATGGAGATTTCAACCATTTTTTTCGGATAGAAAAAATGATGAAAAAGTCTTGAAAAAAATCACACATATACTAGAAACCAAGTTTTATTAATTGCGCGAAAAGTTTTCATATGTTGATCGGTCAATTAATTAGTAATTAATTATAAACTTTACAAAAATTAGATGTGGCCACGTATGGCATGTTCAAACACACACACATACCCGCAATCTCATATATTGTATACGGGGTGCAGGCGCTTTTCACTTTATTTTTTTACAGTGTAGCCCGATTTCAGTTTTGTCTGTGACGTCAGAAGCGCCCCGCAACACCCGCAATGAATTTGTGCATAGCCTCCTTAATATCTCAACTGATACGATGGACCAAACTACAAATAATTTGATATTTTTTTATCATATCTAATATACTCTTTCCAATATTTATTTCCTTTTTAATGTAAATAAAAAAAAGACAGTAAAATTACAATAAATGACGAATTTCGTTTTAAATAAATTATTTTAGCGCCCCGCAACACCTGCAATGAATTTGTGCATAACCTCCTTAAAAAAAAAAATTACATACAAGTGTATATCGACACCCAATGAATGTAATACTCCCATTTCTTTCTGCTCGTATTTTTCAGACACTGAATAATAGCATGAGTATATATCAGATAAATTTTCCAGGCGAGCGAGCGTCATATTCACTTTCCAAGACGAAAAATTCAAACAAATAAATAAAATAAAAATGAAAAAATCTATAAATTAAATAAATAAAAGAAAAATTATATGTAAAGATTTATCCGGGTGCTTTAAGTATCTAAAATTGAGCTTTTTTATTTCAATCATTAAGGAGCTTTCAAGTGTTGCAAGTGGAAATCAACACCAAGATTTTCCAATAAGCCAATTGGCTTGCTGTAAACACACACACATTCTAAAAATACATGTGAATGACAGATGAAATTACCCTACATGATTTTTCAACAATATTTTTATCCCCTCGACCAGTTTTCACCCTTCGTTTTATTTTTTTTTTCATCATTATATTTTTTTTTTTCATTCAACTTTATCGTTTTTTTTTTTTTACAATTTACGACTGCAACGGATAAGACAGTATATAACATTTTTTTTGTGATAAAAAAAATATAGGTATATTTATTTAATCCATCGTGTCGAATCAGACAAATAAAATAATAATAATAAAATACTATTATTTTTATTCTTAGTTATTTTTATATATATTTTTTTTTAAGTCATTGTTTTTACCAATTTAGCTGAGAATAACAAAAACGTGATCGCTTCACTTTTTGCCTCGTTTAAATTCAATAAAAAAAAAAGCAAAATTACAGCCATAAAAATGTGAAGAATAGAATTGATTTGAAGAAAAAAAAATCGATTAAAATAAAATATATATAAAAATAAATTTAGAGAGAATTTGATCCATGTGATTTTTAAAATGAATCGAGAAAAAGAATTTGATTAGACGGCTGTTTTTCGTTTTGAACCAAGTGAGGAAAGGTCCTGAGATCAAAAAAAAAAAAATATATATATAAAAGTAGAAAAGAGAACCATAAATCTATCAGACCCTTCAGACATTTTTTTATTTTATTTGTTTCACCTTGGTTTATATACACACATGCACATTTTTATATATTTTTTTTTGAACTATCTTCGCATGATGGTTACGAACCCACCTAATTTCTAAACCTCACGGGTCTCTGCAGGTATACACACTCTATTCATATACGCAATATAAGCTGAGAATTTAAAAAAAATAAATATAAATACATAGAAAAAAAAATCATATATAACGAAAATTAAAATTTTCAATACTCCGGTGGGTTATGTGCAATTATTAGTTACTGTAATATTTTTTTTTTCAAATAAAATGTCATATTGTTTAGTCACAACATTACGAAATTTTATCATAAACATATGTTCATCTGTGTGAGTGAGACGAACTAAGCAGGGCTGCCAACACTGCGCGTCGAATCTCCACAAAACATGATTTTGTTGGGTTCCAATGTAAATCGGGAAAAAAACAGCCACATCAAATTTTTCTATTAGAATTCTAATAACTCCGTGAGTTTTAAAGATATCGTTTTCAAAATAGCGGCGATTTAAAGATCAAAATAAAAGGAAACTTTTAATTAGTCGGTGCAAATCGATCACGCTTACAGATAGAAAGTTATTTAATATTTAAAAAAAAAAAGAAAAAAAGGTTTTTAACATTTTTGTCACTGGCAACTCTAATAATTATTTGAGAAAAAATCGAAAATATACAAATTAAAGAGATTGAAAATACGCTTCTTTTGGTTCTAACACGAAGTGTCTCTGACAATTACTTTGGAAATGAGAGCGTTTTTTAATTTTCGGTAGACAAATCCAATACGTAGGTGATGCGAAGCGTCCCACCTACGTAATATTTCATCAATTGACTGTTTCTTATCAACAAGATAATTTTTTATTTTTTGATACATAAATTTTGTAAGTAGGGTTTTTTGTTTGCTAAAATTTTTATACTTCTTTTGTTTGTATAATAATTTTTTTTTCATATTTTTTCATGCGTATATATAAACATAATATACATGTGCCTGTTATTCTTATATTTGTATATTACTCTCACGTTCACCCCTGAAAATTTCAAGCGCGAAAAAAAGGGTCTCAGTGCTTATACATGTACTCGTTTCGTGATTGTCAGAGATTCATGGGAAGCCGCAGGGGCAATGCAAAGAAAAAAGAAAAAAATTGTAAAAAAATAATAAGAAAAGAAAAAAAAAAAAAAAAAAAAATTGTTGACGCATCCGTTGCATTATCTTTCTATGCATGTGTTGAAAAGAAAATAGAGGAAGAGGAGTGTTGTTAGTGGGTGTTGTTGAAGAGATATATATAAAAGATAGTAAAAGTAAGAGAAAAATATAAATAATAATAAAAAAATATGAAGAAATATGCATTGGAAGGCAAAAAATTTACAAAATGTCTCTGGGGGGATAAACAGTACCACTTTTACGATCCACTACCGAGATTGCAAGCACACACACTCAAACCAGTGACTTGGCTTTTTTTTTTATACATTTTTTTGTTTCCCCGAGACTGATCCAAAACATTTCTCTCGTTGTGAGCTATATGAGCCAGCTGCCACTGTACATTTTTATGACATTTATGGCTGAATTTTATTTATTATTTTTTTTATTTATTTTCATTTCAAACTTGTGTTAGTTTTATATTTTTTTTTTCGTCAAGATGTAAAAACAAAAAAAAATTTAAGTACTAATTAGTACATACGTATGCTTGTAGTTTAATTAGCAAATGAAAATAAAATATATGCAATTTTTATAAATGACAATAGAAATAATAAGATGAGACAAAATTTAATTTAATTTTGATATTTTGGTAGATTGATTTGAGGTAATTCATATATTAATTATAAGATTGAGAAAAAATTTTTAATGAGAATTTAATGAGACTGAGGTGCATCAAGTGGTGATGAAAACAATTTTCATTATCTGATTAATTTTTTTTTTTGATTAATTATAGGAGTAGAAAATATAGTGAGGTATTTTTTATAATTAAATTTAACCATAGATAGTATAATTAATTTTTTCGATATTTATAATATGTGCTTATATTGATTTTAATTTTTAATTATATATATTAATTAGTGGTCAAAATGAATTTAAAAAGATTTTTTTAATTTTACTAACGAGTTTATTAATTACAAAATATTGATTATTATATTTCTTTTTTTTTTTTTCTTTAAACAAATTTCGTTTAGGGGAAGTTTCATCGTCTCTATCACGACGACTGATTGAGATAAATTATTTCGTGAGGGTTCATTTTAAAGGGGATAAAATATTCTATCTGTGATGAGTTTATTTATTTTTTTATCAATTACATTTATTTCATTTTTTTTTTTTTTTTTTAACGTGATGCAAATTATTAAAATGAGATTAAATTGAATAATTTTTTTAACGTATATATTTTTTTGATAATAATAATTTTAATATTAAGTATATTATATTTTTAATATAATATATAGGGGTTACTTAATAACTGGTCTCAATGAAAACCTCTTGGCTTTTATTCAACTTTACAAGTCCCGTATTTCTACTTAGTGTCTTATAACTTGTAGAATAAAGACCGAAAAATATAAAAAAAAGTAAAAATAGAAGAAAATATTCTCAAGGGTATAATACATATAAAGGAAAATATTTCAAGAACTCACTTAAAGCCAAGATCAATTGCATCAAGTACTGTGTGTTTATTTACTATATAAATATATAATAATGATTTGTTTTTTTTTTTTTTAACTAAAAAAGATAATTAAATTTTTTTGGACGGAAATAACTGCATCCTTGTGATAAAATTCTCTGAATTTTTTTCATGGTTACTATATATTTTAATCAATTTATATCACATTTTTTGCGGACTTTAATATTTTATTATCACTAAAATGAATATTAAATTATATCAGTTTAAATATTAACATTTAATACTCGAAAAAAATGTTACGTTAACATATTTTTTTTATATTAGGGTTATTATTGTTTAAATAAAATAGATGTAAAGTATTTAGTTTAAAATTAAGAGAGAATGGTAATTAAATATTTGCAAATGTTAAAATTTATTTTTACTATTTCATTTTTATAAATAACAATTATTATAAATGTCATTTATACAACGAATTATCTTCCATTTATCTTATTGTTATGTTATTACTTCGTTTTATATTTATAATAATAAATTAATTTTTTTATATTTTTAATTTTGTTTTCAAACAATTGTGACGAGTACAACTTTGTTCCTGAGCAGGCGAGCGAATAACGCGTTCACGAGTGCAGGATAAAATATCCGAGACGGGACGGTTGGGTACAAAGAAGCTTTAGTAGTACTTGAGCCGGGTGAAAGAACCAAGACGAAAAACGACAAGTATAAAAAGCAAGAAAAAAAAAAAAAGAATTATCCACCGAAAAAATAAAGTTGTAATAAGAAAAAAAAAAATCAAATAAACAATATAATAAAAAGGAGTATCACAAGTATTTTAACAAAAAAAAAAAAAAAAAGACAAAAAAAAAATTTGATTGATCAAAAGGATTTATATATATCTATACTATTAATAATAATAAAAAATAAAAAATACTCGTATTATGTACATCCACATAGGTATAAAAAAAAGGTATAATTTAAAATTGGCTATTTTGTGTCTTTAAAAAAAAAACACATCGTTTTAATATACAAGTAATTTGAGACATGTAATTAGAAGCACCATGACCTCAACAAGATAAATGACAAAGTGGCCCCACACACACATATATTTATATAAAATTTTTTTGTCTGACTTTTACAACAAGCCACCAATATTGTCTGCATAATAATAAAATATATCTCGTGGAAGCCACACACGTGTCCGCAATTTAACTCCGCAGCTTGATCTAAACTTTTTAAATCGTCGACATGATAATAATAAAATTCAAAACTAAAATAAAACTTTAAAATTAATTTAAAAAGAGATTTAATATTAAGTACATATAAATAAAGAAAAATTCATGCTAATGATATACTGATTTGATATTTAAATTGGATATTCATGTTTTAATATTTTCATTAATTATTTTATAAAATTTTACTTTTTTCTTTTTTGATTAAAAAGTAATGTTGTTAATTAGTATTATCATTATGCTATCAATGGTTATTTAAATTATTTTTAAAACACCTTTGTATATTTTATTTAAAAGGGAGAGATGAGAGTCAAATTATGTTTGTCTGCATACTATCGATATTCATGCAATCTCGTCAAACCGGTTACCATAAAAAAAAAAGTTTAAACTCACCTGGTAAATTCGCTATTCAGTCTAGTTACCATTTTTTTAGACTAAATTTTTCATTCATTTCAACAGCACAAGTATATTTAATTTAAAAAAATAAACCAACAAAAAATTGAGCAATAATTTTTCCCAAAAAAAACATATAGAAACTATTTATTTTTAATTTTTACATAATTCTAATTTAAAGCTTTTTAAATTTGATTTTTTTTTTTCACTTCTAAATTTTATATTATGCTGATTTTTTTTTTATATGATCGTTTGTATATTTATCGTTTAAAATTCAAACGTTATTGACCCAAGAACATTTTTTTTTTTTGCCTGAAGATCAAGACCTACTGTAAATTCATTTTAATACGAAGCCGCGCCCCAATGTTATCCTTCCGACCTTCTATGTATCCTTTATCTCGCATGTATATTTTTTTTATGATTATTTTATTTTTTACTTTATCATATTTTCTCAACCATGTATAATAATCTTCTCATGAAAACTTTTTTTATATATAAATTTGATTTTTTTTTTTATACATATAGCATGTGTCTTTACCACCCCTCTGGGATTTCCGCATGCCCAACGCAAGTTCATTGCCACCCAGTCAAAATATTTTTTTTTGCTCTTTCATTTAGGAATAAAAATAATATGATTTTTTTAATGTCTTAAGACTGTCTTAAATTTAATAAAAATAATTATTTTCAATTTTAATACAACGTGCCAAAATCTGCTTGAAACTTTCACCCTATTTTTATATATTTTCCCCGCCAATTTTCGTTGATTCCGTGGGGAGTATGAGGGGTTTGAATAGCAGCATATAAAAATAATCAAAACAGATAAAACGCATCCTTCTGTTCAATGAGATTGAGATGATTACAGAGAGAGAGATAAAAAATTAAATCATTTAAAATGGAAATTAGATGATTACAAAGAGACATAAACAATCATCCAAAATAAAAATTATGTATCGTATAAAAATATATTGACTAGATTGTTTATTATTTTTTCTTTCTATTCGATATATTTTTAAGGCAATTGGTTGACTATTACACATAGCGCTGTTAATTCTAGTGTCAATAGAAAATCAAAAAAGAAATCAAATATTTTGGAGTAAAATTAACTAAAAAATGGAGTAAAAATAAAAAGAGAAAGTGAAAAGAATATAGAAAAAATAGGAGAATGAATAAATGGTATAAAAGAAATAAAAAATCAAACTTGCTTTGCAGTTAGAGGGTAATCACAGGGCGCCGTAGGGGCGACCACTCGTTTTATTCTCCAGCATACACAGGGTTTTATGATTCATCCCCACATATCGTAAACCAACGGAAATGCCGCATGCTATGAACAAAAAGACCCCTAAGCAGTCACCCGAGAATCATCACATACATACGACTAATCAATACTTTCATTGTTATTTTAATAAATTTTGCAACAATATTCATTCAAAATGTGCATTTATACATCTTGTTTTTTTCACAAAAAAAAAAATACATAATCAAACACAGAGTTGATAATAAACCATAAACAAAAATACAATTTATGTCTTATGTAAAAATGGAAATATATTTAATTTGTACTTACCAAGACACAAGACAACGAGACTCCTTAAAAAGGAGCTCATATTGAAACCCATAAACTCAGCAAAATATATTTTTGCAAAATAATAAAACACTTGTTTATTTAGTCTTATTTTATTTCTTCTTATATTATATTTTTTATAATATTTATAATAATCATATTCACATAATTATTTATAGTTTATAAAAATAACACAGTTGTCAAAAATAATGACACTTTTATTTTACTTTTTTTATGTTAAATTTAAGAACAACAGATTGGAGAGACGCGTGATGCTGAACTGACGCATCTTGGGTTTACATTTTAGGAATTTTTCATTTGGAGCAGAGAGTAGAATGAACCGGTGAAATCCCCTCCATCAATATACCCTTTACATGCAGGAGTTGCTAACTGATAATTGTCGATAACTTTTACTTGAAAGTTTTACCGATAGAGGGATTGTCGAATCGAAAAACATACCAGCTGTAGATAAATTTGGAAAATAAATTTACTCAATCGTTTTTTTTTTAAGTTCCATTGATGTCATTGCATCACAGGCTTGATATATATTTTTGATGAAAAAATAATACTGGCTAATGCAACAATCCTTTTTTTTGTTATACAGGTGATTGCAATAATTATGGATTTTACTTGGCTACTCTGGGGTCTTAATTATTGTAATTACCTGTGTAATAAAAAAAGAGGATTGTTGCATTAACGTGTAAATTAATAAGTAGTTAAATCTACTGAGCCCCAGGAAAATAATAATGATAATACAAATTTCAAGACAGATTTATGAAAATTAAAGTTGCTGTAGTTGATAAATCGAACTGAATAAACCTTCAATATTTAAATGGATAAATTTATTACTCAGTAACTTTTTCTTTGGATCATGTGAACTATCTCAAATAATAAATTACAATTGACTGCAAAATTTAATGTATCGAAACTGTCATCTAAATATGTGTTGAAAAACGGCTGATACATTAGCAATTAATATCATCAAATATTCATAGAATCTAGAATTCATAAATTTTTTTTAATTGAGAATATTTCTAATTTCTCCGACTTTCTCCGTCTTTTTTTCGACTATTACGATAATGACACATGACGATAACAAATCTCCGCCTTAAAAATTTCTCCACATGCGTAAAGATTTTTAATATCGTCTCTATTGTATGGAAAAATCACAGAAATTCACTCAAAGTCATGGTAAGTCAATTCAAGTTTTCTCATTGAAAACAAAAACCAATATTTTCATTTATACTTTAATTTCTTAATATTATTATTTTATTTTTATTAATTTTTTAAATATTCACATCATTATTTATACATATATACATATATATATATATATATATATATATATATATATACATGTATATATTTATATAATTTTAATTAATTTATTTTACGCATATATATTCAATCGTTTCTCAAGTTCTATTGATGTCATTGCATCACAGGCTTGATATAGATTTTTGATAAAAAAATAATACTGTCTAATCCAACAATCCTTTTTTTTATTATACAGGTAATTACAATAATTATAAATTTTACTTGCCTACTCTGGGGTCTTAATTATTGTAATTACCTGTGTAATGAAAAAAAAGGATTGTTGCATTAATCAGTAACCAGTGTATTAACTTTATGTAAAAAAAAAGCCCACCTAACAAATAACAAAAACGCATGTTGGAAATTTGATATTATTTATTTAATAATTTTAGTTTTAGATTATTTAAACCTACCTAAATATATTTTGAGATCTGATTAAATTGATATTAAATTAAAGTTGAAATAATTAATTCAAATAATTAATTAAAATACAATATTTAAATCTAAATATTCTAACAACGCAGAAATGCATCTGATAAAATAATGATGCATACATCTATAATCAAACATATAAAATTAAAACCACTAACGAACACTCTAAAAATATTTAGATGGAATACTTAGTAACTTTTTCTTTGGATCATGTGAACCAGCTCAAATAATAAATTGCAATCAACTGGAAAAGTATATAAGAAAACTGTCATATAAATATATGTTGGAAAATGACTGATACATTAGCAATGAATATCGTCAAATATTCTTAAATGTTTTTTATTAATTATTATTGAAAATATTTCTAATTTTTTATTTCTCCGACTTTCTCCGTCTTCGATAATAATACCACATGACCGAGATAAATCTCCGCCTTAAAAATTTCTCCGCATGCGTAAAGATTTGTAATATGATCTCTTTTGTATGGCGAAAATCACAGGGATTCATTGGAAGTTTGGAAGTCAACTTAATATAAAAGCTTTCTCACTGAAAATAAAAATCAACGTTCTCATTAACTTTAATTTCTTAATATTATTATTTTATTTTTATTAATTTTTTATATATTCAAATCATTATTTATACATATATATTTATATAATTTTTATTTTTTTATTTTACATACATATTTGCCACTTTTTTTAAATTTATTATTTTATTATGGCATTCAACTAAAACAATGTGAAATTTACTAAATAAATTTTACAGCATTTTAGAGCAACTCTTTTCTCCGTTTTTTTTTTTTTAATATTCCATATTTCCATTGAATATTCATTGGCTCATGGATATTCTTAGTTATACAAGAAATAATTCACTGCAATCGATTTTATACGTGAAACATAATGATCACATGAATTAATAGTCAACTCAGTTTTGCACAATTCCAATTATTTATTATTTTTTTTTCTTTTAAATTCCATTAACATAAAAATCATATTACGAATTTTTAGATTTATTTTATTTACTTTCAGAATCAATTTATTGATACTTTTTTGTAAATATTACAACTATCTATTATTAACTTACTCATTACAGAGTTTATTTATATTATGTACACTAATTATATATTTTTTAATTATTTATATTTAATTTAATTTCAAATTTTTCATATTATATCATTAATTTTTTTATTTAGATTTTCATTTTTTCATTTAAAAATCAGAAATTTATCGATCGACACTAATGGCCGGATATAGATATTACAATTTTATATAGTTAAAATATTTTCACGCGTGGATATTGGCACTGTTTACACTGACCATATAAAATTTACAAAAATTGTTTCGTGTTTTTTTTTTCATTGAAAATTTATAACTTTTATTCATTCAATCGAAAAATTAAATTATAATGATTTAATAAAATCTTATATTTTTTTTCAAATTTTATTTATCATCGATATGTTTTAAATTTATCAATAAGAATGTTTTAATTTATTTTTTTTTATTTGCCACTGTACAAAAATAATATTAACAATAATAATAAACAGATTACAATTTCGTTTTTTTAAATAATTTTAACGATCAAATGGAATTTTTTTTTTTTTTCAGTGATATGTACTGGCAATCAGTGATCGGCTAACCATTAAAATTATTTCATATTTCTGTTATAAAAACAAAAAAATAATCCATTGATAATTTATATTTATTTTTCGCTCGCTACAACTTTCATAAATATGATAAAAATTTATCAACCCAGTCACACTTATGTCTCTTAAACGCAATTACACTTAATAAATCATTTTAATATTTTTAAATTAATTATTAATTATAAAAATGACACAAAATGTCATTTAATAATCATCAAAGCCTTTATGTTTGATGTGAATTTTATACAGCACTCACAGAATTTTGCTTTACAAATAATAAAAAGAAAGAAAAAAAAAAACAAAATCACTGACTAGCCGCCTGATATGTACGACAATCGTCTTATAAACAATTATCATTTATGAATTTTAATTTTTGTTAAATATCCACTTGGATATAATTATTATTTATATATGTATAAATTAATTTTTATTTTATTTTTTATTGAAATAAAAGTGTTCATTTTCTTTCACCCCATCCAGCACTGTTGTAAAACCATGAAGAGGCATTTTCATCCCTCGTTTTACTCCACGTATTGTCAAGACTTCCAGCACCAGAATCCTGGAGAAAAAAAATTTTTTTTTCCTTATTAAATTGTTTACAAAATTATTCTATTTATAAAAAAAAAAATTAATAATATAAAACTCACTACCACGTTAAGTTGATGTGGTGCTGGTGAAAGGTAATCCATGTTTGAATAATAGGATGAATAATTTTGATAACACTGTTGTTGTGAGGCACTTGTTGTCCATGCAAGTCTCTGATGATCTCCAGGGAATGTACCACCATTTTCCGTTGTTGCTGGACTCCAAATACTACTGCTACTACCACCACTACTGTACACTGTTCCACCCAACTGAAAAATAATTAAAATTCATTAAAAATTAAATTTAAATAAGAAGAAAAAAAAAAAAGTATAATAGTTTAACAATAAAAAAAAGAGGGGACATTGTTTTTCTTTTAAAAACATCATGTAATATGTTTTTTTATTTTATTTTTGTTTATTTTTAGTGATATCAAATTACTGGGTCTGTATTGTTCATTATCATAGGGTGGAGGTCATTGTACAAAGTGAAGCCCACAAAAAACAACTACTTGTATGTAATTTAAATTTCAAGAGCCACTAAATAATTTGAAAAAATTTTTAAATCAATACATATTTTTTATAAAACCACAATTACAGGGGAAAAGGGTGCAGAGTTACCTGCGATCGATAAAGCAGGGCTCTTCGATGATTTTGTAGAGGCTGAAGGTCAAAGTGTGAATTTTGTTGATAACTTACACTCGGTGGTGTCGTGCTTGCAGCAAATAGTAGTCCAGGGGCGCCACCAGTTGGTTTATATTGAGGTGAATCTCGTAAAAGTGCTGGTGAACTTGCAGCAGAACTTCCGGTACCACCACTTCTATTTAAAAAATAAATAAATACATTAATAATATTTATAATTAAATTAAATTATTAAAATAATCATGATTATATTTGTTTGAAAAAATTATGAATGAATAAATAAATATGAAAAATTAAATTTATGTTTAAAGGTATCATAAGAATATAAGGTTTACACACTCGAGTGGTAAATGGGAAGCTGGCTCTAACAGGTAGGTAATTCTAAGTAGAGATAATCTTACTGGTTAAAGCTCTCTTCTCTAATATATATATACATTGATGTATATGTATTTATAAATATAAATATAATAATATAACCCGAAGCCTCATAATGCTTGAACGACCACCTCCAGGAAGGATCACCTCTTTTGATCGACATTCTGCGATTATAAGCGGTTAAGGCCACAAGATACAACTGAGCTTACTTATTTTTTTTTTTGACGATATAATAAAAAAAATAAAATTCAATAAAAAATAAAAAAATACTTTGCTATTCATACAAAAAAAAAAAGAAAAAAGAAAGGGCTAAAAATAAGTGGAAGAAAATGGATTTTTAGTGATGATCGGAATCTTTGAACTTGATGAGGGATAATAATATTTGTGAAAAATGAAAAAAAGAATTAAAGAAAAGAAAAAGATAATAAAAAAAAAAAAAAATTTATAAATACTAACAGTGGTGTTGTTGCTGGGACGGACGCAGCGGGTGTTGGAGTTGTGGCTATCGAAGGGCTTTTGCCGGCGGGTGAATTGTTGACCGGATTTCCCGATGGCTTCTTCGACCTCGGCGCCTTCTCTTGTTGTTGCTGCTGTTTCTGCTGTTGTCGACATTTTGCTCGGCGATTTTTGAACCACACCTATTTTATTTTTACATAACAGAAAAATTTAAAAATTAGTTGAAATATTTGAAAATTGAAAAATTTGCGATTGGAAAATATTGGAGGGATTGAGGTAATGATTGAGGGGAAAGGAAAAACCAAACAACATTGTTAATATCCGATTATCCTATAGGCTTCAAAATTGCTGGAGCATTTTATTCACTGGCATTTATCCATCAAGGGTTTATATTCGATTTTATAAATATATTTTGTCAATTTACACATATTTTCAATGAAATTCATTTATAAAAATATTATCAATCAGCATGTTAATGTTATTTTCTCGAATGAAATTTTCAATTTAATATTTTTAAAACCTATTTTCATTTTCACTATAAAAACTTTTGATATTATTGTTATTTGTTATTTTTTTTTTGCAAAATTATATTATTAAATTATTGTTTTTTCAATGAAAAGTTTGCAGTTGAGAACATTGTGAAAAGGAGAGCCGCTGGGAAGCCCTGCTCGATCAATGTTAGACGAGTAGCAAAGCTTGGGTTTCTCTGGATTTTCTGGGGAAACGCGCAGCTCTGCAAAACTATGTGCCAAGTTTTTTTTTTTTTTTTTATCTTATCAGCTAATATAATTGATTGATTTTTATTTTAAAAATTTGTATTAAACTAATTTATAAATAATAGAAATAATTTCATTTTTCCACTTTATTTGCAAAAGAAAAATGTAAAAATTTTTATATTTTTCGAGTGTTGAAACACGCCTACATGTTAAAATATTTAATAAAATTTATTTAAAGGTTTAATTAACAAATTATAAATATTAATTTTCTATTTATATTCAATTAATCATATTTTTTTTTGCCCAAATATCAAAACCAACTCAAAAAAATTATGTAATTTAAATTTTAATATTTTTTATTATTATCCAAACATTCATTTAATTATTTAAATAAAAAAAATATAAAAAAATTTCAGTTACAACATTTAGAATGATATATTTTCCATTGATATTTATAAATATTTTTTTTTCATTTCCAAGATAATAACCGTTTGACTTGCATATGTAATATAAAAAAAAAAAAAAGATAAATAGACAAGTTGCAAGGATGTACGTGCACAGTACTATGGAATGATTCAGAAGGTATGTTTCCATTCATTTGTCAAACCAGGTGCGGGAGCAACCTAATTATTTCAGACCTTTTTTTTTTTGCTATGACATTTGTTTATTGATGAGGACAAAGTATGCAGGATCACGCTCAAACTACATATAAATAAGCACCGTACAAAACTCCAAAAGAACATAAAAAAAAATATAACTGATTGATATAATGGCATTCTCTGTTGATGGCTAATGTAACTTCCAACAACGACAATAATCATAAATTTTTATATATTTTTTTTCCCTTCTTATTCCAATTTTATTTATACTTGTGCCTATTGAAATAATATGCAGACCAAGGTCAAAGAATCACACGATATTGTTTGACTTCATTTTTAAACGTGAGGAAAAAAAATACGTTGATATATATTATATGTATTTGTAGAAAAAAAAAAAAAAAGTCTAATCAAACTAATCGAGTTTGTCAACTAGTATCCATGAGCTATGATCGATAAATTTTTTTACGGTATCTGTATGAAAATTGAGATAATGAAAATGGATAAATTGAATACATATGAATTCAATAAAAACAATATATAAATTATAATATTTATTCATGATAAATTTATATGTTTATTTATGAAAATTAATTTTATTTATAATTTATACTTTTAAATAATTATGTACACGAGAATTTGGCAAGTGATTTCAACACGTGTGCACTGAGAGCATTCTAATCAAATTAAAAAATCAATTTTTAAGGGTTATATGAATTTTATAATATACGAAATGGGTATTTTTAAATGTAACAATACTTTGTCATAGACTAGTGAATATCGTTACTACACAGGGTAAAAATCCAATACCTCATTCTTCTTATTTTCAACAACCCCATTCACAATTTTTTTTCACCCACAGCTCTCATTACATGCCGTAATCCGAGACAACAATGGTAATTTTGTATTATTTTATTTATTTAATTTCATTGAAGCTTTTGCAAATAAAAAATCACTATACTTAATTAATTTTGTATTGATTTTTTTTTTGTTTTATTTTTATAAATTATATATGTATTTACCTGAACACGTGATTCAGGTAGACTTATTTTCATTGCAACTTCTTCACGCATGAATATATCTGGATATCTTGTTTTTGAAAAAAGCCCTTCAAGTACATCAAGTTGTGCTCTACTAAATGTCGTACGTTCTCGTCGTTGTTTTCTCGGATTGCCTTTATTCAAAAAGAAAAAAACATACAATTAAATAAGAAAACTTGATTAATAAAAATTAGAGTGAAACAAAGACAATAAAAAATTTATTTTTTGATTTTTTTAATGAATTAACTTACAGTAGTAAGATTCACCAGTTGCACTACATCCAGGATAACCAATTGATCCATGAAGTGCTTCAATTGGTGGCATACCAAGTGCACCAACATATGGTGATGATTTTAATGCACCATATGGATTACCACCACCTCCACCAAAACCAGATGGACCAAATAATTCACTTGCTGATGTTGATGATGCTGCAGCAAGACCACCAAGATCAGTACCACCTGAACCACCACCTCCACAACCACCACCACCTCCAAGACTATTTGGCCACATTGCTAATCACACACCACTTTGATAATATATTAATTTAATATTACTATCAACAAGATAAATTCTGGAAACAAAAAAACAAAATATACATTAATAATTATATTTTTAAATGTATATACATACATCAAATTGTTTTATACTCAAAAAAAATATATTTAAAAGACAATTTAAGACATATTTTGTCTACAGAAAAAAAAAATTATGTTTTATATTTTTGAGAGACAGCTGGGTACCCAGGAGAGACTTGTGGATAATCCTACGTTGCAACTCGACTCTTTTTCGTCGTCTGTCGTATAATACCAACGTCATGAAAAAATAAAAAGGTTTTTCAATATATATGTATATTTAAAACAAAAAAAAAGATGATGATAATTCGAAAAAAGTACGCGAGAAACTGACGAAACCCAAGAACCAAAGACACCACTTTACCGTCAAATTTTAAACAATATATTTCTTGTTTTTTTTTTTTGGCTTTTAAAACAGTTGTTTTATTATCCTATCATGTTACAATATACACCCATCATCATCATCATTATAACGCAAAGATGAATACGTTCATTGGTTCATCAGTTTCATTTTTTTTTTTATTTTAAATATTTAAAACACAAACACCAACAACTTTCTTGTCTCATTAATTTATTTAACCACTCACATGATAAATTTTTTTTTTATATCAAAAACAAAATGGCTGGTATATACACAGCTGTGTAATTTGGTCCGCCCATTGTTCGTCATATACATATGTTTTGGATTAAAATGTATATTTTAATAATATAATATTAATTAATGTCTGGCTATGAAAAAAACAAATATAAAAAAATTTTACGTATACGTAAATTTAAAACACACTCATCATTTATTCATAATTTTTTTTTTTTCATTTATTTATCATAAATTATTTATTCATTGTTTATATCAAAAAATAATCGTAAATTTTAAACAATGAAGATTTAAAATTCTTTTACGAGAAAAAAACATCATATGACGTTCGATTTTGTATGAAAAAAATTTATCCAGCCAAAAATAAATAACAAATATAGAAACGAGGATATATTTTACCCTTGAATTTTTGTGGTTTTTTAATTGAGGACCACCTGCTGATTTTATGCACAATATTAAATGCCATTTTTTTTTTTTCGACACTTGTTTTTTTTATTTGTAAATATACTTGTAAATTCATATATAATATTTCACTGAGTTATTAGATGTATTACCTATTGTTTCACCCTCTTGAAGACTTTTTAATATAAAAAAAAAAAAAAAAGTGTACAGAGTGTCCACAAATAAGAGAGTAAAGAGAGTGGAAAAAAATATATGGAAAAAAGGGTGATATGTATTTTCTACGCTTCGCTTAACCGAGAAGGATTTTTCTATTTTTTTTTTTTTTTATTTGATTTTGTTTGTCGGGTGTATATATATGAAAATGGCTTTATCTTTGTGCAAATTTCAAATCGAACAAGAGAAAATTTTTCAAGAGATTCGAAGTTTTTATACAAAAGAAAAAAAGAGTCTTTTTTTTTTATTTTTTAAGTGAGAGGGTTGTGTACTCTTTTGCCACAAATATTACCTCCCAAATAATTTTTTTTTTTTGATTTTCTGTTAACCCTATCTATCCCTCTTTGAATTTGTGTATTTATTTGCCCTTTTTTTCTTTTTTTTATCAATGAGCTTTTATAAATATTAAATATTTTTAAAACGAGCTTTTTTTTTATTCCAATTTTTGTTCACTTTGATTATTAATCACATATATTTACTAAAAAAAAAATTCATCATCATTAATAATAATCTCAGAACAATAATTAAAATCAAAAAAATTTAATAATATTTATAAATTTACATTTAAAATATTCATTATCATTAAATATCAACGAAAAAAAAAAGTGCAATTATTTTTTTATGAAGATTTGAAAATGTTAAATTGTCAATTTGATATTATTAAAAAAAAAAAATAAATAAAATAACAATATAAATTAATAGATAATAAAAAAATAAGTACGAATAAAATTTCATACTTTTTTTTTTCAAATACATAATAAAAAAGTGTAATTTTTTCAACTCATTAAAATGTTATGTTATTTGGGAGAGATATATAAATATTTTTATGACATTTTTACTTTATTATAAAAAAGAAATTGTGGTTTTAAATTCACTTGTGTATAAAATATATACGTGTATATTATTACAAAAATCCCAACAATGTTAACTTGAATATCGTCATTGTTTGCCCCAAGTGTTTGCACACAAGCATGCATTGTTTCTCAAGTACATACTCAATGCTTGTACATGGTACACATTCTGTTGGTTGTACTGGTAAATTTTCAAGTATAAAATCCACCCACAGAAACCCACACAGTAATAGAACAAGTGAACAAGTACACAAGTGTGCACAGACCGCTATATTGCGATTAAGCCAAGAGGAAATTTTTTAGAAAAGTCAAATCTCTTAGATTGAAATGAAATTGAAATAAAAAAATAAAATAAATAAAATTTTGTTATTAAAAAATAATAAAATAAAATAAGTCACAATTTTATTTTTTTTTTTTATATATAGTAATTGAATTTATATATGCTTGCGGTTCGTTGGATGAAAATTGAAAATATATAAAATTAAAAATAAAGAAAAAAAAATATATAAAAAGACAGGGGTAAATTGTGAAGATGAAAAAAAAAATGAAAAATGAAAGATTTCAACTGAAAGCTGTGGTATATATAAAATTACAAAATGGAGGAATGATAAGGGGTGGTAAAATAGGGGAATAAATTCCAATAATATACAACAAGAAGAAGGCGCACGCGAAACAATATTTGGTCCACCATTGAATATCAACTTAACCTGTCCAATTTATTTGTTGATATCTCATTGAGCGTAAAACTTAATTCCCGTGGAAATTTATTTTTATTATTGGCTGCATATAAAAACCACCAAACAATTCTACATCTTCATTTTTTTTTTTTACAAAATAAAAATATATATATGTTCTATGTTCTATGACCCCCGGGGTAGTTTAGTTTTGCTTTTTTTTATTTTTTTCATATTCTTTTTATTATTATTCCTTCACTTGGGTGACCTTTTTACAAATTTTATTTATATTTTTTTATTTGGTTGTATTAATATATGTTTTTTTCTCTTAGTCCTTCCTTGAGGCGAGGTTGTATATATATTTTTGTGTTCTGGGTGGGCATGTCGTAATATATATACTCGTTCTTTTTTAGTGCATTAACTAAAATTGATGTGGGACTGATGTGTACGCGTCTTTCTTGAAAATGCATTCACACGTGATAATATCAACAGAATATATATCATCACATGCCAAAATGAATGAAATGAATTATAAAATGAAAAAATAAAAAATATAAATTCAAAAAACTGCGATCAACAGCTGTTTTTTTGAATAATTTGAGCTTTTTTTTCTTCAAGGAGACTTAAAGCTCAATCAAATTCAATTTATTTTAATTTAAAATTCTTACTTTTCTTATTTACTGAATATTATTTTCATGTCTTAAAATTAATCATCAGATTTATTTGTATTTTTCGGTGTCCCCCGTGAAAATTTTTAAAAAAGATAACACAAGATTATTAGTACAAAATATTTACAAAATATTATTAGACAAGTTGACAAGAATATTTAACCACGTGACATATACACTTGTGGTTACGATAGAAAATAATTTAACAACTGTCAAATGTTAAATACATGTATTGTTTAGTTTATAGTTTGTGTAGTCCTTATCGTTTGTACAAGGTGAAAATTCGCGGTGGACCTCGACCTCACAAACTCGCATACCACCGTACCAACATCTGAGCCAGAGCAAGCCAGAGCATGCCAAGGAGATTACCGTAAGCTGATTATTTCCGTGGAAATTCTGCTGGTCGAATGTCCTCACACTATCCAATATAGATACACACACATACTGTTTATTTATTCATATATGGATTTTTTAAATATTATATACATGCATATGCGAATATTCATAAATTATGTGTATATACAATTATAATAATATACACAAAATTTGTGTCTTTTTTTCATCATCTTCTTGGTCTTTTTCTTTGTGTTTTTTCATTTTATTTATTTATAAATATACACTGTGAAAAAGACGTTCTATTTTTTAGAAAAATATTATTCTTGGATAAGAAATATTTGCAGCGAAATCATAAGTTGTTGAAAGATATAATTTTTTTTGTGTATAGAAAAAGAATAAATTATCCTCGAGTGGAAATTTAAAAAAAACCATTGATTGGAAGAATAATAGATTTGAGTGAAAACAATGCAAAATTAAATTGAGAATATTAATTTCTGAAACCAAACGAAATATTTATTTAACATGTGTACTTTACTTGACGACAATAAATGACTTGATTTTTTTTCATCAAAATTATTTTACAATTTTTTATTTTTGCAACCGTCGCATTGTAATTTTTATATAAATAAAAATCGCTGTAATAATTTTCATACGATATTTTTTAAATTAAAATTAATCACGGAGGAAAATATCCTGTGGATATTACAGTTTTTTCCGTATTAATTTGGGCGCAAGAACAACGCGAATAATACAGAAAAAATTAGGACAATTTCCATGACAAAAATGTAAATAATTCGTAAAAAAACTCATCACAGTTTTACGTTAAAAAAATAGATAAAATAGACATTATAACTATAATAATTATATTTATAAATCATATTAAGTTAATTTAGATTTTTAATTTATTTTTACATTACATTTATGTTTAATTTATTTTTATATTAATAATTTATTAATGTAAAAACAAATTTTTTTTTAAGAAATAAAATAGTATGTAAATTTTACAGCTCTTCTTACAAAAAAATTTTATCTTGAGTGTACTTTGTTCTTGTGTCCAACAATACAGAAAAACATGTAATTTTTGAATAAATTATTTTTGAAAAAAAAAGATATGTTTTCATTCAATATGTCAATGAAATTTCATAATGATTGATGAAATGAAAAATAATTATTCAAGCTGAATTTTTTTCGTTTTTTTCGTTTGTAAAAATGGATTTTTATATTTTGGAGTAAAATCAAATGATGCACGAGGTAATTGTATATATTATATATTGTATTTTCGGTAAACCACAATTCAAATATCTAGAGATTTGATACCACCATGTATTGTTAATGAAATTCAATGCGATTTATCACCACACATGTACATTGTTGAATATTAAATCTCGTGTTTTGATGAAAATTATTAAACAATGGTTTGTTGTCTGTCAACGTGAAATTATTATCAACTGTAATTACTATTAATTTATATACATTAAATAAAATTACATACACCGCAATATTTATTAATTCAAATCATCCAAAAAGATCAATCAATTTATTTTAGCAATTTACGTTTACATCAGTATAAAATTTTACCAAATTTTAAAGAAATTTTTTCGACATAAAAGTATAAACATTTCATTGTAAAATAAACTTACTTAATTATATTTTCTTTTCTCTATTGGAGTACGAAAATATGTAAATAAAAATACAACACAAACACTGAATTGACAAAGTAAATAAAGCCTTCTTTTTTCTTTTTCAAAAATACACAAAATCAATAAAATAATTTTAAATAATTTTCACAATTTATAGTTTTATATTTCACACTTTATAAATTCAATATATTTAGTCAATTCAAGTGCGACCAGAAAAAGAAAAAAAAAATTAATAAAATATAAAAACTAATCTTGCACCAAGGGATGAAAATTATTTTATATAAATAAAATTATAAATTTATTTTAACAAGTCACTTGCACATAATAATTGCATCAACCACCGATATATTTTACACTAGATCTTTTTCTTCAAAAGAAAAATATTGAGAATAAAAAATTACAAAAAAAAAATCAACAAATCCAAGAGGTATATGTTGACCACTGTCGTCTAAAACTCAAACTGTGGATTTCACTTTGTTTTTAAATATTTGTCTCTTCATAAAACGAAGAAAAAAAAAAAAAAAAAAAAAAAAAAAATCCGGAACTATTCCTTCATCCTTGATTCTGCGAATTTCACTTTTGAATGTCCTTTCATCCCCACCACAAAATTAAAAACACTGAGGATCCTCAAAGACGTCGGCAACTTGTAACTGTCTGTCACTCAAAAATAATACAATCGATGCCGCGTGAAAAAAAAAAAAAAAATTAAAACTCGGAGTAAAAATAAAAAAAATTGCACAGATTTTTGTCAAGTCAGAATAATTGCCTAAATAAATGCATCACTCTCACAATTATTTATCAATTTTTTATACCCTTTATTTAAACACAAATTAATTATTTAAAAAAAAGTTTTTCTATGTAAATAATATCACTGAAAAATATTAAAAACGGAGTAGAAATTTTAACAGTACGTTTAGTTATTACGATAACTTAATACGCGTGGGGTTGCACAGTGTTGGTGGTGGTAGCAACAGCAACAACATTAGTAGCAGCGCACAAGGGGAAAAAAAAAAAACGCGTATCTAAGGCAGTCGTGTAACATGGTTTGTTTCCGACAGCGTCAAAAGCCGAAAGAACGCTAGAGACATGGGCGTGTACTCATAAAACTCAGTTGCAAATTCAACAGAAGTGGGAGATACAAAAGAGGGAGCAACTGCATGATCATTAAAATAGTAGGGAACCAATGAAATTTTATATTACTGCGCTTGCGCATATTATACAAGTATAATATCTACCTTAAATTCACATTTCATAGAAAATAGATATATCTATATATTCATTTTCATGGTACCATTGCTTTTTAGATACTGTGCAGATACACGTTCACGTACTTGAGTTTTTTATTTATTTTTATACATTTTTTATTTATCCTTTTTGACTATTTTCACTCATGCATATGTGGCAGATCCATTTCTTCGAGATATATTACGTGATTCTTCGTAAAATACTCTTGAAAAATTTCCAACTGGATTACATGGACTGTATATTTGATGAACGAAAAAGCTTCATATTTATAAATCAAAGAAAAATCTTTATAATTGAGCAAAAATTACTTTGGCAAGCAGTAAAAATTAGTTGGGTAATTGGCCACCAAAGCGCACGCTATGCTATGGTTTTTAATTAAGTCTACACTGGTGGAGATATTTTTCCGGCATTACTCCAGTTTTCTCTGGCTTTTTCTGGCATTACTCAGTTGTTGGCTCATTCCCTGAGAAATTACTTTAGCATGAGATTGATGACGGGGAAATACTTCGGTATGAGGTCACTGACTCACTGCCCGAGAAATTACTCCAGCGTCAAATCAATGCTGGAGCTTTTTCTCCTCCATTTATCTCTTGCCGGAAAAATTTTTCTGGTACTAATTTAATGCCAACGAAATTATGCCGGCATTAATCTCATGCCAGAGTAATTTCTCCAACAATCGGCCAAAAACAAAGTAATGCCGGAGAAATATTTCAACCAAGGTAAAATGTAATTTATTCCAACTGTTTTAATTTGTAAATTTTTCGGATATATAATCTCAATAATATGAATAAATGACAAAATATAAGTTTGATTCAATTTAAATGAATTTAAATTTAAAATTATTTTACCCTTCAGTTATAATGGATCAACTCTTTTATGTATATAACCATCAGTCAATAGAGTTATAAGTATTTATTTTTTTTTGAATTGTATATATATAATTATGTGCAAATGCAGTATCACAAATTCTACAAATATAATACATATATATTTTATAAATAAAAACATATATGTGTATCCCGCAACATAGCAATTTAACTTGCTCACGTGCGAGCGGTTAATGCTCTTACGGGATTTTGAAAAGATCAGCCCGTATTACTATACTATTAGCGTAGGCTAAAACCGGCTTGCTTTCATAAACCTGCACCAAAGTGACGCCACTTTAGCCACACAATTTGTATGTTCCATTCATAAAATTTTCGGCCAATTTACTCCGTACACTCGATATCAATTTTCAAAAACATTTTACTTACCTAATACACATATATTGCTCTCGATAATGCTCTCAAATTTTCAAACAATTTCATTCATAATCAAAAAATTAATATTTAAAACATTTTCATATGCGCCACAAAATTTTTTCTACACTTCATATTAATTTTCATAAGTTTTAATAATAGGTTTAAGTTTTGATCCTCATTGCATTAAAATATTCAACAAGTCACAACTTAAATACTTTTGATATGTTTTCTCCATCTAAATTTTAATAATAAATATTTTTTTAGCCGTAAAAAAGTTTATGAATTTTATTTTTCAATGCATTAAGTAATATGTTTTTAGTTTTTTACCTTTTTTGTTTGTAATAACTGCTGCCAGTTATACGACGAAAAAAAAAAAATAATAATAATAAAAAAACCAACAAACTTTTAAAAATATATTATAGAAAAAGTTAACACTACTGTATTTGGTGTAATAGAACAAGCTAACGATTTATTAACGCTGCATCGGTGAACCATGCGCTCATCTGAGATCAGCTGCAAGTTGAGCCCTTCAGCAAACTTAACCCAACAATAGGGTCAAATAAAAAAAATAAACTATATACAGAAAGAATCAACGAAAAAACATCAAATAATTTCTTTCGTTTATTTATAAATTTTATTTCTTTTTATATACTCTATATAAATTTTTTTTCAGTTTATATATTTTATTTGTAAAAAAGAGAAAATGTATAGAGAATCTTTTTCAACTTCTTACGACATGGGCTCATTGTTCCATCGTCTATACAGTCTGTTTAAAAAGGGGTTTCATTGACGAGACTGGAGTCTGAAAACTGACGTCAAGCCGATTACAAAGCTTCCACACTGAAAGTCTCACCAAGAGCCAATGAATTATCAATGTTCATAAACCTTGAAACTTTACATATTATCCATGATAGTGTAAATTATCTGAATTAATTTAATACTATAAAAGTAAAAATTTTTTCTAAATAAAAAGTATTTTATTATATGAGAATATTACGGTAAATTATTTATCAAAGAATTATAAATTAATTATATAATAGTTTAGTAAAAAAATTAATAGACTTAACTGTATAATTGACTTTAAAGTATGTTTTTTAAATAACACAAAGTTTATATATTTTAAAATAAACTTGTATTTTAATTTTACACAATTTTAAATGCTATTTTTTCTATTTCAAATGCAAATTTATTTATAATATTTATCATTACGATGATTTGAGTAATAAAATTTATAATAATAAAAAATTAGAAAAAGCTTTTTTATTACTGAGGCAATGATATGAAGTTCAAATGGCAATTTTTTTATGATGATTTGGCTTTTAATCTTCGAAATTGTTATTGGAATCGATAAGGAAAAATTTACGGGAAATACGGGGACATTTACGGGTTTTACACCAAACGAAATCACAGTCTTGAATCATATATGCACCGTAATTTTCTCCGTAACTTGTTGAAATGTCTCCGTATATTTTCTGTAAATTTCACCGAATCGCCACCGTTGATTATAAAAGATTTAGAGTCAGTATAGTTACTACGGGAAATATTATTCAATCCTTCAAGAATCGTAAATTGCCATGTCAATGATAATGATTACGCTGAAAATAAGATGAAAAATGTAAAAAAATATTAGCAGGATTGAGTTTATGGAAGCAATGGAAAATGGACATCGATGTAGTGAGATGTAACGAGATGTATTCGTTCAGTAAATCACAATTCAATATAAATCATGAAAGTCTGTCTGAATAACAAAGCACTATCACTATCATTCAAAAGTTATGTTACATTAACTTATGTATTAATGCTTTAAAGGTATGATTTGACTATTTGAGGTAATTCTTGTATCAATAATTTTTTTATTTTTGAATAATTTTAATTCAAAATTGATATTAAAAATGATACACGAGTTTTATAATCTAAATTAAATATTTACAAGTGAAATTCATGTATCATTTTTAATATCAATTTTGAATTAAAGTTATTAAATTAATTTTTTTGTTTATCAAATACATTTGAGGGTGTTATTGTATGTAAAGATTGAATTAAATATATGATAACTGAAAATTGAGTATGTGACATCAGGAGTATATTGATAATGATTGATCATGACGAGTTAACAATAAGAAAAAAAATATGTCAGATACACAATAAAGTGTAATAAAGTATTTATACGCGCAACTTTACCATGTCACCCTTGGACGCACCTATTCTCAATATAATAATTGTGCTGGTCATCATCATTTTCATGGTTAACCCCAGGGAATTCAACAGTCATAACACACAAAAATCTACAGGTGATTTAGTTAGTTTTTTTTTTATTATATCAATTTCAATAAAATTGAAAAATACATAAATTTGAAATATGAAAAACAATAAATAGTTTTTTATTGTTTCAATTATTATTATTTGAAAAATTAAAAAAAAAAAAATTATAGTTAATTGTTGCTATTCTTTAGAGTCAATAAAATTAAATTATAATTTTTTTAAAATAATTAATTGTTACGAAAAAAAATATTCCATGATTAAATTTATAATTAAAAATTAATTTTTTAAATATTATTTAAAATTGAAAAAATAATAATTATAAAAAGTATTTTATTGTTAATTTTTATTTAAAGTTTATTGACATTTAAATATACATTGACACTGGAATTTCAGGGAGTTGTTTAATCGTTTTACAATGCGATTTTAGTGGGTGTGTATATTGATTGTGACGCAAACGATTCGTAATATTGATGTGGAACACGCAAGCTCCCGCAGTGCTTTAAATTCTGAGATCCATTGATGTTTTTCTGCAGTGTAATACTCACGAGACCATAAGTTGAATAATATAAAAATGAATAAAAATAAATAAATAAAATAGTAACATTGATCGGACTGATTGATAATTTGATATCTACACAGATGAATTGATTAAAGTATAGTCAGTAATTTGTTGGTCATGATTTTACCACGAAATCCATTCACTCCTTGTGTTACCTTCCCATCACCCAATACAACATATTACAGATAATTTTTTTTTTATAAATCAGTGAGTGTATAATCAAATAAAAAAATTTCATTACATCAATTGTGTTTATGACAAGAAAATAATAATAAATAAATTTTTTAACCTGCAATGACAATTCGATATTTTTATGTGACAAATAAAATCGAAATAATTTTATTTATTTCTTTATTTATTTATTTATTATAAATGTTAAAAAAAAAATTATTTAAACTAATAAGAAAAAAAAAATTTTCCCACATTTATTTTAAATAAAATTTTGAGGGGTCAGTTAACGAGTTTTTCATCGTCCTGAGTCACACGATTTTTTATAATATATATCTGGACAATAATATATAACTATGAGGATCTTGGTCCTATTGAATTTTTGTACCTTGAAGAAAATCAAATGTATTTCACCGGACGTGAGGGTTCCTCGTTCTTCCTTATATACCTTGTCGATACATTTTCCACCCTCACGTTCTCTCTTTACATATTCTTTTCATAAAGACTTTTTTATTTTTTTTATTTATTTTTTTTTTTATGTCAAAGCGTTCTAGTTTTTACTTGCCTTTTATATTCACAATTTTTTTTTTTTTAAGAGAGAGATGAAGAGAGAATTTTATTTATTTCATTCAACTGATGGCAAATTATTGTGCGTGTCACCCTGATGGTTATAAAAATCACATAACTCTTACGTTAACTTGGTGAGTCACATATACATACACACACATCAGGTGGTGCAAGAAAAATCTTGGGAAAAGTGACAAAATAAAGAGAAAAAAATATATAGAGGAAATAGATAAATAGCATAAATCTGAGTCAGGTGAATAATGCAACATCTTATGTTCATTTTTTTTATTTTTTTCTTTTTCAATAACCGCAAACGTTTCTTTTATTTTGCTCAAGAAAGTTGTTTTATTCATTGGACCACCAAGGCACTCTCACGAATAAATATATATCAAAAATAAAATAAAATTTATATCGAGGCCTTTTTCTATATAATATTAATAAAACTGGGTTTTATTTATTTTTTTTTTATTTAATGAAATTTTATTGAATTCATTTAATTAATGTGGAAGTTAGATGTAATTGTTTTTACAATTGATATTTTTTCGGTATAAAATTTTGATATTAATTATTATTTTTGTATTTTTAATATGATTTCAATATTTCAATTATAATATTTCTACCTGGGTTACCTTGATTTTTTAAATTTTATTATTTCTATTTATTTTATTAATTTTTTTATCGAGAAAATGATTGGTATAGAATAACACTTCGAGGTATGCGAAAAAGAACGGAGTACAGTGGAGCAATTCGGAGAAAATCGGAGAAAAAGGTGAAAATATCCGAGAAAAACAGAAAAATTTTTATCAGGGCATCATCATCAAAAACATTATAATTGAATGGATTTAAATCATCAAAATGATCCTTATCTCTTTCTTTATCATTGCCATCATCATCGAAATTTTTATCTTTAAATTAATTTTTTTTTTTTTTTTCTGGTGTTGTTGATATCAGTGGTAGTTAGTGTTTGTCCCTGATGAAGAACTTTTTATTGATATTCATATATTATTATTTATTACGCTGCAATCGATACTCGATAATAATTATGTATTTGCACTTTAATCTGATCCTCTTTCATGATTACATATGCTGTTATCTTATTATCAGCAATTTGTTTTTTTTATATAAAAAGAAGACAAGTGACGACGCTTCTTCGTTCTGTGATTAGTTGTCTCAACATCAAAAACAACAACAACCAATCACAGAACGAAGAATTGTCGTTACTTTTCTTCTCACAAACACCAAATTATTGTACATTAAATATCGATATTTTTTGTTAAAAAAAAACTAATATTCTTTCATTTTTTGAATAATTACAAAATATTAATAGAAAAATTCAATTTATAAATTTTTAATTAATTAATAATTGATAAAAATTTGATATATTTTCGTAAATATAAATTTAGAAATTACTTATTATTTAAATATTTCCAATATTTTATTATGAATTATTAATAAAAAATATGATTTCATTAAAAATTATTGAAAAAAAAAAAGGTTTTAAAAATATTGATATATTTTTAAAAATACATTCAAGTATTACAATAATTATTTTAATATTCTAAACAATTATAAAATATTAATAACAAACATAATTAAATAAAAAATATTATCAAATTAATTGTACATTAATTCTCAATATTTTTCCAAACAAAAAAACCTAAAAAATTTTTTGAAATGTTATTAAATTAATAATTAATAAAAATTTGATATCTTCATGATTATAAATATAGATATTAATTATAATTTTCATAATAAATATTGATAAAAAATATATAGGATGTGTATTGAAACGTGTGGCGCAACGCGGGGTATTAGGATATATTCCCATTCGATGGACGTTTTGAACAGAGTTACCTATACATATCATTCAATATATATATATATTTATTGGAGTTATCTATTGGTGCTGTACGTATTTACTGGTTGTGCGGAGAACATTGAGTGATGCTCGTAACTCTCAACTCAAAATGCACCTATATACAGAGAAAGCTGAAGAGATGCAAAGGGAGGAAGATAAGCCGAATGCAGTTGCACACTGCTAAATATATATAACATTCGTCACACAAAGCCATATATCCTAGACCATTATATTACCGTCATCGTTGCCTCAATTCGTACAATAGTCACAATACATCAATGCATATATTTTTCACGTAAACACACATTGTGATTATCTTGTATTGTTGTATATATCTATATATACAAAATTTACACATCAGTGTGTAATATAAATATACATGCCCTCAATAATATTTTTATACTGTAAAAATATTTTTCATTCATATTTTTAGTGAAAAAAAAATAACAATATACATAGTTACAGTATCAATCATAAAAAAAAATTTAAAAAGAAATAAAATAAATATAAACATTATATAAATTTATACATCGTCATTTTTTTTTATTAAAAATTTTATAAAAAAGAAAAAAATGTATCGATAGATTGCGTAGGTAAATACACTGTAAATTGAAAAATGTAAATAGAAATAAAATAAATTTTATTGAGGCTCTTTTTTACAATATTAATATAAAACTGATTTTTTATTTTTAAATAAAATTTAATTTGATTTGTTTAATTAAAGTGAAAGCTTGATGTAATTTTTTTTTCTTCCAATTGATATTTTCTCGGTATATAAAATTATTGTTTTTATATTTTAAATATTTTATTATGAATTATTAATAAAGAATATAATTTTATTAAAATCTATTGAAAAAAAAATTTAATTAAAAATATGTTAATATATTTTTAAATACAAATTCAAATATTAATTATTATTTTTATATATTTTTATAAGAATTATAAAATATTAATAACAAACACAATTAATTAAAAAAATATCATCAAATTAATTGTACATTATAAATCTCAATATTTTTCCAAAAAAAATTTAAAAATTCTTCTTTTTTCAAATTTTTTTAATAATAAATTATAAAATATTAATAAAAAAATTCCATCCATAAAATTCTATTAAATTAATAATTAATAAAAATTTAATATCTTTGTGACTATAAATTTAAAAATTAATTATTATTTTTATATTTTCAACATTTTATTTCAAATTATTAAAAAAAAAAAAATATATTTAAAATCTTGATATTTTTTAAATTACAAATTCAAGTATTAATTACTATTTATATATTTAAAAGAATTATAAAATATTAATAACACAATTAATTAAAAAACATAATCAAATTTTAAATTAAAAATTAATATGATATATTATTATGAATGAACGAAAATATTATTAATAAAATGTAAATTGAAAAAATAAAAAAAAAATAAAAAATATATCTACAAGTTTGTTTAGTGACTGCATCATCAGGGACCTGTCTGAGATTTCCCCTGGGGATGTATACTATTAGCGATCAGAAATAGGCTATTACGTTGCCATTAATACATGAAATGGTTGTGTTGTCTGTTGCATGAATGCTTTGTATATCATCTATAGAGATTGAGGAAATTGCGTGCACGAATGGACACGTTTCAGGAATAGATATAGAAAGGCATAACATATTCACATCATAAGGAAGTGAGTTACATATTACTACTTGTATATATATAAAATTTGATTCTATATACATGTTTTAGTAGTGGTTTATATCATGTGTGTGTTGATGATGAAAATATATACATGATATATATTTTGTAACGTGAATCTGTGCCTTCAATGTAATTTGGACTTTGTACATTTCACTAGGACACACGCACTGAAAGGCCTCGGTGTAGGGTTTCGATGGATCCCCAGTGAATTGATAATCCGAGATTCACTTTGTACCAACATATATACAACTATACATACATAATATAAAATCAAATATATATTTACTAGACTGACAGCAAATCCCTGATGATTTTAGATATAAAAAACAACAAAAACAAAAATTATTTTCATAATGTTTTTTAAATATAGTATTGTAATAAAATTATTTAATAGTTTTTTAATGATTTTCATTTGAAAAAATTAGAGTAAAAGTACAGTTTAAATGTAGCACTGTATTGCAGGTGTCACTCCAACTCATCAAGAGTGCATTTTAATTTTTAGAGTACGCAATTTATAATTTTTAAAAAATTCAAAAAAAGAAGAATTTTTAGTTTTTTTATTAGAAAAATATTGAGATTTAATGTGCAATTAATTTGATAATATTTTTTAATTAATTTGGTTTGTTATTAATATTTTATAAATGTTTGAAATATAAAAATAATAATTAATACTTGAATATATTTTTTTTTTCAATAATTTATTTAAGCTCTTCTTCTATATTAGTAAAAAAAAATTGCAAATAACAAAAGGTTCTCAATTTCATAAGCATTTTTTATTTTAATATCAAGAATTTAAGCTTTTTTATATTCTTTTTTCTCAATAAAAACACTTAAAATTCATGTAAAACGTCTGGAAATTAAAAAACTAAAGCTTTAAATTTTTTTTTATAATAATTTTTTAAATTTTTGTTGATCAAAAATTAGCACTGAGAGCTTTTTACATTGTCTACTATTATTATCATCAATAAACACACTCATACAATGAAGTTTTACGTAGGTGGGACGCTTCGCGTCACCTACGTATTGGATTTGTCTACGGAAAATAAAAAAACGCTCTCATTTCCAAAGTAATTGTCAGAGACACTTCGTGTTAGAACCAAAAGAAGCGTATTTTCAATCTCTTTAATTTGTATATTTTCGATTTTTTCTCAGATAATTATTAAAGTTGCCAGTGACAAAAATGTTAAAAACCTTTTTTTCTTTTTTTTTTTTAAATATTAAATAACTTTTTATCTGTAAGCGTGATCGATTTGCACTGACTACTTAAAAGTTTCCTTTTATTTTTATCTTTAAATTGCCGCTATTTTGAAAACGGTATCTTTAATACTCACGGAGTTATTAGAATTCTAATAGAAAAATTTGATGTGGCTGTTTTTTTCCCGATTTACATTGGAACTCAACAAAATAATGTTTTGTGGAGATTCGACGCGCAGTGTTGGCAGCCCTGCTTAGTTCATCTCACTCACACATAGATGAACATATGTTTATGATAAAATTTCGTAGTGTTGTGTTTGTTTGTTGTGTTTGTTTGAAAAAAAAAAACTACACTAATTAATAATTGCACATAACCCACCGGAGTATTGAAAATTTTAATTTTCGTTATATATTATTATTTTTTTAAATTTATTTTCTAGTTTTAAAAAGTTATAAGTACATGGCCTTGTATTTTTTTATGTGATCCATGTTTATAACTGAATTTTTTTATATAAAATGAATGTAAAAGTTTTGTTATTATTTCGTCAAAATAATTGATGTAATTGAATGAATAAATTATATAGCGATTAACTTTTGATTTGATTATATTGGTAAACAAATAAATATAGGGTAAAATAAATAAAATAAATGTTTGTTTATCGGATATATTTATATTGAATTTAAAAGTTTGGATGAATTAACAAATGTGTGTGTGCTAGGATAAGTGTTGATGTGTATTTGCGTGTTAGTGTGTATATATATTTTAGAATGATGGGATCACTTGTGAATTTTGTGAATCCGCCTTGGGCAAGATAATTGGCCCTGAAGCACGTGCCACAGCATCAAGGACTGATTTATCTCGGATTTACCATGGCAATCAAAAATCACCAAAAAATATATTTTACTTTTTTTTTTTTTTTTTTTATATATCGTTAAACCTCAATCAACAACCACAAAATTCAACATAAATAATTACAAAAAATAAAAATATATAAATTTATATAAAATATAAATAAAAATTTTATATATTTTTTTTTTTAAATGTTGATTACAAAAAACCAAAAAAAACTATATATGAAAAATAAAAAAAATTATTTTTTTTTTGTAAAACAAGTATGCAGTTTCCACTTGACATTTTTCACTAAAAATCTATGAAAAAAAAAATAAATAAATAAAAGATTTTAAAAAATAGTAAAAAAAAAAAAATTTTTTTTTCGTAAAAGAAGTATACAATGTTTTTCAAGAGTTTGAATTCTTTAGATACAAAATGAGATGAGAGCTGTAATATGAAAAAAAAAAAAGAAAGACAAAAAAGATATATATGAAAAAGGTCATGACAACGACAGAATCGTTATTGGTGTAGAGTGCACAGAGGCGACTGGGTTCAGGGGGAGTCAAAGTGGGTGGATGGATGGAACAAGAGGAGGACAAAAACGAAGGAAGGGTAAAAGAGGGGGTTGTAAGCGGCTTATGACTGCCGAGTGGAGACCAACTCCTCGCTAATTATTTATAGGACCCTCGCTTGCTGCCTCTCGCAACGTTGGAGATCCTCCAGAAGTACATATACATATATAGAACATAAAATGATGAAAATAAAAATGAAAAAAATAAAAAACTTGAGAGAAAAAAAAGATGTTTCATACTCATTTCCGTTTCTTTGTTTTTTATCAGTCTCAGTCTTTATATGCACCCTTCAAAATTTATTATGAAATTTTAATTTTATCATATTGAAAAATAATTTTATTTAATGCTTCATATATCATTTATTTTTTTGTGATAGAAAATAATTAAATTAAGAATTTAAAATAATTATTTAAGGATATATTAATAAATATTTTTTGTTTTTATTATAATTTGTTGATTTAAATAAAAAAATAGGAAAAATAAATAAATTAAAGAGATCAGAGAAACCCGCCAGGAAGTCAAGGGGCGCGTGAGTGCATTGTTAAAATTTTTTCTTCCTCAAAGTACATATTATACCTTTACATATTCTCTTGATCATTCATTTTATACTCAGGCATTTGTAATCCTAAAAAATGGGCCGTTAGTTTCCGCTCTCTTTCTCTTGACTACTGCACATATCACACCCATCATTCACACACATATATAACATTTCATAAGTGGCCTTTTGACCTGGCTCGATCGATAAGTTACTCTATTTAGCTACTCACTATATTTTAAATAAAAAAAAAAAAATTAAATTATAGCCATTTTTTTTTAATACAAATATTTACATCGAACTATAACGAAAAAATTATTGTTCAAAAATGAAATATACAACTTCAAATATTACACAGATTATAATTTAAAATTCAAATGTGAAAAAAAAACAATTTTTTCGTTGTTTTTACTTTAAATCCACACATGAGCTTTGGGTATTTTTTTGGAGTTGAAATTTTTTATAAAAAGTAATTTTTTTAGGTTCAATCGATGTAAATATATAGAGAATCGTAAATTGATAGATAAATTTTTTTAAATATTAATAAAGCTGAAATGTACAATTGGGATTTATATTTTTTGCTTTTAAAAGCTATAGATTAACAACCCCTGTTTTTTAACTATAGCTGCAGCTATACATGTACTCGACTTCCGCCACATCAATATGTCTTCAATTGCCCATGAAAATTTTACTAGTCCGACTTTATGAAATATATATGTCTAATATATACCTGGAGTATCAATTTCATCCTTCTATTCATCCCCATTTATTTTTTTTTCATCATACATTTCAACACAACAACAAAAACCTGGAAATGAAGAAAAAAAAAACATATTTTGTAAAATATTATTTCCAAATTCTCTGACTTTACAAAATAACTGACCCTTAAAAAATAAAAAATTATATCTATGCTCGTTTGAAGATCAAAAGAACAAATTTTATCCATCAAAATATAAAAGAAAAAAAAAGAAAAATCTCAGCTGACAAGCAAATTTTTACAATTGAATTTAAATTCTCTTTTACAAATAATTTTTTTTTTTATTAAATTTTATGCTTCAACTTGAAAATTCGTTATAGCTAGTCGAGATAAAAGTAAAAAAAAAGCAATGATTAAATTACTATGAATAATTTAGTTACCAATATTAGGGTTAATATGTACAATTTCAAAATAAAAAAAAAACTCTAATCTCTTATCAACCACAACAAAACATTTCAACAATTTCCCTAATAAAAATAAAATTTTCCACTTTCAAAAAAACAACCTTCCCTAAAACCCAAAAACTCCAAAAATCAAAAAACCGAAATTACTATCTTTCAAGATAAAAAAACACCCACTCTAATATAATTTTTATAATCAATTTATATTCGAGTTAATCGGTGCTATATGAGAAAGTAATCGTAGGCGAATGGGCGTAACATTTCATTGAATCACAACAATAACAAGTCTTGTGTGACATTTACAAGGGGGATGATTTGGGCAAAAGTGTAACAGAGATAAAATAAAATAAAAAAAAATAGTGCGAGATCATGACAACACTAAAAAGAGGGTTAGAAAAAAGCAAGAGAAGGAGGGTCGCGGGGAGAGACTAGAGAGATGAATCAAAGCGTAAAAAATAAAAAAGATGAGGCTCTGAAATCTTCGGCTTTTGCGAGTGGTATAGTATATATATTTATATATATAAACTAAATATAAGGGTGGTGCCAACGAGGGGTAAAATGTGGCTACCAATACAACCAACGCGGTGGCGTTACAGTAACAACAAACAGACGCGCCCCCTCGATACACTGTACACACTTTTATACCCCCTCATTGTACACATATATACATAATATTTTTATTATTATTATAAATACACATGTGTGTGTATGTGTGTGTGTATAGCGTGTGTACTAGTAACAGGACAAAAAGCGTCTTTCTTCCCTTTCGTATATATTGCCGCAACTATCCAACATTGGAAAGATCCCCTTGGGGTATAATCCCCGTACAATGTGGCCAAGGGTGCGATCCTATGAATCTATGCTTTGCCTTTAAAAAATATATATTTATGATTATTATTTTATTTTCTATTATTATGTATTTAATATTATTATTATTATTTTATATATTTTTTTTTATTTATTTCAATTTTTTAGGATAGTTTTTTTGATTTAAAAAAAAGGAGAGATGAAATTGTTTTTTTTTTGTTTTTTAGAGGAATGAATTTAACCACAATTAAAATTGGGAATAAATAAAATAAAAAAAAAGGTCATTTACCACCCTGTGTTTATCCAGTGACACCCTCTACCCTCTTTGTCAACAAAACTTACTGATGAAAGCAATATATCTATCTCAATCTGTAACTTTAACAGTAAATTTTAGAGAATATATACACTGACTCTACTAACAATATCAAACGGGGGTCGTAATATTTCTTTCTTTTTTTTTTTTTTTCTCTCTTTTGCTCTATCTGTTTATCTAGTTGTTTAATAGCTAGGTGCAAATTGCATCACCATCTGTTTTACATTCTCGCTAAAACTATTTTACGTTGTCGCAGCTGCATTGACATTATTATGACAAATATATACAATTTTTTTTTTTTTTTTAAATTCCTTTTTACAATGAGCTTTTTTTATTTTCTATTTGCACACTGTCAAACAATATACAATGAAAAAATTGAAAATTGAAATGTCAAATAATATAAAAAATTTTAAATAAATAAAAAAAATTATAAATCGTTAAATTTTATATTAAAATTTTTAAATATTTATATGAATTTTTTTCTACATCATATTTTAAACTATTTTTTAAAAAATAAAATATTTATATTTTCAAAAAAGTCAATACACAATAGTAAAGAGCAAAATAAGTATAATATAATTTTATTTATATGAAAAAAAAATATATATATATACTATTTTTTTCATCAAAAATTTAATCCCTGGTTGATAGATATTTTTTTTTTACATGCCAAAGAGAGAAAGAGAAAGAGATAAAGAGAGTTAAAATTTTAAAAATATACATATATAAATTTGGCGTGCGCAGCTGCGATGTTCTCGCGCGTTTCCATCGTCAATTCGATAACATATATCTATTGAATATATATAGAAGTTTGGCTGTTTCCCAGTCAGTTTGATGGTATCCATATATATATATCTAAAGAGAACGTATAGAGGGCTATAATCCACGAACAAATCGACTGTATGCTCGTTCGTACGTTTCGTAGTCTCGATGTGCATTCACTCGTTGTGTCTATGCTTCTACCTTTATTCCACCTCTCACCCCCCATCTCTCACAAACCCAACAATATTATTGGTTGCACATTGACACAGAATCACATGCAACATATATTTATATCTATATATATGTACGCCCTTACATGCGTTATGTATTTATATAGTCTCTTCTCTTTTTAACCCTCATTGCTGTACCACCTTTTAATTTTACCTATATATATATATGTACACACCCCATACAAATTTTCATCTTTCTCGGTGTATACATATGATGTCATGAAACGCGTGTACGTGTGTACATTGCACACCCCTTTCTCATTGCTTGCCATTCATAACGGATTAACTGCAAACTGGAAACTCACAGGGACTGAAAATTTCTACTTGCTTTTGTTACTATCAACCGATGGCCAAGCTATCCACATTACTCAAAAATTTAATCCTCAGCGACCCTCTACCTCTTAACAACTTCTTCTTTTTCTTCTTCTTCTTCAGTTACTCTCAAAAATATATATACTCTTCAGTAATTTTTTTTATTGTATATTCTTTTAGAAAAAAAAAATTAGAAATTAAAAAAATCATTGGGTTGAAAATAAACCACCATTTAATTGAAATTTTTTTTTTTTATTTATAAAAAAAGTAGTGTCTTTTTATATCTAAGAAAATAGAAAATGCACGGAGAAAAATTTTAGTAATATCTTTGTATTTTTTTTCAATTTAAAATTGACATATTATTTTGAGCGAAAAATATTTTTTTAATTTTGAGTAAAAATATGTTTATAATTTTGAGATAAATGGGTTTATAATTTTTTAAATAATTAATTTTATTCGACATGAATATTATAAACACACGTGATCGTGAAAATTTATTAGTGTATATCACCCCCGCAAAGTTTCAATGACTCGGTTGAATAAAGATGTTACGAGGGTGACCGCAATAAAAGCATTATAAATCCCATGCAACATCTATCAACGCCTCTTTCGTTACAATGACCCCTCGTCGAGACATACATTTATATATATAATATCTATGAAGATAAAATAAAAAAATAAAAATAAAAAAAAAAACGAGGGTGAAAACGTACAGTGTCAATGGAGGTTTGTGTAAATATTTCAAATCTCGACGATGCTTGCTCAAGCACGAAGTCACTTTTCTCTTCTCACTCTTGTCAACGATGATATTTTCGGAAGCCATGACATTGCCATTTTTATTTTTCTATTTTATATATTTGTCATTATTTTTTATACCCAGGTTTGTCATAAAAAATATAATTTTTTTTAATAAAAAAATTATACTGTATTACGTCTGATCAATATTGACCTCGACTACTTGTTTTTAAAAAATTAAATTTTCATTTATTACAATCAATAAAAATTAAAAAAAAAAAAAATCACCAATTAAATATTAGATTAGTACATTCTTTTTAGATATTTTTTTTTCATAAAAATTTAATTAAATTTTATTTAAATAATTAATTAAAATTAATAAAAATAAAAAATATTTTTATCATGAAAAAAAATATATTACTGATTGATCTATTATCGACTAAATAATATTAAATAAATAAAAAAAAAAGAGAATAATAATGAAAAATAAATAAATAAAAAAAAAAAATATATAAAAGTATTTATCTGACAGCGTATATATATATATATTTCATTATTAAAGAAAGAAAATAAAAAAGCATATACGACCCAGTAAATGTTTTTAAAAAAAATCTTCTTTTTTTATAAATATATATATATATAAAATATAAAAAAAAAAATAAATAAATAAATGAAAAGTTATGGGGGATGCTAAAAGGAAGAAGAGCAGCGTTGTGAGGTCGCGATAGCGTAATTTTGAGCTAGCAGTCCTTATACTGGAGCCAAGTCTCGTTTCGGGACCCACGTAATCCGCTTATATGAGCAGAGGTAAAAGGGGGCAAATGCAGGGTGGACAAAAAGAGAGTAAGAGAGAGACAGAGAGAGAAAAAAAAAGAGTAAGAGAGAGGAGTGAAAGGGAGGTAAAGATAGGGTGGTCACATTGAAGGGTATATATATGTACAGCCTGATGGAATATTAGAGAAAAATAAAAAAAAATTTATATATAAAAATAAAAAAAAAAAAAAAAGCCTTAGTTTCTCTCAGCTGCCTGACAATATCACTCGTCTAGTACAATGACTATATACACTGAATAATATATATATGTAAAGACACATTGCATCAAGTCGAGTCGACTTTGTGCTGAGATATCTTCAAGGTAATGTATATTTTTTTTATTTTTATTTTTACCTCTTGGCATTCACGACAGTATTATAAAAGCTAATTAATTAAAATTTTTTTTTTTATTATTTGTAGCTTGATAATTAATGAAATAACAATTAATATGTCATATTTGATTTACAGTTGAAAAAGTAAATTTAATATTTTTTAAATGACAAAAATATAAAGACTTACATTTTCTTTTTTTTTTTAGTTTATTTATTATTCAGTTTAAATGGTAAATAATTTAGACAAATTAAAATTTTAAAATATTGATTTGATATTTTTTTTAAATTTTAATATTTTATTAATTTTTTTAATTAAAAAATTTTTAATTATTATTGTTAATTTAAACAATATTTTAATATCAAAATTAAATTAATATTTATTTATTATTTGAATAAAATTTTAGTTTAAAATTCAGGTAAAATATTTAATTAAAAATTTCAAGATTTTAAAAATTAAATATTTAAATTTTAACATTAGAATTTTTTTTTTTCTATTTAATAAATTTATAAATATTTTTAAATGGAAAATTTTGAAAGCAGTACATTTGAATACCATGTAAATAATTTAGGAAAAAAAAAAAATTTGAATTCTATTGTTTGTCGGCAGCATGAAAGAAGAAAAATCATTTAATTGTTTGTATTTGTGGCTTTTTTCTACTTTGAAGAGAAAATAACAATGCCTGCCGATCGATACCTCTTGGTTTTTGCGGCCATGTTGGTCCCTGTGTTTTGTCCCTTAATTTATTTTTTTTCCTGATTTCTTTTTCTCTCATTTTCACCTCAACAACAACCTCATGGTGAACAAATTCACAAAGAGCTTCATTCTAATAATTTTACATCCCGCAAGGACTTTTTTTTCCCCCGAGATAAAAATTCTCTCCGTGTATATTTTACAAATAAATTATAAATTCAAAATTAATTTCTTCATGTTAAATTTACAACTAAATTTTGATGTTTAACCTTGAAAAACAACAATAAATAATCAAAAATAGAAGAAAAAAAAATCCCTGGAATGTTGCTTAATACAGACAAGTTTGTAACCAAGTATTTTAAAATATACTTAAGTAGATAAAAAATATGGTGATAGAGTGTGTATGCATATGTGTTTTGTTACACGTTTCGATACCTCAACTAACGAACTTGTTGTGTCAAGTTTTAAAACTCTTGATGGTATGACAAAGATAATACAAATGTCCGTAATATGACTACCGTCGGATGAATGTATTTTAATACACAAGCCTTCTAGTCGTCTATGATCTTAATCTTTATATTATTTTTTTTCATCTTTAAAAGTTTTTTTTTCTTTTATTTTTACATTATGATTTTTTTTTTTTTTTTGTTTTGTTTGGATATAAAGCAGTGTGTGACATTGTTCGACTGATTGCTGTGTGGGCGGTTATCTTGGGGCGGATAAAATCTAATTTTTTTTTCTTATTTTTTTAACTCTATCTTTTCTCAATCCGAAGGCGTATATAACAAATAAAACCAACAACTGTATATGCCACGCATGCCAAGACACTTTTTTATATATAATTTTTATATTCATTTTTTTTCACAAGACAATGTATAAAAGCGCCATTTTTTTTTATGATCAACTCAACTAGCATATTACTTTTTAATAAATCTTTTATGATACTTGTATTTACCGTTTATTCCACAACAACATACAAGGATTATTATTTAATATTTTTTTTTTTTTTTGTTCAAGAATAAAACTATAATTAATTTATATTTCATTAAATATATTCCAAATATTTCCAATTTTTTATATAATTATAATTGTCAATAATTTGAGAAATATTAAATTTATATTTTAACATTTAAAAAAATATCTAACTTGATTTTTAATATTTTAAAAATCTTTATGATTGAGTTGTGCCTCAACCTTTTTATCCGTACCTATTGCTCATACAAATTATTTAACAAATAAACCGTCAGCAGTTAATGAATTGTCAAAGAAAAATGTTGAAATTAATTATTTAACTTTAAATAGATCAATTAATATAGCTACTCTTACAAGATTATTCATAGAAAAATGATTATTTTTATATTGTGTTCTCTTTTTCTTTCTAATTACGTGTAATTATTTGTAACTCAACTACCCAGGTAGAAATAAGAGTCAATTTTTTGACTTCTCATATCAAATTAACATGTAAAGTCAAAAAGTGACGTCAAATTAACTCTAATTCCTACCTGGGTATATACTGTATAATTTTTTTATATTATAATGAAAAAACTTTATAAAATTATAATTTGTATTAAACCCTGTAATTTGGTTAAATAACCAGTTGGGTAATAATAAAGGATTATTATTGTTATTAAATTTGATTTTTAACATTCAAGAAATCGTCAAATTTAATTCTCTTATTATAAAAAGTATACTTGCTACGTGTTGTGTGGTTGCTTGATTACCTTAATGATATTTCTGTTCATTACAATAATTAATATCGATTACTCACTTAAATTATATATAGTTATTCATGAAAATGAAAAATAAGAAAAGTAATGGATAAAAATTATAATTATGATGAATAAAATGGTTATAATGAAACATGTAGACCAATTTAACATTTGTTTTTCTACCGTGGTGGAAATATCTCTCCGGCTTTCTCTGTCTTTCTCCGACATTACTCCCTTTTTGGACCATTTTCTGAAGAATTACTCCGGCATGACATCAATGACGGAAAAATTACTTCGGTTTGAGATCAATGCTAGATTTTTGTCTCCTCCATTGATCTCATGCCGGAGTAATTTTTCCGACAATGGGCCAAATACAGAGTAATGCCGGAGTTATGCCGGAGTAATATTTCCACCAGGGTATTGTGTTCATTTATTTAATCATTTATTTAAATAAAACAAAAAAATTTATTTAAATTAAAATAAATAAAGTGTAAAATTTAAATGTGCAAATGTATGAATTTATAAGAAGAATAAAAAAAAAAAAATCTTTGACTTTAAAAATTGTAACCCTAATGTGATGGTAAAC